>NC_045477.1:89491412-90095426 GCF_009650955.1 Corvus moneduloides
TAGAATGACATACTGGTACTAGTGCTACCTGTATTATTCAAGGCACATTGGGCACATAATTTTACTTTCATTTCACTATGACATCACAAGCTGCACTGCTAGCAACGAAATCACACACCCCTAACAAAAACTTAGGAAGGAAGGATAATTAGAAATCTAAAATTTTTTCTGTGTTCTATAAGAAAATTCAATTTGGCACATAGTTGGCAGTATTTATTAGATTACTAAAATTACACTCACGTAAAAAAAAATTCATGTGTTTTCATGGTGGGAAAAAGTGTTTTGAGAGCAGTATACTGAGAGTTCAGATCAGGATTATATGAGAGGTTTGGTGATGATCTGTGGTAGCCACAGGTTGGTCCGTGATTTAAGGTTGGTATTCCATGTGATTGTGAGTGACAAAAAAGTCACAGGACTTATGAATGACTCCAAAAGAGAATAAGGAGAGTGATACTGTAATCTCTCTGCACCAGGTTTCCCATTGTTGTTCAGAGGAAATGTTTTGTCAGCTTATTCTGATTTTTTTTCCTTTGCAACACTCTGTCTGGCAGTGGCATACTTCCACTGTGTAATGGCCTGTGTAATACTGTCAAATGCAATTATTTTACCAGCTTTCCATGTGTTCCACAGTTGCTTTCATTTTAAGGATTCCATGCGGTCTATAAGCATGGAATGGACTCTGTAGAATGCTCTGTTTCACATTCATCAGTAGTTTTTAAAAAATATGTCATCAATATTGTTCTCTTCACCCACTTTATATTAATGTGCAATTTAGAAATTTTAGCATTTACCTGTTTTAGGCCTCACTTTAGGTATGTAAATCACAAATTTCACATTAAGTACTTAAGTTACAAATCTACACTCCACAAGTTTTGAATCCAAACAATGGATAATCAACCCCTGCAGAATATCATCCAATGATCTTCCTGATTGCTAATTTGTACTTAAACCCCTCTTCTGGTCAATGGTCTTAATTAATGTGGAAAGTTTTGACTCAGACCTAGCAGGGTTTTTTTTTAAACTTGTAATCCTAATACAGTCTCAGTAACAAGCCATCACCAGCTTCACTGTGGATATTTAATTCTGTGTATTTTAGAATACATTGTGTCAGTATAGCTTCATGTCTCCCAAGCACTGCTGCAAGAAGTTATAGAGACATTAGGAGAGCATTAAGGGCTGTATTAAACATCAAAAGGAGCACCTGAATTCTCCTATAAGAATCTCCACAGGCTGGCTTAGGCCTCCAAGTGAAGTCATGTGGGTGTTTCGGTGATACCAGAGGCTGTTGTGTCTCCTCTGACTAGAGCCATTCCTTGCCTAGATAAGAGAATACCCAGCAAGTGACTGGCTGTGTATCAGTGCCTGCTTTGCCTCGTTCAATCCTTGGGAAAGCCTTCCCCTAGATAAATGAATAAACATAACCATGTCTTCTGTTTGTCCTTTATAAACAGCAAATGATTAGAAGATCAAAATGAATGTTTTGGTAGAAAGCAGAGAATTCTCAGGTGTCCAGCTCTGAGGCACTGAACTTCATAATGAATTTTATTCTCTAGTTTCACATATATTCTAGGAAAACCCTTGAGGAGTCCAGATGCATACAGACACTGTCTTGAGGACCCACAACAAAAGAGGAAAAGTAAAAAAAGTAAAGCCTGTAGAATGCAATATATCATCACAGATATTGGATATCTCACTTGAGGAATGTCAGCAGTAACTAACCAAGTGTTTGAAGTCAGTCAAGACAAAAGTCATTTAAAGAAAAATCTGCTAGGTAAACTAGATGATTAGAACAATATTTATCCCTAATTCAGGACTTAGTCCTAGCTAGACAGGATTGTAGGACAGCATATCTCTTTGAATTATCCAGCAAAGGTTCAGCATACAAAATTTTACTGTTTAACTTGTCGAAGCAATTCAGTTCAAGCCAAGATAATTTTTTCTGTTGAAACATAATTTCACTTTATGTATAAAATATAGCTTTGGTTTTAGTATCTAAACCAGTGGCCTAAATTATGAGGAAAGAACTCCTTCTCGATCCCAGGGAAAAAGGTAAAACTATTAAGGCCACTGAGTCTTGAAGGAAGGCCTTAATTTTTTCATGTACATACTAGAACCCTTCAAGAAGAGAGTGTGATGAACCATAAGAAGGTGGTAGGCAGACAAGTATAGTATAACACTAATGACACTATACTTTTTTCTCAGTAGGCAAGTGTAAATTGAACTAATTTTGTGCTTGTGGAGGGAGGAAGGATCTAAAATTAACTGAGGAAAATAAGCTAAAAAACCTCGAAAGGAAAAAGAACCTCACCTTTCAGCTGTGGAAATGCATTCCCAATCCATAGTCTGGTTTTTACCTATTTTAAATAGTCTTTGGAAAGAGATCTGGATGAGCCTTGAGTTTATGCTCTCTATCTCTTGGTGGAATGAAATTGCTGAGTGAAGAAAGAAGGATTCTGCTAAACTGCTGAAGTTCCACTGCAGCTTTTTGCTATTTAGGAAATAAGAAACCTACAGACTGTTTAGAAAACTAAAGAAAATGCAGACAAATGCTCAGTCTATACATTGAAGACATTTAGAATATTCGTCACACACTATGATGCTCCGGCAGAACTCCAGGAAGGTCATTGGTCCCACTTTCTAACTTTCAGATGAGAAATAGTCTTTAATGTTAAGGAATATCCTTTCATATTAACAAATGATAAAGGCACTGAAGTAAGAGGCACAAACATTTCACTGTGAGCAAGAAGAAAGAGATACCTTGAAAAAAAATCATCTGAATGCATAGGCATCTAAGCTTATGAGATATGGCTTGCCTTCTCTTCCTGCATTATATGGAAAGAGCAGCCAATGGAAAAAGCACAGGCTGTTACAGACAGCCTTTACAAGTTTCACTGGGCACTTTTTTTATTTTACAGCTTACAAGGTAACACCAACCCTCCAGATGGTGAGGCTAATGAAATAGTCATGGAGGTGTTTAAAAAAAGACTGGATATGGCACTTAGTGCTATGGTTTATTTGATAAGGTGGTGTTAGGTCATAGGTTGGACTTGATGATCTCCAAGGTATTTTCCAACCTAGTTGATTCTGTGATCCTGTGAAATCTGTCTGTCTTAAAATACTGAGTCTCCCTCCCCACAAAGGCAGCAGTTCCAGAGTTGCTTTGCGTCTGGTCGTGTAGGAGAGTAATTTTATTAGATACATGGTGAAATTTTGCATAAAAAGGAGGTAAACAGCCTTCCCTTCATGAAATGACCAGTTAAGAACAGTTGTGATAAATTCACAAAACAACATGAGATGCTAGACACCAAGACACATTAGAGCTGCAGAAGTGCTTAAGATAGCTATCTGTCTGAGTTATTTGGCAGGATGCCTTCAGTTCCAGAAATGATTTCCTATCAGCTAAAGGCTCATGTGTCACTGCTGTTCCAGCTGATGAATGTGCAAACCTCCAGGTGGATGATTTGGAATTAGCTGTGGGTTAAATTGAATAAGAGGACTGCAACAGATAAGAACTGCACAGCAATAAAAAATAATTTCTTTCTCTTCTTTTAGCTTCACTACTCATCACTGTCTCTGTGAAGATGATTCTGCCTTTTGTAGTTTTTATCATTTTTATTGGTATGCACAATATAGCAATATACAGTTGAGAGTTGATTAAGGAGAACATGAGAAAGAGAAGGTTATCAAAATGCCTGAGGTGTTTTAAACTACACCCGTAATTTTTGATTAGAAAGTTATATTAAAACTGTGTGGTGTGTCGTGCACTTCAGTTCCACATTACTGCTGGACACTGAGAGAGAGTAAACTGGCTACAAGTTTTTATATCCTTATTCTTGGAAGAATGGCTGTAAAAGAAGGAGCTGTCAATATTCTAGGCATCAGAGCCAGAAAAACTGAGAAGATTAGATTAAGAAGACCAGTATTTTCGTACATTCTTAGTTGCCTTGAAAATGCTGCCCTCAATAAAGAAAAACACTGTCTAAGAACTTTTAATTGAAGGGGAGAATAAGAGGACTGACTTTAGATCCTCCTGGAAAAAAATGGTGATTATTTAAAAAACCCTCAGAATCCTTTCTGCAGCTTCAACAAGGAAGGAACGTAATGTTTGGTTTAGAGGTTTTACATAGTCAAATGTGCTCATTTCACTGCTCATTTGGTTTTGCCTTCCTCTGTTCCCTTTCTTATAATGGTAAAAGTAAGTACTAAATAAGAAAAAGAAGTAGCTGAATAAATGCAAGTCTCAAATATGAAATTATATAATAAGAAAATGTTCTAAAATGCTAAAATACAGTTCTTACATTTCTCATGGGACAGCACACAAAAATGTTAACTTTTGTCAATTTGCAAAAGAAGCAAAAGAATATCTGAAGGTTATAGAGGATATTCTTACTCCTACAGAAGGATATGGCACATAGATGTATGCAGACCACATTATCTAGGTCTCTAAAATACTGGCATTTTGAATGATTCAGATTGTAGGAGGCTTATCTTCCCTGATCTCTAAGGTCTTTCAGTGGCTGCCAAAGCACAGAGCAGTAGAGCAGTGAGAGTAAGCCAAGTTACTAGGAATAAGCAGAGGAATGCATTCAGGAACCTGCCAGCCTGCAGCTGCTTGCCTTGCATAAAAATCAATTTTTTGATAACCCCAGAGTAGAATAAATTACACAGTAGAATATGTCCTCTGCTCTCACTATAAGAGCAGAAGGCAGTAATGTCTGAGGCTTCTTTCTTGATTTAGGACAGTGGAAAAAAGTGGAATTATATGCTTCTGTCTTCTGTTTATGAAAACACTCAGAAAATGGGCAATATGAAAGGACTTAGCAGAATCAGTCTTCCAAAGAAGGATCTGGTGGGATTGCCTGCTTTCAGGCAGAAGTGTAAGAAAAGCATGTGCTCATCATCTAACAAGAGAATGTTCCACTTCCCAGGAAATTCACACAGCATGCAATTGTTAAATAAACCTCACTCTACAATCTAATGGTGGAAGGCACCTGATTGTGCATCACTTATCTCAATACTACCACCAAAATTGATTGTGCAGAGGGTTTGCAGGATCAGCCCCATAAAGGAAAATTGTTTCCATTCTTTTATTTAGGCTTGGAATATTTCTAGTGTTCTTGCAAAACATGGCTGAAGGTGACTATTAGAGTAGACAAAATCATGATTAGAGATCAGGATATTCAACTCCAATTTAATCACCTTCTTGCACTACTTAAAATATCAGTGTCATCCTTAAATTAAATCCATACTTCCAAGTGCAGGACACAGGTTTATGGAGCAGTTAATTAGCTAATGAGAGTTAGCAAAATTTTCAACATATATTTTGAAACCAGAAGGTTATCATTGGTTTAGAAGACATCAGATTGGGCAGATTTTTCTAAAATTAAGGCTTAGATTCTGCCTCAAAATATTTCTTCTCTGTGCTTCTAATTTGAATTTTGTCAGTCCTTACAGAAGTGATTCCCCACCCCGACCTAAACCCAGCTATGTTTCTGCTATTTCAGACAAGTGAAAAACAGAAGAAAGATTCTGGGTTACTACAATTAACTTTTGTATTAAGGTTTTTTTTTTCCCAATTAAAAACTCAGTGGAAGAACAGAGCAACAGCAATGACAGACAGTGATATTTCAAAGAACATAACAGAATTTCTGTTCCCTTAGAATTACCATTGCATTAGTTTTTGATTGTTTGCAGGGTTTTCCTTTTGGGGAAAAAACGAACTCCTTTTCAGTCATGTCCACTATTCATTTTTTCATCAAATACTGTGTGGAAGAGACACTCACTTTTTGAACTATTAAAAAAAAAATTGTCTCCAGAAGAGAAAAGAAATAGAATTGTTGTTTTAGGTATCTTTTAACTTCAATCTTTTGTAACAATTTGTCATCCAAAGGGTAGTGAAAAGCTATTGCTATTTAATTCTGAATGTGTTTTGTTTGCTTAATAACAATTATGTAGACAGTCTGTAAAAGACATCTTTTAGTTTAATACTGTAAAATTAGTTTTTGAAAAAATGGTCGTTTTAGAGTTGAATGGTCAAAATCTTGACAAGTACAAAATTGGTTTTCAGTGTAAAATATAGCTGGAAAATTTGGAAAAGAATGAAAAGAATCTCTTTCTACATGTGGCAACTACTTCATGTTTAATCCAACAATTGCATGTTTAATCCAAGTGTCACAATTGAGTTCCTGTAATGCACTATTCAAGCCACAGGTGTTCAGTCTTTACCTCAGGTCCAGGGAACAACTACCATGAGTAAATACTGCAGTGTTTAATGTTACAAAAAGAACAAAAGTAGTCCTTTGGCACGCATGTTTTTCAATATTGTAAAACAGCTTTGAGGGAAAATATAAGAATGCATGATTGCACTTTTTAACAAATTGAAATCTGAAGAAAGTCATATATTCCTGGTGCTATTATATAGTGATTTTTACTCATGGGCTATGCACTATGATCTGCTACAATGACACGAACAAGCAGGAATCTTGTCCTGCTTCAAGTATAGTACTTTAGAAATCAATGACCATCCTGTGTTTAATGAGTCATAAAAAACACAGTTAAAAGCTTGAAAAACTGTAGAAGTTATGCCTACAGCTGCCTCAGAGATAGGCAAGTCTTATTTATATCAAAATAATAACTTTCTTCTCCATCCGCCTTTTCACCTTTAAGTTAAACCAATATATGTGGGTAAGTGGCTAATCCCATGAATCCCAGACCTCTGCAGAAAGTAATGTCCATGTTTGGATCCCACCAGAGACATTTCTACATATGTCTTTTGGTGGTTACTCTATATCAAGGAGATCATCAGTTTCCCAAAACCTATGGGATTTAGCTCAAGCAAATTTGAATACAAATGAGTGTTTTCATTTGCTTTGGCTTATTTGCTACTGCCAGTGTACATTGCTTTGAGCCTTAGGGATATGGCAGCATTTTGAAGAAAGTATGGGAATGAAAAATAAAAATTACATATTTAATCTTTGCCTGAATTGTGAATAACTTCTATGCCAAGGGACAATAGTAGAGATTCTAATATACAATAATTATTCATAAACATTGCTTACACTATAAATTCAGCTGAATTTTTAAAGAACCTTTTTCTTAAAATGATAGCAGTCAGGAGAGAATTCTTCCGTGTTTTTCTTTTTCAGGAAATTACATATTAAAATTCTTCATCAGGCTCTGTGATGGTGAAGGTTAATGTAGTCTTTATAATTTGAGATGAAACTGACTGTGTCCTTCACTTTTTCTGCACTTTTACCATCCATCCGCAGTGAGAAAACGCTGCAGTCTTCACTGCTACAGGCAACATTTAAAGATAGAGGTATCCAACCCAGTAGACCAGGTTAAACAGCAGGAAGGATGTAGGAAAAAAGACCCTAGAGTAAGAGTCCAGTTCTAAGATGTCTATGTGAATCCGTCCTCTCTTCCATGAGCCTGATTTACACTCTTCATAGCAACAGAAAAAGCTCTGACAGTCTTTCCCATCCAGACATTCATAGACACACGCATCTTCAAAATCTTGCCAATACATGGCATTGTTCAATGTGATGACTGTCGTTGGTGGTCTCATATCAAGTACAGAATAATTCTGAGGAGAGAAAAAAAATGTAACAGTTTGACAAGTTTCCCTGGGTGATGCAGATCAAAATTAATAATCACAGCAGAAAGCAATCATTTTTTCACACTTAGGAGTTCACTTACCTGTCAGAATATTATTTGTCAGTTGTTTTAAACACTTGCAGCAACTACATTTAAGATGGATTCTCAAAAATAAGGAAGATATACTCCCTGCCCATTTAATTGTACAGTGTCCTCCATTTAGCATAGGCGCATTCACTGCCTCTTAACTTCACTATGATTTATAAAAACACATATGGTCAGCAATAGATAGGGATCATTTCAGTACAGGATTTCAAAATGCCATCCCGAGGCATTTCCCCTTTGTGCTTATCACATTAACCATGCTCAGAAATAGGACACTTTGATGTCTTGCATCCTCACAGTAGCATTCACATTTACAGACCTCTCCTTCTTCAATGTACTCCCTATTTACTCTTTGTCAGCTTTTCTGTCACACCATTTCCTTGTCATGCAAGATACCTTCTCACAACAGTCTCCCCTCTCATTAAGCCACCCATTCCATCTTCACAAATGTCACCTCCCCTGCTGATATCATTAGAAAAAGTCCCATCAGCTTTGCTGCCTGTCTGCACTGCTCTGACAAAGCAGACACAGCCCTGTCAGCCTGGTTTTCTCTACCTAAGAGGCCCTTCCTCTCCCTGGGATTGTGCTGAGCATTGGCTTTGCCTGCAGGAGCATGATGGCTGTGCCGTAACGAGCTGGTCACGACTGCTTGCATTCAGGAAGGTGCTCTGGGCTCTTGCTTCCATACTATATAAAGTACTCAACATTTCCTGCTGAGAGTGTTAGGGGGTATCTGAAAACTTTCCTGCTGGATGTGAAAAACATTGGTGATATGACTCAGTGGAAATTTTTCCTTTTGATATTGAATTCATTTCCTTTCTACAAATCTTTTGGTTTGGCACGCTGTAGTATTACCCATCTCATTAAAAATGCTGGTCCGTGAGATAAGAACTTGATGTGGCATCCCTCTGCTTAAATGCTGGCACTGCCAACACAGATAACTACACATGAACAACTACCCTATGGAATCCAGTCAATTACTTCTGGACACAATTCATTTTATCATAAGTAAATGCTAAAACATCTCAGGAGCTTTGCGCTGTGAACTGCAAGCAGATTGCAGTTTAGAAGCAGATTATTGCAAATCTATTTGGTGTGAATGATTCTATCTCTGAGATTAGATGACAGAAATTACACCGGTATGGTCTTCTCTCTCTTTTGTGCAGTTTTGGGTGGCTTGTTTCAGAGCCTTACAATGTGTTGCCATATGAAAAAGGTCTAAGATTATTGTACAAGCAATCTTTTTTTGACTCTAGTACTCTGGAGAGAAAAAACTGTGACTAGAGTATACATGGAGTTCTGCTATACCACTGTGTCATATAATGTACACTTATTTCAGGTCTTTATGAACACTTCCAACTCAGGGACTGAAATTTTCCATGCTTGTCTAAAACATTTATGTTAAAAAGAAGAAAGGCTCAGATAGGTTTTGGTGAGTGAAGATAAAAAATGCTCTGGCTCTGCAATGGAAACTTTCTCATCTCTCAGTAGCCTGGGGTATTTTGTTGTTGTTTTGTTATATCAACTATCTGCTCAGGACAGAAGATAAAGTAAATGCCCTCATAATACAGAGAGATTAATCTGGTTGTTTTAATCTCTGTCAGGTAGGAGGTGTCCTGAAGTGACAAGATAAGAGGAGAGGGTGGATGGTCCCCTCATGTTCTGTGTGTCCAGCTGAGCTGGGGTTGGGAGGAGAGTAGTGCACACACAGTGGGCACCATCCCAGTCCCACCCAGGAGGTCTGCCAAGGCAAGGCACTTCTTCAGGGCCTTGGACAAGGAATTTCAGTGTTAAAAGTGCTTAATAATATTATTTCTGACAAGATATATATGCGTTTTCTAGGAGGAAAAGAAAAGGGTTGGGATTACCTGAACACGGTTTTACTAAAATTAATAAATTTCACCTTTTAGGTGGCATCACTACAAAGCTAGAAAAGACAACATGATATTTTAAAAGCCAGAGACATTGCTTATTTAAGGTATAATTTGAAGATTTTTATGTATAGAAAAAGGCCTTGCTCAATAACCATTTTGAGGTGAAGAAAAAAAAGAGTGAATTAAAAACTTGGGACTGCTTTAGATGCTTTCCGAGCAGATCAGAATGACTAGTTCTAGATAAAGGTTTTTAAACCCTAATGTCATTTTAATTTTCTTTCCTGTTGGGGTCCCTCCCCTGCTGTGTAGCCCTGGGAGAGGGGCCCTGAGGGCACAGACACGGGGCTTCCCTGCCCCTGCTCAGCCTCGTTCCCATTGGTTGGTTTGTGTTCCCTGCGCGGGCAGAAGGACCCTTGGTCTCGTGACTGGAACAGTTCCTGGGCAGAGCTCTGGCCATGCGGCTGGAGGAATAAACATCTCTGAAACAGCTATCAAGAATCTGTCTGTCCTTATATATTTCCTTTCCACGGGACTCCTGGTTTGATATATGCGTGTTGCAGGATCCCCACTGCAACAAATGGTGGAGAATTGAGAGCAGAACGATCCCCGATCCCTAAGCGACTGATTTGTGTGAGTAAACCCTGGAAACTTTGGATTCCTCTTCTTGGTTTTGCTTTGCTATTCCGTATCTAAACTATGGAGGAACCGTGGGAAGACTCTTGGCTCTCAGAGCCGCATATGGACATTTATCTTAAACTTAAAATGATTCTTGAACAACGATTTGTAAATTTTAGCTTGATTCAAGCTCAAAAAGAACTGAAACACTTCCTGGCATGGTTGTTTAAGAACTTTTTCTATGTTTCTTGGGATTTAATTCTTACCAAGGGCTTTTGGAAAACCGTTTGGACACAGTTAATACTGGAGTCAAAACATATGCCGATGGAAGAATATTTTTGTGAATATTATTTAGTTACCGAGACGGTTGAGCAATGTCAGCTGTGTCCTGGCGAAGGGAAGCCTGGCGCAGGGACCGTGCGGCCCAGGCCACGTGCGCCGAGCGCTCTGCGAGCAGCAGCGAGGCAGTTCCCGCGTGCGGGCGGAGCCACGCGAGCCGCAGCGTCGGTGGCGGAGCGAGGAGCGGCGGGAGCGGCGGGGCCCGGCGGTGCCCGCCCGGTCCTGTGCAGCGCGTGGTGGAGCGAGCCCCGTGAACGCCCGACTGAGAGGGGAGGCGCGCGGGCGGCAGCTGGCGGCAGCGGCGGTGGAACGGAGCCGCGCCCAGCTGAAACACGCGCTGGAGCAGGGCGCGGGGGGGTCGTCGCTCGGGGGCCCGGCCGAGACGTGGGTGCAGCGCCCGGCATTGGCAGCGAAGCTGCGACCAGAGGAGGCGACGCGCGGAGAACTGAGCGGCGCGGCCGGGCCCGGCCCGCGCAGCCCCGAACGCGACCCCGGGAAGAGCGCGCAGGCACCAGCAGCCCCGACAATTCCAACACGGGAGCGACCGAAGGAGAGAGCAAAGATGCAGCGAGACAGAAAACAGCAGCCACTCGGAAAAAGATCATAGTAACTAAGACCTTAGGGATAGTAAAATGGTATAATGTTAAGCAAAATTATGGTTTTATAACAAGGTGTGACAACCAGCAAGACATATTCGTGCATAGAACTGCTATTAAAAAGAATAACCCTGAAAAATACATCCCAAGCTTGGGAGATGGAGAGGTGGTGGAATTTAATATTGTACTAGGGAGAAAAGGGTTACAAGCATCGCAGGTCACTGGGCCTGATGGTGTTTCTGTAAAAGGCAGTATATATGCAAAAAATCGTAGTCATGTTAGACAATATCTCCATTGTAAGCCCCCCCTACAGTTTCCCTTTCCTAATCCCACCTTTCCCTTTTACCCTATGTCCTATTACCCCCAGTGTATTCCCAATCCGTTTTTTCATCCATGGTTTCCCTCACAAAACCATGCTTTTGCCAATTGTTTCCCCAAAAATCCCTTTCCAATGCCGAGTGGGGGATGAAAAGGGGGAGGGAAGAAGTTAAACCCTCTCCTGCCTCAGTTTCCCCACAAAGCATGCTCAGAGAATTCTGTCTCCCTTCTGTCAGCCCTAAGATGTTCCAGAGAATCTGTTTGGACATTTAAAGACTCAGGAAGGTGGCTTGTTTTGTTTTGAAACTGTTCTTGTTATGTTTATCCAGTTGTTTTCATTCTCCTTTTATTAAAATAAAACGGGTGAGGTGTTGGGGTCCCTCCCCCGCCGTGTAGCCCTGGGAGAGGGGCCCTGAGGGGACAGACACAGGGTTTCCCTGTCCCTGCTCAGCCTCGTTCCCATTGGTTGGTTTGTGTTCCCTGCGCGGGCAGAAGGACCCTTGGTCCCGTGACTGGAACAGTTCCTCCGCTGAGCCCCGGCCATGCGGCTGGAGAAATAAACATCTCTCTGAAACAGCTATCAAGAATCTGTCTGTCCATATATATTTCCTTTCCACGGGACTCCTGGTTTGATATATGCGTGTTGCAGTATCCCCACTGCAACACTTTCCCTATAGCTTTTAATTGGAAAAAGGAAAGCGCTGCTCAACGTGCTCTGTTAACTTAATCTTTCAGAAAAGTCTGTCCAGGGAGTGACAGCAGTAGAAAGTATATAGATGTAATGATTGCTGTAAACCATTAATTGCCAGTGTGCAGACTTTCTAAGCTATTTGAGGTCTTAAAATACATCAGAGAACTCATGTTAAAAAAAAAGTTTATCTTATTATTTGTAAAAAATAGGCTAATAACATGGATCTAGCAGCTGTAAATGAGAAACTTCAACATATCCAACCCAAGAAATGCAAACCCCAATATTTTAGTTGTCTCTGTTCTTATCTGATAGCAGACCATCCAACCAGCTGATTAACTGGCTTCATGCTTTACGAATGCTTTATATTTGCATATGTTATAGTAGGTATTCCAGCTTCAGATTTCATACAACTTAGAGACACACTTTTGTGCTCTGTTCCGACTGTATATATTCCATTTTTAGATATAGTACAACTACCCATGCTCAACTTGTGTGCCTAAATTATTTGAAAATCCACTTGAAAGCTCACTAAAAATTTTGCATATACATAAATGAACTTTTTTTCTATGAAACTTAGTTAAAACTCCATACAAATTTATGACATAACTTGCACTTATTACTTTCTCTTAGTGAGAAACTCCTGTATTATATAAAGCAGAAACACAAAATTTCTGAGGTAAAAATAACACATAATATTCTATACTTGACCCTCCTCCCTCCCATATCACTTGATAAGTCCTTATAGAAAGAGGCAGCTATGTTCCTCTGCCACAGCTGAAAACAAACTGACCTTTTAACAAAAAAGCAAACCAATATTTATAGTGAAGTCTGGGTAAAGCATAACACAGCAATACATCTCTCTCAGGAATTAGTGCAAGTAAATGTCAACCACATATTCGTGCCCCCAATTCTCTCAGTGAATTAAGTAGCTTACTTACCATTACATGACCAAAACTTACATCAGGTAGCTTAAATAAAGATAGCAAAAGAATTAATCAGAAGAAAGCACAGTGCATTTAAATTCAATAGTATTTCTTGGACCAAGCCCTTAAATGCATAAAACACCTCATGGTGTGTGTTCTATATGTTCAGCATAATATTCTGTACACTTGAAAACTGCATGAAATCTCAGCAGAATGCACATCTGGCTTCCATAGACTTAAAATCCTTATTCAACCCCTTACATTTGTTTATTGATCGAACAATAGGTAAGTGAGCATTTGTTCTGGTGTTAATTTAAATCCCCTCAATGTTGCTTGCTTTCCCACATCTTCATTTATATGGCTGGAATTACATGCTGCTAACAAAGATACTCATGACTTTTTTATTTAGTCTTTCTATAGGATGGCAATTTTAGTTTGATCACTAGCAAGTTCATTTTGGTCTCAAACTTTTCTTTTGGTAACAATCTTTTGCCTTTTGTGAGCAATGCATTTTTGCAAGAAGCTATTTTAGTTTTCATGGAGTTGTCATTGACTAAGTGTATGGCTTTCTAGGCTTTCTCTAATCCCATATTTGTTTCAGCTTTTCCTTCATTAGATCTTCATTCAATCATTTTCTATAGCTCTTCATTCAATCCCTTTTTTACATCATGACCTATTATTCCCTAAATTTAGGCTTCTTTCTCTTTAATTTCCTTCTTTACATTTTTCCTATTTGGCTTTGATTTCTGATTTCAAATGTCCTTATTTCCTCCCCTGCAGACAATGGCATCCAATATCTCCAACTTACTTATCTTGAACACATAAGATTTATCACTGATCTTGAGCGGACAATCCCCTTCCCTGTGTTTGCACTGAGATTTTTTTCTCTATTAAACTGCCCCCTCATTCTCATAGTCAGTTTTGAAGTTAACCAGGCATGATTGTTTTAATTTATTCTAAATAGACAGCTTTTATGTTTTTCTGGGTGTTACACTTGGAAGTTGTTTTTCGGCCAAAAATGAGCCGTGGATAAAACCTTTTTAAGTGACTTCCATTTTTGTCCTTGGGAACATGCACCTTTGTGCACAGGGCTTAAACCAAATGCTGGTTCCCAGCAGAGACATTGAAATTCTGCTCATAAATATTTCTAGACCTGTTAAGCCATGAAATAGCAATGCATTTGAATATACATTGATGTGCATTTACTTGTATAACAAGCTATGCAATCTGTTTCAGTGGGAGCCCTTTCCAACTACCAGCACAGTAATTGGAGGACAAAAGATGCGTAGGCAGGGCTGCTGCTCCACGGTGAGCAGGCTGCTTCTATTAGGAACAGACCTCACTCAGCTGGCACATAACTGCTCCTACTGCTACTGCGGGTGACTTTTCCATCAGCTTTCAGGGCAAATCACACCACTGGGAAAATCTTGGAGGAGTGAAGTTCCATGTGGTTACAGGCTACAATTGAATGATTATCTGCTCTCTGAGCTGCACATGAAATTTAAGTGCTCCCATCTTACCGACTTTTTCTTCTTAGTACAGTTTGGTTTCCTGCAACTTGAGTAGTAGTTGAGGGTGGCATACTCCATCAGAGCAGCAAAGACAAACAGAAAGCATACAGTCACAAACAAATCCATGGCGGTGACATAGGAAACACGGGGCAATGACTTTCTTGCAATGGTACTCAAAGTTGTCATGGTCAATACTGTGGTGATGCCTGCAGAGAGAAACTTGATTTAATTGTATGGAACATCACTTCTCCATATCACAGAGGAATCTTTGGAAATAAACATACAAAACAGAAATCCAGAGTGTATCCAAGGAATTAATTAATTTCATTTGGTAGTGTTAAGAAATAATGGAAAATAATATCAGTAGGGACAAAGTTATTTTGTAAACAAAGATTTGGTCTATGGTTTATTTTTATCTTTGCAAAAGTGTCATTCCCATGCCTCTCAATATGCTTTTCTTCATCTCTTTCTGATCCCAGCTAGGTTGAAGATGGGGGTGAGGGAGAAGGAGAGAATGAAGAAATTTTTGAAGAAAAGTATAAAGCAGAAAAGATACTAAACTCAGAAAAATAAAACCAAGAAACTCAGAAAGTTCTGAAGGAAACATGTATTATTCCACAGTAGTATTGCTGTCATGAAAAATCTTATGCTCAAAAAAGAAAAAGAGTTGGAGAGAGAAAAGAAAAGAAATTTTTCTGCTAAGTTCTGACTATTCTGAAAGTATGTCTTCACACCACTGCTTCCTTGGGAGGCCTCCACTGCCTCCACTTTCCTTCTGAGTAAGGGAAGTCAGTGTTACTTGCTCAGTCAGAGTAAGACTCTCATACAAACTTCAGATGCAACATTAACAGAAATGGCCTTTTTAATTCATATAAAGCGTCACTTAGATTCATTTAGTAATAAGGAATATAATGGGAATTAGTGTGAAATATCTAAAACAATAAAACCAGTGTTAGAATGAAATCTATGTCGTGTCAGTTATTTGACTCCTAGTAGTTCATACAATTGCTCTTCATTCCTGAGGAATAACAGCCTTTTCATTGCCAGCTTGGACTGATGCTTTTAATCATTTGTTATGAACTGCATGTCTTCTGATAGAAAAAAACCCAGCTTCTCAATGTCTTGGGAAAAAAAATAAAGCTTTCCCACAAGTAAGTCTCAAGAGAGAACCTTCTCAATAAATAACATAACCATAAGGTAATCTTTACTTTTTTATAGTGAAAATGATGTTTCACATTGGTGCACAGTGTTTGAAATGGCAAGGAATGACTGAAATTATTCCTTAGAGTTAAATAACTTCTCACTAAAAGCACTCTGGAGAGAAAGAAGTATCTGTGGATTACTTTTGACTACTTTCTCTTTATGAAGGGTTGTCCATCTCTGACTTGTAAAGTTTGATAGAAACTACAGTGATTCACAGGAATAACCTCCATTCAACAACAGAATGTCCCTGGAAAAGCTAGAAGGCAAATTTTTGCCTGGGTCTCAAACTTGAATAATAATGATTAATTGAACTCCTTAAATATCTATTACCCAGAAACGAACAAACAAAAAGTTTCTGAAAAAAATCACAAGTCAATAACCAAGATGAAAGCAATGCTGATAGGAAGTAAGTGTGGACTTTGTGTGTGCCTTGGACGTCTAAAAGCTACTGGGAAAATATTTCCATTTCCTGAAACCTGTGCCACCTCCCAATGTAAACAGACGTGGTTGGCATGATCCAGCAACCTCTCCAGACCCCTCAGCATCAGTTTTGTACTCAGCTGATGCTTTAAAAAAGCTGCAAAGACCATGCTTAGCCATTCATCGCAGCTGAGCTGCAGAGATGCCCAGCTGCAAAAGCTGTGAACTGACTGGCTTTGATTTGACCCTTACTAACTATAGGTCACTCAGTCATTCTGTGTAGCCTTGACTGAGGCCTTGGGAGTCACTAATTTCAAGAGAACCTCATCCAGACTATGACATACTCTACAATATAAAATTAAGTTCTTTAACACTTCCTAATCCACATTTAGATTTCTGACACAAATGTGTCCTTTGCAGAGTGACATGTACATTCACATGCTTTCAGGCATTTTACTACCTTTAAAAATTTCCTCAAAACCTATAGAGTTCTTCCAGTACAATATATGGTATCCTGTTTACCTGGACTCAAATGAAAGTTTTTATTTCCCACTCATCCTCTGATAGGAGAGTTTTTTATCAAGAGGCTAAAAAGAAATAATTAGTCTCTTTACTTAAGTATGTAAGTCCTCAACTCAGCCTGTATCCTATATCCATGCCTTAAGCCTGAATGTGGAACACCAGCTCGAATCACCCTTCAACTGGATTCCAGCTCATGCCATAAACAAGCACTGAGTTTTTGAAACAATGAAAATTCTATCTAGTGTATCAATTTTACACCTGACACGCAGGCACAAATTTTAAAATGTTAAAATGAGTTTATGGGGATACATACAGAGAGGAAAGAGAAAGAAGGTGAAGCAGATGATACCGTTTTGTACTTCTATACATTTACAAATCAGAATATATGTATGTATATATGAATAAAATGCAGCACCATTATTTCCAAATATAGTATCTAGTTTCCATACCCTGAGTTCATTTTATCTCTCATGTTAACGAAATTCAGTTTGTTGAGTGGTTTCAAATCTAATATGTCTTGCCAGATGAAATTGTGAAGTCTCTCGCATTGTGGAGTCCCGTATGGCAAACTGAGCTTTGCATCTGTTATTGAAATTCACAGTGCTCATGAACTATCTATTTCAACAGAATTTTAATATCAGCCAAGGACAGCTCTGAATTAACCTGAGTTCAAAATTTTCAGGTAGAAAATGTAAGTGTAAGCTTACAAGTCTGTGTATAAATACTATTTTGGGATGTTATATTCTCTGAATAAATCCCATACCAAAGATGCTGTTTGATAAAACAAAAAGGACTGACTGGGAGACCAAGTTATGCATATATACATAACACCTGAAAGCACTTTAACTTTTAGATCATTGGTCTAAACAGTTATTTAAAATCACTACTGCTTGAAATCTGCTTACTGGACAAGCATATGCAGAGTGAGTTGGCAGGAGTTTTGTGTTAGAAACTCTTTGGTCAGCAAGGCAAATTTTTTCTTATTTTCTTGAGGTTATGTTGGTGGGACACTAAAGGAAATATCTGCTGCTTTCATGCATGCTATCACTTGGTCATAAAGTTAATTCTCCATCTTTCTTGTCGGGCATCTGTTTTGAGTACTTTCTTGGTTTTTTAGTGAATGAGGTAAAGATGGAATGGCAAGGAAAGCAATGTTCATTTTTTATTAAATATCATCTGTACCTTCTTTTACATCAACATGTTGCTGGCCTTGAGTTTTAAACTGCAGTTTGATCTTGTTCTGTAGTAACTGCCTGGTCCTATTACATATTATACCCATTTTGAAAAAGTATGGGGAAACTGGGATGACAGCTTCAGTTTAACTTAATTCCCTTCACCTTCAAGGAAAAAAACCTATTCTTTTCCAGATCATAACTTTTCTTAAGGGACATACCGGGTCCTCTTGACTTAGAACATTTTGAGATAATTTTGATTGCTAGAGACAAGCAGAAACTGCAGAGAGACGTTTTTTTTTCTCCTTGAATGAAGAGCAGAATAACTCAGGATCACAAAACACAGTTCACATCCAGCACTCAAATTTTACTTCCATTTTCCCACTGACTCTTCAGGTGGCCTGGAGTTAATCTCATTGCCACTCTGGGCCTTAGTACCTCAAAGTGTGAAAAGGGGACTATAATACCAAGTTTTTAAAGAACATTTTAATATCTCTGGACAGTACTACTGAAAGAATACTTATGGTCCCAAGCCCAAATTAATTTTTTTTTTTCCCAGCATGGGAATAGTTTATTAGTTATCATTATTCAGAAAGCAATAATACCTGTCCTTCATGTAACTGTGAGTAGTTGCCAATAACTTTGGAAATTATTCATTAATTTCAGAGAGCGAAATATTTCCCTGGTGCTAGTCCTTTATATTAATGCAGCTATACTTGAAGAAGATTTGTTGCTGCACTTTCAACTAATTAGTAGGACACTTTCAGCAGTTTGCCTTTGGCTGCATCACTCACAATTTTACCATGTGCCATTACCCAGATATGGATGTGTGCTGTTGCTCAGACAGATTTATAAGTTGCATTTTATAAGCAGGTCTACAGCAAAATGGGAGCATCTGCTTACTGTATCCTGGGAGTCAACAGGCCATTGCCAATTTGGGAGCAACAGGACTCTGTGCACAAAAGTGACCCATATATATTTGACTTTATTTTTAGACCAGTTGTATTTTAGCCTATGGGATTTAATTCTCAGCTGGAGTTTTAGGAGTGAGTCATGACATCCATTGAGTAGAGCCTTGGATCTACTAATTTTTATGTCCTTACTCCAAATTCATGACATCAGTATCTGAATACATTTTTTCCCTGAACTGGCTGAGGGGTGAGGTGGAGAATCACGTTAGTGATTAGTGATCTAACAGATTTCTGTATCTAATTAATGGGAAAACTGAACTATGTGGTGTGGGGAACCACCCTTAGGTACAGGATATGAAAAATGCTTATGGCAAACCAATAATGCAAAAAGTGTTAGATGTCTTTTGTCTCTTTCATGCATTAAGAAAGATAACCCAACTGGATGTTGTGTGACTCTCCCCCATGCATGGGGCTTCAGACTCCCTTTTAAAGAAAACGGAGAACAGTCAGTCTTTCCTTATCTCCCCTGAGTCACCCAATTTAAGAAGAAAAGAGTTCAATTTCAGCAGAGAGGTACACTTAAGACCTATGGCTATCAGAGGCAAGTGTACACAGCCAGGAACAGGCAGTGTAAGCTGCTCTGTCCTCACCTGTGTATGGTCTTTTTGCTGTCCTGGAGGTGTTACTGGATAACAGAATAACTGTGAGTCTTTTTGGTCATCCTGTTGCTGGAGCCATGGTGTACTGGCCCTTTGGCACTCATGTGGAGGGAATGAGGGCTGAGTATTCCTTTCCTGTAAAACAACCTCAGAAAAATGGACCTACATAGTAACAAACTCCAGCAGGAGGATGCAATGAAGAGCTGGGAATGATAACCCCTCTGCTTGAAAACAGACATGCAGACTTTGACATAGCCTCCCCTTTTTTCCTAGACTGGTAGATTTCTGAATCAGTTTACATTGGCAGACCTAGCAACCGTAATGTGAACTGAGAAATTGTTTTTCCTTTGGTTCTGATGTTTACATATAATTGCCTATTATATACCCCTATACTCTTGATGCTGGCAAAACCCACAGGTTTTCCCATAGACATTGGAAAAAATTTCTAAGTCTAAGTCAACAGTTATAAGCGTATACTAATGCACATTGCCAAAATGCACGTGCCGGTACTGACACAAATGAGTTTCTGGAAAACCTATACCAGCATAAATCTCCACAATCTATGAAAAATATCAATACACCCAGTGTGAAGCTTAACTTCAAGCATGCAAGCTAAAACACTTTGCATGAGTTAATACTATTATATCCCACAGTTTTCTGTATATATAAGACATAATGCCCAGTGGGGGAGAGTTACAGAAGGGAAGGAAGCCTGCAATGCAATTAATTAATTCTTCAAAAATGTCACTAAAATATCATGGTGAGAACAAGGAGACAGACATTAATTCAAGAGTTTTATGCAAAATAGGTGGCAGTGTCATCCAAAGGCTCAGACTAGTTTACTTTTAATTACCCTGTTACAAGAAAACACCCAGAGGTCTCAGTAATAAGTAGATATGGGTCTGCAAGACGTAGTAGTAATAATCCAAAGTGTATACCTAGCAGTGTCTTTGAAAGGAAGCTGACATTTTCAAATTGTAGTGTAGAAACATCAGAAAAGGAAATTATTAGCAACTTACCTAATGCTGTTCTTGCTGGGGTGGCATCTTTTTTGATCCAAAAGGATACCCAGGAAAGAACAACTGTTAATATACAGGGAATGTATGTTTGTATAGTAAAGTATCCCATTCTTCTACTTAAGTCGAAGTATATAGTCATGACTACATAATCACCTGCAACAATAGCACAAAAAGGAAATTCACATTGTGATGGGATGCAGACAGTATCAGTTCACTAACCTGCTAATATTCTAAGTTTCATAAAAACATTGCATATGAAATATTTTTTAGTTTCAACAGCATCTGCTCAGTAATGTTCATGTGAAATTTAAGTAAACCTTGCCATTCTAATATCCTTAAGTTTTAGGTCTCTGTGGAAATTACATATTTGGACAGGCAGAGCCTCTCAGCAATCATTCTGGATGAATAAAGTTTTGAAAGGCATCTTGAATTTCCAGACTTTGTATTTCTGGATCTCTTCATGGCCACAAATGTGAAGGTACTGTCATTCACCAGATTCTGCAACTATGGCACACAAAATCCTTCCTTCTGCAGGTTGTGTCTTCTGTGCCCTAATTTCAGGTTTGAGTGACTTCTGTTATCTTCTTTTGAGATACGAATCTGAAAATAGGGATCTTTATGGCAAATGTAGCATGCACATGAGTATGCCTTTACACAAGAAATCATTTATGGGCACTAGAACCTCAGTGCTGGTGAGACACTGGTTTTGTTGGCATTCCTCATTTCAAAACAGTTGTGGCCATTTGTGGTATTGTCAGAAGGTCAGTCTGAACACAAAGTTTATTATTCTGCTGTATAGTGAAAATCATAAATTCAAGAACTCAGTAAGAAGGTTAGTTTATCTCACATTATATGATTTTTTTCACTGTACCTCTTCTGCTAGCCCTTGTGATTTCACAGGGGATAATAATCTGTTTCTCCTTCTCTCCTCAGTAGAGGCTACTGACCTTATCACTTCTGCCCTTACTAACAGCTCTGTCAGCCTCATAGATGTTAACTATCTTTCTCTCTCAGTTACAGTGAATAACAGCAATAAAACTGAACTGGGACTGATTTCTGTACTTCACTTGAAGTAGGTTGTTTCCGTTTCAGATGTAAAGGAGCGCTTATATGCCAGGGAATTTTTACGTGGTTTTGCCTGACTACATCAGATTAGGCCTAATAATAAATTTTATGGCTTCTTGTTACAAACCTTAACTTTCTAGAGTATGATATTTTCAGAAGGCATCATTTGCAATAGCTAAGTAACTCTGTCCTGTTACAGCAAACCATCGGAAGAACGAAGAAATTGGAAGCATATGAAGATTAATCCCCCAAGGAATGTACATACAACTCACCCAAGCAGAAGCACAATGGGTTTATTAGTTGAGGCAAATTAAAACTTAATCATCTAGTAACATATAAACAAATTCATTTAATACAGTGGGTAATTTGACTACAGCTAAATATTATATAGAAAAGAAATTAATTCAGTAAAAGTAACTTTAATCCAAAGCATCTTTGAAGGCACTATAAAATCAATGAATTATCATAAGTTATAAAGTTAAAGGTAAATAAAAACCTGATGGTGGGAACAGGGGAATGTGTCAAAAGGAAAAGTTCCTATGTGTAAAGTACATTATTTTGAGATAGATATATTTGGAAGAGGTTGACAAGCCTGTGAAAGTTTCCATAATGCCGCTGTTAGATGAAAGTATACATTTTGACAAGAATTGTGCCAGTGAAAACTGTCTGACCCCAAGAAACTGGACAGTCATTTCAGAAGCCTTGCTTATAGAGCTCACTGCTGTTACAAATAGGAGGTATTGCAGAACATCATGACATAGTGAGGCTTTTGGGTTGTTCTAAAGGCTAAGGGTTATTGTCATTCCATGAATACCCAGCAGTTTGTGCAGGGAATGGCACCAGGGAATTGATGTGGGTTAGTAACCATAGGTTCTGCTGGCTTATTGTTAGACTGGTTTGCCTCACTGAAGAAAGACTTACACCACAGCAACTGAGATCATTCGTGTAAAGAATCAGGTGGAGTGTAAACCAGTGCTTCTACTGACATGAACCAACTGAAAAGAATGGAAGAAATGTTAATGAGTTAAACATTGTCTGTCAAGGTAGAAGTATGAGCAAAAAATGAAATCAAAGACTCTATAGCAAAAATGTCGAGCCTTTCCATTTCCTTTACTTAGTTCCTTTATCTAGAACTATGTGTTTATGGATGAGCTGCCTGAGAATGGTATAAAGTCAAGCACAACCTGCACACCTCAACTGTGTATAACAATATATGATATGCACAATTCCAGTACCCACACAGGTCACTGCTCCTCTCAATAGTGTGGTCTTGATACCCAGCACAGAAACTGAGAGTATGAGTAGATACTGCACTGTAAGATACTGGGAAAGTAAAAGAGTCCCTGTTTCCAAGTCTTTGATGAAAATAAACCTGTTAAACATGAGAGTGGGAGAAAATTATTGCACATTAAATGACGTAGAGAGTCCATCATCACAATTAGTCATTAACTGATTTAGTGTCTTTCAGGCAGGATTAATTTCCTGTGATTTTAGACATCTAGAAGACAAATTCTACAGATGACCTTCACACTGTGGCCTCCTTTCTACACTTAATGAAAAGAAATTGGTACTTTCAGTATACGGTTTGTCTTATCTGCTTTAGAGGCACATCTTAGAAGGTGAATGTTTTCAAAATATTTCCATTTCTCTCCTGTGATTAAAAAAGAAGAGCGAGTGGCTGAGATGTGGACAAAAACATTGCAGACACTTGCAGATTATACAAGGAGTTAACCACACCCCTTGATTCCATGGTGAGAGCTAAATTGGGCTACTTCTGTGAGGATGCTAAGGTTATTTTATTTAAATATAATAATCTTCTTGACATTTTAAAGGGTAGGTATTTTAGATCTTTTCCTCCTTTTCTCCTGTTTAAAGTTGATGTCTTCATCCTTATATAGGATATGCACAATTCCTTCCTTCCTTCCTTCCTTTCTTCCTTCCTTCCTTCCTTCCTTCCTTCCTTCCTTCCTTCCGAATTCCTTCCGAATTCCTTCCAAATTCCTTCCTTCCTTCCGAATTCCTTCCTTCCTTCCGAATTCCTTCCTTCCGAATTCCTTCCTTCCGAATTCCTTCCGAATTCCTTCCTTCCTTCCGAATTCCGAATTCCGAATTCCTTCCTTCCGAATTCCTTCCTTCCGAATTCCGAATTCCTTCCTTCCGAATTCCTTCCTTCCTTCCTTCCGAATTCCTTCCTTCCTTCCTTCCTTCCTTCCTTCCGAATTCCTTCCTTCCGAATTCCTTCCTTCCTTCCGAATTCCTTCCGAATTCTTTCCGAATTCCTTCCGAATTCCTTCCTTCCTTTTCTTGCCTGAGATTCACAGATATTCTCACAATGAAGAAGGCAGACCCAGGCATACAGGCAGCAGCTGTGCATAAGGACTTATGTACTGTACCCTCTGTGCTGCTGTGTGTTTATGGGAACACACTGACAGATAATATACCAAGCAATTTGCTTCACTGGAACTAGTGATGCAAAGAGGAAGTAAGAGGAGAATTTGCTGGTTCTCTTACAGTACTCAAACCATGCTTATGAGACAATGAATGCTGCTGATAATGTTCGTGGGAGGAAGAAATCACCACTCTTTAAATTCAGAGCCCCAACTGAAAGCACCAGTGTTGTGTCTGCTCTCAGAGGCAAGTATGCTTCTGTACAACATATACTGAATGATTTTTAAAAAAAGATATGGTAAATTAAAATGTTCATCTAAATTACCACTTCAGTTCTATCCTCAGACAAGTCAACTTCTATCGAGATTACTGGATTCTCTCATTACATTCAGAAGAGTATGTGCTTTGGCTGCTTTCCTTATTGCACTGCTCCAAATTGCATGATGATGATGATGATATTATTCTTCACATTATTCCTTCCAGAAGCAAATATTCTCTATGTATCTGAAAGCACTTCATGCACATTAAAGAAAAGTAGCCCTGGTACATTTATTTCTTTCTCTAAACATACAAAATAATCTGTACAAAGAAACTCTCCTCTCTTCTGAAAGATTCTCCTCTCTTCTGGGATACAATACATTCTGTACATTACGCAGTCATGAGCAACTCAAAGGAGGGAAAAACACTTTCAAGAGCTTTGCTCAGTGTCTCCTTGCACCTTTGGGAGCCTTCAGAGCTCCACCTGCTGTTACTGCCACTGCTAGAAGGGGCGCTGGGGCTCATAGTGTGACAAAGTTCTGCAGTGCAGGCAAGGGAAAAATCTCCTTCCAAACTGCCTGTCATTAAACCAATGCACTTGATTGGAAAGTAATCACACAGTGGTTGCCTAGCAAAGGACCACCGGAATCACTAATACCAAGACACTTCATTTTTAAACCCAGAGAGGAATTCTACCTTTTAACGACTTAAATAATATTCCCAGGAAGGAAAACTAACTTTTAACTGAATGATTAGACCATCAATTCACTGAAATAATGAAAACTCTCTCGAGGCAAAATAGAGCATGAACAGTTCCGTATAAAGGGAGCAAAATCTGCACCTTTAGGCAACAAATCTGGAGTAATCACAATAGTGTAGCAACGCTTCCCATGAAACCAAGTTGACTGCTGGCTGTGACCCATAGGACTTATATTAGCCTAAGTTTCTAGTTTGAAAGTAGGACACTATTTAGAACAAGAATGATTTGCAGTGTAATAACTGCTGTGGATTTTAATGGACAGTGTCAAACTATAGCAAATTTTTTTTTGACTATTGAAGACTAAGGGTCAGATTTTTGCACCAAGAACAGCTCCCTTGAAGGTAAAATGTTTGAGGAGAAAACAATTTGCTATTTTATTAAAAATAAATAAATTAAAAAATATAAAATTAGATACTGTAAATAATTTATTTACTCAAACTATACCATACTATCCTATGTCACACTTTCATTCATCCTTCCATTATACTCTGAGGTTAACAATTAACTTAGAAAAAAGATAAATAATTATTAACTTTAC
The DNA here is from genome assembly GCF_009650955.1 of Corvus moneduloides. Lineage (NCBI taxonomy): Eukaryota > Metazoa > Chordata > Aves > Passeriformes > Corvidae > Corvus > Corvus moneduloides. Next base: position 89,516,896 of record NC_045477.1, read on the forward strand.
GAAGACTGAAATATGAAGGTACAATGCATACACAGAGCTGATTCAGGATTCAGCATGTGAATAAAGGTTACATGCCAATTGTCTACCACTAGAACTGCAAAACAATGAGGAGTGGCAGAGTTTATCCATGTTGTTACAAGAGTTTTATTACAGAAGAGAGTCCTAGTCACTAAAATGAGGAGTGATTCTGCGTGTCATGAGTATTTCTTTGTTGATCAGAAGGACCACAGAGATTGAGGCATCTTCCTCATTATCTTAACAAATCAAATTTACTTAATAGCAAGGAAACTAACTTTCCAATCTTCAATACTTTTTTTTTTTTTTTCATTTGGAAGCCAAGGGAAGACCTAATTTAATCTTGCCATTAACTATTCATGTCACCCTCAACCTGTTTTCTGATCTTTGCTTCCCAAAGCTCAATTTTTTTATTTTCTGAGCTAGGTTTCTCTTCTTCCTTAGTAAGCTGACCATTTTCTAGTCAGTATGCACAGAAGTTCTTGCAAAATGTTCACCAGAGAGGTTTATTGGAAGAGATGCATGCGGAATTGGAAGTGAAGCTATTGTGGCAGTGCTGGTGCCAACTGGGAATGTGCAAGTTTCAGGTTCAAGACACGGTTCCAAATTCTGCACTGGCTGGAAAGAGTATCTCAGTTCAAAGTCAGGCAGGAACACAGGCAGTGTTACAAAACCCAACCGTGCCTAATTCAGATAATGGGGATTGTTCAGCCTTGAAGGAAGAAGGCTTCAGAAGACCTAATTGCCTTCCAGTGCTGAAGAGAGCCTACAAGAAAAATGGAGACTCTTTTTAAGAGCATGCAGTGACAGAACAAGAGGGAATAGATTCAAACAGAGAGAGCAGGTTTAAATTCGATATTAGGGAAAAATTCTTTACTGTGAAGGTGGTGAGGCACTAAAACAGGCGGTCCAGTGAAGTTGTGGATGCCGTGTCCCCATGAGGGTTCAAGGCCAGGTTGGATGGAGCTCTGATCAGCCTGGTCTAGTGGGAGGCGTCCCTGCCCATGGCAGTGGGGTTGGAACTGGTCCCTTGCAACAAGCCATTCTCTGATTCTATGATTCTGTGATTCAAAATCTGATGAAAGAGTCATGTGAACTAGCTCTTTTCACATCCCAGGCCTTCATCCCAATACCTCAGAGGTATACCTAGTGGAGGGTCAACCTATCTTCTTACTAAAACTACTAAGAAAATAAAAAGGTGGATTGTGATTACTTCAATTACATTGCCTATTATTAATACTTCATCAGCCGTTTTGTCTTCAGAGCTGGTATCCCATCCTAACATGACTTTATCTCCAGCCAGGTTTAGAGCAAGTTTCAACTTTTGGAAGATCCAAAAACTCAACAAAATCGTAGAAGAAATGGCTTAATGTAATCATAAGTGGTTATGACTTCAAAATGAGCTATTATTAAGACAAAAAACACATGGGTGAAAACAGAATTTTGCAGTTCTTCTGAAGAAAAATGTAGGACAAATGAAAGTCATGAAAGTATAGTTAAAAATGCCTTTATCTTCTTCAGCATCATCATAAATAATGAAGAAATGCTGAGGACTTATTGCAGGCTTATTCTGGCTCCTCCAAAATGGGTCAGTCAACATACAACATGAGTTTTCATCTGTGGGAACAATTTCTGCTCCACAGCAGTCTAGAACAAATGCTTCCAAGACAAAAGGAAGAACAAAATGATTGAGGTCATGCTGTCGCTTAAGAGCTAGTCTTAGATTCCTCTATGCTGCTTTGGCATTTAGGTATTTCTCAGTGACACCTGGATATTGTGCTTGGATGGGAGCATGTGTACAGCAGAGAAAGATAGTTATACCTTGTCTCAAGTAAGTGTTCCTGGAGTGGTAACAGGCACTGCTACACTAATACATTTCTCCTTAAGCTGCATGTTTAACCTCAGGAAAAATGCATTCAAGGCTTCAGAGGTGTCCTTTTTACATGTATTTCCATAGTAGCTATGTGGCTAGGTGTCTAGTCACAGGCAACGATCTTAAGCAATAGATCAAAAGAGCTTTCTGTGTCCTGAAGATCTCTGGTTTTGAGTTCATAATTGCCTTTAGCATTATCAGGATGTGTCTCCCTGTGTGTGTGTGTGTGTGCATGTACTAGAGCAGTGTAGCCCAGATTTGGCTTTCAGCTCTTACACTTGAAAAGCAAATTTTCCAGGAATATGTTCACACCATGATGCAAAATTATTGCTAAAGTTTCCTATTATCATAGACAAATCACTGTATCAGTACACAGTGGAAAAAAACCCTCAAAATACCAACTAACCCTAATAGCACTGTTTGTGCCTGTAGAAATCATGCGCAATTATAAGTATACACATATGCATTAGCATGCATAATAAAAATCAAATAGTGTCAGATTAGAAGTGAAAAACAAAGACCAGATCCCAGGTTGTCTCAAGGCAAAAGAATTTTTAAAGTCAAATCTGACCAAGATGTCTTCCAAACCTGGCAGATCCACAAGATATTATATTGGGTTTATTGCTTTGTGTAATATCAAGAATATAATATCAAGAAACATATTTTTACTTGAGGCTATCCATTTTTTTCATCACCATAAAATATTTCACATTTATTCTGTTTGTTCTTCCTTGGATGCTGAACTTTTATTTTCTTTGATGCAAGCAGCATTTTCAAGAGTTTTCTAAAATGACAGTTTTGTTAAATGAACTATTACCTGCTTTTAAAAACTAATGACTATTTTTTCAGCACATAAAGTTATTGCATCCTCTGATTTTGGCGTTTAATATTGAATCTGAAAAATAAATGAACTTGTTCAAAGTCCTAACTTCTTTATATTGATCTTTTTTTCCTCAGAATCATTGCCATACATATGTTGTATACTGGAACTTTTCATGGAGAACTGAAATGAAATAAGCAAAAGACACAATTTTTTAAGACTTAAATTGTGTCCCAAGGTAATTTGAAACCTACTAGTCAGTATTTCTTGTGCCCTAAACAATTCTTTATATGCCACTGACAGTTGAAAGTGACAGTTTCAAAGACAGTTACTTTTGATTCAACCGCAATCATTTCACTCTCTGTATCTCATAGTTTCTGTTAAGTGTCTGGGATACTTTGAATGTATTCAGGAGGTGTATAAAGGCCCATGAATACAATTGACCTCCAGAATTATTTCAAAGAATAGAAGGTTTGAAAAAGAAATTACTACTATTTTAGTGTTTGGTGGCATGATCAAGACTGTTTCATTTATTTGTATACTTATGTGTTTATTTATTATGCAAGCTGTCCTGCCAAATACACCTATTCTGTCTTCCCAGTCATATTACTGTATATTAAAGCTCTCTTCCCACTAAGCCATGTGAAGCTGTAGCATGTTATTCATCTATGAGGTATTATGAGCACCAGAATTGCTCTCAGGATGTTAAATCCTATTATCTTTAAACGTAATGACATTTTCATTTTGCAACATGAAGTATCATTTCATGTATTCTTTGAAATATGGAACCACTGAAACCAAAGGAATTTTAATTTGGCTGTTGTAAGGTACAAGAAATATTGTAAAATCCTCCAAAAAATGCAGTTTCATCCAGCCACATAGTGGGAATAAAAATGTATAATATCATAAGAGGAATTTGATCCATGATTACCAGTCCAGTTCAATTTCTGCCTTATCAGTAGAAAAGTTACACACATAATCTCCATTTGAATTCATGTATCAGTCTGAGAGAAAATCAATATACAAATACGGTGCAGCATGGCATGATCCATTACTCACTATTCCTAAGAAGTCTTGCTATTTTCCATATATAGGTTTTCTTTTGTGTTTGAAGAATAGAAGTGAACAATAGCAGATGAAGTAAAAACAATAATAAATTACCATAGCTGCCGATGTCAGTGAAGGTAGATGAAGGATCAGAGTGAAAATGAACGTCTTTTATGTAGGAATCTTTTCCTGAGAGGGTTTATTGATGAGCTGTACAATGCTTTTTGAACAAAATATTTTTTCACACTCCACAGAGCATCAAATACTGTAGGACATCTGAGGATACACAATATTAATGACTGTTGGATTCACTTTGCTCTTAAAAAGCACTGAGAACCACTAGTTTCATGACGCCTTTCAATGCTGATCACTTCTCATTTATCTCTAGAACTGAAATTCTTACTCGCAAGAGCTGTTGTTTGTGGGAGGAGGCCCATTTGTGTTGCAGTTTGTTACACAGTCCCACAGGACTGGATTTGATGAGCTTGTAATTCCCAAACCAGTTGAAATAGTTTTTAATTAGCCATCAAAAAATCCCATGTTAACACTTTCAAATAAAATGCTTTCTTTTTCTTCCTCAGAATTTATTTTTATACATTAAATAAAGAAAAACCCCAAACAAAAAACCATTTTTCTTGACCTGATACTCTTTTTGCATAAGTAAAATGCTCATGAGTTTGGCATCATCCACAATCATTGTGACTGTATTATATTACTATGACATCTTTTATAAAATCATGGAATGGAGTAGCCTGTTTCTTTCTATCCATACTGACATCTACTCCACCTCAACTGTTCCTAACATACGGTCTTGAGGATAGCTTTAAATAGTACCTCACTGTTGGAAACCCTTCCCTGTTGGTCATGCCACATTCTGAAAGAGACTATGGTGATTATTTGGCTGGATTTTCCAAGTGGTATGAGATTTTTCTGAAGTAAGCACAGCTGCAAACCCCAAAGTTATTGATAAAGTAGAACATCTTCTAGAAAGGCATCCTATCTTTATTTTAAGAAATTCCAGCAGTAGGGTTGCACTACAAGCCTTGAAGTTCTTTCAGTGCCTAGTTATTCTCACTGGGAAAAACAGGTGAGTCTGTTTTAACTGAGTTAGTTTTTTAACTGAGACTTAGTCTGCAGTCATCTAGCATGAACTCAGACCTTGAGCCTTAGTATATCTTTGCTAGAGTGCTGAAGGATTTTTAGCCAGTTTTGTTTTTCTCATGCAGGTATTTAGGGATGGTAATCTACTACCCTTTATCTTTCAAGATAAACACTTATGGCCTCTTAACAAGAGGAATTACTTCCAGTCTCTGATAAATCTTCAAACACAGAGTATATTTTGAAATAACTCTTAATTCACAAGAACTATTACATAGCCTTTAGATCTGCAGCACCCAGAATGTCAGGTGTCCAGTTCTGGAAGAGCAAAATCATTAGGCTCCAATCCTAAGTACCTGCTTCCAACTTGAGTACATGTTCTGAAGTACAGACATACCTATTGTCACTTTCATCCTGGCTACAGAGCTATCCGACTTGTAGCTACTACTGACAACTCCCTCAACCTTTGTGTCACTTATAAGCTTAACAATCTCAATGTTATTATTGCTTCTCTGTCATTAAAAGAAGTATGAAGTAGCATCAAGCCAAAAGATGTAGTAGCTCAACAGAGAGTTCAGGTAAATAATGTTTTTTCTAGCTATGTCTTGGATATTTCCAAGTAGTCAAAATTTAGTAATTTGATATGTGACGCTGATTTTCTTATCATTGTAGCTTCTTAATCAAAATGTCATACTGCATCACATGAGATGTCTTACAAATGTATGTTATATTACCAGAAATGTATAAGCTCAGAAGATGACACTGAGCTAGTTTGACAGGAGTTACTTTCTATGAATGAACGTTTATTGGTGTTAATTTTATTACCCCTTACATTTGTATGAATCTGTTCCAGGATCAGCTGTTCCATAACTTTACTCAAGACCAATGCCAAGATGAAAAAACAGTAATTACTTTAGTAGTTTTATTTAGATTTCTGAAACTGTTAGGAGGAGGGAAAAAAGTGTTTTATTTGGCCTCAAGCCTTCACCAGCTCTTTAAACTATTAGTATCAAGTTATCAAAGGGTATGTTAAGCAAAGAAAGAATTAATGAGATTGTGCTGGGCAAGTGACTGGTAACATCAGAACAGAACAGAACAGAACAGTTTTGGTTGGAAGGGTAATCATCTAATCCGATTCCCTGACCATTTCAGGGCTGACCAGAGGTTAAAGCCTGTTATTAAGGGCATTTTCCAAGTGACTGCTAAACACTGACAGGCTTGGGGCACCAACCACCTCTTTAGGAAGCCTTTTCCAGTGTTTTATCACCCTCTCAGTAAGGAAATGCTTGCTAATGTCCCATCTGAACCCCCCCTGGAATGGCTTTAAACCACTCCCATATGTCCAATCACTAAACACCAGGGAGAAGAGCTCAGAACATCCCTCTCCACTTCCTCTCCTCAGGAAGCTGCAGAGGGCAATGAAATCCCCCGTTTGTCTCCTTTTCTCCAAACTAGACAAACCCAAAGTCCCCAGCTGCTCCTCACAGAACATGCCTTCCAGCCCTGTCACCAGCTTTGTCACCCTCCTCTGGATGCATTCAAGGACTTTCACATCCTTGTTACATTGCAATCTTTGTTTTCCACAAGTAATGGTATACTTGCATTCAAAAAAACTGCAAGAGTTGGTTTATCTTTTATTCTGTAACTTTCTAACTCACATCAAATTCCTGATGCTGGAGACAATGCCATTTTAGTTAAGAAATAGTAAAGGCAAAGGCTGAGAATTTCCAAGGAATGTTAGTATTTGCAGAAGGAGCTTTCTAGCATAGTCTTTCAGATTAAAGCCCTCTGACAATGATATTTCCCACTTCATGTTATAGATAGATACGTTTTTATTCCTACAAAGGTATTTGGCAACCTGTAGCAGATGCAAGCTTGCATTCTGTCTTATCTGGTAGAATAAAGAAAAATATTGATCTGGATGCAGTCTCTTATTCACTTCAAAGACATTTGACAGCTGGAGAAATGTAATGCTGCTTCTGACTGCTATTTTAGCTCCTTTTTTGCCTACTCAAGACTTTCCAACTGGATTACTATCATTCTTTCTTGCCTTCCAAGCAATGACTGTTTTGTCTTTTCAAATTTCCTTGATACCACCTTTTCAAATACATATTCATAATCAGGCCATGAGTATTTCCTTTATTAATTTTCTCAGCTTGCACCTCTGGGGTAACGTAATGGGGTCTTTTTTCCTTCACATTCCCTAATGCCTTTGTTCCCACATGCTATTAATAAATTAATTTTGTGATTAAAAAAAGCTCCCTTTTTTCCCTTTTCTACTAGCCCTTTTTCTTTCTTGTACTGTCCTCCTGGATTGTCAAGTTATTCTGCCTGGTACTTCTGAGTTCCTTTGTGAGGAATGAAAAAGCCAGCCTAAATCTCATCCAAATATAACTACCTCTCATCTGTTAATTTCTATTTATGAATAATATTTTTCATTTCTGAACTCTGCACTCAAACTTTCACTTGCTTTCATCAGAAGTTTTCTCTTATTTTAGTTCAACTGGAAATAAACTTGGCCTTAACCTGCCAATGTTAACTTTAAATTGTTGAAGTCACAAAATCATAGATTTAGCCCAAATCTCTTGATATCCCTTCCCTTGCTGTCTCCAGGGAACTGCTTGTGTATATTAGTTATGTCTCTTTATCTGATATTCTGCAGTGTAAAATATTTAATTTATACAACAATAACACACACTGATTTTTAAAGTGGTCCTGTCAAATTAAATACTGTCAGAAAAACTACCAATGGTGTCTCTGTGGCAAAAGAAGAAATAGAGATGTTTTCCCTAAGTACTATTCAATAACACATTTAAATAGTTCTCTTCACACTTGGGCAAGAGCTCACATCTTTTTACATCATCTCTGCATGACCTGAAAAGGACAAGTAACCACAAAGAACTGCAGGGAGGAGAAAAGACTCCTGAAAAATTCTCAAGAAAGTCATGAGCAAGGTAAATGGTCCAGTAACACAAAGGTGATATTTCATTCACAATTCATAGTTGTAGAATAGAGCAACTGTATTGAAGGATGATAGCAATATCCATTGATGCCAGAAGTTTATTAGTTTTTGCCAAAAAACCCCAAAAGGTATTCTGTGTAGTAAAGCCAGACCAAACTTTGGATTTCTTTTTCAACTCTGCTAACTTTTTCAAGAGCATATAGTAATGTCTTTGATTTTTACTTCATGGATTCCAGTTTTCCTCAACTCAACTCATGCAATTACCTTAAAATGTATGAGTTTTGGGAGAGAATGGAGTGGCGTTATGTACTTCAATTGAGGAATCACCACTAGATGCTTATTCACATGGGCCTGGCTGAAGAGGACTCTATGTCAGATATGTGTAAATTAAAAGAGAACATAAGATAAACTCTGACTGTGACTACAAAGTTTGAAAATTCAGAAAATTGAGCCAAATTTTGTAAGAGGAGAACAATTTGGGAGTGGCTAAATATGGCATTTGGTTTTTTAACTATTTAATGCCTGTCCTGCTGTGATGGTTAAAGTTCCAGTCAGCAGACAGAAGCAAAGAATAGAGTGTATGATTTAAAGATACTTTATTTCCCAAATCATGGAGTCATAAATGGCTTGGATTGGAAGGGACCTTAAAGACCATCTAGTTCCAACCCTTCTGCCATGGGCAGGGACACCTTCCACTAGAAAAAAGACCCATCCAACATGGCCTTGAACACTTCCAGGGACAGGGCATCCACAGCTTCTCTGGACAACCTGTTCCAGTGCTCACCATCCTTAAAGTAAAGACTTTCTTCCTTATAGCTAATCTAAACCTACCCTCTTTCAATTTAAAGCCACTCACCCTTGTCCTATCATTACATGCCCTTGTACAAAATCCTCCAGCTCTCTTGTAGCCCCTCTAGGTATTGGAAGGTGCTATAAGATTTCCCTGGTGGCTTTTCTTCAGGCCAAACAATCTCAGCTCTCTCAGCCTGTCTTCACAGGAGAGATGCTCCAGTCCTCTCATCAGCCTCTCCAACTCTTCTTCCTCTCCTAGTGTAATGGGTCTTTCCTCTTCAGTCTGCAGAGTCATGAGGTGGTCCTGCAAGAGCACCTTAGCCTGTGCCTGTTGCTGGTCCTTGCCCTTGCAGGCATCCATTCTTCTGTGTTATTGACCCCCTCCCTCCTGTATGTGCTGCAGGGGAGGTTGTGGCTGCTTGTCTGTGGAGTTGTGTGTTCACTGCAGACTGTCCTTGGAACCAGCTAACTTCTTCTCAGCCTCCCTGATGTTACACAGGTCTGCTACCCGTCCCTGTCCCAGGAGAACAGTCCAGGCCCTACCCACAGGCTGAGGTCCACACTGCAGCCTCTCCCCTCAGCAGCTCTGTGTGGGTGGAGGCATTGGTCAGCACCAGGATAGATGAGGCAGACCCTTTGGGGCAGCCCGTGCCATATCTCCTGGCCCCACCCATGCCTCATCAGCCACTCTTCTGTGAGTTGCCAGCTCCTGGCCAGTCTCAGGGATCCCCTGGAGTTTCCTTGGCTCAGGAAATTCCCGCTGTATGCCAAGATCCCCTGCTCCACTGCAACACATGCATGCACCAGAGCTGCTCACCTCATGGAGTCTGTGAAAGATCATTTTCATGCATGTTTGGTTGAAAGCGCCAAGTCTGGTTCATCCATGTGAGAGAACTGAGTTAAAAATTTGAAGAGCTATACTGGTGGAATGGTTATAGAAACCATTCCATATGGCTGGAGGCTGGCAGTTCATAATTGTTGTGCATCTCTGGTTGTACTGCTTGTTTTCAGCATGAACAGCCCTCCTTGCTGTGCCTCACAGGCCTGGGACTTGTAACCGTGCCCTGCCTTCATCAAACAACTGGTTGTGAACCCCAGCCAGGTGAACATTTTGTGTTGATGGTAGCTTAAATATTTGGTAGCACTTTCAAAAGCTCTTCATATTATTGTGAATCAATGAGGTACATATTTCTAAGTCACTTATGCCATGTATTTACCAGGTAATTGGATGAGCATGAGGGAGGCTTTAAGCACAGCATGTTCTGGCACCAGCCCACACTGCAGCCATAGGAAAGCCTTGCTAACACTGATAGTTTCCAGCCTTAGTAGGATCACTTTGGGACCACTGCTACTGTGCATCTGCAGTGTGTAGATTCCATGACTCTGTGTACTCCACAGATTAACCAACAGACACTTTTGAGAGTTTTCTCCTACAAACACTAGTTTTAAATATATAAACAGAATCTGTTAGTACTGGTAATCTAGTGAAAAGAGTACAGGACTTAGATCGCATATGCCACTCAAATTATGTCTTCTGAAGAAACTGTAGGAATGTTTCAATTTTTGGAGGGTTTAGGACTGCAAAAATGAAGTGTTTGATGTGGTACCTGAGGGGCAGCCAAAAAATTTCATTTTCAGTCTTAATTTAAGCCTCTGATTTTTTTTTTTTTTTCACAGCCAGCAGTCTCTTGCTCTGAGTTTTGCTTCTATGGATGAATCTGAATGCAGTATAGGGAGAAAATACCGCATGCACAAAATGGTAACAGCAGAGAAATAACTAGCTGTGGAGATATGATTCAGACCTGTGAGAAGCAAACTCAGGAATTTAATGGTTAGGGTTCCATTTAAAGAGCATATATGCCTTTGAAACTTGACCACACACACAACATTTAAGACCTACTTTGCCTAAGAGCTACCTGAGCAATCATCTACTTTGAAAAGAAGCATAAATAAGTCCTTCATGTATCTCCCTGTCCTGGTTTTGACCAGGACAGAGTTAATTTTTGCAGTAGCTGAGGGGATGCAGCTGTGGATGTGCCTAAGAGGATATTCCATACCAATTTAGGTAATTTCCAGGGGTGGGGGAGGACAGGGCAAGGAAGGGATGGGAGAGGAAAGGGCAGGACAGGACGGGACTGGACTCTCTCTTGTTTCAGAGGAGATGGGTGTTCCTTTCTGATCAGGAAAAATGTGCTGGAAGGAGCAGTTGGATGGCACCATCTGCGGTTATGTTGCATTGTGTCACTAGATGAGCATTTTGCACGTAAATCACTCTCTTTTGCACACTTCTGTTATTAATATTGTTACTGGTACTACTCATTTTTCTTATCTCGGTGCTGTTTCCAGTAAATTGTTTTTATCTTAACCTATAACCTCTACCTTTTGTATCTCCCATTGGACAGGGGAGGGGAGTGAGCGGGGTGGAGAAGGGAGCACTAAATTAGGGAATGCCTCTCCTAACCCATGACACTTCCCAATAACAGTACTATTTTAGAAACCACCAGACAGGAAAACAAAGTATGTTTTTTGTACAAGTTGCTCACAGTTCTCAGCAAGGCAGCATTCATGCTGCTTAGTATGCATCAACCTGAGGGGAGGAGTCAATTCAAGGAGGAAGAGTAGTCCTGAGTTTCACCCTGGGAAGGGTGCAGTAACCAAGTGTTATGGCTCCATCTGTGTTGACAGCACCTGCTTACTGAACACTAGTTCTTGACATTTCAGTGATTTGCAACATATGAAATATTTAAGAAGGACTTTAGATTAGCTCAGGGTAGAGACTGGAACTGTAAAGAGATGTTCAAGCAGGACCTGTCAACAAGGACTAAAGTTCCTGTGTACATTTGCTCCAATAAAAAGCATTTTGAGGAAAAAAACTGCAGCAGGACCAAACCATTGGGCCTATGCCATTTTATCCTTCCCTTTTTATTTTATTTTTAACTCTACTTGGGTAAAAGGCTACTGTGCTAAGCCCCTATGTGGTTTAGCCCCTGAAATTAGGTTTCTCTGGCACTGCTGATCAGTTATGGTAAACTTTGAGTCTTTGTACATCAATAAAATGTTGGTAAGTTGCTAATGACAGGTATAACCTCCTTAAACTGTCATAAAATGAATAGGAGACACTGCTAAAACTGAAGTGCCTCAAAGAGCCTGAAAGAGCACTTGTGATGCAAGTAGGTTGCTTTTCCATTAATATTTAAGTGTATTTCAGGACAAGGACGATAATATTGATACACACCAAACTGAAAATGGCAGTTCACCTATGAGCACTGCCTGAAATTTTATTATTTTTTATGTGTAGCTACATTTGGTCAGCATTTCCCAGAGATTTTAGGGATGCATGGATCATCTGTGAGAGAACTGAATTTTGTTCAAAAATACTATGGCCTTGGAGAACTCTTTATTTGCAGAAATTTCAGAAATATTACCTTAAAAATGGAAGAAATTTATTCCCTTGGTTAGATTTCTTAGTACATTTTTTAACCTGGCTTAATTCAAGCTGTTATTTTTGGCAAGTTTGACATAAACTAATTGCTTTGGCTATTTTGAAAAAAGCACATTTAAATAACCACAATAAAAAAAAAAAAACCTCAAACCAAATCCCTTCTTATTCTGAAAATATCTCTAAAACAGTTCAATTATGAAACTTCTAACCACTTCCTTCTTCATTTTCTCCTTGAATCAACCTTCTATCTGGTTTATTTCAGTTGGAGCTACCCACCCTCAGGCAGTCATCATTCTGTTTCATTATTTCTTTATTATGATTATTTTCCCACTTTGAGCAACGAGAGAGATGCAATTTTGCTTGAACTCAACTTATTGAACACTTTTTTTTATCTCTATCACACTCCCTCTTAGTTTATGAATTACTTAGGAAATTATCACTTCAAAGTTTTCTGTACATTGAATTTTAATGTTAGAAAAAGCAATTTGTCCTTTAAAATAATCATTAAACACAGCATTTTGATTAAGCCAATGGGACCAATGAATAATGTTGTCATTTAAATAACAGACAGAGAGATCTATACTCTTACAAGATAACATACATGTCTCCATCAGAAATGGCAAATATAATTAGTTCCCATGAGCATTCAGAAATGTATTCCTATTCTGGTAATAACTTTTATGACACCATCCATGAATTAATAATTTTAAATGGTTTTAATCAAGGCCTGGATGATATAATGCAGTAGACAATATTATAAAACCATTTCTGTTACAATTACATAGATGTGAAAATATATAAATTTAAAAGATAACTATTAAGACTGAAGAAATATATCAAGTTAGCAGCTCAAGATTGTAAAATTATAATTTGGCTAAGCTTGGTACATATATTGGTCCTTGCCCTCCCACCCTCCCAACCTTGAAAGTAATGAACTTCCACAATAACTAATAATCTTACTTCATGATTATGTGTCTACTCCATCTTTGAATGGATTTCTAGATAACCCCATAATAATTCAGATTTTTAGGAAACAAAAATGGTGAGTTGGAGGCCAGGAGAGCCAGGATTATTCCTTACTACAGACAGTAAGGCAGTCCACAACCTGTAGCTTCTAATCCACCCACCTCCTAATCTATCTGCAGCATTTCTAACGTAGTGAAAGACTTGGGTAACTTTGAGCAAAAGCAGCTATAAATCTAAATCTAAAACTCAATCTGACACGGTGTTTTTTCAGTTGTCAGCTGTATGTCTTTTCCCTTGAAAGTCTTTTCTTGAAGAAAACTATCATTCTGTTTCCAGGTTCTCGCTGTGACTGTAAAGGGTAATTCTTTACACAGGTTCATGTTAAAACCAGCAGACTACAATGTTAAGAGCCGAAGCCTTCTTTTTTGTTCCCTGTGTTCTGCAAGGGTCTTTCAGTGCAGAGCAGTATGTTTTTAATGCAGATTGCTGTGATTTTCCCTGCAGGAACCTATCAAGTCTCACAAAGTTTGATGCCCTGCCAACAGGGAATATTACATTTTCAGCAGTTCCTTCCAGATAGCAATGAATGGCAAAGGACAGAACGGTCAAAGCTTTGTGGTTGTTGCATTTAGAAGGTTGTTTGTTCATTTCACTTCTTGATTTTCATCCAGTGTTTTGCTAGATTCAATGGTCTCTATTGAATCTCTCCACTTCCTGACTGAACAAAAGGTTGCCCTGAATATTTTCTCTCCTTACTTTATTTGCAGATCATCCTGTGGCCCTACTGATACCTGAGCTCAGTGACTGTTACTGTCTAAGATCATTTAACTCCTAATTCCAGAAACTGAAAAACAGATATTTTGTCATGTATTCATGAACATGTTGTTGACAGTGGAGTATTGGTGAGACCTGAGAGTCTTGGACTCGCTTCCAGGCTCTGAACAGCAATGTAGTCTTTTCATCAAGCTTAATATATTCTGCCTCTCTCCAAAGCCTTTCCTTGTTCACATCTCTTACTATCTAGCTGGTGTGTGCAAACGGCTCCAGCACTAGTCCACCAGCTTCTCATCCCATTCCCAACCCATTCATTCCTGCCATCTCCCTTCTCACCCATGTCCCAGTCTTTCCTACACTGCATAGCTTCATTTCCTATGACAGAAGTTTTCTTATCCAGCCTTCCACAAACTGCTCTCTTTTTCATTTTTCTCCTCTCATTACCTGCTTGCCTCTCCCTGGATATTAATGTCCTTGTCCAACCAGTCCCAGGCCCCTGACCCTAGCTTCCAGTTTCTCATCACTTCCCAGCTCTATCTTCTCTTGGAAACTTTTAAGATTGTTTAATGATTTTATTAATGAACTGTGAACAATAATAAGGCAAAATCACCAAATGAGGCATGATTTTAGGTTAATTAAGTCTGGAGAAAAACATGACCTGGAAGGGAGTATTTCTTTCCTTCTGGACTTACAGGACACTTTTACATTTCTCCTTCAGCCTGATCTCCTGACCAGAGGGAGCCTGGATTGGGCCTACAAACTCTTCAAACACAGAATAAGACAAGGTATTTTGCCTGGAAAGCTGTTGGTCTGGGCTTATTAGCCCTGAAGGGCAAGGTCTTCCTTGCATGCTTTGACTCACATGGTGGCCTCGCACAGGTGGAAAAAGAAGACTTTAAACTTAACTAGCACTCTTCCTCAAAATTATTTATTTCAATGTGAATCTATTTCCACAATTTAGTATTATTTCAAATCTTTCTTGGTGTACTTATGGACTAAAATCTTTTGTAAACATAATTTCTTCCATTGGTCCTGGGCTCAAAACAAGAAGCAATGGAGCACTAAACAGAGTTCTTAACTGACGAAAAGTGCTTAGAATTTAGCTACTTAAATGGGTGGGCAGGAGACTGGACTGTAGTTTTATAAATATTGGGCAGGCCTGTTTATGATTTATATTGTTGGATTATATAGTTAAAGGAAAAAGAAGTGGAGGACTAGGTATCTTCTTGGCACTTGCCATTAAGTCAATATTTCATGGAAATGTTTCCGGGTGCTTAAGCATTTGCATTATAAGATTATATCAACTATTAATGATGTTTGGGTGGTTGAACATGTTTGATTAATAAAGCTGCCACTTTTTATTACTAATGCTGGAAACCATCAGAGATCCTGCAATACTAATGATTGAGCTTGCATTTACATGGAATTGCAGAGGGAGAAAACTGTTTTTTATCATAAATAAAAACAGTACATGCTTAATTACACAGACACTGATAAAGAGGTTTTTCTGGCTTTTTTTTCCTCTTTTCTTTAGGCATATTTAATTAGAACTAAATGCGAATCTCAAAGTTTTTATATTGCAGCTGAACAACTAAACCTTTCCTCTCCCTTTTCTTCCTTCAGTCCCCAGTTGTGCAGATAATTTCATGTTCCCTTTTTGAAGTAAAAAATTACATAAATACACCTATAGTAGGAAATCAGTACTCTTAAACCCTACATAATAAGAATGTTCTCTTGCCTTTTTATTAAGTCATGTAAACTTTGGTAAAATAATTTTAAATAGTGCATACTGATTGGCTGTTACTTTTACATCCCATTTAAACTGATGGAATTTACCACATTAAATTCAAGGGAAGACCAAACATCTCTTTCTTTTTGGTTTCCTGATTCCAGCGGTCCAATATAACATACCCATAGATCCCATTCCAAGGAGGTCCCTACGAGTAGTCCGAACACAGAAGAAAATCTAACTCTTAAGTAGTTCTCCAAACTGAATTGACAGCATGAAAAATTAGTATTGTCAGAAGAAAAAGAAGCCAAACAAAAAGTGAAAAAAGAAACAGCCAAAAAAGAGAGGAGGACAAAAACCCTCTAAAAGTTCAGTTTTATTTTTCTCTTTTGATAGAAAGTGGTTTAAATACCCAGTGTTATTTAACTGGAGGTCTCATAATATGAAGTGGTGGGGAACAGGGAAAGAAAGGTTAATAAGACAAAGAGAAAGCCTTTCATGATGCATAATACCACCCTGAATCTTAACTCCCCACCAGGATGTCTTCTGACTGCTTTCAGGAGAAACCTGGTACAAAAAATGGATCACTAAAGCTAGAGTCAGTTTCCAGCTTTGTTGAATACTTGCATTTATGGGCAAGTCATTTCACCTTTGCTTCTCACTTTGTTGAACGTTGCATCATCCTGTGCTATATTTACTTTGTTCTGCTTTTGTCTCCCTTTTCCTTTTACAGCAGAAACTCTCTCTAAGGTAGAGGGAATCAGGCTTATTGAATTTCTTTGTCCATGCCTATAAATCCTTCCAGAGTTAGTACAATCCTGCACTTTTGCATTTCCTCCAGTGCAAAAGCCACTGAACTGTTTTCCTTAACATAAAAAATTGCTGTGAATCTAAAATGGGCCTAAGACATTCTATGTGCTGTGGTTTGATAAATCATTACATTAACAGCTTTCTGCACTGTAGAATCAACCCAAGGTGGAGGGAGAAAAGCAGATGAGAGATGGCCTTGAGACTGTGACTTCAAAAGAGAAGCAGTCTAATAGACTGCCAGGCCACTACCAGGTTAAGTGCCACTGCCAGAGTGACATCCTTTATTTCCTGCACTGCATATACATGTCACACAACCATAAGCAACATCATTCATGCTTGCAGTTGAAGTGTTGATAAAAGCATTTTAAGTTTCTTTGTGGCTCATGTGTGACCCAAGGAAGCATGATGGTCCAATGTACCATGGATGTTGCATAGAGCAGGGAATTCTGTGGAGGTGGGAGTCAGTCTAGTCATAAAGGAAGTGAAATGCCATGCTGCAATACATGGGAAGAAAACCACCCAGAGCACGACGAAATTCAGGCAGGAAAAGGCAACATTTGTGAAGATCCATGCTGATCTTCACCCTTATTTGTTGCAGCAGATAGGCAAGGGAAATATACTACCAAGTATGGAAAGAGAGCTGTGTCTCAGTTTGAAGCTGGACTGCCATCACTCTGCTGTCAGCAGAGTGGGAGCAGACTATGTCCGGAGAAACAACAGCCACCTATGTGATTAAAAAAGTGACATCTCTTATTCCTGAGGCTCTTGGTTGGCATTACCATGCGGATGGACATAAAGGAGAGGACAGTCTGAAATGCTGAACTAAGTTAACTTTTACAGTGACTTGATTCCTGGGAATTTACCCAATCTCTCCAATTGTCCTTGCTCTCACAAACACCTGCTAAGTATCCGTGATTCCATCTTGCTCCTTAGAGTAGTAGAATTAGATTTTTGTAAACAGAAACATTAGATACATAATTGATTAATTTCTGTTGCATTCCAGAACTACTTTTGCATCCTCATATGACTCCTCATTCCAAACACTAATGGTAGTTTACTAATGATCTTTATTTGAGACCTTTCTTAGAGCCCTGGTTCTGCATTGCTCCCGCTCCCTGGATCTACATGTGCGACTGTGTAGAAAAGTTGAAATACAGCCACAATGATGTGTTGCCAGTGAGGGAGATTGAATAGTCTAGAGCTCTGTCAAACCCGCTGCTTGTGTTCTGGTCCATTTTGAAGGGTGGCAGGAGAGATTTGAAGCAGGAGAATGTGCAGCATGACCCTTGTTAGGTGATGGTGTCACGCCCCTGGGCAGGGAAAGAATGGCAATGTCTGTGCTGAAAAGAAAGCACAATAGCCAAGAGCAAGGCAGGAGGGCTGTGTCGAAAGGTCAGAGAAGGTCTTATTCAAGCATGTGTTCAAAGGATAGTAAAAGCACAGCCCCAAACTGGCATGGAAGGAAGGACAGTAGTGCTAAGAGAAAATGGTCTTTGGAACAAAGAAGTGGGAAGGAAAAATAGAGACAAGCAAAGGGGCCTGACAGGCAGGTGTGGAAAGGCAAGCTGAATTTGACATGTTTGAGTCAAATTGGCATAAAACTGGTCAAAGCAGAGATTTTTGACCACATCTAAACCACCATAGTGAGATTATAAGTGATTGCCTCTATTCACAGTGTGTCTTAGGTGGTTTGACCCAATACCAGAAGGCATGAACAGTTCAATCCCATCCCATGATTAAAAGTTTTAAATTGTAATTAAGAAATGTGATGGACTGAAGAACACTTCATCCCCTATTTGATTAATATAACATTCTAAGAATGTTTTTGAGTATTGCCAAATGGATTTGCTGTTATTTACTTCGTATTTGTTGAGTACTTTCAATAAATAATTTGTCAATACAATTATAAAAAATTCTTTTGTGATATATTGACCACAATGGCACTGTGCTTTAACTGGCTGTCAGCTTTCCTAAATAGGAGAATAAAAAATTACTTTCAGAACAAAGCAAAACCAAAGTAACAAAAACAATAAGCCCAGTTTTTAATGTACTGAATGATTCATAAATCTTCAAAAGCATGAATCAAAAGCATGGATTCAATTAAAAAAACCTTCAACAATATTATTTTCATTTTCTTACTCAATTCAACTCTGGAATTACTTATGTCCTTCTTTACTTGCAGAAATTCAAATAAGATAATATAAGATGAAGGTGTTTTTTGAAATACGTAATGTTAAAGTTACTTCATTTTCACTGCCTTTCACAGTAGCTTTCCGAAGAAAAGCTGAAAATAACAGCATCTCACATCTACTCTATGGGATCAGCTTGAAGCTTTTACAATAAGCAGACAATAAATAAATTTTCTGTCTATTTTTTTTCTGAGCCAGTATGAGTACTAACAAAACACTTCCTAATACCAATTATAGGGTTGTACAAGAATCTTGCAGCCAAAGAGAGATTACCTCAAGAAAATTGGGGGCTGTGGTCTTCAAAGTTCTATTTTTTGTCAGCAATTCATCCTTAAGTGTTCAAAGATATGTTCACAGCATTCTTCAAGAAACTATTACTTCCACAATTTGCAACACTTGAAATCAGATTTTTTTCTTGACAATTTGTTAAAAACTTTGGCAAGAAGTGGAGAAAAATGGGCATTTATGTATGAATTTAGGAACGGCAAAAAAAAAAGTTCACAAGTTACCTTATAATGCAATGCCTAATGCAGTATTAGTGGGACTGAAACTGTTTCAGGACATTATCGCTGGTTCAATCTCTGATAAAACTACAAGAGTAA
This sequence comes from Corvus moneduloides, assembly GCF_009650955.1. NCBI lineage: Eukaryota > Metazoa > Chordata > Aves > Passeriformes > Corvidae > Corvus > Corvus moneduloides. The sequence goes on from NC_045477.1 coordinate 89,536,015, forward strand.
ATTTTTTCCTTCAAACAACTGAGATTAGATGTCAGCAGTGCTCATATTTTATCAACGATTTTGAGTATAGTGTAAAAAAAGGGCATATTGGTAGTTCAATATCAGAGGCAGTTGAAAGTTACCAAAACCAGAAGCAATAATAAATGTATTGTTTGCTACGATTCTTGGACTTCTATGGAGTTCCCCTGTCCTAAGAAGATTTATCTGCCATAAAAAAAAAAAAAATCCAATTAAAGTGCAGTTTTATTTTAAGATTGTGACAATAGGAAAACTTTGTATTGTGTTTTAAGGAATAATCCCTTCCTAGATGATAGAGTATTTATTAGCATCCTGCAATACTGTTCTCTTTACATATCACCATGGATCTGATTTTTAAACACATGATATTAGAGAATGGGATTAAGCACCATTTGCAATGTACTTTGGCCTGAAATGAATTCTGAGGCTATAGCTGAGTTAAAATGGCTTTTGTTATCTCAGAAGATATGGCTAAATCCAAAATTTCTACACCTGTAAGTGACAGTGTAGAATGTCAAGACCAGAACACCTTCCAGCTGCTTTATGTGCTGTTAGAGGATGCTAAAGGTCAGCTTTGCACCCTTGCTAGTGCTGCCTGAGGGTGATGGAGGGAGCTTTCATCAGCCCAGTATTGACAGTACTCTTCAAGGATTCATTTCATTGCAAAGGGAATGATCTCACCACGCGATACAGTCTCCCTGCCTCAGTGTGTCTGGCGACTTCAAGCAGTAAAGATAGTCCAAATTTGTTCCATAGAAGTTTTTAATGGTTCCTGTCCCATGAGCAGACACATTCTGGAGACAGCTTGAGTTATAAAAAACATCAATTAATTCCATGAGTGTTAGCCAGAGGTGACCTGAAGTTCAGAGTTTGCTGAGAGGATCCTTACAGGCACCATGAAACCTATTCAAGGATTTGTTCTTTTTCAGACATGATGCTCAGCATGTGTCCTTAGAAAGAACTCTGTCTATTCATTTAAATAAGAGCAAGCTGGAACAAAATTTTTTCACATTTCAATATGGTTCTCTCTTTATCTCTTGTGTTAACACAGACAATATTTACCACGTTTTCTTCCTTTTCAATGAAGCATTTAGAAAAGCAAACAGACATATTCTCTCTCGGGGAGGAACAGAAGAATAAGGATGAAATAGAGAGTTTGGAATGGGAGTGTGTAAATTGGTATTACTAAAACAGACATTTAAATCTATGTTTTATATTAATAGACATATATTTAACTGTTTGGGGTTTTTTTTTTTCTGGAATGTATCCTTATTTAAAAAATTAACCAGACAGAGAAAAATTCTAACCAAAATAGACCAAGTGTGCTAAAACTATGATCTGCGTGTTTTGCTTCATCTTTGCTTAAAGAGTTGCGTTATTTTGTCAAGTGTCTGACTACAGTAGGAAGATGCATGAGAATTTCAATTCCTTTAACCTTTAAGATCTTTATGTGTTTCATAGCAACCTGCATCCAGTGAACAATAAACTAGATGCATATTCTTTCCTCTCTTCAGACTGCTTTGCAATTCTATGATACTTGTACTTCATTACTCTAAGACAATTTCTATTTTGAATCAATATTACTGAAGGAACAATTTGGCACTCTGTTTATAGCATGCAAAGGACATGCCTGAAGCTATGGATATGAAGAGCAGAAAGAGCTTCAGATTTTTTTTCACTCTAACTGCTCCTACCTATAAGAGGTTTGCAATTAAGTGTGATACTGACTTGAATTAGAATGTGGGTGGAGGTTCTGTACTTCTCAGATGAAAATCTGTATATTATCTAAAAATAAACTGTTCTCCGTTGGTATAGCACCATGCTCTGTTTTGTTTGGGCATGGGGAGGGGAAGCTGGAGCAGCGTGTCCCCAGGTCCAACACAGACTTGAAAGATTAGTACAACCTAAAAGTGAACCTACTGCAGTTGCAGACGCTTAAAACAATTAGAAGAGAAGTAGCTGTGGATTGTTTCAGGTAAAGAAAAATAATATGTTCTAATTGTCTTGCATCAGGGAGCAATGTACAGATCTTCAGAATAGCTAAATGTAGTCTTTCAAACACCAGTCTTTAGGGGTCATGTCAGAACGAAAATTTTAGTTTTCCTCTCCACTGAGGATAAATACAAGATTGTAATTTCTGAGAAAGACCAAAAGGTTTCGAAAGAAAGCTTGACAAGGAAATACCCCATTATCATGTAGAATTATCCTATATAAGGATATTGTCTACTATTATAGTTCCTCACTGTTTTATAGATAGTCTAAAACACTAAACAGATTCACTTACAAGGCTCATTCGAGAAGGCAGTGTATTCAAGAGCATTTATCTTTTCAGAAGCACAAGGACATTGACAGATCTTAGGACAAGTCACTTGAGTATTTTGTCCTAATGCCACTTTCCTGTACTCTTGGGACTATATATGTCACTGCAATGGAACTCTGCTCCACACCTTCAGTTTGTCCCAAGCTGACTGTGATTAACTTTTTCTGATGTAATGAGCAAAAGTCTTTTTAGTGTCTTCTGTCAAAAGTATCTTGTAAACACTGTAATGCATCATGACTGGTTCCGGTGAGGGTTTTGTCACTGCCAAATGGCCACACACAAGTGCCAAGGATTCACCCCTGGTCTTCTATGGGATGCTGTGGCAGTCCTTGACATGGCAGGCTTACTTACATACCCGGGATGCTCTCAGGTTGCCTCATATCACCACTTTAGCTGTATTTGCTGGAAGGTTTGGAAACTTTCTGAAGGCTTATTTTTGTACTGTGCCATTTCCTTAGCTATCTGACAGCACAGCTCATATGTGCCAGACTTTCTGGCAGATAAAGGTAAGATGAATGTTGGCTTCAGTAGACAGTGGATAAATCCAGCATCAGGCAACTAATTATAGAAGAGATTTTGGCTCTTGCCAGTGTAACTATGAAGCAGAAGGTGTTGACTGAAATGGAGCTGTTATGAACAAGACCTGAATGTTGTGAATATTAGCTGCAGAAAAGGGTCCTAAAGGAAAGAGCTTCCATAGCCCTATGAAATACATCTGGAAACATGAGCCTGATGTGAAGGAGTAAAGGCTAAATTTAGAGAGATCTTGCTAGCAAGTAACCAGTCTGCATTGCAATTTTTGCTAGTTTATGGGAAATTAAAATCTAAAAAGACACTTAGCACCTTTCTGCGGCATGTAAATAGCTCTTCCATACTCTCTGTATCTTAAAATTTTGATTAAATTTATAGATTCAGAAGTTAATAAAATATAAGATATCCTCTGCAATACTGTGAGTTTTAAATTAAGTACAATTTCTGCTTCTGAAAGACTTTTAGATAACATTGTAGCTACTGTGCGACCCTGGCCAAAGGCCAAACCTTCACAGTTTGCATTAGTATAAAGCTTTTGATTTAGCCAACAATAAATCACCAATACAGCAGTGTGATGACAGAGAAGTAGGAATAAAAGCCAGAGGTGCTGGAACAGCAAGTCTAGAAGGTTGTTCTCAGCTGAATAAATTCAGTTCTTATATAATATTTCCACCCCCATCAAAGTGATATTAATAACAGAAATTGTATCATCAATCTGCATTGCAGGTCAAGAGATGTTTCACAGTTTGAGTCAAAATATTCTGTCTACATTGTGCACCTAATTAGAAGTCAACTTACTGATCCAATTCTGTTTTGTATTTTGTGTATTAAAGACACTTGTAAAGCCCTTCTGACTGCAGTAATGGTGTCTTTTCCATAGAAATACTTCCCTCTCTCCCTACTGCTTTAGCCACCATGACAGCCCGTTACTGCCTTTATAAACATAGTCCAGCAGGTCAAAGGTTTCACTTCTAAAGGTATCATACAAATGGCAGTGTGGCTTCTTATGTGGCAATGTCTGGCCACACAATTATTCTCCCAGAACAAATTTTGCCATGACTGCAGAGAGCAGCAAGTGAGGGAGCTGGAAATCACAGAATAAATCCCTAAAAGCTATCAGCTTACCATGGTGTCATCATGGGTAGGAAAAATGCAGATGAGAAGTGACTGCTATCAGGAAGGCCTCTGTTGCTATATAGAATTCACAACTCTGTTCTTTAGAAGTAAGGAACCAAATTTTTTTCCAAGCAAAACATGGAAGCAATTCCAGTCTTTTGTTTTTTACTTTGTGATCTACTGGTAAAAGCACAAGGATATGTGAGACCAAAGTCCCTATGTCTTGAGTGACTTGGCTAGCTTTTGTGCTAAATTCTGTAAGGGGTTTACTTAGTTCTTCACACTGCTATTAAATATTCAATCACTCTTTCAAGCTCAGAGGAGAGCGCAGGTTAAAACCCCAAGGTCCGGGTTATAGTTACTGGAGAACAGAGTCAACCTTGTTGTGTACCTGTCCTGGTGAACTATCCCAGAATAGAAAATTATGTAGCTCCAGCAGAAGGGAGCAGGAGATTAGGACTCCATGCACACAGAGGAGGAACAAATACAGCATTGTCACTTGATGTGTGAATGAGGACACTAATTAAGGAACCTTAATGCTTAAAGCCAGACACATACAAAATATCCCGAAATATGGATGATCAGATAAAAACATCAGCTGAAGAAAAACATAATGGAAAAAAGACTGTGTGTTTTTTTCCATACAGTATGGAAGTCTTTAAAAACGACAACTTGAGGTCCTTTAATGAGGACAACTGGATGGTTTTTTTAGGGAAAAATCACTTCCTACCAAAATTTTCCCTTCAGAAAAAATGCAGGTGAAGACTTGCCTCCAAGTGTCCCACTGCCTATTTTTTGTTCTACTTTTGCCTTTACTACTAAGTAAAATCACTTCCTATTACTTATCCTTCACCATTTGCCATGGTAGAACCTATACAAAGGACACTAAGCATTTGTCTCTGCAAAGCAAAGCATAAGAATGAAGCCAGTTATATATGCAGTTCTGCTGAATTTACAAAGTATGGAGAGGAGTAATATTCTCTCTGCTCCTCTTATTCTACTTATCTGGTGTACTATTTGTGAACAGAAGATGGAAGGTGTTTTTAGAGCATGTTATACTTACCCTTATTAGCTGAGCTTTCTCTAGTTTCTAGTGACTAAAGAATTACTCACATTAAATATACAGTTTCAAGCTTCTACATTTCAGGAACTGATCCCAGGCCAGCACCAGGTAAAAGTTCCATTAACTTCAGTAGGCTATTGGTGCAGTTATAAATCACTCTCTTCAGAAGATGTCTTACTATGAGCTTTATGAGACAATTTTGTAACAAGATGGGCAAGTACTGGATTTTCAGGGCAATATCAAAGTTTTGATTCCCATAAATGTCAGTCAAACTTGCAAGCAACATAGGAAAACACTTTAATAGACTCGAAGTATTATTAGTAATGATCTTTTTATTTATTTATTACATTTCGAATCTGAGTAGCTAATGACAAAGTTATCAGACTATTGTATGAATTACTGTTAAAAATAAAAATTTAAGTTTCTCTTAGAAAAAATTCAAAATCTTCAAAATATTCACTCGGATTGATTGCTGTTTGACATGTAAATGAATATCTTTTAAAAGTCAATACGGTTGATTTTTCTGCTAAAAAGGGATTTGGTTTATTCCAAATACTGTATTAGAGATAAAAACTGTCACAAAAAGATTATTGCTAAATCTTCTTATAACCAGGCTAATTTTCTCTTTTCAGACAATTTGATATTTACTGTCAGAAAGTTAAGTCCTACGATATTCCCTCATTCCAGAGATGACTGCCGAGGCATAAGACAGTACTATTCTGTTCCTCTGAAAGCAGCCAAAGAATGAGAGTCATCTCAAATCCAGGTGTATATTTGGTGCCACACACAAAGTAATCCTAAACTGTATAAACATTCTGGATCTTATTGGAATCCCTTTCCCTCTACTCCCAATGAAGGCAGTATAGAATAATACCCATATCCTGGCCATATCCCTCCTGGCCACTGCAAAAAATTAACCCTGTCCTGGCTGGAACCAGGACAATGTGACATTGGGAAAGAGGCAAAGCTCCAATGAGACGCAATGCCACGTAAGTGAAAATAGACTATTTTAAAATGGTGCATTGTATTTTTCTGAGTCTCCACCTGTCTGCTTCAGGATGCCATCTGGTTAAAGAAAGTCTGTGCAGCACAGTCAGCTGAGGTAGTGTCTTCTTGTTCCCAATGAATTTAGCGTTTGAGGAAAAAAAATCCTCAAATTCACATTTGTCCTGGGAAGAACAGAGATGACAGAGCTCTCTGATGTGTCGTCAGGACTCAGTGGGACATTAAAAATGTCAATGACTTTAAAACCCATAAGTTTTATAGATATTCATTAAATAAATATCTTCAGATGAGTTAGCTGGCACATGAGGTTGTGACTGAATCAGATCATTAAAAATAAGTATGCATGGGCGCAATCACATTCAGTCACCATGGCACCTTGTGCATTTTTTTCCACTCATTGTCAAGACCATAAGTGCACCAACAGGCTCCAGCTGCTTTGATAAGCTTCTGACCATCCTTCTTTGACACCCCTCTTGCGACCTCTTCCTCCAGCTGAGGGGTTCAGCTGCCTGCTGCTGACCCTGGCCTTTCCTTGCCAGTCTGATGGTTGGGATGGGTGGTGGTCCTGCCCTATCAGTGTGGACCTATGGGGTGACGACTGGATGGCTGCCTAGGCCTGGACTGGCACTGGTCAACCTGGCTCACCTTGTGTGGATAATTTTTGTGGGCTCTCTGTGCCTACAACTGAGTGATCTGGGAGCATTTGACAGTAAATAGTAAGCAAAGGTGACCATTTTTAAATGCTTTCTCAAGTCAGCTGTTCTTTGCTCACCTAGTAGAAGAGCTAGTCATGAGCACCATTTCCTCTGGATAAATCTCTGGGAGTGTGTTCACTTCAGACAAAGAGCGTCAGCTAATGTCAGTCTCAGATTCACCCAAAGAATCAGTCACAGAACAGTTTGGGTTAGAAGGGACCTTAAAGATCATCTAGTATCATGCCTTGTACCATGGGTATGGACACCTTCCACTAGACCAGACTGCTCAAAGCCCCATTCAGTCTGACCTTGACCACTTCCAGGGATGGGACATCCACAGCTTCTCTGGGAAACCTGTTCCAGTGCCTGTCCAGTAAAGAATTTCTTCCTAATATCTAGTCTAAACCTACTCTCTTTCAGTTTGAAGCCATCTCCCCTTGTTCTGTCACTACAGGCCTTTGTGAAAAGTCCCTCTTCAACTCTCTTATCATCCCTGTTTCAGCACTGCATGGCTGCTAGAAGGTCTCCCTGGAGCCTTCTCTTCTCCAGGCTGAACCCTCTCAGCTTGTCTTCACATGAGAGAAGCTCCATCCCTCTGATCATCTTCATGACCCTCCTCTGGACTCATTCCAACAGGTCCATGTCCTTATTATGCTGAGGGCCCCAGTGCAGGACCCAATATTCCATGTATAGGCTTCTCACTGGAGTGGAGTAGAGGGGCAGAACCACTGCACCCAACATGCTGGTCATGCTGCTTTTGATGGAGCCCAGGATATAGTTGGTGTTCTGTGCTGCAAGAACACATCTGACTTGATGGGGGCTCTCCTACTGAAATTTGGCATCCCTGTGAAAATATGTCTGTTCCTTCCTTCCTCTTCCAGTAGCTATATTTGTATATAGATCCTTGCATTTTCTTGAAAGACAAGTTTGCTTTATTTTGTTCTGTAGTAGTTTTGTACTTATCATTTACTGAGTATGCTGCAAAAGAATACATGCTTTAACTGGTGTTGTTATTGGCATGGCCCAAAAGAGCTTTATCTAAGTCTGTGACAGAGATCAACCTTGATTTGCAGCCCTGTGATGCAGCTGAGAGCATCTTTTAAGCTGAAGTACTTTATGAAACAGCAATTTCAAAACATAAAGCACGATTTAGAAGTTTTATGATAGGCAGACTCCACTAATCATCACCGATCCACGGTATGTGAACAAAGTTGTACCTTCCTATGGCAGTTGTTATGGCTATTTATTGGGTTTGAGTATTGATGCTTGGAATAATTCAGAATGTATGAAATGGTGCTTTCTGTCTGGTTCTATATATATAATTTGCATTATATATATATATATATATAATATATATATATATATATAATTATCATTATATTTTTATAATAATAGAATTAGAAATTATATATGTTATTATATAATAATCAGCTATTAATTTTTTTTAATAGGGTGCTTTTATTGGTATTTTCTATTTCTGATGAATTATGTGGAACTTAGTTATGCAAAGGCCCTTTGAACTGCAAAAATCTCTCAGGCTAAAAGGATCTGAGGAATGTAGGAACCCAGAGTGCTGAGAATATTTCTCCACCTGTTTTGAGGGGTTTCACCCCCCTGAACAACACAGCTTTTGACCTCTGTCCGTGGAAAAAACTGCCTACTATTAGAAAAGAACTAGAAACTAAACTAGTGTAAATTAGGTGATAGAATACTATGTAAGATTGTCACACGGTGAAAAATTTAGAGGTTTTGGGTTTGCTAATGTAGTAAATAGATAAAAGCAAAAAACATCAAAATGGAGGATTGTTGTTGTTCTCCAAACCTCCTTCTTCTTCTTCTACTGCTCCATATTCTGCAGTAAAAGTCGTTTGGGATGATTGGACAAAGAATTCCACAGTTCCTGGCTGTGTTACTAAATAATTGGTAGAAAAGTAAAAATAATGTACGTTTTTAGTAACCATTGGTTGATTTACCTTTAAAAGGCTGCACAAATCTTGATAATTCAGTTTCTCCTGCATTCTCTGCTTTGTGCTATGTCTGGATCATGCTAGTGACTCTTTTTCTCTGATAAGACTTGATAAACAACTATCTAGAAGCAGCAAAGGCTGAGAGTCCCTGTTTGTCTCTGGAACTCCTGGCAAGGACTTTAAAAACTCTCTCCCATCAGGAGAGATTTGATTATGGCACAATCAGTGTCAGAGGAAGAACACAAACAATACTTGTATGATGCAAAGTTTTTAAGTATATAAAAATAAGATTCAATAGCTACAATGTTTTTGTATTTATCTAACAGTGTGAGAAAAGAAGGGGTTTAAAAAGAATGAATGGACTTTCTGAGGGAGATGTCAGCAGAAAAGTGCAAGCAACAGTACAACTCACTGCATGAGCTTTAATTGTTTTTCTTGTCTTTGTTTTTGTTCCCCTCTTGTGCCCCACCCTGCCACTCCCCTCAAGTGTATTTGGAGTGTCTCATTTCTGAGTCTTAGGACTCAGAAACCTGAAGTTTACTACAAACACCCAGAGTGCTTTTAAAGATGGCATTCTTCTCTCTCCTGTTGTCCTGGTCACCTTTCCATTGGCTGACTTGCAGTTTTAAAATCTACGCGTTTTTTCTGTACATGCAGTTTGTCCTTTCTTTTCACAGGTGGCTTTGTGTTCCCTCTACTTTAATTAGCTTTGTCAGCCTTATTTGACATTGTAGCAAGAGAAGTGCTCTTGCTATAGTATCTGAGTATCTTGCCACTGGGCAACAGGGGAATTTTTCAGTACTGGTGAATTAATTTGGTATCACCTGACAGTGAGAAACTTCTCAGCGTTTCAGGTAAAGGATCATGATCATACCGCCACCACAGTGATTTCTGCTGTTTATTGCATGCAATCACCATTTGCAGTAAGTTTTTTGTTTTGTTTTTTTTGTTTGTTTTGGGTTTGGTTTTGTTTTTGTTTTTGGTTTTGGTTTTTGTGTTTGTCTTGGGGTGACTTTATGATGTGTATCCCATATCGCTGCTCTATGGCCAGAAATTAATTTTTGTGCCTTTCTATGCCTTTAAACTGAGCCTGAGAGGGGGAAGGAAAAACTGAGCAAAACTTTTTCAAAGCAGTTTGCAGCTTGTTCAAGGTCACACAGAGATAGCGACTTTTTTTTCAGCTGCGGCAGGAGGGTGAGAAGGGAGGGAAGCACCCGGCTGGCTTTTCTTTCCAGCCAGTTTTCGGCAGTTTTTTATCCCTCAGCTCCTTTTCCTTTGGAGAGTTGAACTTTTGTTTTCCGGGACTTTGTTTTTTTCCTTTTCTCTCTGCTGGACTGTTTCAACATCAGGATACATGGGAGGAATTCCCACTGAGGCCTTGGCCCTGGAGGTGGGCTGGGAGATAGAGAGATCTACCGAAGGACTCTGAAATTTTCCCAGGTTTCTCTCAGCAGAGCAAGAGGTTTTATTATTTAGCATCATTATCTTTTTCCTCTGTGTTTGTTAAATAAATAGTTTTTATCTCTTTCACTTTCCTTCAAGGAAAGCTTATTTTTTCCCAAACCTGGTGGGGGAGGGATGATTGTGACCTGCCTTCTCTCACATGATGTATTTCTAAATTTGGTCAAACCGGAACAGGTTTTTTTGGTTTTTTTGGGGTTTTTTTTCGGTGTTTGTATCTTAGCATGAAATTAAAAAAAAAATCTCAGGAGAAAGCCATACACTTCTTACAGGTGGCAATGAAGACTTTATCTGGCCGCCAGACTATTGTAAAAAAAGAGCAAAGTACGCCACTGTGTCAATAATTTAAGCCACTGCTGGTTCAGTGCAAAAGATGACATTTCTCATCTTGCTTAGATTTCTGAAATACACTCTGTGACAGCTGGCTTCTTGCTCATGTACCTCTGAAATTATCATGGATTAACATAAAGGTTATTTAAATATCTGAAAAAGGTTTGGAAAGACCGAAAAAAAATCCAAAAGCAGAACACTGCCGAGTCTTAAATCTAATAACTCTGTCATGAAAATGACTACCAAGAAAGGATTTAATGCAAATGACGAAGAACAGCAACAAGTTGCCATGTGGTCAGTGTGACCTCCCTTCATTATACCCAGAACATGGCTTAAGACAAGCTAAAAAGAGATCCCCAAGCTGGTCATAGGAATGTAGCACTGCAGCAGCTCTCACATTATATAGATGTAATTTAGTGAGAAGTATTAGTGTCATAAACAAGCAGAAAGGTGTAAGTCAGAAGCAAAAAGGAAGTTAGGGTTTTGAATCCATCTCTTGTTAGTGCAGGACTGGTCCCTGCAGTAGATTTTCTTATACTATGCCTAGTCTGCTTCTAAATGCTCTCTGCAACAGTAGTTCCCATAATTTCCCTTGGGAGGAAGAGGTGAAGTTTAGTATCTTTTTGTCAGAAAGCTGCTGTTGGTATCCAGCCTGCTTCCCTTTCCCTAATTCCACCTTATTAGCCTGAATGATGCCCTGTGCAGCACTCTGAACTATGCTGCTCTTCCTTTCTGTCCTGAGTCTGCAGAGGGGTGGAGGCTGCTGGGGCCATTATGGGCTTCCACATGGTTCAGAGGGACCCCAGACAGACCAATGCATAGTGTGGGAACTGCTCTCTCTGGGGAGCAGCATGAATTCAAGGTGTGTCCTCCACACATAGTCTCCTAGGGGCAGCCTCAGGGCAGTCTCCCTCTCCAGGCAGCTTTAGTGTAGAATTGCCACAGATTTTCCATGACAGAACCTGGCATCTCTTTTTTGACCACCTGCAGCCCTCTGTGGCATGGCTGTAAAGGAGATGTAACACCTGTAAGAAGCAGCTGCCACGTCTCTTTATCACAGATTGTCCAAACAGTAGGAAACAGCAGCTTTGTGGGTTCCCAAATTCTCAAACTTCTTGGCTAGCGCTTTGCTTCAGTAAATAGGCATGTACCAGAGTAGAGATGCCTCTTTATCCTATTTGTTCACATATATTTAGACACAGCAGGTAGTCACAGTATTACCTCCAGTTTTGTCAGAGACATATTGCACTGTCCCAGGTGCACTGTGTCCTGCCCCTTTCCCTCTATTTTGGGACTCCTTAGGCTGTATCATGGGGCATACTCAAGGTTTTCCAATGTACCTGTTTCTTCTCAAGTCTTGGCCCTGGGTTTGATGTTGACAGTAAATATTGTTGACATTCAGTAAATCTGGCCTTTGAAATTACCTTAAACTATACAGTAACAAAATATAGTCTATTTTCTGCAAACTCAGGTCCACATGCAAACACAGGGGTTTATTTTTCACATCTCTCATATATTTGTTTACACTCTTCTTAGATATCCGGTGAAATGCACAACCCATTTTTCTAACCTAATAACACCAGATGACATCTTGATCAGATGACAATCTGACACACACGTTTTACATTGTTTCCTCTAAGTTAGCTTCCACAATCTCCTGACAGGGTTTTTTGGGGTTTGGGGTTTTTTTCAGTATTTGCATAAGCTCCAGTTTGTCAACAGCTTTCTGTCACTGTGGTGCCTTTAGCAGAATAGAAATATCACGTGGTTCCAGTAACTTGAGTTCAACACTGCTGTTGGATTGTGCACTCACAAACATGGGTGAACAGCAAAAGCAATAGCAATTATACAAAAAATATTGTGCCAACTCATTCATCTTAATAAGAACTGGGCACATACTAAAAAGAACATAGGAAATAGGTTTTTCTTTGCTCCACATTATCCATTCACTTATTTAAATAAGACCTCTATAAATATATTTTTGTCCTGGCAGAAGAAGAGTTTGATTGGTTTATCAAGACACTGTCGTTACATTAATAATGACCTGGTAATTCTTTTTCAGGGAATCATAGAATGGTTTGGATTGGAAGGGGACCTCGAAGATCATCTAACCTCCCTGCTTTCCTGGAGAAGGCTGAACACCTGCCTGCCCATGGGAAGCAGTGAATTAATTCCTTATTTTGCTTTGCCTGAGTGCACAGCTTTTGCTTTCCCTATTAAACTATCTTCATCTCAACCCATGAGTTTCCTCACTTTTAGACTTCCAATTCTCTCCCCCATCCCACCAGGGAAAGTGACCGAGCAGCTGCATGTGGTTAAGCTGCCAGCTGGGTTTAAACCACATACATAGATACTTTAATGATTTGGTATTTTGTACCTCATTCAATTTATGGGAAATTTGCACTCCCGAGAAACTTGCAAATTAAAAGGCTTTGTATCCATAACAAAAGAGAACTTTCACCTATGTTCTGGTTGCAACATTTTGTTCTGCTAAACCGCCAGCTTAAAATTTTCACTAAAGCTTTAGTGACTCTTCATTACAAAAACTGCTGTCCAGTTCTAAGAATTCATTGCTGATGTTAGTGAGTGGGCCAGGACTGAACAGCAGTAGTGTAACAGATTTTTAACTTTTTTATCATTAATGTTATTCACAGTGTTTTCAAAAGAATTGCTTAGCTTTGCTTACCTTAAAAAAAAAAAAAAAAAAAATCAGATTTTTTCAAAAATTCACCACCTGCAAAGCAGAAGGTTGCTTCTAGCAGATATCCTCAGCAGCTGTGAGAAGACTTACGAAATGGTAATCATGGAGCTTACTAAAGTCATGTAGAAAGTTTAGACATGGTGTGACCACAATTTATTCAGTTCAAATAATGTATTCTCTTTAAACATCTTTTTTTCCCTCTATATTACTGTGTTATTATAAGAAACAGCAAGATTTCTGAAGAAATAGAATAGGCATCATTAGATTTTAATTGTAATTAATTGGTAAGGTCACTAGCAAAGGCATTTATCAGCTGAGAAAGAGAGTGCCTTTGAAATATTAAGAAAAATAGTAAACCATTGGCTGAATGATTAAGTACTGAAGTACTAAAGTGTCTAATTTCACTAACCTACCATTTTGCTCAAAATCTTTCCCTTTAATTTATGGTGAAGAGAGATTCGATGCAGGAGTGGCCTAATAAATGAGGAATGAGAATCATACAGTAACTTCAAGTCTATAGCAAACAGCTATATCAAGTAAAGATTTATTCCTAAGTTTGTGAAGTCACCAGAAGAGTATAGAGATTATCAGAAATCAAGATAAATTCAATATTTTTGAGGTCTGAATTTTACAGGTTCTAATATCAGCATTGGAACATGTTAAAATAAATTTACACTTGAATGAAAGCAAAACAGGGATAAATATTTTTAAATAATTTGATTTCCAGAAAAAGCACTACCATTTGTATCATTCTTACCTGCAGAGGTTTTCACAATTTCTGAAGTATTTCTGAGACCCATAAAGTCAAACTGATAGAGTCTCCAAGATTTCTGGTCAGCAGCCTCCACTGAGTTTTTCCTCCATCTGTAAATCATTTCCTCTTTAGGATAGCCATCTAGAAATTAATATATATATATATATACATATGAATATTTTGCATTTCATAAGAAAAGGTTCTGCAAAATATTATCTGTTCACTGTTTCAGTGCTGTTTGAGAACACCTAAATTTCTGTTCTGATGCTTTGTCAGTGAGTTCAGTGGTATAATTCAGTTAGAGTTTTACGGCACACAAAAATATAGTCATAATACTGGCAGACCTATGATTTTTCACAATCATTGATTTTTAACAATGGAAAAAATATGATTGGTTCTATCAGAAGGAGATCTCTTCAGAGGTGCAATTGACTGTACTAATTGGAGGTCCAGACACAGTAGTATACTGCTTTACATAAGCTCTGAAGAAGCTGTGCAAACCAATAAAATGCAAAAAAAATCTGAGTCTCTCAGTGTAAGATATGAACAATTGAAAAAGACACATTGTTTTAAAAGTTGCAATAGTTCTAATGTAGGGTGTACTACTGTACTTCTGAAAGAAACATAACACAGTGCAAAAGAAAGCAAAATTTTAATTAGCATGGGAATTTCAAAATATTATGCTACCATATTTTTTCTGAAGTCTGGGGTAATTAATGAGGCATCACCTGATCTCTACTGCTGAAATAGCTTCTGAAAGTCTTTATCAGTTTAGCACTCAGTGGTCATAATTAATCCTTATGCCAATTGTTAATTTCCCTTTTGTTAGAGAATGGCATTTTCCAATAGATGTCCAACAACAAATCTTCAACCAGTCCAATCCCATAATAACAAACCATCTAGAAAACGACAGCACACCCAAGCTAGTTAAAATTGGATTGTTCTCTAATGCATAATCCAATCAATTTTTATTCACCTAATTAATACTGTAGCTGTAGATTACAAGGGAAATTAAAAGCCTAACAACAATAGATGGTTAATATAATTGTCTCATCAGTAATTTTTTTTTCCCCATTGAAAACTGATACATTTTTATATTTGCATTGCAAAATAACCTCTCTGGTCATGGTGCTATTTCCTTGATGTTTTCCTCCTATGAGTGTCTTTTTAATCTTGTTTAAGACTCCACCCTGCCGGGGTACTGCTGTAAGGTGTGCATGGCCTCATTTATCCCTCTCACTAACACAGCAAGAAAAGTACCCACAAGTCCCTTAGTTCTAATCTAAAAAAAAGACTAAAAAATAACTATGTGTTAATTCAAAATGCCACATTTGTATATTTCCCATCAATGTAAATAAAGAAATAACCTGTGAAGGACCCAAATGAGTAACAAACACTGTTCTCTGTGAGAACTCTTGCTGCCAAATAGATTTCACTGCCAATTCTGCTGTGCAAGTCTGTGAGATTGGCCTAAAGGTTAATTTTTTTGGCTGGCAGATTATGTCAGAGGATGTAGTGATACAGTGAAAGAAGTCAAGCTTTGCAGAGCCTCCAAGCCATAGCCCTGAATGATCTGAAATCTTCTCGAGTCTGGCTCCTATTTGACTGAGCCCTCTGATCGCATGTCTCCTTCTTCCAAGTAACAAACAACAAGATGAGGAAATGGCCTCAAGTTGCACCAGGCAGGGCGGTGGTGGTGTTAGATTGAATATTAGGGAAAAGATATTCATGAAAAAGATTTTAAAGCACTGGAATAGGCTGCCCAGGGCAATGGTTGAATCACCATCCCTGAAGGTATTTAGTAGTTGTGAAGATACGTAGATCTGGCACTTGGAAACATGGTTTAGGAGTGGACCTGGAAGAGCTAGGTTAATGGCTGGATGTTCTTAGAGGTCTTTTCCAACCTGAATGATTCTATTTCTGACTGAATAATGTCTCCCTCTAATGGAAAGCCATACATTTTTCCTCAGGAGCCTTCTCACGTTTGCTTCGTCCATGGAGACTGATATCTTCTCCCTGCAGTTCGGGAAGGAAGAAGTACCGGCCCCCTTGCCGCGCTGTGGCTGCCCAGCCCTCATGCCGAGTGGTGGTGGCAGGGCCACCCCTTCCCCATATACAGTATCAGTACCATACAGGGGCTATCATATGGTCTGGGCCCTAATCCTATCTCCTGATTTGCCTTCTGATGTGGAGAAAGGAAACCCTTTCTGCTGCACCACTTCCCTCTGCAGGACTTGTGGCCCCAAGTGTTAATTTGCAGGTTTTGTTGCAGGAAGTAGATGGAGTCCCTTTTCTCAGATAAATTGCACTATAATCATTGCAGGTGAAAATGTTTCAAATATGTAGCAAAGACTTTGTTTTTTAATACATTATTTTAAAGTAATACAAAATGAACTTTTTACATATTTTCTCCAAATTTCACTGAAAAGGTTATGCCAGTTAGTCTTGAATTCAATTTCTTTCTGATTTTTTTTACTTTCTTTTCATCCCATGACCACCCCACCAAAAAAAAAAAAAAAAAAAAAAAAAAAAAAAGTCATTTCACTGTCAGTATACTTGAAAGCTTGCTATCATATTAACCAAGGCATAGCTGTTTATCCTGACAAGAACAACATGTAGTCAGGAACAAGTTCATGAGACTCTCAACCTTCAAGACTATTCCTGTATTTTTGACTAAGAAAGGTCAGATTCAGTTTCAAAGTACCTGCTTTCAGTATTATTCATAATCATTAAATCATAAGCAACTACCTCAGGAGACCATCATGACATTTCAGTAGTTCCTTAGTCCACAGTCACTGACGTCTGCTCTTACAATGATTTGGTTGCTTACATCAAAAAGAGAGAAGTACTAGAGAGTCAGTGGGGGTTGTTTCAACCTGTTTTAAACAAGTGCTGTTATGTTCTGCTCTTGTGCCAGGTGACTGACTTCACTTTTTAATTATTTAAAAGAATAATAACTTTTATAGAGGAGTTACACATCCCTTTGGACAGTATATCACTGCTAGGATTCATTTAACTTACAGAATAGACTGTTCGTGATGGTTCTTCTTTTGGTGATATTCAGTATTTATTGTACACAGCCTAATTGTTTCTAGCCCTTTAAATATTTAATTTTAGAAAATAACAGAACTGGAGATTTCAGTACTTCCACAAGAAAATGCAACCTCCGTTGTTCAGCTTCCTTTCACTTTCCCAGCATGACAAATGACATTAAATTACCTTAAATTTTTGGCCTTGTGTCTTCAAGCCATTCACACTGAACAAATTTCTGTCAAGTGCATTTACCCTGCCAAGTTGCTTTAGGTTATGTAAAAATATTCATACTGCAGTGGGGCAAGCCTCCAGGAGGTCCTGGAGGCTATCCAGCAGGTGCCAGCAAGATAGCAAGGGTAACGGCATGGGAAGAAGACAACCAAGTGTGTGCTCTGTCTTACAGCCATCTGAGTTCTGGCAACCTGCAATTCAGGATCTTCTCAGCCAAAGTCTGTGTCAACAACTTCATTTTCCCTCCCATCAATTTACTTGATTAAATTTTCCTACTTTCTGGCCCAAAGGTTGTTTTATAGGCAGTGCTACAGCTTTTATATACCATATCAACAACTTTTAGAGACCACCCTGATCATTTGGCTTTTAGTAAGATGGTACGACACATTTTTGTAAAATCAGATCAAGAACAAATGTGATTATTTCTTTAAGAGCTCAGGAGAAAGTATCCATGTAAAGCCCTCATGTTCATACTGCTTCACTTTCTAGGGAGACTGATTTGTGCAGAAGGCTCCAACAAAGTCCTGAAAAAATGATCAAAGCAAAAATATCACCAGGCTGGATAAGAGGCATTGAAAACATAAATTAGCCATGAGAATTGGTATCAAGTGGCCCTGAAGCATGTCTGCTATAGGAATCAACACTGATGGAAAAATCTCCAACTTTTGTAATATGACCATTGATGCCTGTTAGTGCATAATGCCTCTAACCTTGATTTCCCCAATGCTGTAGTTGGTCTGGGCATCTTAGATCAGTGCCTGATATCTTTGCTTCACTTTCTTTTGTGTGATAATATGTCTGTTTTAGGAAGTGAGCAGAGCTGGAATGATAGCCAAAAAGAGGTCATGCCAAAAAGGACACAGATCACTCGAAAAGGTAAAAAATTTTCCATAGAAAAGTATACAAGACTTGAAAAGACAGAGAGGCATAGAAAAAATAAATTACCTCTTTCATCTCTTCAAATATACTTTACCCGCTCTGTGAAATACATTTATTTTACTGCTGGTCCCCCACACTTTGCATTCACATGTAACACAGGTAGACCCAGTTTATATCAGAAGGAATAATGCAATTAGGCTCCTTCCTAGGCTTGCAAAAATTTGTGTAGTCAGAGTATGCAATGAGGAGTTAAGGAAAGCAGCAGCAAAGCTGAAAATGTGTGTGAAGCACGAAAGAAAGGATTGGTTCTGTTAAGTATCTTCCGGGAGCTGGTGCTTGTGACAGGAGTATGTATTTGAAAGATGTAGCTGGATTCTGGGAATCTTTTGCTTTTCCATGGGTGTTAGATATAGACTCAAAGTCAGGGGGAAATGTGATCTGAAAGATGAGCTGCTGTCATCAGTAAGGGGTTGGAGTTTACCTCATGGGCATGGAGGGAGTGTTGTAGATTCAGCTGTTGCTAGGGAAGGTGGTCAGGAGAGGGAGGATGCTCTGTTCCAATTAGAGGCAAGGAATAAGCAGTCCTTTACACCTTACAGCCACAAACACTTTGCCTCCTTGAATGCTACCTTGTTAACTCTCCTTCAGGCTAATTGGGAGACCTCTGTCAACACAGCCTGGGTCAGCAGAGGATAATGATGATGCCTTAGGTTTTAACTTTCATGTTTTTCAAATTCTGTGTTGCCTAGTGTGTAACTCTGAAGTTTCTTGTAGCCTGTTAATTTCTGCTCTCTCGTGCTAGGTAGACATAACAAAGCCTCTCCGGGCCTGCTCTTCAAGGACACCCAGACTGTCCTAGGCCCAAAAAGTATAAACCAAAGAGCCTCTAAAGGGAGGGGCAAGCTTTAATTGGAGAATTAAGCCTGATATGCAAATGAACCAAACCTATAAAAGTATGAAGAACTCATGACCTGTCATCCATCTTGCAGTCCATCTTGGCAACAGCCTCTGGCCTCCCAGGGGGTACCTTTGAAGGCCTTTCAAACAAATACCTACTTTTATTCCCTTACTCCTGTCTAGTCTCTGTGTCTAGGAGGCCTCTTAAGGCATCAATGGAGTCCACAAATGCACCATGTTGTGAATGACAAATCACATGCTTCCACAAAATCTGCCTGGGCTTTTTTGTCTTGTCAGCTGTCTTTATAATTGCTTCTTTGTTGGCAAGCAAACTGAATTTTAATCCAAAATTCTCAGTGTTTGGAGGAAGAGGTTTCTCAGTGATCTGTTCCTGTATGATGTTTGTTCTCAGAAGGCTTTTAAAGTAGGAGAATCCTGGAAGTTCTCCTATTAAAATTGGTGTTACCTTAGATTTCATGATAGTATGCACTTATGAAGCACATCTAGATGGCAGAAAGGGCAAAGTCGCAGCTCAATTAGTTTAAAATAAAACAAAATAAAAAATAGGGTATACAGACAATTCATTATGTCTCTCCAGGAGGAACCCTTCAGGGTAGATTGAAGCAAAAGTAGGGAAAGTGAATGGAGACTCTTAATAGTTTACTTAAGATCTATGAAGAAAAATACTCATAATTTAATGCATATTGAGTTCTCTCTGTACACTAATGAAGGGAAAAGAAAAGAAAAGAAAAGAAAAGAAAAGAAAAGAAAAGAAAAGAAAAGAAAAGAAAAGAAAAGAAAAGAAAAAGAAAAAACAATGAGGTACTTTAAAAAGAAGCTATGGTAATAATAATGAAAAAAGATAAATGTGAATGCTGTAAAGATAGCTTTTAATCCTGAAGTGATTTATTTCAGCAGTAGTAGATAATTGCACTTAGGTGATAACTACAGCAATTAGAAATGTTATTCTTTGCCCTGTTTGCTTGCATCAGTAATTGACACCTTATTAACGGTACATTAGCTCATGAAAAAGAAATCAACCAACATCACAATGGCTGCAGATTAATGGATTTAATACTGCCCTGAAGTTAAAGGACACATCTCCTATTTAAGATAGTTTTTCTACCAAAAAATGTGCTTTAATATAACTGTGATATTCCTTTGATGAAGAACTAGAGGATCCAGTCGCTATCATTAATAGTAATGCTTAATTATCCCTTACCTGGGACTCTATTCGATAGAGTGTAGAACGTTGATGTGTGATTTACTGATACATTACATGGTAGCTTAGCTTTTGGGAGGAACTTGTGGTATCAATCCTTCTTTTGGGCCTTCAAAACAGAAAGAAGGAAAAGAGCAGTGTTGCTGTCACAGAAATAGTTCCCAAAACAAGGATTTTTTGTGAACCAGCTTTTGTAGGAAGCAATAATTTTCTTGCTACTCACAGACAAATTAAAATTTTGGCTCAGAGAAAACAGAGAAGAGAATAGAAAGGTGAAAATGAGGAGGGAAAGAAGGCAGAGAAAAATGAACATAAGGGGACTGAAAAGAGAGAGGTTTTCCCTTGATGACATTTTGAGATGTGGCTTTTCCATTTATTCACTATCTTTTAAAATCTAACAGATGCATCTCACATGGAGGTGCTAAGATTTTGCCACACACACCCTTAGCAGCAAAAACTCCCCGTTCCAAGTTTCAGATCGTAAAGGATAGGTGGAGTAGTGTGATATTACCTTAAGAAACTAATCCTGTTGCATCATCATACCTTTGTGCTCTATCCTTATGCTAACAAAACAATTTCCATTTTGACTCATTTTCAAGTGGTACCATGAGGGACTTGGTTTTGGAAAATTGTTGGTTTTATCATATATTGATCCTATAATTCCACTTTTCTATTATTTTGCAAATGCCTTAATCTTTTCTGAAAAAAAATCCACCAAAACTAAAACTGAGAAAACAGTCTCATCTTATAGCCTGTATTGATGTTTTACTATGCATTTTTATCTTAATCTTATGCATACTTATTTTTACTGCTTTCTAACAGTTTCATTTGGAAGGCAATTTTCAGAAGTCTCATGTGCAACAATTGCTTGCATTGTTCTGGCCAGCAGATTCTTTCACAAATTAATTCACTGGTAACTAGAACACCTGATAAATGTTCAGATTCTTCTGATTTAGTCATATTTCATACCCATGCCTGACATCATTAAGAGAAAATGGGCTGATCGCACTTCTAGCTTGTTGGATATAAATTGTATCTTCTCTAAAGCTGGAATTCTTGCACAGATCAGAGTACTGAGGACAGAGAAAGTTTGCTTAGCCATGTGCAGTCTTCTTCATGCTTTTTATGGAATGGATACTTCACCCCCACCTCCCGTTTTTTCATGAATGGAACAATGTGAAGATTTTGCAGTTTTCTGCAATACCAACCCCTTGCAGGGAAGAATGAAAGTCCAGAAAGCAGCTTTCCTAGCTCAAGTTCTCTTCGGATCTGAATGATTATGAAATATGTACTTGTTCTATTCTCCATGTATTTCAAAATTTTCTTCTTATAAACTAATATACAAGTAAGAGACAGAATTTAATTTTCTAACCCTCTGTACTTATTTTTCATAGCTAACATAGCTATTTGATAATGAACTGGTGTTGCTTTCACAAATGTGTGTCTTTACAGACAAAGAATAGACTTTATTCATAATATGGTTCTGAAAAATTTTGATAATGTGTTACAAGTCTCACATTTTTATTGGCTGCAAGACTGCAGATGGTGATTCTCAGTAAAAGGAAATTTTCAGAAATGTATGGCAAAGAGGTGGCCCTTGAGAATCTGCTAGAATCCTGTGCTGCTGCTTTGTCCTGCCCTAGATCTTATACACCATGGCCAGCTCTGCAGAGACGGGAGGCTTCATCTGAGCACTTGCTGTGCTCCATACTATTTAGGGTGAGATCCAAAAAGACGGCAGCCTTGTCTCATCATCTCATCTCATCTCATCTCATCTCATCTCATCTCATCTCACCTCATCTCATCTCACCATCTTCCTTCTTTTACACATGCCCTACAATGACTGAATGATGCTGAGAATTCAAGAACTATGTACTACTGCTGAGAGATCAGACTTGTTATTGTACTGCTAAATATGTACATTGAGTTGTGTAATAGAAAACAAACAGCTCAAAATGAATATTTTAGCAGCTAAAATATTGTGTTTGGCTGACTACATGAACTCAAGTGAGAAGAGAAAAAAATCACTTCTTTTTAGTTTATAACTGACTATTGAAGAACCTCAAGCTGTATGTGAGATTTTCTCATGTCCATTTAAACATGAATTTTGTGCTGGCTATGTTGAGGGCAAATTTTGAGGTGCTTCCTAGAATTTTTGCTGAGATGTGCAAAGTCTGAGTGACTGCATACTGAAGTAGCATCTTAGGCAGATGTAGGTGATGTCAATCACTCACAATAGCAGTTGGCTCTTAATACAGCCTTATGTAAAAGAGGAAGACAGCGTTATTACAATAGAGCAGGTGAAAAATATTTGGATAAGCCAGAGAAAGTCAAAGCTCCTAGCTTGAGAATTTAAAGCCAAACCTATCAGGGCTTACTTTGAACAATTTAGAAATCAGAGATATAAAATATTCAAAGTAGAACATGAACCTCAGTTTATTAAAGCAATATCTGTCAAATATTCAATTCCTTGATCTGCTGACATTCTCTATAGCCAGAACACAATCTTCCTTTTATATTCATTTAAACTGCACTTGTATTGAAGATGCTTAGTGACAATGCCCTTCTAGAGCAAGTACTTAAATTTCTTATGACTGGGATGGACAGCAATGCCACCAAAAGATTCTGGTCAGCTGATTTCAAATACCCCAGTGGGAGCTGAATACCATTCTCTAAAGGCCTTTAAAGTATCTTCTTTTTTCTTGCTGACTATTTACGCCACCTCAAAATTAGGGGCAAAATGGCTATGCAAGTTAAATGAAGTAAATTCCATCAAAGTTCTTTAACACAAATATATGTGGTTTGGATTAAAAGTAGCCTATAAATGTTCAGTATCAGCTTCACCTGTACTGGATATTACAAGATAAAATAATCCTGTCTTTACCCATTTAATTACAGTAATTAACTGTATCCTCCATGTAGGACTACTAAGATTTCCTTTAAGACTATCCTGATGGGAAAGATAACATCGTTTACTTCATGCATTGCATTGTTAGGCAAAGTGCTGAGAAAATGTGTTTTGGCTCAGCTGAAAATATATAATGAACAAGCAGAGATTCTGGTGAAGACTCAGAGCTCAAGTAAAGTAAACAACACAACTTTAAATAGCCCAGGAAATTAAAGAAAGTACACCTGTGAAGTTTTTTAGTCCATGCAGCTGGGGACGAATAGAGAGAACATAATTTAATTACAGGTTTCTTCCCTTCATTGACGAGTAATCTATCTAATCTTTTTATTTGCATACTTGATATGAAGGGTTTTCTAACACTGAGAACTCATTTTGTTTCTCTTGTGGGTCTGAGAGTATTTAAGGATTACACTAAACATGCTTAATCCTTATCTTCCTAGTGCTACTCAATAATCAGTATGTGTATGTTAAGTATGAGTGCAGTTAGCAGCATTTCTAAGGATGGATAGGAAGACTTTATAAAATAATAATAATAATAATATAATATAGATAGAAAAATTTGTATTCACAACTTGAAGGTAGCTCTTAAAATGAAATCCTCAGGAGTATTGGCATCCATCTATTTATCAGTGTCCAACGCTTGGGTTAGAAACACTCTACAATCTATCCAAACTGTCCCACATATAGAAATTTTCTATCCAATTTCAAATACAAAAATCACTGTAGCTAGATATTTAGCTTACATAGTCCTTAGAGTTTGTGATTGGCCTGAACCGTACATTTTCAGCCCCACGAAAATGAAAATTTAGCTATTGACAATGTTTTTTCCAAATTGCCATGAAACCCATTACAGGCTTCACAGAAGCTGCATCAGCAAAGCCCATGGCTTTACAAAAGCCATCAGAAATATACTATTCCCAGTCAACACAGCATTAATGGAAGCAGGTTATGAATTATACTTCCATACAAGATTATTATGAGTTTTATATTGATCTTCTCAGAATATATCAGGAATGAATAGCAAAAGGTAAAACAACAGAACACTCCAAATTGAAAACACAGTTTTTCTAGAGTCCTGCCATTTCATAGAATAAAACAATTTCCAGCATAAATTCAAAACTAAACAGAAAATTTCATTAAGACTGAGATTAAGCAGAGTGAGCTTTTAAATTATATGGGGAGTAGGGCTGTTGCTGTTGAAATGAAAAAGCCTATACAAACATTTTTTTTATGAAGAACTAATATCTCTGCTTTGCATCACAGTGTAACTTAATATATGAACTGACACTGAAAAACCAAAACCAGTTATTTATGGCTAATTTATTCTAATCAGGGGGGTTTTCAGTCTATTTCAAAATAAATTAGCGTTATCTGGCTATTAATGTAGTTATTATCATTCTGTATGTAGATTTACTGTCAATTACACACCTTTATAGTCATTTGCACACACACAAAAATTCACAAAAAATAAGATTTATAGCGCTGTAAAGTAAAGCAACAAAGATATTTCTATTTTTTTGTAATATTTTGCTAGTTTTCCAGTTTTAGCTCTGTAGGACTTGTTCGTACCTTATTGGCAAAGCATGTAAGATTTGGCAACCAAAGACAAATGTTAAAATACTTTTTTCTGTCTCATGCTTACAAAAAACCCAGTTCCTGAAAAGCTCATGGCTAAAATGTAATCTCCCTGATCATAATACCGGCTCATCAAAAATTACCTGATGGAATGAATTTTCAGATGAACAGGACACATTGTTGATTTTGGCATAGTTATAGTCACACTCAAATTAGTGGAAGCAGTGACCTTTTTTCATTCAAACATCAGCAACAGTGTTATGATGAATTGGTAAATACATTCATATTGCATTCACTGAATTTGGCCTTCCACTTCTCTGGAAACATTTATTAATGTCTTGGTTTATCTCTTATTTTCCAAATATCTCAGGACTGTTTCTTCTCTTGTTATTGCCTCCTCCCCACCTCATACCTTTGTATCTCATTTGCTCTCAGGACACTGCTGATGGAAATTAGCTGATACTCCTGTGTATTATACTAGTCCAAGTATCCTTCATTTCTCTTTCTCACCTTCTGAGGTGCATGTATTGGTTACACTGATCTTTCTGTGACATGTCTGTATGTCTCAGTGCTTTAATCTCTTATCCAGGTATGTTATTTCGAGGACACCAAATTTATTTTGGTTAGCTTTACTTTAGCTTGGCTAAAACATTCTTGCTAAAGCTTCTGAGCACTCATGCTCTTTTACTGTTCTCCCCAGATTCCCACAGTGACTGTAAATCTCAGTATCTTACAGTACACAACAGGGTAAATTCTGAGTCTTCTGTGAGTTTATTTTGCAATTTCTGGTCCCAGATGCTAATCATGATCTAAATCTCCCCAGATGATCCACTAATTCTCTAAAATTGAAGAGTTGTGGTAGAGGTAGAATTGAAGAAGCCAGCTCACTGATTGTTTTTCCTGATAGAAAAAATATAACAGCTGTGCTTCTCTCATGCATCTCAATTTTGTTTGGGGTGCACTCTTTTTTAGCCCTTAGGTTCATGGATAGCTTTGCCAGTAGTTAACCAGTAAGTATCAAGTTCTTCAATACCTTGTTTCAGAAACAGATAAAATCTGAAATAAGTCTACAGACCTGCCATACATAGTTTTGTGCTGCTTCATTTTCTGGTAAAGCTTTAAGGCATTAGAATTTTGTACCAACATACAACACAACTGCCTGCAGTAGCTCTGAATCTTCCAGAGCCTATGGCTCCCCCAAGTCCTTCCAGGGCATCAGGCTGCTGTCATCACATAAAGTATTATGGCTACAAGGGTGGTCCAGGGTACCTGCCTAGAAGCCTAGCAGCTCTGTCCCAGATAAAGGGGCTCTCTGGCCCTTGGGTGATTGATAGTCAAACAGCCTGTTCTGTGGCAGTGAATGACAGTAATGCCAGGTTCACAAAGCAGTTTCCAGGGTCTTTCAGAATCATTTGTTCCTGCAAAACGTGTGTCCATGTTTCTGAAAGAAAATATTATTTGTATAGCCAGCTCATGGAAAACCCTTTAAAAAAAAAAAAAATTGTTTGTGAGCTTATATTTAGGAAGGAAACAAAAAGAGAAAACAAAACCAAAACACCATTATAAAACAGTGAGACTTTTTGTGCAAGATCCTATATATGAAAATTTTTTGGGGGATGGGAATTTTTGGGATAGCTCAAATTTCAGTTTCTTCACCTCATGGTTGTGCACTCTTGTTACTTGTTGTATCCCAGAACTAGTCTGAACTCTGTTCTGAAAAGTGCACAGCTATTCTAGGCCCTATATAAATCATACTGACAACTATTAAAAAAAAATCCCCAGACAGAAAATCAAAACATCAGCAGCTTTTGCTTCATGTGTCTCTTGGCCAAGTAACAGTAATTAAATCTTTTTTAGCTTGGTCTGCTTAGGAAATGAGGCTTATGTAATTACATTCATTGTCTATGTTTATATGCATGTTATCTGTCCTTGCTGCAATAAGTTTTGGACCCATTCCCCCATTTTATTGTAATTTGACAGAAGAAAGTAAACCTCAGATATTATATATTCTTTAAAAAGGAGCTCCCAAATAGGGGAGACATTTTGTTATAATGCCCCTTAAGGAGGAAAGGGTTGCAGTCTTATTAAGGATCAGAGAAAGGCCACTCATCCTCAAGTCATATGCCCCTGGGATGTCAACCTGCTCCTGTCCCGCAACCAAAAGTGCTTCTGGACACTGCACTACTCCAGTGGGTCAAGAGGACATTCCCCACAAAAAAACGGGAGGGGAACAGAGCACCTGCTCTTAAAAAGGTATGAGGGTTCATCCAATCCTAATGACGTGTGTTGTGGAGCTCAAAGTCTCTGTTCTAAGTCTCAGCAGGTCTCCTGACATTGTCTGTAATATACCATTTCCTTTGTGTTGCCTTCATCAGTTATTTCTCCATCAGCACTAGTTATTTTAACATCCCTCCCAAAAGATCTTTCCCTTACTACCAGCCAGTGATTTAGCAGATGCCATATTTAATGGACCTTAGACTGCTTGAACGGCTTTGCCCAAGGACACTGACAAGCAGAGGATTTCATCCTTCAGCCTATCAGCAGATGAAAATCTGTCATCACAGAGGTTTCTGGACATGGCTTTCTGCTTCTCAGCCAGCATAGATTTTTCAATTGCAATGGCTGGCTTTGCCATAGCATGCTGTGGTTTCATGCCAATTACATTCCTTTGAAGATGACTGATAACATGCCCCAGAGCACTGTTGACACTGGGTCTTCTCCAATCACATTACCCTAACCCTGTTTGCCTTCTCTCTTTATTTTATATATTAATCCTGGATTTTTTTTTTCTATCCTATAGCATTACCTTTCCTTGAAAGCATTTTGCAAGAGGTGGATGTTATAAATATCTCCTTTTCCCCCATCTGTCTCCTTCTCTTGATGGGTTAAAACCCCAGTGCAAGTGATCTTCATTCTGTTTGCCTGTTCACTGAGGACAGGTTGCTGGAGATGTAAAGGCAGCTGTGGTTTGACATGTCACTAGGTCAGGAAGCCCAGCTTCAAAACACAGAGCCCGTGTACCAGTGGAGAGAACTCTCACAGAACCACAGGGTAAAGCCATTCCAATGCAAGGGGGTCGGATGGTTGGTCCAAGTCTTGAAGTCTTTATGAGCTTTCCAAGGCTCTGGAACAGGCAAAAGTGTCAGAAGAAACTTGCACTCTCCTGCCTCAAACAGAAGACTGCTGCTGACTTTGCTGTCCTAGTGGTGCCTCTCCTTGCTTTCCAGGAGCAGGCTTTCAAAGCAAGGAAATTAAGATGACAAGAATCAATGCATAAGTGAAAGAGGAAAAC
The DNA here is from genome assembly GCF_009650955.1 of Corvus moneduloides. NCBI lineage: Eukaryota > Metazoa > Chordata > Aves > Passeriformes > Corvidae > Corvus > Corvus moneduloides. Next base: position 89,564,013 of record NC_045477.1, read on the forward strand.
AAGGAGAGCCCTACAGCCCAAAGTATGCTCTTTGACTTATACTAATGCATCAGTATGGGCACAGGGGACAGCAATTTTCTCTTTGAAAGTGGACTCCACTAAGAAAGGAACAGGATAAAGTTCCAGCTGGAATCTAAATATGCTGAAAAAACTTTGAGCACCTATTGCAAGATTTCTGAATCAAGAAATTAATAAATTTTTGGAAACTGAGAACTCCCTTTCTTGAATGATAGGCCTATTCTAGTAACAATAAAAATATCCTCTCTCAGCTGAAGAAAGGGGGAGCAGCTCCACCACCCACTCATTACAGCAGCGTATCTACTTGTACAAAACTCCCTCTCCAAATTGTCCACTTACTCTTTACCTTTGAAAAGGGTTAGTGAAGCCCAGGGCTGCCTGCACGGGGTCCCCATACCTTTCACAGAAAGGTCCCCAGACCTTGCACAGAAATTACATGACCTGTGACAAATCCCACTCATTTCTGCAAAAAGTCTCCTGTAATAGCTAACTTGGCAGCCTAAATAAACACATGCACAGAATAATAACTGTCCTGGCTTTTCAGCTGCCTTGGCAAAAGAAACTTTCAAAGGAAGGAAACAACAGTCAAACAGCAAAGCAAACAATGTGGCAGCCCTCCAGCATTGGAGTAAGGTTCTTCTTGTCAGTAAGGTTCAGTGGATTTCCATGAATGAGACTGTGTGTTAGGCAAGTAATGAAACGAGGGTTGAAGTTCACACTTGTTACTAGCAGCACAGACAGGCAAATTTGAATGGCATATGAAACCAGTTGCTCAACCTCAGAAAAAATGAAGCTTTTCCACAGAAGGCTAGGTTGAAAAAGTATTTGTCTCCTGAAAGCACCACCTTCACTTTATATTTCTCTTTCTTATTTTTTTCTCTAGTCAATAGACATATATAACTTACAGTGACTCCCCCTTCAGTTCACCACCCCCATGTCTGGGTGCAAAGAATTAGAGAAGTGACATGCTGGGAAACTGGGTGAGAAAGAGAAATTGTCTCTGCCTTCTCCAGTGCAGTGGTAGAGAGAAGGTGGGATGCTCTCTCTGTTTCATTTACCTTATTGAGGGCATAAGTGTGGTGCCCAGTATTTTGTTTATTGTTGCTGTTATAAAATTTCAGTCTCTTCCCAGTCACTCAATATACAGTGCCATTTCCTCTGTAGTGCTTCCTTTTGTGATACTTAATTATTTTGAGCCTCAAAGCCATTGTATTATTAAAAGAAAAGTATCTATTTCTCATGTTTCCAGATACGTTCATCAGCATGTCAGAGACACTAAATTAGCTGCAGTACTCCACACTTCAGAACATGGTGGCACATATGAAAGGACACTGTGCAAATGTCCTCCCTCTACAAGAAAAGACAGTCAAAGTTTGGGTTTTTTGTTTGTTTGTTTGTTTTTTTCCCTCTGGTGGTGCAGATGCTTCAGGTGGCCGGAAACCCCTTAATCTGCTTCTCTTTAAAAAATGTTGTCCAGTCTCTGGAGAATTACTTTGGGTCTATATTTCTCCTTTTTGATGAGAATATGATATTGGTAAGAGTCATTTAGAGGAGTTTATAATGGCTACAGAGGATCTGAAGAGATCCTTTCATAAGGCATGTTTCCTTTTAAAAGCACAGAATACAAGAGAATTTTAAGAGTGAAAATTTACTTTTTCAGACCCAGCATCTTATAGTGAGCTGGCTTCAGCTCCTCATCTGTGTTATAATGAAGCCAAGCAATGCCCTTCATTGAGGACACATTTTAAAACTGATTTATGACATATGGAAGGGTAGATGTTGATGCTGCTATTTAGGCTGCCTAGCAGGTTTCTTCAGCTAGGTGCTGCATGCAAGTATAATATGAAGTACATTTTAACTGCAAAATGGACTTCAAAGTCTAACCCTTAATGACGACTGCTTATAGCAGAGTTTGTATAAAACATGAGGAGATATGGGCTGAAGGGAGAAACTCCTTCCAGTTAGCCAAATACTGTTAGTTTTTCAATTAAGACTCCATTTAAAACAGTGATCCAGTTTCCCCATGCTTTTGGCTGAGAAGGCTGCCACATATGCTTTTGGTTAAAATCTGCTGTTTTCTGACACACAAGGTATGTGGGTGCATGCTCCCTGTCCCTGGGGTGGGATACAGAAACGTGGCTACACTGGGTTTGCTCTTGCTCTCGCTATTCCTTCTTCCCTACTTGTGCAGGCAGCTTGCCCAGGGAGCCTGACATCAATCTCAATTTGAATTACTACGGAAATCACTCAACCTCCATTTCCAGCGGCTGCAATAGGTTTCCTATGTAGATACAGATGCTTGATGCAGAAGAAATCCACATGCGCATCAAAACCATACCATCATCATCCTGATGATTGCTGAAATATAAAAAAATGCAGCTGAAGTCAAACACTGTGGTAGCTGACATTTATAACAAGCACAGAATGAGCACAGGCTTCTGAATTCCCTTCCATAGCTTTACGGCATGAATGTTACCAAGAAAAGGGATTTAGCAGACAAGCAGTATGGAGATGTACATCATACCAAATCAGTATAGCAACAACAGAGTCCGTAAATCACAACTACTGACTTCTCTAATAATTTTTCTATATATTTATGTCCTTCAACTATACATGATTCTTTATTTTTTTGCCTTAATTTGCATCTCACTGGATATAAATCTGGCTTAATATGTTTTAAATAAGATACCACCCTAGTAAGTCTTCAAAACGTAGTGCTTTGCTAAAACAGATTGACACCTAGATTAGTGTTCTTAGTTACAGCAGTGCTCCTTTCTGTATTTTTTTTTCAATCTTGTTTTGAACCACATATGAGGTGGCAACGCAGACGCATGGTGCCAAATTCAGAAACTCCATTACATTTGAAGGGATTATCACTGCTTGCATAACAGCTGGTTACAGTGAGATGTCAGATATTGTTTGAAATAAATAACTTGACATTATGGCTTGCACCATGCACCACCACATCTTGGCGTGATTCAAGACATTAAAGTTGCCGGGTGATCTGAGGAGAATTCTTGTTTCCCCCTTGCAATGTGTCATTTGATTAACCACTTTTAAGAAGAAAGCACACGTTTATAATGGAGAAGTAGATATTTTTTGGGGGCTATATAATATATATAGCTCAAGGGCTAATTTTGCTTGGGTTTTCTCATATCTAGTGATATGTGGTGTCTCACAAGACAAGACATTTCATGTCTGATTACTGATGAGATATACCCAAGACTGGGAGCTACGTGACAGAATCCCTGTTAGGAATGCCTGTTAAGGCAGGGCGAAAGATGATTATCCGTGGGATGGAATGGCTTTTCTCCAAGACAATATAAATCCCATTCAGCTCCAGTGTGTCCCTCCAAGTTTCACATTCTTATGCTCCTTCCCCAAAGAACAGATCTCACTGAAGTGACTTATTACCATACAGCCACAGGGAGTTATGCAGCTATTCCAGGCCTTTTCCTTTAGGATACTCAGGTGTGCAGCAGAGATGGACAGTGTTTGAAATCTTTGTTGTCAAGTGTCCTAATTCCTTTATTTCTCACACCTACCTTACAACTCAGTGATGATAATCTATAACATTTCACTTTACCAGGAGCTTATTTGGTATCTGTGATTCCTTGCAATAACTAACAACTGGCCGGTAGAACCTTGTCACCTCTTTGCTGCTGATCAGTGTAATGCACACTGGGTAGAAGACTCTGAGTTATTAAAAACAGCTTCCCAGTGTCTAAATTAAAGCTGCAAAAACTCTAGAAATTCATTGAAAACTCTGCCATCCAAGGGACTGCAGCATTCAGAAAATAAACTGTAATCAAATGAAATTTTAGAACAAACAAGAATGGGAAAATCAGCCTGAAAATGTAATGATTCCATTACAAAGTGCACTGTCACCTGAAACAAGGTGTTCATCTCCAGCTGTCCTTTTTAAAAAAGCCTGAGAATAGGAAGAGCTGAGAGATAAATTATGGGTATAGCTGGATTCAGAAACTACATTTGTGTGAAGAGACATCAAAATGTTTAGGACGGTTTATTTTAGGAAAATAAAGACAAAAAGGTGTTGACAAAGGCTTTCAAAATAATGCATGACATCAAGAAGGTGGCATGAATGCTTCTAGACGCGTCTCCACAGACTACAAAAAAGAAAGACCTTGCTATTAAATTCAGAGGGCAGAAAATTAAAAAAGGTAGAATTATTTTTCAATGGACAATAAAATTTATGGTGCATTGATGGTTATCATCAACATTATCATTAAAAAACCCTTCCAAAACATTAAACAAGCCTACAGATAAGACACCAGGATGTACACATTAAAAGTTTAAAAAATTAAATAAGAATTGGGAAAGAGAGAAACCATCTTCTTTCAAGACATCTCAACCTGTGCATGAGAGTATTGGGAAGAAAGGTCTTAGAATCTTAGGAGGAGTAACGGGCTCAGCTATGGAGAGAGAAAGGCAGAAGGGCTACCACAGCTGCTGCCAGGAAATCTGCCAGCATTGATGGGTCCGAGGTCTCCTTCTCCTCAAAAGATTTGGCAGTGCATTTCAGCTTGAGGTTGAATAAAAGAGAAAAAATCGATACTTCTGTCCTTTTATCACCTCATTAGCCTCTCATATGTCTCTGGCTGGTGGATCATTAATCTGGGGAAGATAGAGTGGCTGGATCAAGCAGTGCTCACTAGCTCTGGAAATGATACAGGTAGTGGGCCAGCTGCCTAAGAGCAGGACTGCCCTAACTCTCAGGACAGCCTGGTATAGGGGCACCTTAGCCTAGGAGCCCAGAGCAAAGGGGCACAGGGAGCCCTTGGGAGGTGCTGGGCACTGGGACACAGGGAAATTGCAGTGTTTAATCCTGCTGAAGGGATTGTCACAGCAGTCCTGCCTGGCGGCCCAAACATTCTGAGCAGCAGAAGATTGCTATCAATTTCTGTTGTGTATCAGTAGCAGCAACAACCAACAGATGTTTGCTGTCTTTCAGGACTCTTAAGGAGCAGTAATTTAAGGCAAAAGCAAGACAAAGAGCCAGCACAAATCAGCCTGTGATCTGGCTGAAGTTTTAGTCCAATTCACACACGCACAGGAGCCGCAAACCTCAAACAGACAGCTTCTCTAATTATCAAAATAATTTAATTTTCACTTGCAGACTTTCACATAAACTTCAGGTATGATGTATTGCAAGAACATGATGCTGGACTAGATTTAGTGTCCAGTTTGATCTACCAATGTTTGTGTTGTTACCAATAGAGCTCTTATGTTAATAAAATGCTCCATTTCTGCTGTCCTTGCACACTCATCAGGTGTGAGCCAAAATAATTTCCTTCCTTGCAATATTAAATAGAGTTAAAAGGGGAGTCCTTTTCCCAAACAGCTTGGAGACATGTTCATTCTTTTAGTGTTCTTCACACTTTGCTGATAATGCATTTCTTGTTTATGTCTGGGAAACAAATATATTCCCTTTTGTCATCAGTCTTAGATGCTGCTACACCACTGCTGATCTCTCTGCCCTGGATGCCATTCCAGCAGCTATGTTGTAAACCATTTCATTACCTCAGGACCTTGTATTTGCAAGGTCAATTGCTGCTGAAATGATGATTACTCTACAGCTGCTATGTGTAAAAAGAGTGACAATCACAGTGCCCTTGAGCATTGACTGTAGGAGGTGGCTACCATCCCATTTTCTGTGCCAGACAAAACTAGAGTTAACCAGTGTACTGTTCACTGGTATGGTCCCTGAGAGTGAAAAACTGAACAGCTGTCCTGTGATTTCATCTCTGGTATTAATATTAAACAAAGAATGTATCCAGAAAAGATCTTTAAAACTAAACCTTTCACAGACACAGTGCTGATCCTGGCTTATTAATTTACTTCTTATATAATTCAAATAGTAATCTCCTTACTGCACATTTTCATATTTATGGCTGCAAACCAAATGGAATCTAATTCCTGCTTTATAAATATGAAGCTGCACAAAAGAGAATAATAAGGCTTTGAAATTCTGCAAGGTAAGTGCAGTTCTTGACTGACACTGTCTCCTGTTCTGGTAATGTCCACCACAAACTGCCTTTCATCCCTCGTGATGGGAAGCCAGCCGGGGACCAAATCCCTCTTTTGGACACAGACTAGCAGGTAAAACAACATGGAGGAGAAACAACTGGCTGCAGATCATCCCACAAGGCCAAAAACAGAGTCAGAAAAAGTACTGAGGGCTCTGGTGCCTTGAGCCACATTTGCTACATTGCACTGCTTATCCTAAAGGATTTCTGAATGTACTGCTGTGTTTTTGAGATGATCCTTCAAAATGTTTGTATTGTTAAGGTAAGTTTGTTTTAAGATCCATACATTATCCCAGTCTCTATACATTAAATCTCATAGCCTTGAATATGTTGGTTTCTTTGGCTATTGTAAAATTTGCAAACAGCTCTGTTTGTAAATGACCTGAAGATCAGCTTAATAAGCAAAGGCCAACAGCATCACCCTCATTCTTCGGTGATATTGTTATCCTTCTTTATAGATAGAACAGCAATTCTTTGTGCTTAGGACATCTCAAAATGCAGTGGATATCTCAGTCACAGAAATTTAGGCTTTTCCCAGGCTTTTCAATCATTAAATCGGAGCAATTTAAATAATGGTAATACATAGTTGATTAAACTTCACTCAAACAAAAATTTAAAAGAAAATATGTTATCAATCATCTTTCCTCAAATAACACAGGACAAATAACATATCTGACTAAACTGAAGATGTAAAGTAGATTCCTCTACAATTTGGCATTTCTTGCTGACTTATTTTTTTTCTAATTAAGCATTAAAAAAATGAAGGCAAATTTTTCCTCATCGGATTGTATTCTAGCTGTTTCTTTAATAATCCACCCAAGTTATTAAGAAACAAGAGAGCCAAACCCAGATGTCATGATCCACGAGTCCTGGACGTGGGGCCATGCTGAAACAACCAGTGTTTCACAGCCTCCTCCTTGGTGGTGCTTGGAGCAGACCCAGGCACCTCCAAGCTCCATCTAGGATATCGTCCCAGATCTAGCTAAATTGCCTTATTTATTCCAGGGTGCCTAAATATTTTGGGAAACAGCCCAGTTTCTAATCCCATCAATGTGAAAGGGCCTGAAAGGTTGGCAAGCACTGCTAACACTGGTGTTGTTCACCAGTTGGGCTGGTGGTTTACACCATGGTTCCACCTACCAGAGATTAAGGAGAGGCCTCAGTTACTGCTACTACCTTCTTGCAGGGTTAACTGTAAGATTTCCTCTCAGAGCTCCTTTTCCCTGAATGTTTGCTGGGAAGACAAAGCAAAAGCTACAGTTGTGTTCAGAAGGAATGAAAACCAGACAAAAAGTAAGGTTTGCTCTGGGAATTTCATGGGAGACTTCTGAGTGCGTGGGATGTCTATGAAAGCAGCTGGCATCTGGCCTGATTTTCCCTCTGTGACAAGTTCAGAGCGAAAGGATACTGTAAAAATGAAAAAATATTGGTAGCTTTTCCTCAGTAATGAATTAAAAGTTTACAGAACACAGCAAGGAGCCTGACATAACAACATTGCATTTTTTGAGAAACATGGTTATTACAAAAGTATTAAATTATTTTTCAATCAAATATTTCATACACTGAAACACATAAAGCAGCTGGAGAAAAAAAAATCAAATTCTAATTCTTTCTTTCAACTCCAGTGATAAACAGCTTTCTTCAGGTTCCAGGAGATAGATAAATTTAAAGACAGGCTTTTATGTAGCCTTGCTTTCTGCTATCCTTTCAACTAGTGCTCAGGAATGCCATATAGAAGATAAAATTTAATTTCCATGAGAGGAGTGGATGACTCTGGGAATTGAAAATGGCACATAGGGCCTTTTGCCTTTGTAAGTTGCTGGTTCAAATAGAGGTCAAACTATGACTGAACTTTGCTCCTCTCTGATGGTGGTTGGGTATACGGTCCGTGACAGGAATCAGCCTTTCCCAGCTGTTTTCTGCATCCTTGCAGCTGGCACAGTCCCAGCTATTTTATTTGCCAGATACTGCGGGGCTATGGGACAGTGGTGGCAATCAGGAGGTCAATGACTTCTTTGTCATTGCTGGATTTTCGGTCTTCCATCTGATCAAGGTGGAGTTATACATTTGGCAGCATAACAAAACTACACTGCTCATATTATACTATTTCTATGGCTGACAGAGAATTTAACTCTCCACGGCTGTCAGCTGAACAGTTTCCAGTAAGACTAAAAATAAATTTAAAACTGATGCTCTTTCTTCCTCCCCATATACAGTTTATTTCCACACATACTAAAATCCCCAACCCAAACCTTGGCTAAAGATACTTCCACCTCCCTGCATACAGGCTGGTCTTTGAAAGACTTATCGATCATTTCAGTGAATTATAGATTATTTTCCACTGAACTGATATGGGAGGGGAAAACTAAGTCTGTTCTTTGAAAATTGGAAGGAAGAGATGGTGTTGAAAAGGCTTTGTTCAACTGTGCTTCTATCAGTCTGGAAAAAACTGGCCTTCTTAAATTCTACAGTTTTATATTTTTATGCCATGGAACAGCATCATATTAAAGGCATGAGAATTGCAGAATCTGTGCTGGAATTGCTATTCATAGAGGGAGAATAAAATGTAATATGTCTTTGAATGTGCCTTCTTAAGGAGGCAAAATGAGATTTGCCTCTAAAGGGGAGAAATAGAAAAAGGATCATGTAAATTCTCATCTCCCTTCAGCTTCATCAGCTCTCACCTTGAGCTGAACCTGTCATCTTGCAGAGCCTGCTGCCCACAGCTCCCATCTTACTGAGTGTATGCACAACACCTTGGTGTTTAAGGTTATTACCTTACGTGCTTTTCACCTTCTATTTACAAGATCATCAAACTATAGCTCTCTGTGGTACTAGAACTTTGCATAGACCAACATGAAATCAAAATAATATTGCCCTTAAATTTACAGTTGCCACTAACAGTGGCTATATCAATGATTGGGTTTTTTGCTTCTTTTGGACCATATCAGCATTTCATTCTGCTTCTGTTATCTAATCAGCATGATACATCAAGTACAACAATGTCATTAAAACTGTAGTTCTGGCAATTGAAATTGCCTGAAACACAGCAATGCAATAATTTTCTATATCTCCTGCTGTCTACAGATGCAAAACGCCTACTCTGTTTAGAAGAAAAAAATTAAAGGGCATTTGGTGTTTCTTTGGATAAACTTAATTTTACATAGAAATACCAAAACATTTAACAAGAACACTTGGAACTGATGTCAAAGATTTTAGAGAGATCAAACCTCCTATGGAGTTCCAGGAGGAAAAGGCTGTAGTAAATAAGAAATACTTGGAAATTTACTACCGTCTATAGAGAACTGATGCTTGTTTTTCAGGCTAGGTTAATTAAAAATTATTTCCACAGCAACTACATCTAGGCTTAGGGTGTTTCTTAGTTTTAATGCAAAGCAAATATTCAGAAAGCCCCTTAAAATATTCAAGATTTTTTAATTTGTAATTCATTGAAAGCTTTTTAAAAAGAAAAAAATCATGTAAACATGATTGCTTTTCAGTCTAATAATTTTGATCAGTCCATGTCCTAGATTAATTAAAAATAAAGATAAAAAGAAAGTGGTTGCATGGTGAAGTATACGCATATGTATAGTTGCCAGGAAAGACAAACTTCAGTATATCCCGAATTTTTAATAGATGAGGTCCCCGGAGTACCTCTAGGTTAATCAAAAGTCCAAAAGACTTTGTGACACATTTGTCTGCGTCACAAAGCAACATTAAGATGGAAGGGATTTTGCAAAGATTCAGCTGTGGAATAATTAAAGCTAGAACTTTCCCTTGGAAAAGGTAAGGCCAACTTCAGCAGGATGTGGTCTTTCCCAAAACACAGATCTCGGTGGAATCACTGATCAGAGTTATTACTGAACTGATCACACTCACGACACTTCCTACATATAAACAGCTGCAAGTTCACTTATAAGAATAAATATTAACTATGCAAATAGATATAAATATTTGAAAAAATCTTACCGTATTTTAATGTGTTATGATTAATGAATTATTCTTGATTATCATAAAACGGTCAGCCTAATGACATGAACCAGTGTATTTAATCAGCATTTCACAATAAATGAGATAACAGGTTTGGAGATATAATTCCAAAGATTTTCTTCCATGATTTTTCTAACAAAATCTGTTTGCTTCCCAGAGATACAAACATGATTAACATCTTTATATTCAAATACATGTTATATAACAATAAAAGCTTAATGTCAATGCACATGCAAAGTGGCAGGGTTGCAGCTGAGACATTAGATTTCTCACTTATTTGAGGTTCAGGCATCCAGCCAGAAAGAAAAAGCAGTGCTTAGCTGGCTACGTACAAAAAAAGGTGTGCAGTTATTTTTCCCCAAGTAAAAGTTCTCTTTTATGTACAGTTAGCACAAAGTCTCATTAATTATTACAAGTAGCGTACTGATAAAAATAAAAATATATGAACGAATGAATTATTTTTAAAAGCAAAAGCTATGTTGAACTGTAGGGAACCTCTTTTACATTAATCATCATGTGTCCAGTTATTCAGTGATGTACTCAAAAACACGCAGAAAATCCCCACTCTAAAACTGAAAAATGCCAATGTCTTTAGTTCAACAGCTAATATCTTAGTTCAGGGTTTTAGATTGCCTGTCAAATGCTTTAATCTAATTTTGTTGACAAACATCAATTTTCATGGTCTGCTTCCCAAATAGCCCCATTACTGATGTTTTTCTTGCTGAACTATCCAAAATCATAATGAATGTAAACAAATTCTGTACTGCTGATACAAATGCTGGGGCAAATTTGCTGTGTAAGTGGAGGATACCTTAAAGGACAGCAGCAGACTCAAAGAATATTACTGATACCAGTTGTGTAGTGTGTGGTGATATTAATGCAGGCTAATTAATGTCTGTGGGTTAACACTGAATTTTACTAGGTAAATATATGCCTTCCTTCACTCTAACAGTACACTTGGTCCTTAACTCCATGCCACATAGATATAGATCAGGACAACAAATTTGGAGCCTAGTGCTCCTGGAACATTGATCATTAATCCACACTGTTCCTGGTAAGCAATAATTGACCTTGGAAGTATTTCCCTTGATTAGGACAGCTTGAGCAGATCTAGCCTGTAATGTCTTGACTGTTTGAATCTTAGCATTCATTTACCATTGCTCAGTGTTGCCCTACAATGGAAGGAGGAAGCTGTTATCAAGATTATGCATTTCCTTGTTCTCTATGTGTTTAGACTGTGAGCCGTATGGTGTGATGGCAACACTATCTGGTCTGTTACAGCCCATTAAGGACCAGCACCTCCATCCATTGTAAGCATCAGATGAAAAATTTTCATTTCATTTTTAGTACAGCCTGTGGTTAATTACACTGATGTACTAGTCCATGAATTGCCCAAGGACATCTTGAACCTTTGAAAGTAAACAACTAATTGATTATTCAGTGAATAAATTAATAGCATAATTGAATAAATAGAATTAATTAACTGAATTAATAATATTTCATTTAACATGTATATTCATCTTCAAAAGCATCTGGGCTCATGCAAATATTCCTCATTGCAGAAAACTTTAAAAGAATTACATTTTGATTGAAGACAAAATGCATCAATACTTTTTTATTTGTTAGCAGGGATTATAATAACAAAGAATTACTTTCTAAAGAATAGGAAGCCACATAACATTAGAAAGTGATATTAAAACAAAGACAATAAAACAACTTTGTCCTCTGTGGGGACATACTACCTAAAAAAACTTTCTGCCACTATCTTTTCCCTGGTTTTTGTTTGCTTGTTTGTTTTTCTTTGCATGACTACACCTCAGAAAATGTAAGTTTGTCTTTTTTCAGCACTAAGGACCAAGTGGTACAATATGTTCAAAAATCAGAAAATATATTTTTATCTGGTATAAGAAAGCATCCACAAACACTGCAGTTTCCCTAAAGCAGCTGAGATCCAGTGAAATTTTTACCTCACATGAATTTCTTGGCCCTCTTTAGGAATGTGTTAAAATGCTATTTATTAGTGGAATCTGCAAATCAGCATTACTCAGTCCAATGAAACATTAATTATAAATACATCTTCTGCCAGATCTAAGTATTGGATGTTTACAAAATTTATTTGTGCATGTAGGGCAAAGACTGTAAAGCATAAAACTAGTCAGTGACTTGAATAGTACTTCTCTCATGTATTTCACAATACTTTTCACATAATTGAAGTTCCTTCTTATGAAGGGAATGATCTCTGTGGAATCCAATTCCTTCACCACCCATTTTTCTTCCCTCTGTCTTCAGGGCTTGTATACTTCTTTAGCATATTAAAATCCCCTTTTTCTTCAAAATATGTAGGTGCTTACATAAATGCATAATTCCATTTACTTTCAATGATATAATAGTCTGAATAAATATTGTATCTTGAAAATTAGATTTTGTACATCGAGCCACTGGAAGCTTGTGTTAGTTCAGATAAAACAAAACTGTGACTTAGATGGAGAATCAGGTTTGTTATCTAAAATAATATTTCCCAAAACAATTGTTCAGAAGTTAAGCTAATATTTAAACCTTGGGGAGAAAGCAAGTATCATTATGTCTATTTCTTTATTTTACGGCTTTATGCTTTTTGCCGCCTTCTGGTCTCCAGCTAGGATCATGAATGCAAGAAGGCAGGGAAAAAATCTGTTCTAACACCACCTGCTCAGCAGCAGAAACCAACACTGTTCACAGCACAAGCACAGCTGCTGCTGTAAGAGTTTCAGCACAGGTTTACAAATTGATGAGCCTGAGGTTTCAGGGACTCTCACTTTATAATAACTTGAAAAATTATAGTAAAGCTCTCCAGTTGCTCTGTCAATGAATATAGTCTACATCTATATGGAGCCAGCCATATGCTGTTAGGGAATATGTCACTTGTACCTAACTTCTCAAATCAGGAATAATTTGGTCTGAATTTAATTTAGGCTCATTAGGCAAGTTCAAGGTAAGGCCAAGGAATTGCCAAATGAAACAGAGGTAAGAAATATGTCAATGTTTTTAACATTTTTATTTAGATCCTTATGTATCTCTAGCTAGTTGGAGAGATTTCTTTCGTAATCCTCCAAAGCCTATGTCTGTCTGAATGAACTGTCACGGAGAGTTAAGCTGTGAGAATGTTAGAAAGCTTTTAATAATGGAGGAGTTGGGCATGGAAGAGCAGCAGCAGCCCCAGAGCCTTTCTTCAGGGACCACAGACAGACAAACTGTTCTCAGAGCATGAGCCAGAGGTGAGAGTAGAGGCCAGTGCTGAAAGTAATTTAGTTCCAAGAAAATTCTAAAATCAATTAAGTGCAACACAATTTGACAAAAACGTCTCCGTGTCTGGGGAGTGTCCAAGTGGCTGGGCTCCTGTGGTAAAGGCACAAACTGGGTTGAATATTTTTCTAAAGTGAAATATTTCAAATAACAGTGTTGCATCACACCAGACTTCTTTAGTCATTTCAGACCCTAAACATGCACTGGTTCAGAGATGTCCATTCTGGCTCCCAATTGCTCCCACACACAGATGTAAGGTGCAGTGTGATTTGCAGTGCTGGAAGTCCATGAGTACCACCCCCACTAAAACTACTCATGTTGCAGGACGTTTCATAGGCAGTGATGCGAGGAAGTTCAGGGAGCTGTAGTGTTCCAATACAGGTATGTCCTTGTGAAGCTCTGTTTGAAAGACTACAACTCCCAGAATATTCCACTTTTTCATTAACTGCTGCAGAGACTTTTGTAAGATGACACCTGCTGCAGGAGAAAAAAAAATTAAGTAACGCCAGGAATCAACTGTTAGTGCGTAAGAAGAAATCAGGAAAGAGTACTTCTAAACTGATACTCCAGAATCCATACTGGGTTGGTTTTAGGTGGCTTGAGAAACTGAGATACAGAGGACTTCATATAAAGAGAAAAACACGAATACAAAACCAATTATTTGTACTTCATGGAATGTCCTTTTCAAAGTTCCAGTGAACTTAGCACTGAAAAGGGTGCTCTGGATCTGAATTGGAGCTGAACCCCGAAAAAACATCCCAGAAGGCAATATTTGGGGCAGACATAAATACAGTCTGAATGGGAGAGCTCAGCAACTCTATGGACTTGGTCATATATGTCCCATCTAGGGGGCTATTCAGCGACAGGAGCACCCCACGTCCCATACAAAAGCATATGTAACATCTTTTTATTTCAACACATTTTTATATATAATTTGGTCTTACCAAATCACAAAAATAATTTATTCAGCACAGTTAACAGTGCACTTGAAAGGGGACTAAAGAATTGCATAAATGTCCAGTCCTGACCCCCAAATATTCCTACATGATTATTTTTGCAGCTGTGAACTTTTGTTTTTTATTGTGAAAACAATTCATTGAAGATTAGCTTCCAGCATATGTTAAAAGCGTCTGTATCTTTCAATTTCTTGCCTAAAAATGAGTGCTCCCAGACAGCAACAGCACATCTAGGCCAATAATTTCCTGGGCCAAATATTCTGAAGACTGAATATAACCCATGCCACAACAGAGTGAAATACCTGAGGACTTACACTATAATACTTTTCTAATGTGCAACAGCATTCCTTAGAGAAGTCTGAAAACAGCACAATAAAAAGCGGAAGCTGCCACATATTGTAAGGCTATGAAATGGATTATTTCAAACTGGGAATCCTCTAGCTTCATATTTTATTCAGTATTTGACCTAGGACAGATGTACTTCCTCAATATGCATGCCAGGCACACTGAGTTTTCTACAACTTTTAGTTTCACCAGTTCTTTGGATCAGCCCCAGAGTTACTGTGTGCATCCTGGATATTAACACCCTCCTGAGGATGAAGTTCCTTTGTCTACTTTATTACAGAGCAACAGCTTCTGCTCTCCAGAATGCTGTAACCTGCAAAAACTGCATCGGTGGCACAGTGATAATGATAGTGGCCAACTGTCCTAGTTTCAGCCAAGGACATGAGGGGTGGAGCCTGGAGCAGGGTGTTTGTATCTAGGTTATTATTTCATACCCCCATCATTGCTAAGAAATAAGGGATTCTCACTTCTGAGAAGAAGAGGGCATGGCTTTGGATGGAGGAAAAACGTGATGTGCGTAAGGGTCCAAAGCCAGTTTTGTCCTTTCTCAGGGGAGAGGGTGGTGAGAGGAGCAGTGGGGTGGTGTTGATCCAAACTAGAGGGTTTGTCTGCCATTGTTTTTTTCACTGTCTCAGGCTTGAGGAAAAAAAACTGGGGAGGGAGCAGCAGGGTGGTGCTGGCAGAAGTCATGTCACGGACTTAGTGGGAATTTTACATGTAATCACACTCTTTTATATGCTGCTGTTATTACTATTGTTGCTGTTACTGTTTTCATTTTCTTATCCCATTGCTGTTTCCAGAAGATTGTTGTCTCAATCTGCCTTTTTTCTCTCTCTTTCACCAGAGGAGGTAGGGGAAGAGAAGTGACTGCATGGGGCCTAACTTCCTACTAAGCTTAAACCACAACTCCAACCCATGAATTGTTTGTTTACCCTTGACTTCAATTGACCAAGAAAAATACACACACCACTATATGACAAGATTATCATAACTATAGACATTCAGAGAATGATTATTTGCATTTTCAATTTGGAAGAACATCTGGAAAGTCAGAGAAGAACTACCGTATGGATTACCATGCTCCATACTTAATTGTAAAGACTATGCTATTACAGGCTATGTCCTAAGATCTTTAGCCCATGATTCACTTATGCTGTGAATGTCTGGCCTGTAGTAAGGGACTCCTGCAACTGCAGAGAGGGCTTTCCAAGCATGCAAAAGAGTGAATGTGCTTCTGCACTTCACTTAGAGGTGTGGTGTATCTTTCTCAATTGCATGAGAACTCCTCTTTCAATAGCTTTCTTCTACAGAGGAAATTATAATGAATAATTTCATCTTTTTCCTCCTCCCTTCATTAGGTTTGATACCTGTACCTTATGGAAGCAGAGAGGCAGCTATTCCCACTTTGTCTTGAAAAGCCAGAGCTACAGCCTTACCTTGGTCTAGCCTTCACAATCTAACAAAGCTTTATGCTTTTCATTGAGGGATCTACTTTTTCCCTGGAACTTAGTTGGAACTGATCTGGGTGAAAACTGAAGAGAAATCTCAGCTTTAACTCTTTTAAATGTGATAAACTTTTAAAGCTAAGAACCAGTGAAAACAACAGAGGAGCATTTCATGTTTTAGGATTAGGGATTCCACCTTTTGATCTCACTACTAAGCAGGAGAAAACTTTGTGTGTGTGTGTGTGTTACAGTGTGTTACAGTGTGTTGGTGAAGGGCATGGATGGTTCAGGCCTCCTGACTGGAAAACCGAAGGAAGATATATAGAGACTCTAACTACAAGCAAGCAGCAAAGATATTAAACTGGATCCTGAGCTCATCTATATGATGAAAGATTAACTTTTAATAACTTCTCTACACTTTTTGCATTTACATAGTTTTACCAAAACTGGAGGCACTTTAACCTTTCTGTGGCGTGCCTTCATTGTAAGCTCATATTTTCAAAAATAAATACAAATGCAGATCACCTAGGACATCTTTAGTTCCCATATTCAATACAGAAAGGATAGAAAAAAACTTTCACATGGGTCTATCTGTCTGCTTTCAGAAAGGAATTAGCAACTTTTATCTTTTAAAAATATGAAAGAAAATATATGATATTGTAAATTCTAGGATATCAAGAGTAAATATTATTCAGATTCATTTGCCTCAATTTAGATATACAAAACTGAGAGAACTTATCATCTCAGCTAATCATCTGAGATTATCCAGACAGTATTTCAGTGTGTGCTTTTATAATGGCATTCAGCATATTCTAAGAGTTTTCTAACATGCATTACATGAATCACATTCTGGAAGTGTGTATTTTCCTCTATTTACAAGTAGGGGAGATGGATTTCATCCTCAGAGTCCAAAAATTCAAAGATGGCAAAAAAATTGAATGTTTAAATTACATTAGTTATTCATTTTCATTGTAGTTCTATCTGTTCTGCACAGTCTCAAAACATGAGACAGTGCTGGCTACAAAGCAATTCAGGTGTACTTTCATAGCAATTTGGTGTAGTCCAGACTCTGATGTATGTAAATAGTCTGGGGAAAATCAGAGCTGATAGCAAAACAGGGAGCAAACCAAGCTGATGGTATAATCACACCTACTAGTCCAGTATTGCATTGCCCTGTAGTCCTGCACCAGTGGGATAAAAATGGACATAAAGCCCCACGAGATGCCACCTGTCACGTGTACTTTTTTGCAGGGGGTATGCATGCCATGGCTGGTTTGAGAATTGCATAGAGCAGAAGCTTGGTATGTTTAATTTGTTTCCTGCTTCTGTTTTTAATTAAAGGGAGAACAGAAGGGACAGAAGGTGCATGTTCTGTGTCACCTTTTGTGGTGAGTTTTTTGTTATCTCTTTGTTCCTGCTGTCCTTACTCCCTGGCTATTTATTTTGTTAACAAACGATCTGCCTGCAACCAGGTTTTTTTGTAATTAGTATTACGTCTGATTTTAGTAGAAAAGCCGAAGAAGAACAATCTGTATGTAGAATAAATCCCCTTTATACTCAGCTCTGCAATACATCATTTAACGCTCTATTTCAAATCACTTGCCTTCATGCACCATAGCCATTGTAATGGGAGTAATAGTGCTGCTGTATAATGGGTAGGATGAAATGGCATTTGCAGTGTGGATGGCTTTACTTTGTTTGGGTGACATGTCCATGCATCCATTCCACCATACTCCAATCATCCCTCCGTGTGTCTACTGTTCCATAGGCACTCTGTTACGTAGATACAGATACCTGCATCAGCACTGCTTTATCTTTCTTTCTTTAAGCCAACTAGACCTTTTTTAAAGACACGTGTAATTTCTCACACTGCTGATTAGCTGACATTTGCACAGTACCTAATCTGTTATGATTAAATGATTTGCTACAGTATGCAGAAACTGGAATGCCATGCTAGAGAATGACATTCAATACCTTTACTGCCAGAAAGCAGAATGTGAGATTTTCAGATTGCAAAGGAGAAAATAGAGGAAGAAGGGTTGGAAAAGGAAGAATGCTGGCAGAGGTTCCCACTGGTGAAAGAAAATTTGATTTTAAGTTAAATTGAAACCTTATAATGTATCAAGAAACACTGTTTGGTGGAGGGGGATGGCTTCTTCTTCATCAGCTGAAATCTTTTTTCCACTCTGTATCAGATCAATAAGAAATCTGGCTTTCAGTCACACTGCAGAAGTTAACTGCAGAGAGTCATCAATAAACCTGCCTGTTGGGAATGTTACAAAATCTCTTAACGGACATTTACATCAGATACGGGTTTTAACACTTCAAATTATTGAATACTATCCAGCAGCTGCAGCTTAAAATTGTCAGATATCAAAAATATGCCAATTTATGATATGTGTCTGATGAAGATGACTCCACAGGTCCCATTTGATTGGGAATTACTACTATCTAGGAAAGTTCAACTGATCAGATTAGTTGCTCTTTGATCAGAATAAATATTCAGCCAAATTTAGCACTGGAATGAACTGAGCCTACTCTCAGCTATCAGTCACAATCCTGTATACATTTTGATTTACAAGATTTCAAAGAAAGATTAGAAATAGTAATTTCCTTCTTACATTGAATTTCTTGGTGAACATGAACATGATCAGGGTTGATGAAATGTCAAGCAAAGTATTTCTAGGTCAGGTACAATCATTTTCTCTTTTTTTTTAGTAAGCCAAAAGGATGGAAGAACACAAAACCACTTACAAAACATAAAGACATGCTAAGTTAAATGTGATAATGCTAAATTATCCACTTACAGGTGTCGAACTCCAAACTAAACCTAACCCTCAAGTTTTGCCAAGTTTGACTTTTAAAATCTGTTACAGAATTCATATTTGCATTTGATGAAAATGCCTAAATGCCTAAACTGCAATAAACTGTCTTTTAATATAGGAAATACTGTAAATATATAGAAGATATGAAGAGTACTATCACTGACCGTGCTTCCATACATACATTTTTTTTAATAGCATGAAAAAAATTTAAGAAATTTAATCTACCTGTATTCTACACAAAATATCCTGTAAGATGTATGATTGTATTATTTCTTCATTAACTGGTTTAGGCTCTTATACCAAGGGGAAAAAATGTCTGATTTTAAGCTTAACCTAATCCTTAACCAGAGGTCAAGTTTTCTTCACAAAATTCATACAGAAATTTCTCTTGAACTGTTCTTCTGGCTACTTTTTTGATCAGTTCATCCAATGAAGTTACAGTATTTTTCAGTTATTGTCTGCTGTCTCTTGGTAACTGTTTTAAGGTAATAAGCCATCTCCATTCATCACTTAAATACCAGATATGGGATGTTTCAGGAAAATGACACCATTTTTAAAGAACTTGGATATTCACTGAACTGTGGATGCTTGGTGGGAAAAAGGAAGGTGCACAGTGCACAAACATTGACATGGCAGTATTTTTTGATAGAAAACATACTCCTTCAGTTGTGTTCTGAGAAGGGACTATGAGAGTTGAAAGACAAGTTTGCTCTTTCACATTAACTGAGCTTCTTCAGTGAAGATGTGAATATAAAGTGAAAGTGGAAGGTTGAGCAGCCACTCCAAAGACTGCAGAGGGTTGGTACACTGGTTTTAGAAGTATTCCTCTTTGAAGCATCTGAACTTACTGCATAACAAGTTCCAGAGTGCCTTGCTTCATCTAAGGGTAGATCTGAGCTTCTCCTTGCACAAAGTACACAGTTACCTCTGTCAGACAGCACTCTACTATGCCAAAAAGCAGCAAGCAGCACTTTTCACTAGTTTCAAGGTGTAATGCTACTGTGCAAAAAAAAAAACAGATAAGAAAAGGCCTTTATTACTTAACAGGTACAGTCCTCATGAGAATCCAACTCATTTCCATGGGCTCCACTGACAAATAATGTTTTAATAATGCATGGTCCCAATAGCACAGTAAAGATCACACAGAAAGGAAAGATAGAGCTGGATTTTTTACCATGAGCAACAGAATAATTTAGCAATTTCCAATTTTGTTCCTCAATCATGCTGAAAACCAGAATTTGTGAAGGTTCCATTTCTGGAGAGATTAAGAAAGGAAGGAGAGAAATATTTTTGATAGGATGCCAAAATGAAATTGCAGGATTGGAAATGGTAAGAAAATATACCCTAATTTCAAAGTTGTGTACTATTTCTACCATTGTTATATATTTGACAGCCTATGTTGTAATTTTTTGGCTGTATATTTCTTCAACAAGCATCCTGTTTTAAATATTTTATCTTTAACTATGATAATCCCTTATATTTATTTATATCTATATCTATGATCTTAGGGGCCTGAGGAACTCAGTACATTCCCAGTGAGGAGGTTTATCAGTCTTCTCAACACTTTTGGAGGCATTCATACCTGTACAGTTAATGCTACGTTTAAGTTGCACTAGGAACAAGAAGACAAGGGTTTTCTTTCAGCTTTCTAAGTTATGTCACATTACTAACATCTCTTTGACAACACAAAAGTCATTTCTACAGTAACTGCTGTGTTGCTTTACATAATAGAAAGCAATAGTGAAGAGGCACTGTTTGTGATGAGACCTTATCTTCTCTTTTCTTTTATTAAAAAACCCCATAACTTCCAAATGGTTTACAAGGAAAAAACACACACCAAAACTTCTTGAGATGGTAGGGGTTTATCTGGTTATGAAACTGCCTTGGAGTTTCAGAACAAATGCCATTTGTTTCTTTGGTTTGTGAGCTATACATGTGAATACTTTTCTCCTTTGTCATACATAATCACATATATGGCATATATTATATCATATTGAAGTAAAAAAACCTCCTTTTACTAAACGAAAAGGAGTTTCATTCTTACATGGAAAATCTTCCATATTGGTGGTTCGGATTCCTTACTTAGAATATTCTGAAATTTTCTCAAATTAACTGCAGTGGAATTCTTTGGTGATAAGAATGAAGAAAATTACCTTTTAATTTAATTTGTTTAAATATTAATAGAGTAACCTGACTGCAGGCCATAAAGTGAAGTGAAGAAATTGTGACTTCAGAGCCATATTCATAGAGTCACAGAAACATTAACATTGGAAGGGATCTCAGGGGGTCCTTCAGTTCAAGTTCCCTGTTCAAAGCATTGATAGCTTCAAAGTTAGATCAAGCTACACCAGGTCCAGCTGAGTTTGGAAAATCTCCAGGAACTGAGATTCCACAGCCTCTCCTATAGCACCTGTTCCTGTATTTAGCTACTCTGACAGGAGTTTTTTTCCCTTATACCTAGCTGGGTTTTCCTTTGCTGAAATTGACAATGGCTGCATTGGTCCTTTTGCTTTGTGTTTCTGAGAAGAGGTTGTCCCTCCCCTTAGCATTCCCTTTTCCAGGCTGCATGAACCCATACATCCCAGCTTCCTCCCAAACACCTAAGTGGCTTTCAGGTGGACTCTTTCCAGTTTGCTGACATCTGACTGGTTTTGAGGTACCCAGAGTTGGCCTCATCAGTGGGGAAGAGAAAGGAGCAACCACTCCTTAAGCTGCGGGGAAGATCGACCAAGCCACTGTCTGGGGAAGCTGCCAGCTGCACTGATCCCTATGAGGCAGCACTGGAGTTAAACTGAAGCAAACTCTACAAGAAATGTTGTTGGGTTTAAAGCCTACAAAGTAATGGATAAACAAAACCGCAGGAATGGAGACACAGAGTTCTTCCTGAAATTTCTTCTTGACTTCCTGACAGCACAAGATGTCTTGCCACCTTGTAACTCCAGTCTCCAAAGATACTCAGATATATCTACTCCAGAACCACAGTAAGGGAGCTGAAGACATTTCACCCTACACCTGCTCATATAATCTCTTTCCTGCATATTGCCACACCTGAAACAGGGAAGTAGAAGGAGGGAGGATTTCTCTGGACCTATTTAAGTATGAGAAGAATTCACTTGGACTGCTGTTGGAGAAGCAGACATTGAGATAAAAACAATCTCAGCAATATTCACAAGAAGACATTGTCTAAGCCCTTTTAATTTTGGGGTGTCTGAATCCTGCTACCTTTAGTTGTTATTTGTCTGTGCTACTTTAACCATGTTTAAGCTATTTTTCAGGAAGAACACAGCTGTGTTGCTTTTGCATCGAGACACATTTTTCTTAAGTGGTAGGTAAAACCTCCTTTATATACCTCCTGCATATGCTGAAAGACTCTAGATGCACTTTTTCAACAACATCTTCAATTACTCAGCTGTCAACGAGATTCAGCAAGGTTTCAAATTATTTTCTAAGAGCAGCTGGAGCAACTGTTTGCTGATTGTTTATCTGATTGCCATCCAACATACAGATCTTACACTTATATACTGTGAGGTTTTAAATTAAATAGATGACAGTTCCAGAACAAACTGGAGGTGGTATTTCTTCCCCTAAACATGGTTAAACTAGGTACAGGATGTTGTAGATACTAAAAGGTCTCATAAAGTTTAAAAAGCCACATGAAAAACTCCAAAAGGAAAATGCCTAAAAGCTATTAAACACAAAGATATCATCTTTAGCTCAAGATGTCCTTGGGCTAAAGATATGGAAGGGATAGGAGAAGGCACAGAAGAGAAAATACTATGAATTCTCCATATTTGTACTCTTCTCTGAACATTTGGTCTTGGCTACAGTTAGAAACAGGATACAGAGCTAGAAATTTGGACTGGTGCTATATGGCCTTTCTTATGTTCTTATGCCAGCTGCTAAATACAATACAGCATCAAAACCAGGAATAACAAAGCTGTATTTCTAGAGCTCAAAATATCTGGAAAGATACTCAAATCCCTGTGCTTGTCCTATTTTATGACCAATCCCATCCATATCTTCTGTGTGTCATGAACAGAAAATCAGTGAAATTTAAGCTTCTGCACAGAATCTTTTATTCTGAATCTGCTTCCATCTTTACAGAGCTAATCACCTACATCAAAGGGCCCTTTGTGTTGGCAGATGACACGGGTAGAACCTAAGAGCCCTGAAGTAACTCTCACTTTTGAGCAGGGTATGTCAGCCCATAGTGCAATTACTGTGTGCTTATTTTACTCATGAAGGCCTACAAATGGAAGATTCTTAAGGAATGATCCTGACATTACTATTAGTAATAGTAGTGATTAGTATAGTAATAAAATTAGTAATAGTGTCTGCTATTTCAGAGTTATAAAAGAAAGACATACTCAATTTAGAAAAATTAGTTAATTACTTTGGTTATGGGGAGTGTGGCTGGAAATAGCAAACATGTCCTAGAAAACCTCTAAGGTATGTGCTTCCAAGTGGCAATCCTTCCTTACATGTGTACTAAGGAATCACAAATTCCATGAGTCTGGGCCAATCTTTCACTTCAAATCCATTTTATGTTGCAAGAGCAAGAAAGCTTTTGCTGTGCTCCTGGGGATTATGCCTTTGAAATCTGTAGAGCTAGACTTGTTTCAGGTCAATTTTATTTTGCTTTCCCCTCCAATTCTTTCAAAACTTTGCTTTCAAAAAGCCTTCTCCTGCCTTCAGAAATCCCTATTTAATACATAACTGCTGATGGACTAGACACTAATGCATTATTTATTATTTACATCCTTATTACATGTTAGCTTCAACATCCTACCTTTGTGAGTGTAGGTGCTTCATGAGGTCTTGGAATTTCTTCTGTAGTTTTCTATTTCATGAAAAGTAAAAGTCTACTTGCTGAAAAAACCCATAGTTCAGTGATCTGAGTGCCTATGTTATGCAGGATCAAGAATCTCAATCCAGTGGATTCAACAGTAGCCTACTAAAGTATTTCTGAACTTTACACTCACTCTGTGGTTTAGCTGCTGTGTGACAAGAGGATGACTTCACTAAACCCAGTTTAGGAATCTCTTGTATAAGCTGATCCTTTTTACAACAGACAATTCAGAAAAAAAAGACTTTTTCATAACCAGCTAGAATCCCCAATGCTATTTTTCTCTATCTGACAGTGTTCTCTCTGACAAAGCAGTTTGCTGCAGAAAGCCTTGAAATAAAGTAAGATTTCTCCTTTACTACAAAAAAATGGAACTAGGAGCAGCAGTTGCTGGTGTTATCTGAACATTTTCACAATTTTTTCCTTTAGGTTGATTTTAGTCTGGCCTACAGTCTAAGTGCCCTTTCACAGTTGGGGTGTGTCTCTGGCGTACTGCTGGAACACAGCTCCTGCTTCACCTGAAAGGAATCTCATTTGTGAGCCCTGAGACCACTCTGTGGTGTGTCCAAAGCACAGTAAGGGGAGGCAAAAGGGACAGCTCCGCTGGCCTGAACCAAAAGGCGGATGTAATACAGCCACAGATGTGCCACAGCAGAGCACCTAAGCATGAAAGCAGGAGATGCTGGAGGATGTGTGTTGCCTTCCTCAGGTGACCAGTTTGCATAGGAGAGGTGGCCACCTTGGAAAGTTGGGAAAGGCAGCTTGGCTCTTCCTGCTCCCAGTACGTACATGTGCTCTGTGCGCAGCAAAGAGTCTTTGCTCTGTTCTGAATGTGCTTTGAGCAGGAATTTCAGGGAGCAAGACCTATACTTGCATACATTCTTGGGACCTTGAAATGCCCTCATTTGCCAGTGGCTTCCTGTCCCAATGGAGCCTATTAAAGTGTTTTGGTAAAAAAAGGATTTATTCTACTGCATGCTTATTAATATCACTGGGAAAAATCTCAAACAGGAGCTGGTACAACTGTATTCTGTTCTGTTTCCAATTTTTTTAGCAATTACTTGAATTACTTGAATCATGGCATTAAAAAAATACTTTTAAATTCTGTAAATGATGTCAACTTTCAAGAGAGCTTCAAACACTCTGGATTAGATTACAGCTCAAATTATATTGTTAAATTTGAGATAGGGTCAGCAGAGTCCAAAATCAATATGATAAAACTTGCTAAAAATACATGCATTAACTGTGTGGAAAGAGACATGGACACGATTCGAGGTCCATGTTTACTTATTCACAGTGCCACCCTTTCTGAGCAATACCAACAAGCTGAAGAGAGCCCTTCAGAAAAGTAGAGAGAAAACAGGTTCAAGAGGCATGAGTACATTATGGATAAATTTGACTCTTTTAGTTCTGAAAAAAACCCCAAACCAGTAAAGTTCTACTCAAAGTTGCTTAGATTGTAGAATTTCTTCTGAAGGTTTTTTTACAGCTGATCAAATAAACTTCTGTTAAGGTTTTATGCAAGTGTCCTTGAATCCATTTCAATGCAAAAGGTACTGGATTGCCTCTTGAAATTTTCTGCATCTTTACATTTCTATGCTTTAGTATTATGAAGCACCACTGCCTTCAAAAAGAATGGGGAGCTGGGGACTCTCAAAGTCTGCATGCCATCAGGAGCACTCCAGCTATGAAAAGATGATATTCCCAGTACATAAACACCTGGAGTTGTTAAAGTGTCTGCAGAAGTAGTCACTAAATAGATATCAATTTTTTACTCCTCCTCAGAAGTGAGTTCACTCACAGAAATGGTGAAAGAAAAAAAATAATTCTTTTTAGATGCACATTTTGTCAGTGTTAATATTAGCTGATACAGGCTTTTCCAGGGAGAACAAAAGAGTTGTAATTTGCAACAGGATTCGTAAGATGCTGAGTCAGAGGAGAATATTTATTTGGAGGTCTTCCAGTAGCAGATTCTTCTCATTTGAATCAACTTTATTTCTGAAGTTACAGGTAAGTATTCTCTCATAAATAGCCAGAGAAAAAAATTTTACTCATCTTTTTCTTGGTATTTTTTTTTTCTTACCTAGCATTTACTATTTGAGTATTAAAATAATAGGAATTTGCAATGCAGAAAAATTTCAGGAAACTTATGACTTTGTTAAAGAAAATATTTTTTCCCTCTTTATCCCTGCAGCAAAGCCTTTCTTTCCTGAACAAAATATCTTAGGGATAACTCCCATTTCATAAGAGATGTGAAGTAATCACAGTCATGGCAAGGATGACTGATTGTTTGGTGTCACTCTGGTTGCTAATCTCTGGAGGGACATTCAGGCTATTAAACAGCAAGTCCCAGTCTGCCAGCATCCCTGCAGCCAGCTTACCAGGTTTTGTGTTTGCCAAAGTAAAAAATGCCTTACAGGGCTCTGGCAGTCAGGCAGAGTTGCCATAGTAACTGGAAAAATGGTGGCAAAACATAAACAAAGCTCTAATAATACTTTAGGAATTATTTACCTTTTTATCTCCAGTATTCAGTGGTATTGCAGGCTCATCTGTTAACTATTTTGTGTCTCATAAACTACTGTTTATATTACTCGGCCTGCGAGGTCTCTCGCTGAGCTTTAGTGTCCTTGTTAAGCAGATTTAACAGGTACACTTCCCAAAAAAATATGTATTGGTACAGAAATTTTACTCAGTTTTGAGCCTCATGTGTACATTTCTTGTGATCATTTGATTTTGAAACCAGTTTAACCCTGCCAATTTTAATCACTTTACAGGAGCACAAAACTGAAATAATATAGAGCAGGCCATCCTAAACAAGGCAAAATTCCTTCATCTATGATTTTGCTGGTTCCTGCAAAGTCTTAATTTGCACTGTCTACTTAACTTTACGGTTCGGTGATGGAAATGATAGAGTACACCTTTACTTTTTGTTGTTTTATTTGTTACCAGACTAGTTAATGATCTCCTGCATTTGAATTTGTGGGGTACATTTATTCTGCAACACATCTAGTACATAATATCTAGGAAGCAAACCTGGGCAATTCACACACTGTGACCACATATACCCCTTGAAGAGGTACCCTTGCTGCAAATTGTGTGGAATATCCCTACTTAAAAGAGCAACATTTTCATCTTTCCCAAGAAAGATTATAAGCAAAAGTCTAGTGACAACCACTGCAATCAACTGACAACTTTCTATAAACACCACTACATGACACAATTGCTTTAAATGTTTCCTGTGAAAGTTCTTCACATACTGCGTGTTCCGGTTTTATCTCCAAGAGCTCCATAGCATTTTATTAAAAACAGACCTCAGAGACACTTCTTAAACAAGAACAGAGAATATTACTCCAGTAAATCAGGTTTGAAACTGTTTTGCAAAGCAGTTAGGCATTAATGAAATTGTTCCAAAGGTCACCAGGTTTAGTCCAATTTCCCACTAAGTGGAGACGAGAGCCCAGTGAATAATTAATAGCAAATGATTGAATGAATTTCACCTTTCCATTGTAGTTCCAAGCTCTTTCAGCAAGTCACCATACTTTCAAGGATGTTTTGAAATCAGCTTGTTTTCTAATGCTTTCTTCACTAATGCCTTCTTCTTGAGCTGGTCCATCTCCTGGCATTACATTGGTAGACTCCACAGCACTTGGGGCCTGCCATGTCCCCTCATCTCTCCTTGCACTGGAAATACAAGTCAGCAGCACTACACATGGTAGAGTGTCACAGCTCATCAAACATACCTGATGGATGAGAACTAATCATAAAAAAGGGCTAAGAACTCACAAGGTATTTCTGAAAGTTTTATATTAAATACCACAGGATGTGATACATTTATTCTTTGCTTATTTTAGCCGGAAAAGGTTAAAGAAGAAGACAGATACTTGAGGGGGCTCGTCTGCAGCTTTAAAGTCTAAAAAAAGAGTGCTGTCACTGCATACCCTGTAATCAATGTTTTTTAAAGCTAAGAGAGCAATTCAGCTGAATGATAAAACTGCTTACCACAGTGATTAAACAAAGAACATGCAGTATCTTAAGAGCAGCAGCCCATCAAAATCCACAACTCCAGGCATCAGCAGAGGATACAAAAGCCTTATTATAGACTGGATAACCATATACACAATAAAAATGCTGCTTGAGAAGGAAAAGAGGTGCAGCCTGTCTCCAGGCACCTGCAGTAAGTCATCAGGAATGTCTAACTCAGTGAGTCTGAGAGACGTCACTAAACATAAACAGAGTGTAGATTTTCTTCGTTGCACACTTCAAATTTTATGCATTATTCATCTGGATTTCTTCCTACAACACCAAACTCAGTGGCCAATTTGGGTGTTATATGACTTTTTTTTTTTAAAACACTTTCACCACAGCTTACCTCTGATACAAAATACTGGCTGGATATTGTGCCAGGAAATTGTAGTGTTTTGTGGATTAAAAAAAGTTTTTGTCCTTTAGACACATTGATATTAGTTAACTGTACTCCTCAAACATGGGGTTTAGATACATTGTTCATGCAGGGACCAGTGCAGAGGTGGGGCTAATGGTTCTCCACATGCAGGTATAAGACACATCTTTGCTCTGGCTCCTCTGGCTTGGCTGTCAGTGGGATGATCATCATATTAAATTAAATGGCAACAAGATTCTCCTCTCACCATTGAATGACATTTGCTTTGCTATTTCAATTGTGATGATGCCAAGTCTTTTGGTTTACAACAGGCAGTAAGGGGAGTACAGTCAGCTCCTGATGGCAGACTAGCATCTGCCTGTTTAAAATACCATTGGAATAACCACGAGGAAAGGAAATGAGAAACCGGAAATGTGAAAAAGGAAAGAAGAATAACTTGTGAAAAAGAGTAGCAAGCTCCTTCTTTTTTCCTAAGGAATGGTTTCTTTCTATTAGACTGCAACTCTTATGTATTTTGAGGGAGTGTCTTCTGCTGTTGGAGCAATTCCCTAGAGCTAGCTTTTTTTAATGTGATTGTTTTGATGTTTAATACCTCTTGATGTTTTTTCCTCAATGTCTAGATGCATGGCTAAGTGCTCTTTGAACCATTCATATTTTTAGTCTCCAGAACACCTGTGACAGAGTTTAAAAACCAAATTTTATAAAGGAAAGTCAACCCATCTGTTGAAAACCTGCCTCCCAATTGTTTCACTTGGAAGCTTCTGAGTTCTTACATTAAAAGAAACACAGAGTAATCATTTCTTTTGTCTGGGCCACTGATCATTTAATAGCTATACATTATCCATCCAAAACTGTCATGACAGCTTTCCATAACTTTGTATGATCTCTTTTTTTAATAAGCCTGAAATTTTTGTAGCATCCACAAATTGTCTGACCTCATTATTCATCTCTCTTTCCATTTATAGATCTGTTATATAGACCTCCCTCTGCTAACCTCTCCTCTTGTAAGACTTCACAATATGTTTTCCTTTTTTTTCCTACTTCTTAGCCTCAACAGCAGTCACATTTCTGGCTATGTATGGCTTGCCCTCCGTACTTCAGTTTAGTTTCAAAATGATTTCCAGTAAATTCTAGAATATTTTACCTGAAAACATCCATCTTGTTTTCTGCTATTAGGCCTTGTGACTGACTGTAAAAGAAAATGAGAGTGGGAACTTGCAGTGGAGTAGTATTTTATGTTCTATTTACCTAAATCTTTTTCCCTAATTGTAGATGTGTAAGTGCTATGCTGACAATGTTCAATGAGGTAAGGAAAACAGCCTATTACATATGTGAATAAGGAATGGATTTGGCCTGTTAAAGACTTGGTTACCTAACTAACAGGACAAGGACTGAACCATTCTGAGACAAATAAAAGTAGGAATACCTCTGAATAAAAATTATACCTGATTTTGTGCTTGAAAAACAACTTTGACAGCTGTGAGCTAGTTTTAGCCACAGGTACGTTTGTGCCCTTGTTTGCATTTGGAGTGTATTAAAGAAAAAAAATCAGAGCAGCAGCTGGGAGGAAGATGATTAATCACAGAGGGAGCTAAGTCTAACCCCCCTGTCGAACCAGCTTTCCCTTAATGCACAACCTTGTTCATGCTGAGCAGTATCTTGCTCTGCGAATCATCCCTCCAAGATTAATGTTGCCATTAGTTTCAAAAATGAAGCCCCACTGAAGACAGGGAGGTTTGCAAGGCACTTAATCAAAAGGCAATGGGATTATATGTTTCACAGTCAAAGTACAATCAATCCTAGACTATGAATGGCAATAATTTGTTATAAAATAGAAAATAAAGCTCACAACCAGTTTTGAATCATTTTGATGCTCCTATTACCACTTCTGTCCCTGATTTAGATTTAACTCCATATACTGTCATCAAAAGTTAATTGGTGCAGAGCTGATTCAGAGGTGGATCAGATTGCCCTAAATCCAGGCATCAAAGGTACAGGGCAGCTGATGAGGGGCACTAACAGTTTCAGCCATCTGATTTTAACTTGCCACCACACTTTTGCCAAGGCCCTCGGTGTCCATCTAAGCTGTGCTAATGAATTTAGAAGAAGCAGCTAATTATTGCCAGCTACCTTCACTGCAAAATTCCTCTTTGCAGTATAGCCAGCTTTTTTTCCCCCTTTCTTTGTTTTAATTCTTTATATTTCTCAGCTCATCCCTTCATTTGCTTTGGGAAAGCACCAGATCTTTATTCACATATTCTAAAACTTCTTCATCAAGGTCCTTAAGTGTGCACAACTGGAGTCAGTAGGGCTACTTAGCTTCTTAATACAAGCACATAATTAAGCACCTTGATGAACTCTCTGAATTTGTGGATAAACAATCTATATAAGGTCAGGTCTTTGATTAGGCTGGAAAAAGATTAAGCAGTTCACATCTGTGTTATAAAGACATACAAATGCAGGAAAAAACATTGGAGAACTCAGATGTTTTACTTTGAAACTACAAATGAGGAATACAGTGTTACTGAGACAGGTGAGAACTTTATGGGGCTAGTGTTAGGTTTTCCAAGGTTCTGTGATCTCCGTTCCCACTGATTTATGGACTCACAGATCAGTTTAAGTCAAATGTAAAAAAGCAATAAAGAAGCTCAAACATATGAAATTTTCACAAGTTTCATGAGCCAGTAGAAACTACAGGCCCATGTTTGGCTGAGTCCTGCACATTCAGACAAAGTAAGACTCTGTCTCCCACTGTGAGTGTTCCTAGGATTTGGGGCACAACCTGAAGCTCTTGTAGGTGTCGGTAACAAAGGAAAAACTCTGTTGAAAATGGGGTTTTATTAGCTCCATGTCTCATTGGAACAGTTTGCTACCGTAGGTGTCAGAAGAGGCTGCACTTAAACAGCATGGGCAGTTGTACAGTAGTTGGCTTGCTAGTTATATTTTAACATTTGTTACAGGAAGTGATGGGACACTATTTAAATCCCTTGCTTTTGCATTAATATTTTCCCTAATTCATCACAGGACTTTAAAGACAGCAATACAATTTTTCTGAGTAAAAGCTACTTCAGGGATTTAGATATATTTTTCTATTCCAGCTGAAAGAAACCTGGCATTCAGCCCCTTTTGGCACTTAGACATGCTAGAAGAGCTACTTAAAGATGCCTTGTTTAAGGATTCTGGTTGATTGACCTAGGCAGGACGCCAGATGCCCACCAACCTGTTTTATCACTCTCTTCCTCAGCAGGACAGGGGGAGAGGAAAATAAAATGCAAAAAGCTGATGGGTCAAGATAAAGACAGTTTAATAAAGCAAAAGCAAATGCCAGATGCAGAATCAAAGGTAAACAAAATATTTATTTTCTGCTTCCCATCAGTTGGTGATGTCCAGCCACTTCCCAGGAAGCAGGGCATCAGAAGGCAAATGTCATAATACTGAATGGCTCCCATCCTCGTCATTTCTCTTAGCTTTTACTGCTGAGGAGACATCACATGGAATAAAATATCCCTTTGGTCAGTTTTAGTCAGCTCTCCTGGCTATTTTCCCTCCCAAGATGTTGCCCACCCCCAGCCTCCTGGTGAGGAGGAAATGTTGGAAGAGACCATTGATGCTGTGCAAGCACTGTTCAGCAGCAGCCAAAATGCTGCTGTGTTACCAACACCTTTCTAGCCAACAGTGCAACACACAAAGCTGCATGGTTTGCTTGGAAGAAAAGTAACTCCATCTCAGCCATACCCAGTGAAGAGTATCCTGTAACTCTCCTGGCTCCCCCTGATTCTTTGCAGAGGAAGATGGAGCAATAACATTATATGGTCTAGTCTAAGATGGGCATGTATCAGTGCTTTCTAATGCTTTATCTAGTCTAGCAGTAAGTGCTCTCTGCCTCCAGAGCAGTCATTTGCAGCTATTCTATGTGACAGATACGCATAACAGCCGTGCATGTTTTCTCTGAACGCAAGTGCAACAGCTCATAGTTGTTGCACTTGAGTTCAAACCAAACACCAAAACCTAAAAAAAAGCCCTGTGTAATGTAGCTTTTTAGTAAATTCTACTGTTCTGTCTTCACTGGTTATTCAGCAAGAATATCCCACTTGGAAATCACCTTCTGTGATATTACCCTGTGGAACACTAATAGAAGGCATTAAAAAAATATTTGTTCATTATCACATATCAAATCAACATCTTTGAGGGATTCTATAAAGACAAACAGCATTCAAACAATTGCCTGCCATTAAATTACACCTAAAAGATTAATGTATTATGAAGGAGACAAACTACATGCATTCACTGTCTTCATGATCAGTCACAGGATGCCTGTTGAGCTGGAGTATGTACTTTATGATATGTTACTTTATTTAAAAAAAGAGATTATTCAGCTTTTCCCAAAAAATGACAGATATCATGTGCATGCCATGGGCAGATGGTAACCCCAAAGAAGACGTATGTATGCACATATGCTTTAATATTTGTATTCACAAATAACTTTAATATTAAAACTACTCTAATCCAGAAAATCTATTCCTGCATTCTGTGAATGTCAGAATGTGTGATTGCTGAGGACTTCTAACCAAAGAGAGCCCTACTGAGAAAGCTTTACAGTTATTAATTATGCTTGCACATCACTGAGGGAGGGAGAAAATGAGTAATTCCTTTTACAGCCTATTTACAACACTCAGTATTTGTCAAGCAGCTCCTCTTGTGACTCTGAATTTGAGACCAGTCAGGCTCTCAGGGCTGTATTGAAAATCTGTGCTAGACAGTAGTGAGACTGCCCAGCACAAATTCTGGCAACGAAAAGGACAGAACACAAGACTCCATAAGAGTCCATAGGGCTATCTAAATAAAAGTTATTAGAGGAAATACAGAGAACACATTATCAAAAAGCATGGGACTTAAAACTCTCTTCCTTAGTAGCTTCTTGTTTGGCTGTTGCTTTTTTTTCCATTCATACACTAATATAAAGAGGAAAATGGGAACAATGGAAGAGGGTGGGACTGAATGAAAACTGAAGGACCTCTGTTGAGGCACAGCTTTCAACTGAAATACAAATAGGTCCATCAAACAATAGGATTACATCCCAATGCACATACATGACAGGCTGATAAAGGGAGCAACAGCTATTGATTCTGGAAGCAACCATTCGCTATATGCATTACTGCACTATAAAGTACTTAAGGTCCAGAAAAAATGTAAATTTACTAAAACAATGGGAATTATCTTCTCAATTTATTTTGAGCTCAGAGTGCCTCAGGTATTTTATTACATTTCCTTCAGTACATACCTCAACAAATAAGCAACATGTATTCATTCACTGAGCTGAAACAATAATTAAATGATCACTGTGGTATTTGACTGGCTTTGTAAAATCTAAGCGTATCTCCAATAATGAAATGTGACAGAAAAAAATGTCAGTCAGATATATTCAGATAACATTCCTAAGGTAACAGATATGAAAATGAAGACTGGGTTTAGTTTGCTTGGTTTTAGACTAAGAACATGAAACACAGTACAGCTTTTTTCCATGTAAATTTTCTCTAAGAGATGTTGCTTTCAATTTCAGGATGAAATAAATGATTCAATTTTGATCTCTGATGAAACACGAAAAGAAAAACCTCTCCCCCTTACTTCTATTAAAACAAACATTAAGTCCTTAATATAGTAGGAAGGTTAGTATATTAGTTTTCGTCAACAATCTCTCCACCAAGTGAGAAAGAACCATCACCAGCTAATAAATGATCCAAGGATAGTACCAGTAATCTCCAACTGAAAAATATATACCAAGACAGGAGTCCTTTGGCTGATGACAGAAAATAATTGAAAACAGAACTTCTCTATTTAAAATAAATTAAACTGTAATTTTTAGCTGAATCCGCATGGCTGAATCTGGGGGAGTGAGAAAACCAAATAAGAAAAACCTATCAGCCTTACTTACTAGCAGTATATAAGAGAAATTATAACTGCACTGACTTATTCTGTCTTTCAATTGAAATATATAGTTGTTAACCTATGAGACAGATCCCATAAAGATCTCTCAGTTCTCTCACAAGGTCTCATGGCAAAAGGGACTGAAGAAGCCTGAAGAAGCCTGAAGGCTTCTTGCTGCCTTGTCTGTGAGCATTTCATGGTAACAGCTGAGTTACTCACCCCCACGACATTATTTATGTGCTTGATCATGGGATGCTTTCAAGTTTCCAGGTGTATATTTGTGCTCCCACTGGGTGTAGGCCAAGATCTGACTGCTCACCAGCCCCCTTTACACTCAGGTTTTCAGAGAGAGAAAACCCATGGCTATAGAGAGGGCTCCAACATGCTGTTGAGCAAGTCTTCTGCATTACTGAGCAACCAAAATCCTGGGGACACTGTAGCTTTCCTCACTGAAGAAGACCTGATGCAAGTCCCTAGAAATAAAAGTACGCAAATAACATAAAAGGAAATTTTTGAGGATGTCAGTGTCAACAAAATTTCTCCCTCAGCCTCCTGAAAGATCATTGACCAGATCCATTGATATCTATGCATCTTCAGGGCAGCAGTAGAGAACTAAGCCTTCAGCTGGAAATGTAAAGTTAATTTGAGAAGCAGCACAGAAACACAAGACCCAAATACACAGTTGTCAGTATTCAATATAATGTGTTGGTACTGACTGGATGGTCATGTTCTCTGCTTGCCCTCTCCCTCCCTCCTTCACCACCAAGAGCCAGCAAATGCTTGTGCTGCTGAAGCAATTTCTTAATCCTTCCTGTGTACTTAAAAGGGAAATAGGCTTGGTTATATCTCCAAACTTATGTTGCAATCAATTTTGGTAGTGGTTCTTCTTAAAGTCCAGTTGATGATAAAGGCTGAGAGACAATGTTTTTCTCTCCCAGCAGTAAATACAAGGGAATGAAATGTGATTTTAGTGCTTTGACTATTTCTTTGCAAGTAAAGACTTTCACTGAAATCATGTGTTTGTGTTTATTCTCATCACACATTAGGTTTGCACATGCACAATAACAGCAATGCTCTTGTTCCAGTTTGGTTCGTGTCACTGCTGTGACTCTTAACGGATGTTTTGTGCATGATGTTCCTGCAAATCACTTTCAAAAAGAAGTTTTGCATTTGTTTGGGCTACAAATCAGAGAAGAAAAGCTGAGATGTACAATATAATTGGAACTGTTCATTTATTTCCCTAAGAATTCAACATAAGAAATTCTTTCGATATTTTAAAAAAGAAATAAACTACTATAAACAATATTACGCACCAAACTATTGACATTATACTTGCACAGCTGTAATTGAAAACTACAAGCTGTTCTAAGAAATAAGTGACAGACCAATTTTATTAGTTCGAATGGTTAGGCTGAATGACTGGAAATTTTTTTCTTTTTTTTTTTTAGTTTGTTCAAAGATAAGTCAGGAGTAATGAACTATAGTCTTTTCAGCATTCTTTATACCTATTGTTTTCAAAGCATGCTATTTACCTGGGAACACTTGAGTAAAACCATATTACTCTGTAAACAGCGGGCAGCCCCGAGACCATTGAGCTCCTCTGCAGATCAGCAGACTGCACAGCAGGATCTCCCCCTGAGTAGGGATACCTCTCAAGGTTAGTCCTTGAGGCTGACAGAATCCTTATTCAGTAAGTAAATTTGGAAGAAGTGCACTTACACTTTGCTGTTTAACTAAGTGTTATAAAGCATTGATTGCGCACGCATAATCCATTAGGCAAAAAACATTGACCAAGACTGGAACTGAGTCTGAATCCAGCTGCACCTAAATACCCTTCTGAGAAAGAGTTTAGAATGCAATTCTAAAAGGTGCTTTCATAAAGTGCTTTCTGAACCTCATGATTCAACAAGAAGGTACCCCTGACAGTTTTGTCTGACCCTGTCTTCTATGCAGTAAATGCTCCAGTGTATCTGGCCATCAAATCCTGTTAAACCACTGTCACATTTTCCACTGAACTTTGTTGTCTCACTGGCTTATATCAATAGAATATATTGTTGCTAATCTCTTGAGAGTGAAGTACATGACTCAATCTGTGACAATCATGCAACACAAACACTCTGTGTAGTCTGTATAACGGTGGTGGTCTGCAACATGGGCACATATTTCCTAATCTGATATGAAAATAAAACCTTCAGAAAATGTTATGTGCATTTACAGGAGCAGCAGTACAATATAGGAAATTAGAAAGATCAGAAAGAAATGCAAAATACAGTGCACTACTGAAGTTTATAGGTACCTTTCATATGTACAGCACCTTGCTCTCAGGTATTTAATGAAGACTCCCTACTCCTGGAAGAGTTTTGTGACTACCAACACTGCCTAGCAGCGAAACTGGCACAGCCAAGTAAAGTTATAATCTACAAACAAGAGAGCTACAAAGACTTAAAGCTGCACAAGCACCATGTAACTGCAGCTGAAGCTTCAGCTCACCCCTCCAAGCATGTCTCCTTGTTTCACATGGGAGGAAGAGTTCAATATCCAGAGAACGTGGCAATTCAATGTGTAATGGCAGATTCTCCCTTTGAAACTGGTAGTGGAGAGATGGTTTTCCATGCAAACCAACATAGCTTATTCATAGCTAATGTTATCTTTGTTAGACACAGTGATTAATTAAACACAATGATTAGATGCAGTAATTAAATCTATTAATTAAATATTGTAGGTTACTCACTTTTCATTAGTGAGTTTCATTCCTTCAAAAAATCATTATAATTGAAATTACTTGTTTCACTTTAGTCATAAATAGGGAAATTCACCAAAGATCTAAGAATGAAAGTGCATCAGTTCCATTCCTAACTCCCCAAAGCTTTTTCTTATCCCTGTGTAGCTCAAGAAATGCCTGAATTCATAAGGTGCTTCTTTGTTTGACTTTAATCCTCATTAGGAGGCTGAGTGTGTTCAAAAGGTGGCTTGGAGTAAGAACACCTAGATTAGAGCCCAAAATCTCTGCAAGAGAATATCTTCCCTCTCCTCATTTTGGTGGGCATATTCAGATCGCACCAAAACAATATGAGCGTCAACTATCAGATTCACATGGCATCTAGGTGAAGAGTAGAGGGAAGTGATATTCAATAGTATTAGTTTATAAGATAAGAAAAATTGGGAGAAAACTCCTCCCTCAGTCTCTCAGTATCCAAATTCCCAAGATTCATTAACTGCAGGATTGCCCTGTGTTGCAAAGTTGGACAGATTAGGACTGCAGTGCCCTCCAGTAAGGACAGGTCAAATATAACACAGGATTCACTAGATCAATCAAGAGCTGCTATCAGAGCCTGTGGTAAGAATTGTCTTGCTCTTTGTACCTACGTCTTCTTTTGTATTTTTCCACTGTCAGCATTCTATTGTGTGGGAGGATTTAAAGCCCTTGAAGCTGAAGGAGGAATCAAACCCGGTATTCTCATCTCTAGGGCAAAACCTGTTACATTCTAGGGATGAAAATATTTTTGGTCTGTACCACTTGCACAAACCCTGTGTTAAGTCCTTCAGACCTAATTCAAAAGAGACTCCAGGGCAACGGTATCAGTTTTCTGAAGTCCTGAGTAAGATGCCTAAGGACTCAAAAGAAAAGCACTCTTTAGACATCCCTATCCTTATTTTGTCTAGCAGTTTCTAGCTTTGAGTATGAGCCTGTGGGGATCCTGTCAGTCTGTACCAAACTACCCCCATGGGGAACCAGACTGCCTGGACGTGCTCTGGATAAGATGCCTCATTTTAAACTTAAAAGCACACCATTGGATATAAGAGATTTGAGATGCCTTGTTAATTAATATGGAGATACCTGTGTAACAAAGCATGGTGTCAATAAGAACTGGGAGTACTCCTCTCTCCTAAAACTATTCTCGAAGAAAAAGGGAATTAATGAAACTGTCCCTGAATTTTTATCTCCCTGAAATTCTCCAAGCAAAGCACCTTAACTTTTCTCAGAGACTCCTGTTCACAAGCAGAGATTTCCTAGCATCTTCCTAAAAGGCAAAAAGTGATGCTTTTCCTTAAGCTGTGACACATGAATTTTGAAGTCACAATTCAATTTCCATCCAACAAACAAGGGTACTCCCAGTTGAAAGTTTGTGGGTTACCTCTGTGCAGGAAGAAATACTTGGCCAATTTCTTACTTCTTGTTTTATATTTGTCAGACCACCAGAGCTCAAGGGGTAAGTGAAGCTTTAAATTACACAACAGATTCACAAACTTAGCAAAACAGGGAATTTTATTAATTCTGGAATGATTCCATGCAATACCATCATCTTTTGCTAGCAGGATGCCAACTGTAAAATGAGAGCTGATGTAATTACAATAGTCATGACAGGAGAAGAAGCAACAATTGGAGAAGCAGTAACAGCCATGACAAAGACGGTAAAAACTCTAGAGAAAAATGCAAATAATAAACAAACCAAAAACCTACTGCCACCTCAAAGCATCTCCCTGCCTCCATCCTCCCCCACCACCAAAAGTTCCTCACAACTCATCATTAGATATCTGGGGTCATACAAACAACCCAAATAAAGATACATCATTGTGCAGTATGTCTACTGCACTGTGGCATATGTATAATCATGATCACAGCATTCTCTGGACCGACATGGTAAAAAATATAATTATGTCTAAATAAAGTTAATGAGCTGGAAAATGGCTCAACAGCTTAAAATATCTAATGACTTTGAGAGCAGCTTAATTATAACTACATTAATTCTAGGCTCATGCATGTACTCATTTATTTAAACAGTCATGAAAAAATGTTTAAGTCCCAGTACAGAATTTTTTGCTGGAAGAGCTTTTAAAAGTAATTTTCCTATTTCTTTCTGATCTACTTCCCTTTAAAAAATCCTATGCTCCAGCACCCTAAAGGATCAGAAGTTTCAGCTGGTTTACTCACACAGCAGGTGCTGCAATATGGCAAGATGCCCACCTGTGCAAAGCTCGGGAATTAAAATAGTTTTAGGACATGCAATGTGCCAATGTGCTGGTTCTCCAACAGAAGAAAAGAAGTGCAAGGGCAGTAAAGACTACATCTTTCAAGCACTTATCAGTGTTTTGCTGCCAATACAGGAGGTAGTGCTCCACACAAATCTATTATTCTGGATTCAGTGTTACTCAGTATTTTTACTAGGAGAAAAGAAATAAGCCTAAATTAAACTTTCACATGAAATAAAATCCAAAGAAAACTGAAAAAAATGGGGAAATGGTTTGAGGAAAACAGAACATAATTCAATAGGAAGCAATGCAGATGCTGAAACTGTGATACAGCTCTGAGCTGGATGGAAAAACTGCATTTTTACTTGAACTCAGGAATTTGCAAAGTAATTTGGGGCAGGAATAACAAGAACAGTCAGAAGTCCGTGAACTGGAACTGGCTGCTTAGAGAAGAGCATGGAGGGCGTAAGAAAGCTAGGTAATTTCAACTTTGTAAAAAACAAGCATAGGGCTAATAAGTCTATCTCCTCTATGGGCAAAACTAAACATAATGACTTTAAATTGTACTAGAAGAATTCAGCCAGATATCATGAAAAGTGAAAAGAAAACCTAATGGTGAGGACAGCAAGGTATGAGTACAGCCCTCCTGGGCAGGCAGGTTCCAGTCTCCACTAATGAAACCTCTAAAGAACAGTCTTGGGGTGTGTTCCTGGGGTCATCAGAGCCCTGGCTGGGCTTGACTTTGGACCTCTCTATTTTCATCAATAACCAGAAACTGCTGTAAGTTTATACTTATTTTGGTTTTTGTCTAGAAGAAGGCAATACCTCCTCCACAAAGGAGCTCTTGAGCAATGCCTTTAACTTTTATGGTGGTTCCCCACTCAGTAATGTGGTGCCTCATTTACAGGGAGAGAGCTGCTTCTTTGCCCGTTCTATGAGTTTAAAAACTAAGTACTTCAAAAACAAACCAACTTTGAGCTAAACAAACCAAACAGAAAAAAAAGACAAACCCATCATAATATAAAGGGGTGGAACAAACTGATGGATTGTTCTTGTCAGCTCTTTGCAGAAAGGCGTATATTTGAGACAGCTACAGGAGCAGAAAATGAATTGGCACTTCACACTCCAATATACTGTGAAGCCTCAGGAGTGCTATTTTTATTCTTCTGATATTGCCACTAAGACCGTACGCACTGGAGACAAACATCCTCTTTCTGAGGCCTACATGAGTGCTGAGTCTTCGAGAAAGCACTCATAAATCCGTATGAGAGCATTGGGTGGGTGCCCATCCTCTGGATGTGCACACCTACTGAGGCATCACATGGCTCCTCTCTCCAGTACCAACACCTGGCTCTCCATCCTTCAAAACCATGACTAAACAAAATTTCATTTGGTCTTCCTTTCTGCATGCAGAAGGTGAGGTGACCACAACAGGGTGACCAGAGCCAGCCTCTCCACTGTCACCAATTTACTTGTAAACCTGGGCTTGGAATGGAAGAACACACAAGCACTTAAAGTACACTTACCACGTTGTGAGCCTCATTTTCCTGCACACCAGGGAGACCAAAACCCTTTTCAAGACTTGAGAAGCACACTTGAAATGAATACTTGACACTTGTCCACATGCTGACATCAGAGCTCACACACCACTCTGATGTAGTGCTGACATCAGTTTTAGATCAACATTTGAGAGACTGAACATAGCTTGTCAAACAAATATGAAAGCTAATAACTTTCAAGTAGGAAACCTGAGTATTCACTATTTCATTTCTGCATATTTTATGTTTGGTGACAGTATTTAAGTTTAGGATAATATGAACATTGTTGCCATGGAAATTTAATTTGTAAAGTACCCTAATACGCTACGAATTAAATGATACCAAGGGGCCATGGTTCAGGGATGAGAACTCTTCTGGAATTTACAGATGTTAAAAAATAAAAATTCAAACCATCTCATTTTGATTACTTCTTTGCTGTACTTACAAGCACACCTGGAGCAGCTGCAGCACATGAGCACTTTAGACCAGCAGACGTCAGGTAGCAACCACCCTACAGCATGCATGAAGTCCAGATCTGTGGGGGCTTTTGTTCAGCAGACATGGGACAAAGGAGGAAAAGATCCTTCCTTACACTGTTAGTTTATTTTCATCTAGTAATGCAGTATTTTGGCATTACTAGATGGAAATAAAGATGCTGTAGCTTTAAGCCCAGCTGGAAACTAACCAGCATGAAGCCGCTTTCTCAACCCTGCCTCTCCTCCACACACCACCCAAGTGGAATGGGGAGGAGAATTGAAGTGAAACTTGTGTGTTGAGATAAGAACAGTTTAATAACTGAAAATGAATTAAAATACAATAATAATGGCAAATAATAATTGCTAATAATAATAGAAAAAACAAATGATGTGCAATGCAATTGCTCACCCCCCACTGACTGATGCCAGATCTCCCTTCCTGAACCAGATCAGCTCCCCTTTCGGGTAACTCCCCCAGTTTACATACTAGGCCTGACATTCTATGGTGTGGAATATCCCTTTGGTCAGTTTGGGTCACCTGATCCAGCTATGCTCCCTTCCAGTTTGTTTTTTCTTTGTACCTTCCCACTGGCAGAGCATGAAACAGGAAAAGACTTAAGATAAACATGACTTAGCAAAAAACCAAAACATCAGTGTGTTATCAACACCATTCTTATTCCAAATCCAAAATACAGCAGAGTAACAGATACTGAGGAGAAATTAACTCTGTCCTAGCAGAAACCTGGACAACAGGTCAGACCAAATCTGACTTCAAGCTGCTGTCTTTAAGGGTCCAGACACATTGGCAGGGACTCCCTTTGGATGTGTGCTATAATGCCATGCACTATACAAAAAGCCTGTGCAAACAATTTACTAGGAACATTTAATACTTAACTTATAATTTGCATTGAGCTGTATTTAAGGGAAATTAATTTTTAGGTAAGCAAGCCAGTATTTATAGATGTTTAAATAAAAATGCCTCAAATACATTGTACATAGGAAAAAGCTGTACTAAAATGTGTTCTAAAATGAAACATAATTATTAAAGAAACATAAACATAATTGTTAAAGAGATTAAATATTAGTTGTACTTAGTTAATCTACCAATTTATATTAGACCATCCTAGCCAAGATTTCAGGTCAACTAATTCAGATCTCCTTGTATCACAAATTAAAATACTGCATCACTAGGTTAAAATAAACAGTCTTCTTTTTTTCAGGTTCTATACAGTTTGACTAGAAATTAATTGAAAAAAAAAAGTATCTCACAGAGAAGAGAGGCTTTTCTCTGAAGTTATGGGAGCAGTTATACCTGACAAGTATAAGTTCCAACTTTCTGCAAAACTTCAGCAAAACTAAATGTTCCCCATTAGTGGAACTAATGCCAGAATGATTCAATCTTCAAAACTCATCTTCGCTGCTTAACTGCCAAAGAGCTTTGCTGCCTTCCAGTACACATAAAAAGCACTGACTGGCATAACCATTATATAAATAGCTTCAAACAGATAAATAAATAGAATGTTACCTGAAATAAATAAATAAATAAAGCATTATTTAAATCAAGCATATGCTATTTATTTAGTCTCCTTACATATATTTATCTGCAGTGAAATATCAGAGAGATGGTTGTAGAAAACATCTGACTATGGGTATGCTCCAATTTCTGCCTCATAGAAAAAGCCTATTTCTCCACCTGCTCTCACACCCTTCTCCTGATTTACACCTCCCTGACCAAGCGCATCTGCACCAGCACTCTGAGCTGATCAATGAGGTGAACCCATATCTGTGTGCCAGCAGCATGGTCTGTGAGATGTGGCAGAGAAAGGGAGAAGTGACAGGCAGCTTAGGAGTTTGAAAGGGTGGAAATTCTTGAGAGGGTGGATTTGGTCTGCTCAAGGACTCATCACATGAAAGGATCATGTATCTCCCTACAGGACATATATACAGGCACGTGAACTAGCTGGCGTTGATGTATGTGGTGCGGGCACTGTAGCATTACAGGAAAACAGACCTGACTCTCAGAGTTAGTTATTACACCCCTTTTCAAAGGACTGGATATTCACACTCCCAGCATGGCACATCATAAAGGGCAACCATGATGTGTCTGCTCCAAAGTCTCCTTTCTATAAGCTGTCAAGATACCTTGACAAAGCGACTACCTTCATTAGTTTATTTATATATTTTTTTAAAATCTCAGTTCTAACTAGAAATGTAGGAGAAAACACGCTGAAGGCGGCAGGCCCTCAGGTACTGCCAAAAATCTTCCCTCAGATGAAGGCAGAGAGGCTTTATGAGATTTATATCTAGCTGAAGGCATTCCCCCCTGGGAACCTTAACATTTAACTTCCATCACTATACTGTATACATTGGTAAAAGGCTTAATATTTTATTAATAGTATTTCACAAAGTATCTTATCACACCATCACATGAAACAGTCAGATGCTTTACTCCATCAGTACCACTATCTCTGGCACACATGTGCACACTCACATACTTTGTCCATACCTGATTCTCACTGGATGAACTGGAGAGTCCTCTGAAGTGGGTAAGACAGGGAATCATTCACCAAGTTATTAGCCTAAGATAAAGCATTTGTGTGATAACATGTCTCTTACTGAGATCAAGAGGAGCCATATGAACACACGAGTGCAGAATTTGACCCATCCAATTCTTCATTTTCTTGTGAGACAGCAACAACTGGCATGTCATCACAGTAGAAGAAACAGTTATATTACAGGACTGTACTTTTTCAATATCTTTGCTTTTTATTTGACTTCTTCAGTCTTTCTGAGGCTTTTCCTTTGTCCAAGCTCTCCAAAAGAGAAGGTCTCTGAGAAGGTGGGTAGAAAGGACACTGCCTGTTTAGAACACCTTCTCTTATAAATGCATGGATAAAGCACAAGTCACCATTGTCAGCTGGAAGGTTCTGGTGAAGTGGTGAGATGTTTTTCATTATCTGGAGTGAATAAAGGCCCTTTTGATGAGATGCCACCTGTCACTCTTCCTTAACCAGCAGGTAGCCATTGTGACAGCACTGTGACAGCTGAATCCAGGACCTTTTCTTTTATATAAGCTCCAAAGTTCAAAATAAGCAATTCTGTGCTAAGATCTAAAATTCTTTCATCTCCTGTCATAAGTTATGCTTGAATCACAGTTCATGAAAACTTGACACATACTTTTCAGCTATCCAGAAACACTCACTTTTCTGATTGCCAGATTTTCTTTACATATGTACAAAAATTCGTTGGGTTTTCAGTTGTTTTTTAGTGTGCTCCCCACCCTCTGCAGCTTAATTTTTCCAGTAATCCAGAGAAGGTTGGTTTTTCAATTATAGGACACCTCTATATAAATTAACGAATATACCCCCATTCCAACAGCAAACTAACATTTAAGTCATGAAACAGAAAAATGCAAGTAAGATCTTGGTTAGAGGTGTGAAAATAGCATAACGTTATCTTTATTGTTCCTGAACATCACAAAATTAATTTAGTAATGCACTTGTAACCATTCTGACACTGGGATAAAATATTATATTGTTCTTTTTGTAACATTTGTACACCAAGAAGCTTCATTTTCAGCTGAAAACACTCTACTGTGTTGTGACACAGCGATGTATGACTATCTCAGCTCCCTGACACCATCACTTGCGTTAGTGAGCTTCCAGCCATTGTACAACAGGAGACACACTGTCACTTCACAACAGGAGAGAAACCAAGGCAGCAGGAAAAAACCTGATCATCCTTGTTCTACAGAGAAGACATATTTTTGCGTGATTAGCCTAGTTGTAAAAATTCAACCATTTTTCACTGAGTTTTAATTGCTTAAGATTCAGGTTCATATAATGTTAATCTTTTCCACTTAAAGCTTATTATAGTTCATCCTTTAGCACAGGAACTGAAATTAGTTACCTAAT
The DNA here is from genome assembly GCF_009650955.1 of Corvus moneduloides. Taxonomy (NCBI): domain Eukaryota; kingdom Metazoa; phylum Chordata; class Aves; order Passeriformes; family Corvidae; genus Corvus; species Corvus moneduloides. Next base: position 89,608,990 of record NC_045477.1, read on the forward strand.
TGTATTTCTGCAAATTTGTATATTAAGCATGGATTGATGATTAGAACACTCAAAAGCTGCCATTAATCCATTTTGCTGTACCAGTTTGTATGCTTGAGAAACTTGCAATTTTTCTAGCAATACATGTACAGCTCAAAAAGCTTCCTTTAAAAAACAGTAGAATTGACATTCTAGTTGCTTGAAAGATCTTTCTGTGAGGCAGCAGATGAAATATCAAAGAAGGCTTGGATTGCACAAGTACCACATTTACTAGGAAAATCCACTATAGTGGTTACTACATTCCTATTAGATAACATTAGAAATTCAGGAGAAAAAAAAAAAGATAAATCTAGGCATACATACCATATGATGGAGACCTAAAAAGCTCTGTTCTTTCAATCAGAATTATTATAACCCAAGTAAACACTAACTCAGCCACAATAACCACATATATCTCAGCTATATAGATTAAATTCTATGGAAAAATTAAAGTTGTGATCAGTTGTGATCTGGTTTGATTGCTATTTCACCTGCTTAGCTCATTGAGGATGGAAGGGCTTGAAGTGAGGTGTGAAGAAAGTTAGCCCAGGAATCAGATGGATAAATTTAAGTTTCTATTCTATGCACAAAGATCACAAATCCTATTGGGTTTTTTTTGTCCCAAGACTAGATATGGTCAGAATAGTTCCACAATAAGACTGAATCATGAGCTCAGTGGTGGTATAATTCTGTAGCTTTAGGAACCTAGTGTCGGCACTAGTTGCTAATGTAATTCCATGGACACGACAAAGCTACTGAAATCACAAAATATAAAAGTTTAAGGGTTCTCTACAAATAATTTGCCTGAAACATGTATTTATTAAACCTCTGATGCCTATTCCTGGTCTTAAAATCAAGACTCAAACATGGTTAGAAGGGAAAAAGGAATTTTACCTCTGTATTTATTTTAAGGATCCTTAGGTGCACACGTCCAGATCGAATGCACCCCAATGCACACTGCAATGCACACCCCCAAAAGATCGGGTATAACATTATAGGTCTTACTAATTAGCATATCTATCAAAGACTCCCTAATGAGAGGCTCAAATGAGCTCCCCCTCTCCGAGGAGCCTTCCCCTGGATGGTTCTATCTTGGTTTACAGAATGTGTTCTGGAGAGGACCTTGGGGTCTGGGGCACACTGATCCCTAGCTACGAAGCTTCTAAAATGTTTAGTTTCCTAGCTGAACAAACAAGTCCAAGAACATAGGCTAAAACCCACTAAGAATACAGAAGTTATAAAAAGGTATAAAAGAGGTATAAAAGAAAAGGCAAAAAATCATCATGGCATCACTCCATTTGCAAAGTTGAACAAACAATACATTGTTTACCTTCCTGGAAACTTTAAGCCTCATGGAGAAATTAGGTTTCCATTTTAGATTGGTTTAATGCTACACAAATCCTTATCCAAGCATTTTGACTGCATTTCATAGCCAGTGTAAAATCATGCTTGGATTAGTCTTCTATATTTGTATATTTTTTGAAGATCATGCAGGAATTAAATACAATGTGTTTTACATAAACCTAATATACGAGTATAAATGTATTAGCCATAAGAAATATGTTCCAAATTATACCACCTGATCCTACAAAATGCTCAGTTATGTAGAAAACCAGTTAGATATATCTTTGTTTATTTTATGTACTTATGCTTATTGTAATTGTCTAAATCTTTAAAATATTAATTTATGAGTTGGCACAGTTTCAATGGAATTTTTACAACAATTCAGGAAAAATTTCTATTTTAGCTTTCTGTAAATATACATGCTTCAATTGTCATGAAATTTGCTTAATAGTTTATAACCTGTGGCCAAATGGATGGATGATGTTTGGAAATTTTTTCTTATAAAATATGCTTTGTTCACAAAAGCACCACTTAAAATCCAATTTCCACAGCATTTAGCAGCAGCTTTACTCTAAAAAATATTCTGCTTCACAGATGCTGAAAATTTGCTAAATCTAAATAGATTAACTCCTGGAAAACCATGTTTGCAGATGGAAAACAGCAATGCTATTTCGTTCCGTAAACACTTGTAAATATACGCGCTTTTTAAATAGAGATTTACAAATTATTTTATATTACAAGTAATCTAGTTTTATTTCTGCCCCATTGCTAATAAGAGTTGATGGTACATACATGATGGGACAGTGTTACAGCTAAGATAGTCATGATCAAACTCCCAGGGTAGAAATCAAGACCAGAAATCTGTGCCTGATTCATTTTAGCTCATCTAGGCATTCTTGCTAAGCACTTCCCCCTGTAACAATCATCACTCAGTGCAGCAAAGTTAATCTAAAAAGGAGGTATTTTGTCACTAAATACACCATTGTGGTTAATTTATCTAACACATCACTATTAACAAAGTTTTACATTTTATGTGCCTTGCTTGCAAATACTGGAACTTATTTTCATTGGGGGTTATAATAATGTAATCCAAGAGTAAATAAAATAAAACATTCTTTAAATATTTAGCTTTCCAAAATAATCTCTTTTTTTTCCTTTGAAACTGCTGAGTGTATGACATTAACATACATACTGATTCTTCTCTAGACATACAGAGAAATATCCCTCTAAATTACCATGCAACTTCTTGCCTCTGTCTTTATTTCAGCCAGTGTCAGGACTGTCATGTGCTATACCCGAAATTTCCTCATAAACATTTCAGGACATAAGCTAAGATCCCTTGGACTTCACATATGTATAACAACAGTGTAAAACTCAGTTACTATGTTATGCTGAGCTGTAAGGAATACTTTATTTTGTCATTTTGAAAGTATTCCTTGGCATTGAAGTGATCAGGTGATTTCCTCCAATTTTTCAAAATATTATAGGATATGTAGAGTAAATATTCAAATCTTGGACACGATACAGGTCTATATTTATACAGCAGCTTGAAATAAACTTGCAATTCAACATAACAAAATGTGTATTTTTCTTAGATCACATCTGATATATTCCAGTGACAGTTTTTTAAATGGAAAAACTTCAGCATGTCCAAAATCAAAACAGAATTATTTTGCTACCTTTTTGAAACAATGTCATGAAACCTCTCACATGCTTACTTTAGAAGACAGAATACTGTTGTACAGAAAAAATTTAGAAATCACCTCTTCTGATGTACAAACAAGCAACCACACTAGAAAATTCAGACTATTGATATACACTGAAAATTAACAGCAATTTTGTGTCCTCTCACTGTTATTAAATGTTCAATTCAGCCAAGCTTTTAAGGTAATCTGAATAGTATCTAAATTCTCATAATTATGTTATTCAAAGAATGATCTGTCTTTTGCTAAAGCTTTCCATGCATCTGTAGCAGACCAAGGTCCATCAAGTGCAACATTATTTTATTTACCATGCTCCATTGCATTAGTCTATATGAAATTATATTAAAAAGGGATGGGTTCTGAATTAATTTAATACGGCTTTTTACTGAAAATTATTTAAGAAGCAGTCCCATGCTTTTTGCTAGACAAGTTATTGAAATAAAGACAATTTCATAGCACAGCCATCTAACTGTTCAGCAATGTGTGCTTATTTCTTAGTCTTCAGTTGTTTGAGACTGCTTTCCAAATCCATGAGCATATTGTGATAATATGAGCAACATGAAGCTTGAGCCAACTAAAAAAAAAAAATACTTAGGCTGAAGTATTGTTGTTAGGCAACAAAAGTCATTTATTTGGCTCAGAGTATTATAATGGCCCACACACTCTCTTTTAAAAATAAAGTCAAAGTCCTGATGAATGTAGGTTCCTTCAAAGATTACATACCCCATAACATCCAGGAAAAGAAAGTTAGCAGAGAAACATAGTTTCTTCAGTTACAGCAGATTTTTTTTGTTCATTAAAGTAGTAAAAAGAAGATGGAGATAAATACCACCAAATTATCAAGATCAAGTTCTATTGATAATTGCACGTGAAAAATGCTGAAAATAGTGAATGATGAGACCATAGATTTGGTGCAACAGTGCTTTCCACAGCATTCCACAATATCCATAATATCCCAAGGGAATATGCCCCTTTTTTTGTAAATTGATACGAATTATATTAAAATTTATTTTGGTTTTAGCCATACCTCTGCCTTTTTTTCATTCTGCAAGACAAAGGGATAAATAAGTATGGGTGGAGGTTAACAGATGGCTGATAACTACTGGAGTTGCTATCTCAACAATATTTAATCAGTTGAAATACATTAAGATTATGATAGAAGTTTAGCTTACAACAATTCGGACATGAATCTACATTTGGCCATATGGTATATTTAACATATGGAGGGTGGAGGAATGATTATTTATACCATCTAGCTTAAAATTTCTGATTTTTATTCTCTCTAAGCAGCCTACATAGTTCAGGTGCTCTGAATCACCCCGCCGAAGAGACAAATCCTCTCCACTGACTGCCTTGAGAGTCTTGTCTCAGATGTTTGGTAGTTCAATCAGATTATGCAAATCTCCCCATTCTCCTCCTCCATCTGTCCCACACACATCTATACATACAGCTCACACCTCAGAGGTTTTAGAGAGGATGCAGTAATGGGAGAACAGCAGACTAATGCTGCGTAGAGCCCACAGGATACCTCAATGTTTACTGCTTCATCTACGTTGTCATTGCTACTAAAAGACAAAATATATTTTAATAACTGAAAGGAAGATAAATTCACTCAGAATTTATGTGAAATGAATAAAGCAGTGTTTGGAGCAGAATACCTAAGGTATCCTTCCCTTCTGCCTTCTTACTCCTGTGTGTGAAAGTCTAGGACACAGAGCTGAATACCATAATGGTGAGAGCTACAATACCGGGCTAGGCAGAATAGTCTTTAAAACACTTTCTGAAAGAATGAGGCATACATAAATTAGGCAAGCAATTTTACAGAATTAGAAAATTACCCCTTCAAAAGACTTCTACAAAAGAGAGCACTAATCTCAAATTAATTTGAGAGTGTGCATTTTCATTTTTTTTCATTGCCCAACGTTTGCAAAAGCTTTTTTCTTCTAAGTCCTATATACCAAAATCTAGCATTTAAAACATTTCAAAATATGACAGTATTTGTGATTGACCCATAATCCCCTCTTACAATTTTCCTCTTTATAACCTATCCTTGTCAATAATTCACAATACAAACCTGCATTATCCCAAATTTATTACTGATTTCCCAAAAAATTCGAGTCATTGATGTCCTCACATACTCAGTGCCACTGCTTTAAATACCAGTTTCCAGAGGAAACCGGTGTTTCAAGCACATCAGTGAATAAGATTGAAAATATCCAGTTGAAAAAGGTTTGTTAGACCTCTGTTATACTTTTAATAATTTCAAATGTAGAACAGAACTACAATTACACATTGTCACATGATGCTTCTAATTCCAGTGAACACCACTTTCTTCCCTTAGTAAGTAGAAGCTGGAAAGACAGGCACTACCTGTAAAACCACATGGTTATTCCTGGAGAGGCTGAAATGCCATAAAGAAATTCAAATATATGGATGCATAAAAAGTAAACTGGGAGCCACCTATACTTCTCTCTTTCCTCACCCCGCTGCACAGCCTAGCCACAGCAATGACACCTGCCTCTGCCTGCACCCATCAGAAGGAAGCAATGTGCTTAGGGACACAGCAAATGAGGGCAATCAGTACCCTCAGGTGGGATGTCATTAGGGGTCAAATTACTGAAAGCACCTACCCTCAAATCTGACTCACCTAAGATTCTGATTGAGGCTAAAACAAGATTTGGGACTTGGGATCATACTGTCTGCAAGTGGTAATACCCGAACAACTGAAAATTTTCTGCCTGAGTATTTTTCTGTCAGAAGAGACAGTGTCAGTTAACCAAACTCCCTTGCAGGAACACACTGATTTCCACAGCAACACAAACTGGAAAGTCGGATGTGAATTTCCTTCAAAGGAAAAATGTTGGCTGCGTCAGCCAACTCTGCCTGTTGCATAGCATCATAGCCAAACTTTTGCTCTGTGATGTTATCAGAGGACATAGGCACAAGCTGAAATACAGGAAATTTCACTTTAATAAAAAAACCCCAATATTTTCTTCACCGTGGCCATGTTCACTGCTAGTGGAACACATTGTCCAGAGATGCTGTGGAGTCTCCATCTGCAGAGGTATTTAAGGCACAACTGGACACAGTGCTGGCAACCTGCTGTATCTGACCCTGTGCTGAGTGGGGGATAAGACCAGATGATCCTCTGAGATTCTTTCCAGAGTCAGCCATGCTGTGATTCCTCCCATCTATTGTCACGACACAGCCTAAGAAGAGGTCTGAAATGCCCTAGTAACTCTGCCTGTTGCATAGTTAGTTAGTTATATGTTATTGGATGCTGGAATTAATTAATTAATTTGTTAGTGGATGCTGGAATGAAAATAAATAAATGAGAAATGTAGCATTTATTAGAGATATGAGAAGAGGAATGATTTATTACATTCAGAATAGATTACTTCCTATTACTAGTGGTAATACTCATGATGAGTTTTGTGCTTTCATTGTACCACACACCCTGACCTACTTTGCAGTGGGATTTCCTTAATTTACCTCCAGGAAGCCAATGAACATATCTAATTTCAATCTCTCCTTTCTTTCCAGATACCATGCAGTGATTAGATAAAATTTTGCATTCAATACAGAACTGGAAGACAGGAAGGAAAACTGTCATTTAATTGAAAGATTGATTCAGCATTTTAATTGACATATTACTGTTCCCTCACACTTGTGATTTGAAAAAAATCAGTCTATCCATCATTTATCTCTCTGCGGCTGGGCTGAAAAAAGAGAAATTGTTAGTCATACTTATATTAGTGTAACTACTTCAGTAAGTATAGAGGACATTGTAAAAGGAGAGTGATTGTTGTGAAGAATCTCCACAAAAAAAATCTTTCCATAGACTACCCTGGGAATAACCTGGTAACCCACTTTAACTAATCACTTGCTTTTCTTCTTGAAATTCTAGATGTGAGATGGGTTTGGAAAAAATATCTCTCAATTCAAAACATAGAAATATTCTTATTAACAGTAAAATCATATAAAGAGATACATATATTTATGTATGGTTGAGGCACAGCATGATACCATGGATATCCATGCTCAGAATACAAAGGAGGGGTTAATATCTTTTTTTCTTTGTATGTTGTTGGGAAAGTTTTTTGTTCTCTGTGGGTCATTTGAGAAATCACTGTCATTTTAATACCTGTCATGGGTTGTCCCTGACTTGAGAACGCAAAGACTTCATTGTTCTCATATATAGAGAGTAAATTGAGCAAAATGAAGTTAAAAGGATAATGTCATTAGAAAATACATGTTTTTCAAATAACAATAATATCAGTATCAACAATCTTGAGGGGTTTATTTAAATGAAACAAAGTTGGAAGCAACCCTAGAAGACATTTTAGAAAATATGGACAGGTATATATTGGGGAAAAGTCTGGGAAACAGATGTTGTCCTAAAGAAAGCTACAAAAGGTTTCTTTCACACACATGCCTTTTAGTTTTTCCTGCAAACTGTAAAATTCAGTCATAAATACTTAAATTACATTTTTCTCCTCCTAATCTGAAATTTCAAGTCATCTATTTGTATAAGCTGAAGAAGAAACACCAACAAATGGCAAAAATAATCACAAGATTCTATTGATTAAAATTTGCTCTGGATGTAGCCAATACCATTTTCATTTTCCTCTAATGCTGTTCTTTTACTGTAAAGTCCTAAATCCTAAATGCTTCAATTTATGTGCCTTAGCAACAAAAAAGCCACTTAACAGTGTGCTATCCAGAGATTATATTACACAGAGCCTTAGGCAAAAAAAGCCCCTTGATAAGTAGCTAAATGGGAACAGGCTGACAATGTTTTTGATTTGTAGCAGGGCTACTTTTCCCTTACCTACTGGGTTATTAAAATCCACATGCTGATGTATTGAAATAACCTTTTAAAGAAGAAGGTGCCCTTGTGCCTGGAAAAGTTTGACCTACTCAGGCTGTTTCAGCAGAATGATACAAAACGTCCAGTGGCATAGAAGCAAGGACTGAACAGACCTTCAAACCCCTTTCCATTCTTTTTCATTCTGCAAATCTGCCTTGCCTCTCTCTTGAGCACAGCCCGGGTCATTCAGCACACTGTCACACATGAGAAAGTATTCCGCTCACTCAGGCAAAAATTTAATTTCCCAATCTGAAGCATGTAGGTACAGGTTAGGTATGGAATAGGGAACAAAAATCCCAGTTCACTCCAGAAAATTCAATAGTCAAACTAAGTAGAACAAGGGTTTAGCAACCATGCTCACTCCTGAGACTTCTTCCTGTGGCTGATGAAGGTCAGGATTTCTCCAGCCCCTCTATGGATGCAGAATAGAGAAAACCTGACATCTTGCTGGTGGCAAGGGGGAGTATGATATTGCAGTAAAAGACATAGGGAAGGTTAAAAAGAATTTAAACACCACCTCCCCCCTTATCTAAATTACTAAATCTGTAAAAGGTAGAGAAGAATGAGCAACGAACCTTGATGACTTTGTGAAGTATTTTTCAGACCAGTATAACATTTTCTTTGCAGTAAGTAGAATCACATTCACTGTCTAATGAATTCTCTCTGAATTAGAACACAACAAGACAAAATATTTGCCAATTGTCCCCATCTAGAAATCTGAGTAGATTAGTGCTGATTAAGATGACATTATACAATTTGAGAATATCCTCTGCCCACCAGAATACTTAAAAAATATGTTTCCCACATACAGATTTTCTAAAATTGAAACAAGACACTTCACTTTCTGGATGAGCTGGAAACAGCTAGTCTAAACGGACCAGTTTAGACTAGAGTTCACCTAGTTTTAAACAACTACCCCATTCTCACTGTCATTCTGGATAGTGCAGTTTAGGGCTGTGACTAGCTAGCTAATGCCTAACAAAGATGTAATGGGAATACTTATCTAATTTTAACAGAGAAAAGTCAGAAGACTTTAGAGACAGTATAATTAATACACAATTGAATACTGTTCAAACAGCTATAATGGAATCCACATGAAGCTTTTTCAACAAAAAATAATCATTTACAGGGAAAATATTTTCTATAAAAGAAACATTAAGCTATTAGAGAGCATCCACAAGAGAGCCATAAGAATGGTGAAGTCTTTGTAGGGGAAAACTTCTGAGGAACTGCTGAGGACACTTGGTTTTTTCACCTGGAGAAGAGGAGACTGAGGGGAGACCTCACTGCAGTCTCCAACATCCTCATGAGGGGAAGCGGGGGGGCAGGTTCCGATCTCTCTCTGTGGTGACCAGTGACAGGACCCAAGGGAATGGCCTGAAGGTGAGCCAGGGGAAGTTTAGGTTGGATATCAGAAAAAGTTTTTTTACCCAGAGGGTTGTTGGGCGCTGGAACAGGCTCCCTAGAGATGTGGTCACAACACCAGTCTGACAGAGTTCGAGAAGCATTTGCACAATGCTCTCAGGCACAGGGTGTGACTCTTGGGGCAGGAGTTGGACTCAATGATCCTGATGGGTCCCTTTCAACCAAGAATTTCAATCAGAATTCTATGATTCTGATTCTGTGACTAAACGCATGCCCAGTTTCCAGACATTCCCGCAGCCTGATGAAAGACTGCTTTACTTTAGGTTCTTCATCCACAAACCACCACAGAGACTTGGCCTTAAGTTGTCCCTGTTAGTCACAGGTGGTTACCACCACATCATTTCTACATGCAGTCAAAAAGGCATTACTTTTCACTCGTTCTCACAGGTCCTTGAAGAACCACATTACCTCTTTTATGCTTGCTGGTGCGTGCATGTGTGTGGGAAGGTGCTCTTCTAAAAGCAACGCCTCAACATCAGATCAGGACATAGTATTCTCCAAGGCTAGATGAAGTCCCAGCATACAGTTGACATAAAACAATGTGAACAAAACACTACCATTCAAGTGTTTCAATGACTGCACCCCACTAAACTAAATAAATTTCCAGCTATGAGACACCTAAAGAAAAAAGATAATAATGAAATTAAATCCAAGAGTTGATTTCACAAGATTTGACAAAATTAAAATGCATTCTGTGACTATGTGACAATGTGATCAAAGTAGGCTTTTTCTTCTATAGCTCCACTCAATGCAGTGATTGTGATTGATCTTGAATCTTAGTGGTTCAGGATCTGAGTTGAGAACACTGCAAAAAATGGTTTCTGTGTTAAGCCAGTGTGGCCACAATGGATCCCTGTAAAGATCAGGCCAATGTTTTGAGTTCATTAACTGTGTGACTGATCCCAAGGAATCATAGTGAACACCCTTTCAGAGAGCTCATTTTATCATGGGCTGTGTTGACTCTAAAGGTTGAAGAAGAATTGAAATACTGATATTTAAAATTAGGTAATTGGCATTTGTACAGATCAGGCTTCCTTGTAACAGTCAAAGGAATGGGCATAGATTCATTCTTACCTCATTATACATTAATTTTGTACTTTGTTTTAAATAATGGAATGCATAGAAGACTCTCATTGAAAAAAAATGCAAAGGAAGTGAGCAATTATTTTAGGATAAATAGAACACAGGTGAGATTCCAGGTGTGTGTTTGCTAAGTTAAGTATCTGGTCCCTACATAAATTTTGAGTTAAATCTTTAAGATTTCCTTAAAGCAGAAAGAGAAAATCTATGAGGCAAGCAACAGTGATTTGAAGGAGAAAGATGACTGAAGAATCTCTTACTTCATGGATCCCGTAGCTGAAGGTCTCCTCAAGATGGAACACAATGAGAAAAACATTGTCTAAAAGTTTGGTGAAGCAATAGATGCCAGACAGTACTTCCTCTGACTTGGGGACAGGGGAGAGGCTTTTTGCTCTGAATATACATGCATAGACAACTTTTGTTCTGTTTTCTGTCCTCTGGACTGTATTTTGAAATGAGGTTTGCTTCTATTTGCTCTTCAGAAGAATAATATCTAAATGGATGTGCGTATCTGCCTAGGTGACATATTGCTTATCAGTTCTTATTCATTGCTCCTGATTGAATTTGAGACAGAAAACTTATTGATGGGATAAAAATATTTTTTCTGCCACTCACACAGGAGATGACAGAAAGAAAGTGATATTGAACACTGACAATGACCATAAGTACAAAGATTAAATATGGCTATATGGTGTTTGAGTGATTAGTACCACCTGGCCAGCTGCTTTTTGCTATGTTGAGTTTTGGCTTAGACAAAATGAAATAACCTTCAATGCTATTTGGCATCTGGAAAAATAAAAGCACAGGCACTTGGGTCACAACAACTTCATGCAGTTACAGGCTTGTGGAAGAGTGTCTGGAAAGTTGCCTGACAGAACAGGACCTGGGAGTCAACAGTGGCTGAACATGAGCCAGCACGTGCCCAGGTGGCCAAGAAGGCCAATGGTTCACGTCAGCAGCAGCATGGCCAGCAGGACCAGGGCAGGGATTGCCCCCCTGCACTTGGCATTGGGGAGCCCACACCTCAAATCCTGTGTCCATTTCTGGGCCCTTCATTGCAAGAAAGACATTGAGGTGCTGTCCATGGAATGTGGAATGGAGCTGTGGAAGAGTCTGGAGCCCAGTTCCTTTGAGGAGCAGCTGAAGGCTGTTCAGCCTGGAAATAAGTAGGCTTGGGGAGGACTTTTATGCTCTCTACAACAACCTGAAAAGAGGTTGTAGTCAGGTAGGGGGTGGTCTCTTTTGCTGAGTAACAAGCTACAGGACACGAGGAAATGGTCTAAAGTTGTGCCAGTGATGGCTGCAATTAGGAAGGTTTTCTAATATCCTAATTAGATATTAACAAAAATTTCTTCACTGAAAGGATTGTTAAGCACTGGAGCGGGCTACTCAGGGAAGTGGTTGAGTCACCATCCCTGGAGGTATTTAAGAGACATGCAGATGTGGCACCTGAGGACATGGTTTAGTGATGGACTTGGCAGTGCTGGGTAAATGGTTGGACTTGATCTTAGATGTCTTTTCCAATTTGAATGAGTCTATGATTCTATGAACACTGTGTTAGAAGTCTGAATTCTCTTTCTAAAATCAATTCAGACCCACAGACTGATGTGGAAAATTCTCTAGAAAAAACCCCCAAAACCATTCAAAACCCCACAAAAACCTATCAAAAAACCTACCAACAAAAATAGCAGAAAAAAGAAAAAAAAGGAGTGAAAGATAGCTATCTCCTAGAGAAAAGCCTATCAAATAACTCCAAGAATTTCATTATACAGAAGAGAAGTAACACCTGTAGAGCACTTTAAGCCTATACTTAACATACACACAGAGAGCACCAGCTCTCTGATGCCCACCTCATCACAGAAAAGCACCATGTTCAGAACAGAAAGGCAGTCAGTGCTTCCTCCATGGTAACAGGTGGTAATTATTATGGAGACTGATGGTTCTATTCTCCCAGATTTGCTTGCTCTACTGATTTTGATTTTTGTAGGCAGAAACTTTCACCTGTGACAAGCATCCAGTCCACAGGGAAACAGGGAAGGGAAGGCATAGCCAGAACCATCCAGGCAGCAGCCTGAAAGTAGTACCTGGTAATACCAAACTACCACAGGATAACTGAGAAAACAAAGAGTAAGCAGATGCAAAAAAGAAAAATAAACAAAGAACAAGAGATGACAGTAAATGTATTACAAAAGACCCATGGAAAACGAGAATTAAGGAAAAACTGATGTTGCTATGGTCCTAATGAGAGCACAATAATGGGATCTTGAGGGAGAGTCTACATTCCCCAGGGAAAGAAAACTTTCCCCCGGTCTTTTTGAAGAGGATCAACTTTTTGCAGGTTTGTCTTGTTTGTTTATTTGTTTTTCTCCTAAAACTCCTCTCCTTTTTGCCTTGTCACCAATTCTATGGGTTGTATAACTTTATAGAATTTTTTTCTAAGTAAAGAGGAAAAATATGTTATGCAGAATCTTCTCTAAAGTTCAAGTAAAGACTTCTGTGAATCTTGACATATTGTAATTACAAAACACCAGTTATTTTTCTTAATTTCTCTTTCAATGCTATCGTTACTGAACTTGTGAAAAACTGAATAATGTTTTTTAGTAGAGCAATAACAGAATAAATTTTGAAGATTGTCCTTCCTTTTCCCTCCTTTACTCTCTAGTTTGGTTAATGAGGTGGAAGATAACACAACTGATAAAGACTGAATAGCTGAATGAATTTGTTGAATAGATATAGGGAATCTAATTTCAATACAAAGAATAAAAATAATAGCTGACGTAACTTTTTGATATACATTATTCATGCTAACCAAGAAGAAATAAAAAACCAATTTCTAGTTTTCAAATTCTCCTTTGAATACTGTGTTCTTTCATGGAACTATTTGATTTGCAAATGAATGGAAATCTAGATAGCAAGACTACACTTACTTTTGCAACTTTCAAAAAAAAAAAATTTTTTTGCATTGCCCACTGCCTTCTGTTTCACTATTAGTACTTGTAAAATATTTCATTCATATGCTGGCATTTTAAAATAACTTTGCTTGATTTTAGTTTGCTAATAAATGCTTTCTTTAACAAATTCAGATACTTACGGCTTCTTCCCCACGCTGAGATATTTTTTCAAATTATTTCATCTCTGTGTTCCCATTGACACATGGTATCTTTTACTAACAATTCCTCAGTTATAGAAAGTTATCCAGGACATTCAGGTCCTTTTTGTTCGCAAAGCTGCTTTCTAGGAAGTCAACCCCCAGCACGTGGGCCCCTGCTAAAAGGGTTTATTGCATCCCAGCTACAGAAATTTGCTTTTCCTTGTACTAAACTTCTTTTAAGGTCCCTGTTATCCCATTTCTATTACTGTATAAAGTCTATTTTTGTTTAGTTTCCTGGTACAGATACAACCTCAGTGCTTTAGAGGAACACATGCTTTGTTTTCATAGGGTACTGATTCTGGTACCTATTTATAAGCTATTCTACCCTGACAGTACACAAATGTTTTGACTCAAAGCTAGATCCCCAGATTTATTTCAGACCTTTAAATATTTAATAATGAATTTTAAAATGTTGTTTCTTAATGTTAGGAAGCATTTGATATTCTACATCATATGCACAAAGGCAAAACTGGGAGCAATCCAGTCTTGGACAACATAGAAGAAAAATGGTAATTGGGTGAGATGTTTTTCTCCCAAAGAAAAGTGAGATTCCCATTCCTAATGACTAGAAAACTCAATATATTAGGCAAATATAAATACCAAAGCTAGTGATTGAAGGAGTACCGTGCTTTTCTGTTACTATCTGGAAACTCCAATCACATGCTGTGTAAAATCTCTCCTGGTAGAGTTACTATTTCACTTGAAAACCCAGCTCCTGGAAACAAGAACATGGACATTTCCCGGTTGCCATTTTAAAATTAAGTTTCTAAGCCTCACAGTTGCAGGAAGAGAACTGAAAATAAGACTGTCATTACAGAAATTCTCTGGTATATCCCCTCTCATCTGATAGGTACCTGGCACAATTACATTTGGTGTTGGCAGCTCACATTAAACGAATTAGTCAATGCTTATGCCATCAAGAGGAAAGGCTTTGGTGACAACACTATATGGATTCATGGACCAGCTAGTTTGGCATTCAAAGAATTTTAGCAGATGTCCTATGCCATACATCTAAGAGGATATCCACTGCAGTAAACTTAGTAAGGTTCCCATCACATCATGAGAATTTTATGTGTCTACACCATGAAAACACATGAGTTTGGGGTTGCTTTGTAACACAGAATGGCACCTCCTCCAACCTAAAAACCTGAGGTCTTTCTGGCATTGAATTGTTAGTGTTACAGACCCTTGTAGATTTCTTACAGTACTGGACTGTAACACAGATGTCCAAACTAACATGCTGATGTAAACACAGCAAAGACATTAGAGATTTATTTACTTTTATATATACCCTGGTCATATTAAAGCTAGTGTAAACATGTAACTGTTCTAGTAGGTTTGTTTTAGTTTATAAGATCAAATCATTCACAATAGTGAACGAAAGAACAGGCAATATTTTAAAGACTAGGGAAATAACACCTAAAAGTGACATCAAACACCGGTCTAGGTCAAAATCTACTATATGTCTATCATCACTTCAAAAGTTAATAATTTATGTGAGGAAAGTCACTTCAATTGTTCAATTTCTAGCTATAGAGCTATATAAAAAAAATGCTAGCCAAAACTATCTTTAAATTGACTTTTTCATTAGAAATTGAAGTCAATTCTGAAAAAAAACCTTTTGTTTTTCTCTTGATCATGATAGTCCGCAATATTAATTTCATGTGTTACTATTTTAAAAATGTGAATGTGATAAATACATATCACACTAATACACATATAAAGTAATTCTTTCAATTTTAATAATCTTGCTAGGTACAAAATTTTGGTAAGTTTGATACTGAATGCTTTTAAATCCTCCAAGGCTGGAAAGGAAAGTAATATCCTATAGACAAAATGACTTAATAAAAAGGCCTTGAAATTACCAACACTTCAGTGAAATACAAAACTATTTTAGGTTATTTAACAAAGGTCTCTTCCGTTTCTCAAGACCTTATATAGTTGGAAAAGTAGTCATTTATACACCTGAGTTAAGAGGTGAGAATAAATTAAATACTATTTCAAAGAACATGCATAAATCTCCTTGAGAGATTTAACTGCCATTATGAATTTTCTATTAAGTTCTGACTATTACAGGTTCTAGCTTTTCCTATGGTTTCAAAAGTGTTTTATGCCTGTTATAAATAAAAGTTTTAAACTGAAGTTTATATTAATATGATGAAGCAGATTTGCAATTGCAGTCTGTCATTCAAGATAGTATTTGTATGATGATTACTTTCCAGAATGTCAAAAGATTTCGTTCCGATCATCACTGAGAAGTGTGCATGTCTGTCTGAACAATATTTCAGTCTCACATTCAGTTATTACAGTTGTCCAGAAATTCTACAGAGGTAAAACCTCCAGAGAGAAATTTCTGCCATACCCTGCCTTTCTTTATTGAAGGAACACCATGAGAATATATTTTACAATATTTCAGCTCTTCTACCCCAAGTTCTGATTAAAGTGAAAAAAAAAAATCAAAAGTATATGATAAGAAAACTACTGGAAAGATAAATACTGAGGGTTTTTTAGGGAAAGCTGTTAGATTTCATCAAAGTACAAATATTTCAGATCATTACTTAATTATTTTAGCTGATGTTTATGAAAAGAATTTAGAAAAACAAATTTACAGAAACTTTTAAAGTTGTGATAGGTATGTATATGACACTGTTTTATGTCTTTTTATGCTTGAGTCCTGAACAGTAAAATAATTACACATTTTCTTTCTCTGTTTATTTTTGGTCTTGTTCTACCTTCTATACCAGTTCTCTATGTTCTCAGTACTTCTTAAAGGCAAGTTTCCTGTGGATACCCTGAAATTCAGTCACAGTTCTTGAGTTTTCTATCTGGGGGTTCTACCTCATATCACTGATTTTTCAGATGTGTCTTTTCCAACATAGAAATGACTATCTATTTTTCTCCTCTGTCAACATCTACATCACAAAAAGATTTTCTACTCCTTAACTCTTTTTATTATTTTTCCCAACCTTCTTCTCTCAGCTTTTTAATTCTGCATCCTTAATTGCATATAACTGTCCAGCTGAATGTCACTTGATACTTGTCACTCATATGCAGAGGCCACCTTGATCTTCTGAGCAGTAGATATTCTCTAGGTGTTACACTTACGGCTTCACAGGTGAACCTCAGCCTCTCAACTCCTTTCTGTTTCTTCACAAAGAATGAAGAACCTGGAAAGAGCACTTGTTCTTGCCTGCTGGAGAAGCGCACTCTGGCCACAGCCAGACAATATGGGAGTGCAAAGAAAGATTGTGTAGGTGGAGAAAGGAAATATTCATGGGTTGAAGAAGACACTAGGATGAAGTGAAAAAAAGCATGGAGGGAGAGGAAAACAGAAAGGAGAAGAAAAGGAAAAAGGAGAGGAAAAAAGGTAGAAAGGAGAAGAGGAAAGGATTGTACAAGACAAGAGACACTTGGGATGTTTCTGGAGAAAGATGCAAAAATAGGAGATGATTCCAAGGGGACAGAGAAAAGGGGAAACAGATCTTGTGTCTGACCTGTGATAAAAAACAGACGTAGTGTCTAATTTAAGCAGAGCAGAATGAGCCGCCACAGTGTCAGAGCCCTTGTGTACTGTTGTGGTGTGAACACCAGTGGCCAACAGGTGGAAGAATTAGCTACCACAGGAACCTGTGATACAGGGACCCTGTATGCCAGGGACCTGAAAATCAGTTCCTGGAATATGCACAGTGGGGACACCTCTTGGGAAATAAAAGGATAAATTCCATATCCTGCTTGGCTTTTGAACATCCTGCCTGTTTGTTTCAGTTTTGGGAAGAACCCCAAAATATTGATCAACTAAAGTTTACCTTGTCTGCATATAATATATCAGTGATTGCTGGTGGTAATAACAATTGTACAATCAAAAAATACACAAAAAACATTACCCTTTCAAACAGGATAGATATTCAGCCACTCAAAAAAACCCAAAACAAATAGGAAGCAGCAACAATTTTCAACTCTTTCCAACTCCTCCCTCCTTACTGAGAGCTCCTTAAGAAAGCCAACACTGAAAATTGATTCTCTTAAAATGTTTTAAGAGAAAGCTGGTTTTCACAAGCAGAGATTTATACTTCTGAATGTGAACAAATTGCTCTATAAGGAAGAATGTATATTTTAATATAAACATTGTTTTGAATGAGAAAAAGATTTTATGATAGGGTCAGTCAGGTTGGAAGGGATTTCAGGAAGTCTCTAGTCCAACCTCCTGATAAAATTAGGGTTGAAACTAATTCAGACCAGGTGTCTCAGGGAATTCTTCAGTTGCATCTCAAAAATCTCCAAGGACAAAGACTTCACAATGTCTCTGGAAAATTTGTCCTTGGTGATTTTTTGTTTTTTCTACCAAGGCAGAACCTCCCCCACTTCAGGTAATGACCATTGCCACATTAGTTCACCATGCACATTAAAGAATACAAACATGCAATGGCCACTAATGTGCTTTGCTTTGGCACCTTGCTGTTATGTAAGATACTGGAGGGAAGACACCTTTTGGTGGCTGGGATGAGTCATAGTGGCCATGACTGTAGATATAAGTGAGACTGTTATTCTGGAATCACAATAACACCTCAATTTTCCCACTGAAACTTCCGTACAAGTAGCAATCAGTCCCAGCTTGCTTAATTTTGAAACCTGATAGTACCACAGACCAGGATTTTTGACTGTCAGTTCTGCTAAGCCTTTACATAAGAAAGGTTGCTATATTTTGCACGTAAATCAATATAAACCCACAGTACAAATCTCCCAGACAACTTTGAGATTTGCAAGTTGCTAGGAACAGCCTTTTATCTTCCTCTCTGCAGTCTCATGTTGGTTAGACAAGAAAAGCTTTAAAGACTTCAAGTATGGACTTTGGAGAAAGGTACAGACATGCATTTCTTGTTGCTTTTTCTTCCTTTTAACTTAGAAAGAACAACTTTCCAGAATTAAAATGTCAACGATATTGACTACCCTAAATAGTTACAATTTTTTCCTAAAGAAAGTGGTATTTTTGCCCCCTTTCATATAAATACATACTACTGTAATTTCAAAATAGCTACTATACCTTTAGGTATACATTTTGAACTAAAATAAGCATATTGATTGTACCTTCTGCAGTGAAAAAAATCAGAGACAGAAAAAAATTAAAAACTGTGAAATAGCTACTGTTAAAATAAGGCCACTTACAAGCAAAATGAAAAAAAAAATATATTGAGAATCTTTCCACTGTTCTTTTAAGGTGAGATTTGAAACTAAGCATCACATATTTAGGATTCAGGTGCTTCAGGTTGTGATACGGTGGATATTGCTTTCTGTTGATGACCCAACTTACTCCATTGACTTATTCCACAAGTTAAAGGACAGTCAGTTTGCCCATTTTAGAGGATTCACAATAGGACTTGCTCTTTTCTTTTCTTCATCCTGTTTAATTCTGCACGGCTTCAAGCATATTGCTTGTCACCTTAGTAGCTGAGCACATGCAAGTAATAAAAAGATTAGAATCTACCAAATATCTTTTTTCACATCCTTTCTCATTCTTCTAGTTGTGTCTGTAAATGAGTGTGTGCAGAAAAATTGATGTCTGAGAGAGAAAGAGAAGAACACCGATTCTTTTTGTAGGTTTGTTCTTGTTATACTCATGCTGTTTGTGTTCTTATCAAGGACAAAACTGGAGCAGAAGACAGTGAGATCAGGACAGATCTTTTTGTCTAACATGTTCAACTACAAATCAAGGATCTGATTTCATATTAGCCTTTCGCACATATTATTTTATTTTGCTTTAGTCAAACAACAGTTTCAATTAGGAATTTAATGGCTTTAATATATCCTGGGGCATGGTATGGAATACCTTGATCTTAGGGACCAAATCTAGGAACTTTATTCATCTTTTTGTTTCATAAGATGACTATGTCAAGCACGGAACAGTTCTGATGTTTTTCTAGTAAACTGTGTTGTTAAGCATGAAAACAGAAAGATATTGATGAAGGACCTAAATACTGTGAACTGCAATGCATTCCACTTCCTGATAATCAGATTTGTTTTAATAAGAGTCTTGTTCTTCACTGATGGTTGTTTTCCAGAGAAGAAACACTGATGTCAAATGAGGCTGCCAGAGTTAAAAAAAAGAAGCGTTAACTGGGATCTTCCCTGTACTGATGCACTCAGGGCTGCCCAAGCAGAAGAGACAGGTACAGCTGGCCTTGCTTCCCAGTGCTTGTCAAGAGACATCAATGCAAGTGGAGCAAAAGCAACACACTACATGAAACAAGGAGTCTGATTAAGGTGATACAGCAACTGGTGGAGCTGGTAGAACTTCTGAGCTCCTAGATTCTCCTACCCCCTCAGGACATCATAAAGTCACACACCAGCTCTCCCTATGGCTTTCTTGTGAAAGATGCTCAGGTAGGAAGACCTAGAAAGGACACTCAATGTCTTCTGCACAAGCTGTTGATTTGGAAGATCGCCTCAGAACAGCATGAACCTTTTCTTCAATTTACATGACTCCCTATACTTACTTTCTTACAACTGATGGAAAGAGTTTATGGAAAAATCAGCTCTTCCTGAGCTTTAATAGATTAGTAGCAAAATTGCCAGAAGTCACATCATAAAAAAATTAGGGAAAAATAAATTACTTTTTAATATGCATGGATAACCCAAACATTAAATCACAACATAATTTGCATTCCACAGAAATAATCTCTGTATTTAGATATACAAAACTGCAGTGTTTCTTAAAGTACTAACTGAAAATCTACATCCTATGGGAGAATGTAAAAATACTTATTTAAAAATAAATTTAAATTTCATGTCTTGATGTGTGTTCCTGCTGTCCCCACTTAAAATTTATCACTTGTTTGTTTGTCTGTCTGAGGGGTTATTTGACAGGAAGAGATATAATCCCATCATGTATTGTTTTGACAGAAAAACATGCTACCCAACTATGAAAAAGGATTAAAATGTTATTATCTGTCATACAGCATGCCCTTTACACAAAGTTAATCACTTTTAAGAAGGCAGACCTGCACTTCATAGCAAGGGATACAGCCAGGCAAACTTCAGCAATATCCCTCTTAGAGGAACAGATGAACAGAGCATTTCCCTGATTGTCCTCTAGCAGTGTGAGGAAAACAACATTCAAAGCTGCATGACTGCCTTCCTTTCCTTTCTTAGCTCCATCAGCACTTAGGATGCTTTTGTTTTTCCATCAATTTTTCAGTACCAGAAGCAAGAAAAGGATGGGGCCTTTTATTTCATGTTTCCAGGCTGCCTTGTTTTTTCCAGGTGGTGTTAAAAGTAAATAAAATTGACAAGACAAGGCTAATAAGTTGAGGACTTGATGTTCTCATCTTATATTTTGAGTCTGTTACAAGTAAACCTTTAATGGCTCCTACTAACCCCATCATCATCTGTCAGCCAAGCCTAGCAAAAGTAACAAGCATTGACTGGGTTCTAGCCAAGATGAGTTTAATTTGAGAGTCAATAGTCACTGTTTCTGTTAAACTTCTGTGGAGTATTGCATGTTATTTGGCTGACCTTGGCACCTCCAGTCTCTCTTCATTCTCCTTTTCTCTTCTTCTCAATTACTTGGTATTTGTTCTGGATCTGACACTGGCTTGGTACTTCTTGGTTCTCAAACCCCAAAAGGTTTCTTTATACTTTGAAGCAATTCTGCAGCAATTCTTCATTTCTTATAAGAAGACCAGTAAATTCAAACAAACAGTTCTCGTGGTTTGGAGATGCATTACTGTAATTTTTAGTGTGGCCACTAAGGTGACTATGGAAGAAAATAACACAATCAATTTTTTCTTTTTTTAATCCACTTTTTCAAACAACTAAAGCAATTAGAAAACTACATGCTTTTTGTTTCTTTAAAAATATGAAATGTACTGTACTAGGATCTAAAATAGCCTGAAACTTCTGGAGTCAATCAATGTGGAAATGTGGAAATCAGAGTAGAAGAAAGGAAATGTTGCAACTTTTATGTTGCTCAGCAGGGGCTACCTGGATGTGTAATTTCATATTTTATGTTATATTTTATGAGGTACATTTCAGTTACAGTAAGGAAGGCTACAAGGAATAAAAGCAGGTAATTATACCAGCATTTGCAGAAATCTAACTCTCCAAAGAAAGGAATACTAAATAAGCTTTGTTGTAACATCTGTGCACACACAATGAAGTATGAATTGTGGAAGGTGTCTTTGGAAATTTCTTCAACAGTTAAGATAACTGTGAAAGACCCAAAGAGGAATGAGCTATGCACAGAACTGTTGGGCACTGTTGGCTCTTGATCTACCTCTGACTGTTTCCTGTAAGACAAAATACCCAGCCTTCTCCTTGTCTGTTGCTACCAGTTTGCCAGTTACCAGTTACCATGCTAACTGAGGGATGTACACTTTCTTTTACCTTCTTTTTCTCTCTAGCATACTTTTAGAGGCCCTTGTTATTCTTTGCATCGCTTGTCAAGTTCAGCTCCTGATGCACCTTGGCCTTCCTGACCCCATTCCTATAGAACCAGATTGCATCCCTGTACTCTTTGCAGGATACCTGTTCTGGCTTCCAGTGCCTGCACATTTTCTTCTTGCCCATTAGTTTGACCACCAAGTCTCAACTCAGCCATGCCAATCTCTCATCTGCCTTGCCTGATTTCTTACACCTTGGGATCAAGAGTTCTTGCAATCTATGGAAAGCACCCTTAGACATCTGTCAGATCTGTCCCTGAAGGAGTATCTCAGGGATTTCTACTGACTGATTCCTTGAACAGGTGAAAATTTGCTTTCCTGAAATTCAGGATGCTGACTTTACTCTTCAAATGACCCATCTCCCCCAGAACTGCAACTTCCAACATTGCAGGGTCACTGTAACCCTGGCTGCCACCAATCTTCACACCCTAGATTAGTTCGCTTGCTTTAGTGACCATCATATCCAGGACTGCATCCCCTCTGGCAGGGCAGTCTTTTACCGGTCTTAGTAAGTTGTGCTCCATGATTCCATGAGTCTCTTGGACTGCCTACAGCTCACAGCATTGCTTTCCCAGCTAATGTCAGGCAGGTTGAAGTCCCTGAGCAGGATGAGAGCCTGAGAACATGATGTCTCCTGTAGCTGGAGCAAGAAGGCTTCATCAATAGGCTCCCTGGATCAGGGTAGCAGACATCAACCACAAGGTTCCTCTTGTTGCCTTGGTCTCTAAATCTTACCCATAACCTTTTGACCTACTCAAGGCTATTCTTCAGAGACAGATCTTAACATTCTATCCATCTCTGGATGTGGTAGGGAACCCCTTGCATCTCGTTCTTCTCTTGTCCCTGCTGAACAGCCTGTAGCCACGGATGGCTGCGCTCCAGCCATCGATGGCTACAGGTTGGTACAACATGGCTACATTTTCCAGTGGTATAACTGTTTCAGTGTGTCAAAATCAGTCATTCCTTATGTTTAAAAATGTGATGCAAAAGACTGTGACTGTCTCCTCCTGGTGCTCTAAATATCACAAATATGAGCTCTGTATGTCAGATTTTAAAAGTGCAGGGCTGCCAGGACTTCACAGCTCATGGACCAGCCCCTCCCTAATGATCAGATTTGTTTCCACACTAATTATCAAAAACCTAAATAAGCAACTAATAAGAATAGAAATATGTAGTATATAATAGGTGTCATATTACATTTGAGGGAGAAAACTATTTTCTTTCTACCTATGGTGCACTTGTGTCACACTTGTCACACTTGTGTCAAACGTTTGGTTAAAAAAAAAAAAAAAGAAAAACAATCTCCCATTGGCACATGAAAAGATGCTTGAAGGGGTTTTAGCTTCAAATAAACACTGAATATCTTGAGATCTGTGATGAAATTATGGGAACTAACAATGACTGTCACATGGCAGAGACTCCAGGGCCTGTTGCTGATACATTCAGCTTTCAGATACGCAATCAGCCACGTCTTGCTTCAGCACCTTCTCTTATTTTCTACTGACACCATAAGCATAACTTCGCTACATATATTCCTGCCAAAAATAACTGGCTCTTAGGCAGGGTTTTTCTTTTCTAAAAGTGCTTTTGAGGCTGATTTTTTTTTAAATACTGCTAATAGAAAATTTAGAAAAATAAGACTGATTGCTTTGAAAGGCTGGACTGCACCTGGGATTTTTTAGACTTCCAGTCTCCTTGTATAAATGTAAGTAAGAGCTGAGGGGGTCCTATCCCTGTAATACAACCACCTATATTAAAATTCAGATCAAGGAATAAGAGCTTTTTTTTTGCTCTGAGGCAGGATGTCTAGAGAGTTTGTGTCATAACATGGGCATCCCATCTTCCTCAGACAATTGTGCAGGGCACATGGAGATACCGAGCATCCTGGGAAGACTGCTGCAAAACTGGGGTAGATGCCAGGTTCCTAGAATAGCCTACCATCAATCCAGAGAGTCTCTGGAAGACTGTGCTGGCCCCAAGATATCATGAGTTAAGCATTTTAGGCTTCACTAATTAGCACTTGCTCTAATTTTACTCTAGGATTTCATTTTCACTGGAAGTAATGGCAGCTGCTCCCTCTCCAGAGGAGCCTTCAATCTTGTGGAGAAAAATTTCACTATAAAAGGAGAGAGACATTTGGTCTGCTACCAGTACAAACCCTTAGCTCTTTGTGAAGAACTGGAGCACAGGATATTACATGAATTAACCATGGCTATCAATTCTGCTTGATCACCAAGGAGGCAGTGGTCAGCCCTTGACCCTGGGGAAATTTCGCTGCTTTTTGACTAAAGAAATACCATTTATGTACTAGTAGCTATCAGATGTAATATCAGATTGATTAATATTACACTTTCATGACATGTTGCATAAATTTGGAACCAGCATTGAACCATGTAGCCATAAATGTTTATAAAGGTGTCACTAATATACCTTGAACGATGAGACACAATGCTAACAGGAATAGTAGTGCCAAAATAATGTTTACAATATACAGTACTTTGGCACGAGTCTACCATAAATTTGATGTAGAAAGCAAAATTTTACACTGAGTGTACTCACATCATAGATGAATTTGAAGTTTCATGAAAGCACATCATATTTGAGAAATTAGATAAAAATTAGCAGAACTTGCAATAAAAAATAACTTGTAATAATTGCTATAAGTCTTGGCTTGGCTATAAAATAGAGTCATAAAAACCTAAAGCTACTTAATGCAGTGTCTCTTACATATTGAGAAATTTATTGAGTCACACACAGCAAAGTAGTAGTGAATTAGTCAGTAGTGAGCAGTCAAGGAATTGGATAAATATTTGACTCCCCAGGAAACAATACAATACTCCCTAGGAATCTAACTTATGTTAGGTAAAAACAGAAACGCCCTCAGGGAAATTTAGGGAAACCTAAGGAGAGTTAAAACTGAGCAATGCAGTAGCAGAATACATTCAGAAAAGCTTCTGGAATGATGAAATGAAATTGTATAAGATTATCACATATTTTAGATTCACTGTATACTGGTATCATTGTAGGTACCTCAGGAAAAAAACACTTAGAAACATTAATGCTCACACGTTAACAAATGCAAAGAAGATCCCTATAGAGTCACGCACACCTCATAAATCTTTGGGATGGTCAAATTTTCTTTGAAGATTGTCTTGCACACTAGCCAAGGTATTTGAAAAAATGTGTAATGAAAACAGTTTAAAAGAGGGGAACTGAAATAAGAAGATATGAAAATGTCTGTGTATGAGAGGAATTAGCAGATGAATAGGAGGAGGGATGTGTCACAGAAATGCCTCACATACTGTGTTCATTAATTGGCATATATGACAAAAGTCATAGGCTAAATACAGAACTTGGGAGGAAACTTCAAAGGACAAATTTTCCATAAACAGATTTCTTTTCTCCTCTTTATAAGACCTCTCTATATTGACTATTCTTGGAAAAAGACAGTCTTCTGAAGAGGAGGATGGATGCATATGAATATTTCTACCTTCCTAGAAGAGGAAAAAGCTACAAGAGCTAAAACATGCTCACCACAAGAACTGGTTTAAGAATTCCATTAATGCCCCATGATCTGGCTCAGTCCATTACAGGGAGCACAGATGGAAGTTCAGATGTGTATTAAAGCTCCTTCTGCACATTACAATGTCTTCCCAGCATCTTTAATGAAACTCCTCTTGAGAGATGAACATTAAGCTATGTTCCTTCTGGCCTGTTCTTCATCAGAAGTAAATTTCTGCCCTCAGACTGTATTAATGACTCTGCTGATGACACAGGAGATGAAACAAAGCACAGCTCATTCCACAAAACCAGCATTTATTTTTCTAGGCTAGGAGAAACATATTAAAATGGGCGATGACAGCTAGTTGTGTTAGAAAATTAATGATTCAAGGCTCAAAGTACTGATTGCATATCCATAAGAGGTTTCATGTTCAAAGTGGGAACATTTGATTGAACTGAGTTTATATTTAGAAAGACGGGATCTGTTCCTTTCAAGCCCTATGTTAGATTTGGATTAGTTTCTTTTAAAAGCATTGCACATTTCCTTAATTTTTTTTTCTGCAACACTTGGCATACTTTTGTATATCACTCTACAAGAAATCAAAACAATTCTTAACATTTAAAAGGCAAAAAATATTTGGTTTAAGTCCTGACTGAACAAACTGGACTATCAATAGTTGGAAATCTTGCTTTCCCCTATTTTAAACTGAATTGAAAACAACCGAATTCTTTATGAACCTTTGTGTATGTGTTTTGGTGTTTGCAGTAAGAATGGCATTCTAGGCATGCCCACCTTTTCCTTTCTTGCAGCAATCCTCCAGTAATGGGCAACTCAGTACACTAGACCTTCTCACTATGGAGAAGATCGGTAATTGCCTATAAAATGTGTCATAATTCCCCTTGTCTAAGTCAAAGGTGCTTTTAAAAACGAACAACTGTATCTGCAGTTTGATTACAACAGCAGGAAGAAAAATAAAACAGTGAAAACTCATTAATCAATTCAGTCACCTTTTTTTTTCTGGCATCTTGCACTGCAGCTCAGTATTACTGCATCTGATAAAGCCCCAGGCATGTTTCAGACCTCAGGTGTGCAGCTAACAGAGATTCCCACCATAAAGCTCCTTGGACATAATTAAAAAGTTAGTTGACCAGATGCTCGAAACAAGGTGTAATGGGTTTGTCAGCTTTGTCATATGCTGTCACCTGAAGGAGTGTCAAGTTAATCTTGAGCACATGTATGGGGAGAGGACGTGAAGGTTTCTGCTGGTCTGAAAAAACAAAAACTTCAAACAGCTAACTGTTACACAGCTTTGGGTGCAAACTTTCTCACATTATTTTGAAGCATGCTTAGTCCTCCCAAATAAAGAAAATCCAGAACATTCAACAGTCTCACCAGTGACTGAGAAAGGAAAACCAAAACCATGTAAGCTCGCTGGAAAATAGTCACATGATAACTCTAATGCTAAAGAGTTCTTTCAAGTAGCTTAGCCATACAGCCCTGTATTCCTGCTCTTTAGTCTCAAATGCCTCAGGATAAAAAAGTAGTGGCCATTACTACAGAGTGATCTCATTATGCTTGATAGCTCCCAATGTATGGTTGTTCTAGTGCTTTGTTCAAATACTATTGAATTGTTATAATATTTGAGCACCTACTGTTCTATCTAGAAGGAGTTTCACAATTATTCTGCTTAACTTTTCATTCCCAGTCTGCCTTTTGTTGCCTGTGTGTTGTTTGTTCTTGTGCTGACATCATCCTTCAGACAGAGTATCTCCTCTTCCTTCCTGAAGTTTATGTGAATCCTAACTACCTCTATAAACTAAATTATATGGCAGAATCCTGAGAGTATTTCCAAAATGCTCAAATCAATGCTGAATAGAGATAACCAAGACAGTTTAATGTGCTATTTGAGTGCCAAAAGCAGCACAGCAGCCTCCCTTGGCTCAGGAGGATAAATTAACCCAAATGAAGAATGACAGTGACAGAGTATTTTTATGTAGCTGCATATAGTACTTTAAAACCATATGAAGAAAGAGTGATCATATAGAGCAAAACCTATCCAAGATTGCGCCACTGGAATCAAGTCACAACATTGATTCTTTCTTCACATTTACAGGGAAATGCACATTCACACCATGCCTTGTTGTAGCTCTTTAGTAAGAAATCCTGCTTGGCACATGTGGTTGATCAAACCAATCTGGTGCATGGAACAGACACAAGCTGTCACATGGCATAGCAGCCCTGCATCATGTTCTTGGGATCCACTTTTCACATAAGCAGTGTGCTAAGTGCACATCTACATAAGAACAGCAGCTACAGACACACACTGCCCACATGGCCTAATATGCCAGGTGAGTCACCTCATCATGTCATCCTGCACGAAAAACCTGCACAGGTTAAAGACCTTCAGATTATTTCAATACTCTTTAAGCCCTGTAAAAGAAACTAGAGAGCTCCAGGAACTAGTTCTTGAACAAGATTTTCCACAGGAAGGGGTAGAGATGTTTTGGTAACTACTGTTAGCACACTGAGATGGGTCCTTTTTATAAGCCATTGTCTTCTCCTTATTCATCCTGGCAACCAAACCAAGTAGAGCTCAGCATTCCCACGGAGAGAACATCAACTGTCCCCAGGGTAACAACAAGGTTAGGATGCAAATTAGCTGGCACTAGAGGTAAATATTTTAGACAAAATAAAAGATGAGTTTCATATTTCTGAAATATCAAGGGAAATTGATATAAAAAATCAGAAATTTCAAATATTAAACTTCTTCATCTGTGTCTAGAGGTGTGGGGAATATTTCCTGAAACTTGTGCTTCTTTTTGCCTGCCTACAGTGGAAACTACAAAGATTTGTCTGCATGCTGAGGAACAAACAGAAGGGATGCAGAGAGAAGCAGAGCTGTGCCATGAATTCTACAAAGGTTTTTATTTTATTCAAAGACACACATCTTGGAATCCCTAATCAGCTTGTCCCTCCAGAAACTTGTCATAGAAGGCAGTAATAAATCATTCAGGCATTCACTCAGTCATTCACTTCATAAGTCCCACTGAATTCCACATACCTAGAGACTGCTATGAATGTACACAAGACTGAAAATACAACTGAGTTATGTAACAAACTAATCATACAGGAGATGTCCTGTACGATGGTAATAGCAGTGCTGAAATTGTTCAAGGAAAAGAATGTAATTCAGTATGATTCTAAAGAAATAAACCCTTGCTATCAACATGACCAAAACCTTGAGAAAACTATAAAACATTTTAACATTCCTCTATGGGATTCTCCATCTGTCAAGAAACTTCGAAGAACACACACAAACTGCAACACATTCACATTCTGCTTTATCATATGTAATCTCCATATCCATAGACAGCAGTACGTGTCTGATGGCAATACATACATGTTTCAAGGTCAGAAGTGTTCTGAGTTAATAAATCAAAATTAGGAGGAATATTTTCAAAATCAAAATATATTTGGAACTTTGTCACGGGGCAGAGCCTGCTGAAGTACTCACTGATATCCTCGCTCTTTAAATAAAAACCATAGAGTATAACTGACTTGAATTTAGCAACTGTCTAGCTGTTAGGGAATGCAAGGTTTGAAGTGACATCCTGTTTTATTAGAGTTCACTTTATTTGAATATTGCTATCACTGGACCAATCAAATTTATGTGGTAGCTTTAATTAGTATCTTTGGACTTCAAAAAATATTTAGTAGGTTTCCATAAATCTCTGGAATTTGATTTTTAAGATCACACACCTTTCCC
The DNA here is from genome assembly GCF_009650955.1 of Corvus moneduloides. NCBI lineage: Eukaryota > Metazoa > Chordata > Aves > Passeriformes > Corvidae > Corvus > Corvus moneduloides. Next base: position 89,638,284 of record NC_045477.1, read on the forward strand.
AGCACTTCAACAAAACAACATCAGATTGCCACAAAAGCAGTTTTATGTAGTAACTAAAGATGGCTGAGGTGCATAGCGTTCAGTGACAAGTGTTCATTAGCAGTAAAGCTCATTCAGGAGCTATCTACCTCTTGTTCAGTTGAATATGCATATATTCCACACACCTGAATTAAATACACGACTGTATATTTCTGCCCATGTTCACTTATACATATAAAAAATAAAAAATGGCAACATGGTGATAGAATTTTAGAGGAAAGGGAGATATTTACATGACAGATGTTTTTTAAACTTTTTCCTGGGTAAAAATAAAAATACACCCTGGATCAGCTGAGATTCAAATCCATTTTGTGATTGTGGATCACAGTTTGTATAGTATTTAAAAAGAGAGATCAATACCATCACAATAGCATCTTTATTATGAAGATATTCAATAGTTTTATTTTTCTATCACTTTAAAAGGGATTATGGAGACAATCTTGTTTCTAAGTAGATAGACAAAACAGTACATTTTCCTTTCACTTCTGAAGAACACATATCCTGAGTCTTATAGATTGTCAAGATTAAAATCTTTAGTGAGATCCTTTTAAAAATGTTTTTAAAACATTTGCATTGTGTGGCCTTGGATTACGAAACTCTGCACCTGTTCCTATGAGCAGACAGCTCTCAAGATTTTTCAATAGAATCAGCATGAAGATAACTTCTCACAGTAATATCGGACCTCAGAATTAACTCACTTGACTTTTGTTTTCCATTCACTTCCCCATGTATTTGTTCTGTCTGTTAGGAAGATTTTAAATATGTCAGCAACACTAGATACAATACAACATTGGGACTGCTGGACAAGCTGAGCAATAAAAGGGAAATGAGATTTTCAGTAGTTGCACCATTTACTTTTATTATAAAACAGAGAGGCATTACCAGGCTACGTGCTATAAACTCAGATATTGAGAGATTTCTGGGCATGTCTCCATGCTGTGCACCTCCACCAGAAAACTGTAGTTTCAATTCTCATTTGCAATGTCAAGTGATTGTATAAATTAACATTGCACAGACTGGTCTGAGTATCTGCTGAGTTTGTGACTATAGTAACAGCTAAAAAGACTGGTTTTAACAAAAATAACAGTAAATCTGTGGAAGACTTCATGTCATAAGTTCATTGACCAGGAGTGCAAGAGAGGAAAACAAAAATTCCCTAAATATTTGAGCAAACCTAAAATTCTTGTACCAGTTATGGAACAATTGAACAACCGGACAGAAATCAGAATTAAACCCATGCTCCTGCATATGAGTCATATACAACAATAAGGCTTCAAAGCAGCACTTACAGCTGGAGAATATCAGAGGACACGAGTGTTCATCCATGGGGAAGTTGTGCAGCTGCAGCTGGCACTCAGCGTTGATGGTAAGCCTATGAAGAAACCAAGGGTCTGTTACTATGTGCCAGTACAGGGAACAGCCAGAGGATGAGGCAGGGTAACCTTAAGCATCATGAAAAAGTACTTTGACATCCACGAGTAAGGCCTGAAAGGAAAGAACTGTATTTGCAGATTGTTTGTTGGCTATTTAAGCCTGATCCAAAACAATGATAATTATGTAAAATAATTTCAGACATATCATCAAGTGTTCCTTGATCCCAGGAAATCTCTGCACGTTTTCCTCTAGACAATTCATCATCGAAGGTTCTGGCATGAAAACAACTATTCTTTACAAAAATAATAGGAAATATGGTTTGTGTGGTATGTAATGCCACAAAATTAAAACCTCAGAGGGAATCTTGTAAGAAATATTCTCCATATTTGTAGTGTGAATTTAAAATTCTTTCACTCTCTTCAGGCTGTCTCTCCAAAACTTAGTAAATCTCTATATGTCATTCTATATTGTGTAGATGCAACAAACAGATCAGCAGAAACATCTTCATCCCTACTTGAATGCTGGTTTTACATGACATTCCTAACACAAAGTACACTATGAACTGAGTCAATTTTAAAATTACTAATATAAATCAGTAATCTTCAGTCTAATAGCTTACAAAATGAATGTATTTACTCAGGGAAATTGAATTAAGTTTTAGGTTTTTGTACAGTCTTTTAAAAGAAATACTACATAATTTCATGACAATTCATGCATGTGGGTTATGTGAGTTCTTCCTTTTGGAAACCAAATAAAAAGATAAAAAACTCAATGGGGAAAGGTTTATATCTCACATATAGGATGGCAGAGAGAAAAACTCTGTCTTTGAAAAGGTCACCTGTGAGGAATTCAAGAGCCTTATTGCACTGACACTAGAAGAGGATTTGCAGCGTTGCAGCAGGAGGGCATTCAGACCCTACAGGGGGAAGGGAAGAAGATGGAAATGTATGGAGCATGACTGAACCTTGTACACTTTTTCCTGGACACACAGCACCCATCAACACCTGACAGCACCAGGGCATACAGTAGCTACCTCTTCCATGTCATACCAATTCTGACACTTAGGTCAGTTAAATGGGGTTTGAATTACAGTGTTAACAGTAAGCAATGATCATTCTAACAGCTTTTCCTGTGTAAAAAGGAGGTTGATGTGAGTGATCAAAAAGGATTCAAAACATCTTTCACAAAGTAGAAACGCTCATTCCAATGGGTCAAGTATTAACTTACTTTCAGCTAGTTTAGAAAAATTTTGTAGTTCATTCCACAAATAGTTTCTTTAGTGAGATGTATGCAAGTCTAACTAATCTTAGGTATATACTTAACTTGGCCTGAAATACTGAAACAGAATTTAACAGAAAAAAACCCAACAAAACACCTAACCAAAATCCCCTCAGAAACAACCCCAATAACCCAACCAAGAGAATATTGGAACTGACACCTTAATCCCCAAATTCTTTAGCTAAAGGCAACTGAAATAAGCAAGAGCTCTTCACAGTAGAGCAAGCCTAAGCAGGAAAAGACACTAAAAATATCAATAGCTTTTCCAGATGTTTATTTCCTTTCTTATTGTTTGCCAAAGACTGTGTATTGGACCCCAAAGCAGTTGCAAGCATGATTAGCCCTCTCAGGTGCCCCAGGAAGAAAATGTAGTGTGAAAGGCAGGTCTCTGAAACAGTTTCCCTTATGGAACATGGCTTATGGCAAAACTCCCTTCTGAACAACTCATCTCTTCCACAAGTAAACACATATTTTGATTTCCACAGGCTTTTTTAAATGCAAATATATACAGTATTTCTAATACCATATAGTTGATTTTATCACAAAGATTAGAAAACTGTAAAAGCCTTTCCTCCAGCAATTCACCCTTGTGATGAGATGTCACAGACTATCTTCCTGCATGACTTGTTTGAAGAATCGAGTATTGGCACTAGCATGAATCTAGAAATGCTTTATCCAGCCCTGCATCTAACTCTGATCAGAAAGGCTTTTGACAGGTTTTATGGCACTACATAGTCCTGATTTTATTACAAGCACTAAAAAGCCCAACTCGTACAACTTAGACAGACTTATTGCCTATTTCTCAAGGTTTCTTTCTTAGAAAGAGGTAGCACGGGCAATCCAGCATTTCAGTAGCTCTGAAAGCAGCAAGTAGTAGCTGCAAAGCTAATACCACCAGTAGAAGCAAAGAGGGAGAAATATAGCTCTTGGCTTAAGCTATAGTCCTGCTTTCAAACAGAGACAGGCACACAGATGTCCACAGAAGGGGTGCAGAGCCAAAGAGGGTGGGCCCCCTCTGGGGTCCTCTTTTATTTGGGAAAGGAAAGGGGAGAACTGGGGGGTGGACCTGGGGTGACTGGCCAACCAGACACTGCTCTGGAGTTTAGAGTTTCTTTCAGTTTTGCCTGCGCTTGGAACAAAGGAGTTCAGAGCACATGGCAGTGACAAGTCCTGACTTGTTTCGGGGAGGGGGAAGGGCAGCTCGGAGCAGGCAGCAACAGAAAGACAAGACTTTGTTTTTTAAACCTGGAAGTACTTATGCCTGAATAATTAAATATGTGTAAAGCATGGCCAGGTAAGCATTGGGAAGAAAACAGCCGAGGAGAGCAAAGATATTGCTGAAAATTACTACTAATACACCAGAAGTAGGAGAAGCTTTCAGCCCTGCACCTTGCCAAGTGCTCACCTGAGGGTGTACAAGATCTTGCCATCATTCCATATGCGGAGGAGCTGGTTGGGGGTGGTGATCCAGTGAGCCTCTGCTGTCTTTGAGTTACGAAATATTGTGTCTGGGATCCAGATCAAACCAACCATGTTGCTGTTCAGAGTCAGTATTTTCATGGTGCTGTTGAAGCGAAGACGGCTGTCTGTCCACGTCTGGGCAAAAAATATATCAATTTGATATTCCTGCAAAGAAAGCATGATAGATCAATGGAAATCAGTTCCACACTTCACACTATTTGTTGTTTGATTAGGTCTGTTCTGGTGCAGAACAACAGCGTATGTTCTGGCCAATGGAGCTATGTTTTCTTTTTTTTACTGCCTTAGGAATTTTTTTTCCATTTTCTTCACCCTTTTAATTTTATGTCTATCTGCTTAATGAAACATGCCAAACATCTCACTTCCATTGGTCCTGTGCCATAACAATTTCGGCATTAGCACATTCTTTTTCATTGTATCTGAAAAGTCACAGCTAGAAGGTATAATTTACAGAGGCTTCCTTGTTGTAGTTCAGATAAGAGCCATGAAAGACGAACAGGACCAAAACACATAAGCTAGAGAAAGGTAAATTCCCCTGATTATAGCAATGCTTTTTAGGGAGGAAGTTGTGTAAATTCAATAAATTAATTTTTCCATTTGCTACCAATTGTTCAGCCACTCTTTTTTGGGCCATGCTTCAGCAGAATGAAAAGGCAGGTTTGTGCTCGTTTACAGACACCTCATGCACCCCTGCTGCTGAACTGAACAGTCATCCCTGAATAAGCTAATACCTTAATTTATATGAAATTTTTTCTTCCATTTACTTCATGTTTTACTACTCTGTTTCTGTAGGTAAGCCATCATAGTACAAAAAAAAAGCAGAAATTAAAATACACATGGACAGACAGAAAAAGTTATATAGGTGAATATGTAAACACACTGATTTATGCATTTAAGACCCCTTGGAAGGAACTGTATTCTAATCCTGTATTTGAATTGTGAATTCAAGCCAGCAGAGGCTGGAAAAGGTCATGTTTGGTTTGCTTGTGTTCCTCTTCCTCTTTTCAGACTGCTCTCTTTTTGAACCTCAGGGCAACAGTCATCTGATTCTGTCATACAATATGCTCTCAGTATCACAGGTCTGGCTGCATCCATGACAGGTATGACGTTTGCTGATGTAGCACAAAGTGTATGCTCTGCAACAGAGGCTAACACAGGGGTTGGGAATAATCCAAAGGAAAACATCTCTTTAGGACCCCTGGTGGATGTGCTCCTGATATATCAGAACAAAGGAGAATTAGGGCTATGTGGAAAGTCTGGTATGTCTTTGACAACTCTGAACTTGTTTTTATTTCATTTTATTCTGTCTGTTGTTTCAATACAGTAGTATTGTATTTTTTTCTTTATAGACAGTCATAGAATTGAGGACAGTGTTTTTGCTAAAAGCCACCTGTTTCTCCTGTGCTATTACATTTTTGGCAGGCCATCCCTTCAAAGCTGATGTTATAACACCAGGAAACCTAATTCACTGGCACTGTAATCCAAGTCCAAAACGCACTCTGGGCCTCTCGTCTCTCGATGGTAAATGATCGAAAGGTGTGTAGGTGGTGCTAGCACGTATCCAAACACCAGGTAATAGATCATCTCAGGAATTAAAGTCTAGCCACCAAAGGCATTAAGGACCATTTTCCTCCATTGCTTATGTCACTACCATTTCTCATTATATTATTAGCTTTATTTTCTCAGGGAAGATGATAGATTTGAATCTGAAGAGACTTTTCTTTCGTATCGATGACATCTCCACACATCTGAAGGACATAATGTAATGTACACAGTGTACCTCTATTATTCAAAAAGAACATCCTTAATGTGCCAGGTTTTAGATGGCAGAGCACTGATCTTCTTTCTTTACAGTCAATTGCATTTTAGCCTTCGAAAGTCTAGTGATAAGTGTTTGGCACATTCAGCTTCTGTAGAGAGGAATATGCCAGACATGTCTGTGGGTTTCTCCAAATGCTGAGTGAGTAGAGTTGCTTTTTCTAGCCCACATGTGAGAATCTGTATTTATAGAACCAAAGACCATTTGTATACAGCTGGCTAATGACAGTGCTGTCTTTTCACAGGACAAGTTTTTGCATGATATTCATATTTGAGCTTATTTTATATGAATGCTTCATTTTGACTAAATTTAGGAGTAACCATAATTGCTTTCTAGTATATCATGCATATTTAATGATTTTTAGGATTTAAGATATTCTGTATTTCTAAGAAAAGAAAGACTCCTTAATACATTACCCTGAGAAGGTACTGCTGCTAGATCTGAGCAAAATGGTCCCCAGGAGCAGTATAAATATAACATTGTGGTTTCTATTCCAGAAGGCTGTTCTGGCTGAGAAGTGGATTACATTTGCCTAGAAACAGGGTCATGGTAACACCACTGCCCAGCTCCCACTTTGCATCTTCTGTATTTATTACTGCAACTAGAACGTGCCACCAATGATCATTATTCAAAATACCTGTACAATTGGCCTCTCTATTTGCCTTAATAAAAAAATTTCAACTCAAATTAAATGGTTCCCAGATCTTCTGAGTTAATTAGTTCTGAAAAAAACCTGCATTTTTCTTTTGGCAAACTGAGATGATAAAAAACAAAGCAACATTTTTAAAGGAAAAGTCATTAAAGTTGGTTGACATCAGTTGCATTGACTTTTTAAACAATTTTCACCATTTTTTTTTGTTTAAAGTATTTACAGTGCTCAGTCAGAATATAAAAACAACCAAAAAAAAATTTCCCAGTAAAAATAAACACACATTTTCATTTAATATCTGAATTGACATTCTTACCATTAATCCCTTTTAGATGTGAATGTTATATCAGTACATCCTTTACATTAATCTCTGAAACTTCTTCAGTCTTTAATCAAGCAGATAATGGAGTAGATATTTATATAGTCCCTCTACCACGAAGGGGACAGAGGTCACTTTTGGAACTGGCACTCAGTTCTTCACGTCTAATGGTTCTAAGTCTATGCATATTTCAGAAAAAATACCTCTATCTTCACTGACAACAGATACTCCATTCCCAGTGAAGTCAACAGCTTCCGTACGCTGTTTTGCACAAAGCTGGTACAGTGATCTCCAGCACACAGCATCCAACTAGAAACTGCCAGAAGAAAGGTTTCTATGTTGGTTTTACAGAGAGGTCAATATCATGTAATATAAGAAAGTAATACTCTTCATTTGCTAGCTAATACCTGCCATTTTAGATCTTTATGAAATGTAGCAATTGCACTTAGAGAGTTCAGGCAGGACATCAGGTTTCAGTGATGTGATGCCTCACATGAAGCAACATCCTGGAACTCTAACAATACTCTTTATGTTCTGTTCTACCACTGCATCAGTATTTTGTTAATAACCTTCCAATTCTTCCTTGTCCTTTTAATTTTTTTTTTTTGGCAGCAACTATTGACTACTACAATGAACAAAGGAAGAAGTGAAAACCAACAAAATTTTACAGAAGACTTCTTCCCAGCAGCACAAAGGTAAAACATGTTCTACATGAAATGCCAAGGTTATGTATAGTTATGTGTTCTGTCACTAAATTTTCTTGTCTTAATCACACCTGGTTTGCCAAAACAGACTCAAGATTTTTCCTACTTTTACCACATATCCACACAGTGCCTGGATGCATTAACTGAAGCTACACTCCAGAGCAGCCAAACTTTGAAAAAAGCATTCTCCTTGAGAAAAGGAGATAACCCTAACAGGAGAAATAGGTCTACATGTTAACATGAAGAGAAATTCTAGGGAAATCTTCTTTCCTTTAGTACAGAGACATATTTCTGAAATAGTATTAAATTTTACTGATGAGAAATTCATTATAAACGTGAAAGGACTGATAGAAGTATAATTTATTATCAGTTTTAATATATTTCATTTTGTTTGGTTTTAAAGGTAAATTCATGAACAGCTACGTGTTAAATTCCCCACTCTTAAAAACTTCACTGAAGTGAAAACTGTTTGAGGATTCTACAATCTGTTCAAATCTGATTACATAAGGACATTATTTTTTATAAAAGAAATAATTTTAAGAAATTACAAATAATATGAGAATGTTTGCTAGCTGAAGACTCCTGACATATACAAATACTCATCTGAATCTATAACCACACAACACTAGACCTTTTAGGAAATACAATATTATCAACATTTTTTATTCTTTCTGGAAAGAGTAATGTTTTCCAGTAAAACTAAATCAGTTTATTTGTATTTTTTTTGATCATATGAAAATATAAAGTCTCATTTCAGGCAGCTACAGTATATCTTTGTGTGAAATGTCTTTTTTTCCTTTTTTACTCTCCAATGATGAATAGCTACTTATGACCAAAGAATTTTTCATCGGTACTTTGTTGCAAATTACCCTTAAATGAATGCATTATCTTATACATTTCATCATGTAAAGAGACAGATTGTTCTACTTGCAAGACTTCTGGTTGCAAGAAACACCCAGTATCATCTGAAAATTATAAGTGACATTGTGTCACAGAAATCCTTTGTATCGCCTCCTATGAGGCTACCTTTGAAAATGGGATTGTAAATTGACACCTGACAATGCTCACGTAGCTTCCAAAAGTAACTCCTAAAACAAAGAAAACATATTATGGTCCTTTTACCTGCGCAGTATGCAAGTAATTATCTCAGGTAGAAAATTTCTTTCCATTCAAATTTTATAAGTTCTCCTTTAAATCTGAAACATTGGCTGAGAGAAATGACTGAATGAGATGAGGAAAATTAGGTGGTATTTTTCTTTTATATGGTTGTGTAGAGAACAAGAAGCTAAAGACAATTTTACTTCCTTAATTTCCACTGATTTGTGGACAGGACATGTAACCCAGATTTAGCAACAGTATTACCTGTAAATAGCTGTACATAGTCAAGGTTCCAACTACTTGATTTTAGCTTTTGGTTTTTTTACATTTTCAAATATTCCTATTGTGGTTTCATTAGTGCTTTGAAAATAATCAAGAGTCAGCACTGAACTATCTGCCTTCCACTGTGAAGGAATGATTAATGATTGGGAACACCTTGAAAATGCCATTGTCTAGGTCATCTGTAGTCACAGAGAAAAATACATGCTTTTCAACCAAGTTTTTAGTTGTTTTCTCAGTTAAAAGAGTAGCTAACCTGTTATTGGCAATACATGGAGCTTTTCTCCTATCCTAATGTCTCATTTTAACTGTAAATTAATCCTGAAAAATATTATTTAATTGGCTGTTACAGTCAGGTAATGGATGTGAATGACTACAGATATAGTATGGTATTCCTTTGTCGCTTCTGCTACAGCCTCCTCATTTTCTGCATTTTCAAAATTCTCCATGACAACAGTAACAACAAAGATGTCAAGAGTCCTGTCCTTAGAAAAACTGCAAGAATTTCTTGCATGATACTTTTCAGGTTTTTACTATTGCCTACCAGGGTTTTGTTTTTTTTTTTTGTTTTTTTTTTTTTTTTTTTTTTTTTTTTTTTTTTTTGTTTTTTTTTTTTTTTTTTTTGTTAATTGTAGAACCTATATCTTGATTGGTGATGGAGTGAGACTGTAACTGATTAAAGCTGTTACTGGCATTTGTGTGAGGCTGGTACTTGATCAACTGAAAATAGCTACATAATTAGGGTCCAGTTTAGGTTCTGATAATGCTGTGCCTTCCCACACCCTTGTATAACATGCCAGCACACCACAACACACCACAACCACTGTCTGTGTAAGCTTGGAACTAGTCTAATAAACTGTGTCAGGGATAAAATCTCCTTTAGTTGCCAAAAGGCTGGACTTCACCGAAGTGGGAAATCCTATTTGTAATTCTGAAACTGTTCTGGAAGTAAGTATTAAATTTTGCTTTTATATTTCAGTCCAAACCATCCAGTAAGAAGCATGCTTAAAAAATGAGTAATTGTAGAACCCGTTACACACAAACAGTGTCATAGAAATGATAAGCATTAGGGTTTAAAAGGGAATGTGGGATGGGGCTCTTCAGGGAAACAGGAGACAAATGGTAATAAATCTCTAAAGACTGGGAGTCTCCTCTTTAATGCACTCAGCCATAAACCACAGGTGAACACACCCAGAAATGTTCCTTCTTTTTGCCCTTATCATGCTTGGATTAGAAGTACAAAGAGAAGGCTTTGAGAGACTGTGTTTTAGTAGAAAATGCCCCAAATATTAAAGCAACACTCATGATGTTTGTTTAGTCTGAAATTTGATGCACTTGGGAACACTAAAAGTGGGTAAGCTCTTCAGAGTTTGAAGGTCATTTTCAATAAAAGAATATTTTTTCCAGCCCAGCTTGACACTAAAAGGAAATTTCAATCAACATCTGAATTGTCAAAATTATCGTGCAAAGGGCAGTCTTGTTGATTCAGCTGCCAATTTAGTTGTGTGACAAATGAGTGAAAGAGGAAATGCTCCCTGAAATATGGGATGAGCCGTTCCCTCTTTCTGAACCAGTACATTTACATGTCTGATATCAAAACACTGAGAGCAATTTTCTTGAGCACAGCCCACCTTTAGATTCCCTGATTTATCACATCTTACCCTGGGCTAGAATGAGGAGAGAATTGTCCTCTGTCCAGCGGAACATCTTATGAACAGACTTCTGATAATTTGAAGAGCTACCTTGATCATACCTATTTTTGGTATTGATGGAAATAAGCAGTTCCACAGCAACTGCTGCATGATGTGTGCTGACTGTTCATTAGATTGTATGCTGTATAGATTATGAAAAGTCAGGAACTGCAGTGATTTCAGGAGACCTCTAGAAGGCTGAAAATGTTAAGTCTTAATGTAAACCTTAGTACTACTGCTTGACAGCTACTGCTTGGGTTTGCACCCTGTGTGCTACTTGCATTCTAATTTCAAAAACTGGTAAAAACCTCTCAGATATCCTGTGGAAAGGAACTGAAAGTAGTAGAATGGTCTACCAACGGAAGCTTACACTCTCATTTTGTGGAATTAATGCAGAAAGAAATAAATTAAATCTGCTGGAGAAAACACAGTAAAATAAAGAGTGTCTTTCATATGCAGTGTACATTCAGAACTCTTGTAGTATCAAGACTAACACAAGCCTTCTGCGAGGACAATAACTCTCACACAAGTCCTGAAAGTTTGCCTTGCTTTCAGCAGAGCTTGGGATGAGTGGAGTAGCACCATTAGAGCTGCCTGTAACTTTTCCTGAAGTATCTCTGCCAGGCTGGAGCTTCATGTTTCCAGAGGCTTCCCAGGAGCTAAATGGGGGTGTATTTGCTTCACACTACATACAATACTGGGTTTGTTGCCTAAGAGACAGCATAACAGGGATCACCTTCCCATTCTCCACCAGTATGCTTTGTTTCCACTCTCTGTGCTCCTGCTCTCTTTCCAGCTCCTAATTACTAATAGCCTCTATTGAGAGTGGAAGAGTGGGAAACACTTTCCCACTTTTGCGTTTTTTTTTTTCTTAATCTGAATTTATCTTTCCCATCAGTGTTAAGGCTGTACCTTCAAAAGATAATCAAAAGAAATAGATAGAAGATTATGTTTACAGTGGTAGTAAAATATATGTTTGAAAACTTTCCAAACTGTTTCATGTGTAGAAAGACATTCAATAACTTGCTCCTTTGTGGGAATTTGCTTTGATACTTTCATAATGTTATAAGCATCATGGTTCCATGGAGAAAGTACAATGAAAGAAGCAAAGTCAGCATTGAGATTGTCACCACAGATATCAGGGCTATTCAAGTGAGCAGTGTCAAAACATTTCAGCAAGCAGCACCAATCATCTCCATAGCTGAATGCTTTGAGTCAAAAAAAAAAAAAAAAAGCTCTTCTCATCACTAACTCAGCAGGAATCTTGAAGGAATCTTGGAGCAAGGAGGATGGAAGCTCACCTTCTTCACTGTAGTATTGCCTCCTGACTGCTTCAGAAGGTTATTTCACCGACTTCCTGCTCTAATAAAGAGGGAAAGACAGATAACTTGACGCTAGAAACAAAGCATGCAATTATCATGTAGCATTTCCTTTCTCAGAGAAAACATTTGTCTATCTCACTCTGCCTCTTTTAGTTCTTTGGAGGCCAGCTCCAGCCCTGCTGTATTCCAGATAAATTCTTAAGTTCAGTTAAAGGAAGACCTGCAGATTTTTGTCTTGGCCCATCCCCTGACATTTCTTCATGACTTCACTCCACATTGATGGGTTATCACTTCTGCTTCAATCAGTCATTTCATAATCAGAAACACAGAATGAAATTAGAAAGAATGCATTTCAGAAAATCAGCAATAGGTCTATTCTTTCTCCTTTTGGTGGAAGACTTTAAATATTGCTGCTTCCCATTTCTTTTTGGAGTGTTCTGTTGGCTTCTGTTGCTCTTAAAGCTTTCCCAAAGATGTCCTGATTGCTATGATCATGCCACAGTTGCATTTCCACAGCCTCTTCTCTTGGTGTGTCAGGGTTCATGTCCTGTTGCAGACTGTGCCTAATGAGAAGCTTTGCCTTCGATGAGACATAACTATATATGCTTTAAATTGGGCTGCTTTAGAATAAAAGGTGTCCAAAGCATGCAAAGAAGTGCAGGGGATGCCCATGGCAGTGGGCGGACTTTTCATCACTGTTATCTGGTGAGCATTGTTACTTGAAATGCTAATCAGAGTAGTCACTCCTAAGGAGACTGCTGCTGGAAGGAACACCATTTTTGGGATTGACAGAGAAAGTACAGTGCTCACTGTGCCCTGTAATTTAAGGCTTTACTAAGACAGCAGTCAGGGTGGGGAGAGAGAGAGAGATTCCAAATGCATAATTGAAGAAATCAAGGATGTTAACTGAAGAATTTAGTAACACAAACATACAAGAACAAGCTTAACTCCTGTGGAAATAGTAAAGAAATAAAAATTAATAATCCCTGATCAGAAGAAATAAAGAAAGAGAAAATTAAAAGTCTGTGAATATATGTTAATTGCTGTACTTAATAAAATAAAGTACATTATCAAGGTCTCCTAAGAATAATTGATATCTGAAAAAATTACAAAATTATAAAGATACTCAATAGTATTCACATATTACAACAAAAGATGTACTGACTTTATAAACACAGTTTGAGGCATTACCTTATTCAAAACAGAAGCTAAACTTTACTGTTCACAAAAAATATACATTCTCAAAGACTGCACACAAAAAGACTTTATGCTCATAGTCTCTGTATTACATAGGTTTTTTCAATGATGGAAAAGGTGCCTTTTAACCAAAGAAGTAGAAGAATATTTTGAAACATTTTTTATGCCATCAGCAACCTAGAAAAGGAGAGATTACCATGATGTTTTACAGGTACTGTCACTCTGAGCACAACAACAGTTGTAAAGGAATGGGAGACAGGGCAGTGATGAAAAAACAGACACTCATCTCAGAGTCGAGGGTCAGGTACAGTGATGGTCTCACACAGAACTGTGAGTGAGAGGAAGGACGGTAAGGAACACTTTGTAAGGAGGCAGGAGGGAAGATCAGATGGATAAAAGTCCTGTTCTAGCTGTTCCCTTCTGGTGTCACTTTCAGGGTACCTCCTGAAGCCATGCTATGTCTCAAGAACCCACATGCACTCTTACAACACTGTGGTTGGGAAATTATAACCTTCTTTTCTCAGAAGATGATATATTGAGGGCGTTCATATCTTCTCCAAGATGCAGGAAAGCTTCAGCTCACCAGGGATTTTTCCCCATTTCAAACCATCCTGCCACCCCTCACTGAACATTTTCAAGGGTCAAAATAAATGCACACAATTCTGCATTTGCTCAGAACAAGCACTAACTCATTGATTGCATCCCCACAGCTGAATAAAGGGAGACAACACACATAGTTCAAGCACCACACACCCAGTCATTCACCTTACTTTACTGCCAGGTGAATTCTTTGCCCTGTTGCTCCCAAGGTAAATCTGCCACAGAGGCAGCTAAAACTGAGAAAAGTAGACATACACCAGTTGGTGCCACTCAGTCTGGGGGACAAGTATTGGTCCCTGGATATCTTAGATTTAGTAGAATACACATAGCCAGGTCACAAAGTCTAAATTTATTACAACATAAATAAGATCCAAAAGGAGAGTTTAAAATGCTAGATGACAGAAATCAGGGAAATAAACAAAGCCACAGTGAGCAAGGGAGTTATATCCTACATCCACAGGATGTGAATAGGTGTTAGTCTCATTAAACAAAATGATGCACAAAAAAGCCAATTGTGCACAAAGTAGTAGAAAAAAGCTCATCTGTAAAAGCCCTGATTTGCATATGAGGGAAATGCAAATGTTTAACTGCTCTAAAAATAAGATGACTGTTTTGCTACATAGGCACAAGACAGTCTTTAATGAGTCTGTGTCCAAACCTTTCCTGCTCTTGGTCTCTAAAAGAGCCAGGGCAGCCCTGCACCCTCTGCACGGCTGGCTCAGGTGAAACCAGACCCCTCTCTGCTTCTGCAACACTGCGAACATGCTTTGAGGGGAGGCTGAAACTTCATATTCAAAATATATATCTTATCTCATAAGATTGTGCTGGCTGCCCTAGTAGGCTGAGCCTGGCCTTTCCACATTTCCAAGCTTAAGAACACTCCAGGTCAGAGCTTGCCTCTTCAGAGGCAATCACAGTAGGCAAATGCGATCATGTTTCACCCAGGCTTCACAACAGAAGCACAGAGCCATTTTCACAGGATAAGTATCTGGGGGCCAATCCTTGCCTCAGTTTCTTCATCTCCTGCATTTTTTTTTTTTTTTTTTGATCTGGTTTTGTGGGCAATTCCATGGCCCTGAGCTCCACTGATCCAAGCCACACTTCCTCCTAAATCTTGTTGTATTGGGTGGTTTGATCCTCAGAATTAGTTCTGTCTCACCGTAAAACCCTTCTTTTCAAGCCAAAGTTCATCAAATCCATTTCCTCCTTACTTCAGTCTATTCTTTTTGATATGAGACTTATTAAAACACATATTGACATTGGTAATTCTTCATTGACCCTAGTCGGGGAACAAGGGACACCAGATGAAACTAAAATGGCCGATTGCCATTCACTGGGCCATTCAATGACGAAAATTTCAGGAGTTCAGGCTGTTCCTGCCAGTTTCACATGAGCACATTCCTCTTATATTCACAAACTCTATCACTCACCAGCTGGGCAAATTCAAAAGGAGACAATCAGAAATTTTTAGTACCTGATATCATTAGGGAAAAAAAAAAAGAAAAATTAAAGGACCCGAACAAGATATTTTAAGATCAGTCATGCAAAGGGAAAATGAAATATAGTCCTGTAAAGATGTGTAAAGAAACCTCACTCCCTAAATCAGCATGTCTTCTAGCACTTCACTATTAGTTCCTGATACTAGCACATTGTTTTTTACACTGTATAAGAAAGAATAAAAAGGAATTCTGCTACAACTTGTGAACTGGTTACACTGCCATCAATGAAAAGAGATTAATATGGGTGTAGCTCGAATGGGAAAAATACTTTATCTCCAGCACAGCTTCACTTTCCAACTAGAAATGGAATAGTTAATATAAACAGGTGATAACAGAAGCACTCTTGATATGCTGCAGCTAAATCCCCCAGCACTAGGCAGGTAATTTTACATAAGGGCAGCTGCATCTCCAACCCAAGGGGAGGAAGGCATTCCACCTGTTGCTGTGGTAACACTCCCGCCCTCCGCGGGTCCCCTCCCTGCTGCCGTGGCAACCACTTGACATCGGTCCCGCCTCTCCCGGCCCTGCATGCTCCCTGTGGCCCGCAGTCCCAACTGGACACCCACCCCTGCTTCAGCCAAGAGCTCAGGGTACACACTGACATCGGCACTGCGCAGCTGGAAATTTAACCAGGGAGACATAGGGAAAGCACCAGTTCTGTCAGTCAGAAGAGGCTGCAGAGGTTCTGTTTGTGCTGTTTGGACGTATTCATGCAGGGATATGCTATAGGGGAAAGTCATGGGGTCAATATAATGTTTGTATGCCGTTTTCTGTCCAAGGATGCAGGCTGATCTTTTGACCAGAAGTGTAAGTCACTGGTAACTAACTCTAGAGCAGTCCTTTTTTTCTGGTATTTTTTCTTCTCATTATTTAATGACAGAAATAAAATGTTGACCCAGTCACAATTCTCTGATTCATGTCTTGGCTTATTCAGTCTGCATTTTTTTCCTTTCTGAATATTGTTCTTAAATTGGGAGAGGTTTCATTATTACTTCTATTTTGTTTTTCTTTTTCTCAATTTCAGTTTAAGCAAGATGAAAAGAAATGTTTTGCTTAGAATCTTGCAGTATTTCTTTCTGAATCATGCTAAAAGTTCTCCAGCCTTGAACACTTTCCACTGCAAAGATATAAACCTGGTAAGCTTTCCCGCATAAGTTTTCTGACTCTTCTTAACCACTTTAAACTGTCCCAGATTAGTAAACCTTCTTTCACTAGAAGAATAGGACAAGTCTTCCATTGTCTATCCTATTGCTGAATTGTAGCAGACAACTGGAATTACAGCAAGAAGATGTGTAAGACCAAGGGCTAACAGTGGTTTCCATTTTTATCTGATATCAATATGCATTCACACTTATCTTCTTCACTTGAGCATCTCCAAACTTGTAGCAAGAGAGAAAAACTAAGATCTGATTCGACAACAACTTACACCAATACAGGAAGAAAGAGATCTCTTTTCCATGGCAATTTTCTATTTTACTATTGTTCTCTAAAACAAATTTCAGAATGCCAGCTGTGAAGTGTTTCATGTAAAAATTCATAATATACATTTCAGCTGCCTATGAAAGGGAAAAGTTATTATTTTAGTTTTGATACCAAAAACTACTCCATTGTGAACAACATGAAAGAAGTGGACATGCTTTTTTGGTAGTGGAGCCCTGTGCAAATCCTTACTTTTTCATTTCCTAGCATAACATTAAAAGTGAAAAAAAAAGACTCAAACTGTTGGAAGCAGATTTTTCTCATTCTCAAAATGTGGAATGAAAGACATGAATGAAAGACATCTTTCGATGGTTGGAATTGTTCTGGAGGAAATAACTGAGTGAAAAATGAACTAAGGAACGTGAGCATTCTTGAAAGCAGCTACTGAACAACTGAATTTTTAATTATGCATTTTCTAAAAAGTGAATGTCAGTCCTAGTTGATAAATACATACATGTGTCAGCTGCCATTACAATGAACAAAGCTTGAGGAACAAGCCTAACACAGTTTATGTCTTTCTCCAAACTCATACAGACAAAAACTCATCAGAGTTGGAAACTGGCCACCTGCTGCAACTTCGTTCATTTGAGTTTAGTGACCTTCATAACTAAGTGGCATTACCAGCCTGCTAGAAATAAGCAATCAAATATTAAACCAAAGCATTGTCTCATCTGAACCTTCATTTGAGCTTCTTTTTGTCTTGTTCCTATTACAATACACAGATTTAGGAGTGCTCAACAGCAACCATAGGAACTGTTCTACCTGACGTTATGCTCTTTGATAATAGGCTGACACTAATTACTCAGCAAGTGAAAAAAACCCCTTCAAATTCTACAGATTAAAAAAGGCTTCCAGGGGACATCTTTGGACAGTTGCCACTGGTCAATACATCTAAAATCAAAGAAAACTGGTTGTGATTATGTTTTAAAGAATGGAGAATAAATGTACAACTGATGCTTTTTCCCAAGCATGACAATCTTTATCTAGATGAGAGTCAGGAAAGGCAGGTAGACATTCCTCAAAGCATTTAGGTACCCAAATCATATGAACAATCAGTTCAGGAGAACAACTCAGCAAAGCTCTGACAAAAAATGCTGAGGTGCTTCAGAAATCTTAAATGCCCAGAGATACGTTACAGAGCAAACTCAGCAGATTTTGCTGCTGGATGGCAGCACATTGTACACCTTCTGTTGAAGATATATCACTGTGTCACCAGAAAGATTAGTTTCACAGATCCAGAAGATCAAGATAAAAATATTCCTTTGACTGCAATATACTGCTTCTTGCAAAGTTAGCCAAACAGTGAGAGAAGAGCAAGAGTTTATGCATCTCACATTAGACAGTTACTGGATGAAAAGGAAAAATAGCATGCTAAAGTTTTGTCCTTCTATCTTAATTCTCCAATCCTGTCTACATCAAGCTCTGACTTCTATTTTCCCAGAGGTATTTAGGGCTATCCAAAAGTCAGTGCTCCAAAGCATGTCCTTTTCCATTAAATGTAGTTTTTGTTAATTTAGGTACCCTAGAACTCAGGATTGTGCCCATTATAAGTACTGAAATGGGAATGAATCTCATAATTTTCCTGGTGTTTTTATGCCAGTCAAGTGTATGAATTACATTTCCAGAGAGGTGTGACTCACTCCAAAGCCTGGGGTGAATGCCACAGCTCTTTAGACCTCTCATTTAAATTTGAGAGGAATTGCAGTAGATCAGGAAATGTAGCAGGAAAAGGGAACATTTGCACCACACCTAGAAAATTTCCATAATATTTTAGCAGTCAATTTTTTGTCATAACAAAAACTGAAAAAAAAAAAGCCATTCAAGCCCATTGAATAACTATATTTGATACTGTTCTATCATATTTTTATAGAGAAAACTGAAGAAATGAGAAGTAAGGGCACAAAGCTGATGTGTCATTAAAATATATGTGTGGATGAGAATTCTGAAGTAGATAAAAGATAACACAATCAAATGGCAAAGGCCTAAACTGATCCAGATGAACAGCAAGCAAACAGAAGTCAATGATCAAACTGTAACACCTGCTGCCACAGAGAACATCTATCTAAGAAGTATATTAATAACCTGATGTCCTGGGTTGCAGTGTATTCTATTACCATCTTCATGAGCTGTTGAAATCAGGTGGGGCAGTGTTTCCTTGCCTCCTCCCCCCAGACTGTCTTTCTGTTAATTGCCCATCATTGTCCTGCCGCCTGACTCAGAGATAACTCCCTCCGGACTATCTTCTGTTAATGAGCCTAATCAACACTTGGCCTCATGACTCATTACCCCATTGTGAGATGCTCCCACCCAGAGGGAGGAACCAAGCATCCCATCGTGGATATAATCTGAGGCTGAACACCAGAGACACCGGCTTCCCATTGGATTTCCAGAGGACAGGAGCTCCACAGCCACCACTGGACCTTCTGAGGGAGAGCAGACCTTTTTTCTACAGGATCACCACTTCGGGAGGACTGCAGCCACCATTCTACCAGACTGCTACCACCACCCTGCCTAACAGGGTGTCTGGTTGTATCCTGACTCTGTCAGTTTGACCCAGTGTTTTCTGCCTTTATTTTTGTTTTTTATTTTCCTTATTTTATTTCCCTATTAAATTGTTATTCTGACTTGGTGTCTCCCACTAGTTTGTTTTCAAACTAGTACACCTGAAGCATCATCTCCATTCCTATTAGAGACCCAAATATTCAATCTATTAATCACAATTCCTGTCAGAAATATTTTCATATGTGCACCCAACTGACATATACTCCACACACTGATGTATAAATAAGGTTTATAATGAACATTAGGAACTTCATGGACAACTCAGCATAAGGCTGGTCTAAATTATACACCCAGAAGGATGATGCTAAAAGCCTCAAATCTGAATTCAACAAGGTTCTCTTTAGATAAATTGATTAGAAAGTGCAGTTCTATTATGTGACTAAGAGTTTCTATATCAAAATCATTCCAGTATATTGTAAGTGAAGTTTTTAATGTCAACAGACATTATGGGATCTGACTTGTCCCATTATAGAAATCTATTTTCTGTACATATACCAAAAGTAATATCAATGTCAAGTAAATGACTCAGACCAACTTTGTAATTATTGTTTTCATTCCAGTCAAAAAAGTACAGCCATTTCTGAGTATGAAGTTATAATGGCAACATCATCTTATTTAACATTACAAAAAAAACTTTTGCAAAGTCCTGAAAGAAATTCTTGTATCAAGAACACAAAAGTGGCAGGAAAGGCAGCTTTGCCTTAGAAATTGCGTCTTTATCTAAGCTGAAAATTTGCTCAAACTGTGACCAAAAGAAAATGATCAAACAATAAACACATATCACAGTCTGTATATTCTTGGTGAACAATTTCTAGATTTTTGCAGCTAAATTTCTCAAAGAGTCTGTCAAAATAGACAATTTTCTCTGCTGACAGCAAACAGGACTTTCTTTGTAATCGTTGCTCTGTAGTGCTGAGGCCTTGACTATAGAGTAAAAAAGGAAAGATCCTGTCTCTTCCTACCTCCATATTCTTTTATTTCCATGTACACTGGGAGGAGGACAGTTCTTTCAGATTACACGTTAGCAGAACCCAGCAAATCTTCATTGCAACATTCCCAAGCAGGTGAATGAGAAAATGAGAAAAAGAACTTGACCGGAAGTTTCTATTAACTTTTGAGTTACACAATTTCACTGAGATCACTGCATCACAATAGGAATGTTAGAGCATATTCACTCTTTGCTATTTGCAGTGGAATATGGCATGAAGAAATCACTGTGACTATGCATGCAAGTGTTCCAAAATACACGTATACTTCTGTGTTGTTGAAGATAGATACTGACTTTTATAGAAAGAAATCAATAAATCTGATAAATCAAATGGGGCAAAATGCTGACCAATGACTTCAAGGTTTGACCAATGTTAGGAAAAGAAGAACAAAGGAAGGGTATGAAGAGGTGTCTGAGAAAAATTGTAGCAGTTTTGGATTTAGACAGACAAGAATTTCTATCAGAAACTGTACAAGTAGAAGCAAATTCTCAAAGTGGTGCTATTATTTTTTTTGCTTTTGCAGTTTTTAATTCTACCTGATTTCAAACATTGTGCAGATCACTATAACCTAAATGGGAGCCAGTAAAATTGCAAAATTTATCTCAAGACTGCAGTCCAGGCTTGTCTCTCCTGGAGAGATCTCTCCTAGAGATTTTCCTTCTTATTTTATCAGTTGAAGATAAAACAGTATGACATTTTATACTATCACATTATCTGAATTCATGTATTTGATGGTGGCACCTCTATGCTAGAATCAAGCTCTGGCTCAAGCAAAAGCTAAAGTGTTTTTTCAGAGCTGTCTGTGAAGAACGTGTGCACACCTTCAAACCCCACTGAAATTTGCAGAAGTGCAGTGCCCTTAAATGCCTCCAAAGTTTGCAAACACTCAGACCTTGAATTGGTAATGAAATGATGTAGAGATTGCCAGGACAAGAGGAAGACAATGGCAGAAGAGCAGGACCCACCAGTGCCAAGAGAGTCTCCAGGTGTGATTGCAAAGCCCCTCCGGGTAATCCTTGATCAATCAGTGTGACTGGGAGAAGTGTCCAAAGACTGCAGGAAAGCAAATGTCATTCCCACCACCAAGACAAACAAAAAGAAGGAAAAAGGGTACTACAGGCTGATTAGCCTCATCTCTGTTCCTGGAAAGGTGATGTAGCAGCTAGTCCTGGAAACTACTTCTAGGCATAGGAATGACAGGAAAATCATGAAATAAAAGGGGGAAGTAATCCTTCATCAACTTGATAAGCTCTCATGATGCCATGACTGGCCTGCTAGATGAGGGGAGAGCATCGTCTGCCTGGACCTCAGTAAGGCCTTTGACACTGTCTCCCTGAAGATCCTCACAGAAGGGCTGTTGATGGTTGGGCTGATGAGCAGGTGGGATGAAAACTGGCTGAATTGTTGGGCTCACAAGGTGGTAGGGATCAATGGCATGAAGTTACCTTTTAATAAGAACCAAAAATTTACAATAATGTATCTATGCCCTCTTTTGCCTTTGTATCCTGCCTTTTCTGTCATTTCAGGATTACCAGGTAAGATTTGTGGGTTTATGTATTTGCAGCAACAGTGTATCTTCCACTACAGAGCTGCTGTTTCATTTCTTATTGTCTTAAAACCCTAAAGGTTAAAGAGCATACCAAGTGTTGTATTTCTCCATGTCTGTGGAAAGCAAAGGAAGGACTGTATTTCATCTGATCAAACCCCGACCACATGCTGAAAAACACTGCCAGCGTGTCATGCTAATTGTTTCCCTTTCTCTTAAATGCTGTCACAGAAAAGGGTTTTGTCCACCTCAAAATATTTAATTTCTTGAAGACCAGATATAAGTACAATGAGTAATATATACTTGAAACATCTTTTTTTTTTCCAGTATGGCTTTGTAAACACCCCCCCCCCCAAAAAAAAAAAAACAACCAACCAAAAAGCAAAACAGCCCCAAACAAAACATCTCAGGTGTATCATCCTGCATATGCTCAGTGCAACTCTTTGCTTTGGGACAGACAGGTGATACAGGCATGTCAACTTAGTGAACTGTTTCATGTGTCAGAGTATGGTATTTTTTCCTCTATCTCATGAAAAAAAGGATTTAAAATGTCAGTTTACTGAGATGGCAGCTTGGTACGAAATGAGAGAGACAGCCTAAGTGTTTTGGTTTTCTACATGCACCCTATGTATTTTTGATGTAACAAGTACAATAATTACGAAGAATTACGTAATGATTTCTGACATTAAGATCTTCATATCAGTCAGTACATTGAGAAAAAAAATCACTATGGCAGGCATTAAAAACCTATTTAAAGTACAAAATACATATCTCAGAATCAAACATTATTTTTTTCCTTGTGAAAGAGACATCTGCCCTATTCTTTGGGCAGTGCCTACATCTGCATTTGCAAAAGCAGTGTTACCTCTGAAATAGTTAATGTTTGATACATTTTCCTGATGTCCCTTGTTAGGTTTACTCCAAGAATTCACTTCAGTGCCACAAATTAGAACTTGTCTGTTACAGAAGTGCCAGCTGGGACAAAAATTTTGTTATCGGACTGATTAATCAATTATACAAAAGGTCTGCTTATCCTGTAAAAAGGCAGTCTCCAGAAGGCCTTTCCAAATAATCAGTTATGGGACCTCTGCAGTTTAAAAGAAGAGCAGAGATTTTTAAATGGACCTCTCTAGAAAGATTTGGGAAAACATTATAACTCCCTTCAAACCATATTTTGCACAATGGATGTGAGTTACCCAGTGGAAATTACTTCTCCTTTTTCAATTAGGAGCTTTGAAATACTGCCCTGCATATGATTACTTTTTCAACAGCACTTCTATACTTGTAAAGTCTGTGGCTGAAGAGCATCTCACTGCAGAGTGCCTGAGCATCTGTTGCCAACTGTGCATGGCAGATGAAAGTTGAGAATAGAGATAATTACAAGATGACAGCATTATATCATTACTTTTTTTTTGTCTGACAGATGAACAAAAATAACATTCAGAAACACTACTGTAAAAATATTTTTGTTACCAAACCCCCAATGTGTGACCTTTTTTTGCACATAAAATATTATCTTTGCTTATAGCATCCCAAGCTCTTCTCATATGTTCAAGAACAAAGATCTTGTTCTTGTTTCCCCCATTGTATTAGGAAGACATAAATTCAACTTGTTCGAATATGACAGATTAATAGTATCAGAGCAGCATCAGTTAAAATGTGTACCAGCTATCCAATTACACTCTTAGGTTGCCATCAATTTACACAAACTCACCTTTTCTCCAAAATTCTTCCAGAAGGCTATTTTTCAGTTAAAAAACCTAGAAAACCAAAAATCCCTACCCCAACACAAAAAAAAATAAAAAATCCTCTGCTTGGGTAAAAACTCTTAATCCACATCTCCTGCTCAGAGTGTTCAAATTCTCACAGAATATTTATATTTAGTTCTATCCACAAAGATGGACAAATTTTGCTGATATGATAGGAATAGAAAAATTACTGAAACTACTCATACCATAGAGCTAATTGAGATTTTGTTTTGGCTGGAAATAGCATGAAAGTTGCAGGAAGAGATGTTGAACCACATACCATGACACTGAAACTATAATAGTATTATGATTACTGCAGTTGCAATTTGAATGCTACCACTTCATTCCACAAGTGCTTAACCAAGTCCCTGTTAATATTCTCTTGATGTATTTCTAAAATAAGACACTGCTGTTTGATGCAAGCATCATTTTCCCCACAAACTTCCTGGAAAATGTTTAATTGCAAATCTGTGATCAGTGTTTCTTGGCTTTGCTGCCTGTGTTTAGGTACTGTAGCAATAGTTCAACATCGTGTGAGAGTCTTGCTTTTCAGAGTTTTGAGGCATCAACACACCCCATGAAAAGCAATTGCTGATAACTGACAGAAAATCTACACATACTTTTGAAGACTAGAATATGCATCTGGCTGCATAAATATGATGTCATTTGCAAAAATTTGGGCACCTAACTTTATATCTTTTGTTTTATTTAACACTGAAATAACATACAGAATAATTTAACTTTCTATATGAAGCAGGTATTTCATGGTGTTTCTTTGGAATCTTTACTCCATTTGGAACACAGACATGAAGCGAACTCTAGAAAATATCCAGGAATTTTACTTTGGGTTATAGTTCTCAGCTGGACTAACAAATAGCACAGAACTCTATGCATTTTAAAGGTGGCAAGTGTGTTACATGAAATGAGCCAGATAATAAGACACTGAACATTGCTAGGCAGAACCCCACCAAGGAAAATAAAAGCAAATCATAAACCAGCAGCTCCTCTGCTCACTGAGGAATAGCAGCACTGTGGGAAAAGTGGGGGAATCAACGAAGCACTATGACAGCCCTGAGGCCCAATTAAGTCCTGCTACGTGAGGTAAAAGTCCCTGAGTCTCACTCATGACTGAGAACAGCTGAGTTAACAGTAGGAGCATTTCCTGCAGGAGAAAGCCCATGCAAGTTCCCTTGGCTGCAGTACAACAGCAGGGAGAAAAGTGCTTGAAGAAGATTGTGCTTGTGGTACAGGAACTGTCAGTTACAGAGGAACTGAATGGTCCTCATGGAAAATCTGTGACTGCAAACCAAAATATCCTGCTGTAAGTCCTTCTAAACAAAAATCATCAGCCAGTGAGGTCAGTTGTACATTAATGTATAATCCTACAATTTTCCAGGTACACAGTGGTTACCAAGGAAGAAACATCTTCCATTAAATATTTCACTGGAGTGTAATACCAAGTTTTCACTCTTTTTGATGAAGCTGCAGCAATAGGCAGCAATACAGGTCTGTGTTACTCAGGCTTTGTGCCACACTTTGATATCTCCTCAGAGCAGTACCCTGCTCCCTCTACAATTCCTTTGCTACATTTCTTTCTCATTTTTGATATCTGGTTAGCTTAAGGATTTATCTGATTCTGAGTTATGATAGAAAGAGTATATTTTTAAGTACAAGCCATCACTTCATGGAGCTTGTTATCAAAACAGGACTCATCTCCATGGGACAGTTGCATTGAGACTTACATCTTGGAACAGTTTATCTCCATGAAGGAAGTACACTGAATTAGGAAATTAGATCAGGAGTAGCCTCAGTGGTCTAACTCAGAACTGTATTTCACATACATGTTTGTCTGTGCCTCTGCTGTCAAATATCATCGTACAGTTATCCAGACTTGGCCAAAAATTATATTATCCATTAATTTCAAAGCTCTAAGGTATTAAATACAGTATTCATCGTGAATCGGTAAGGAAAAAGATCAAAATAGCAAAATAATCCCAAATATTTTTTCAACTTTCACAAAATAGTTTGTCCATAAAAATCCTATTTTGATACATTAAAAATCCATCAGGTACATTGAAAACCTTGGTGATATTTTGCCAAAACTCCTTTTTTTAAAAAAAGTTATATTCCATCATAAGACCTTGATTTAGCTGAATCAGCATTTTCCAGTAGAACGTTTCTATGAGAAAATTTTAGCCCTGGCCTTAGGAAGGAACTTATCAACATACTATTATTAACTTACTTGTTTGTTAAACGAAAACTTGCAAGTTCACTTGCAGTAAAAGTAGGAAGTGGGTGAGATTGACACCTTCCATATAACAGAAATATCACCCATTTATCCATCCTGCCTATTGCAATCACTCTGTCAAACTGCACAAAGGCTGTACAGGTGACACCAACACTTTACAGCAGACAACACCCCCCTGCCATCCAGCCATAGCCTGGCAGAGAAAGCAAAAATTCAAAAGCTTGGTATGTTAGTGTTGAATAACCAGCTTTGTACTTCTACAACAAAATGTGAATCATTCAATTTTGCAAACTGGTCCACATTGGGGAAATTATTTCCCTTCATTCTAACCACTCCAAGAGCAGAGGGGCATTTTGAGGCACTAAATTAACCAGCTGCCAAATATGCACCAAACTGTACTCTCCAGATGAACACTATACTAGTGCTATGTGCTACGTTTTTACCTCTTCCTGAAAAAAATAGATTAATTTACATAGGAAGATAAACAAACACATAACACTGGTTTTTAGGCTATAGAAGCCTCATAACATGCTACAGAATGTAAACATTAGTAACCAATTAGTAATGAGCAGTTATTTAACATTTCTGCTAGATTAAACAATATGTTAAGTAACTAAACTACTGAAAATATCTGGGCGTGGTCCCCTTTAGTCATCCTCTCTCACCTTATCTGTTCAGATCGAGTGGTCCTCATGCAAGGTCAGAGATTTTTTTAACTGCAGAGCATGCTAAAACAACTTTTTAACAAGGCAGAACACTATTTTCTGCTATACTGGGAACTAAATAAAGGGGATCCACTCAGCTCACATTGTTTAAGAAAGAGGCAGTTGTTGCTTCTGCAAGGTAACGTGCCTGCAAAAAGGAGGACAGTAGATCTCATTCACTCTAGACCACCACACATTTCTTGTCTCAGACACGATGCATGGATTATGCTAGGTCAGGACAGAGCAGCTAGTGGGAAAGCTCAGCAGCACTGCCAGATCCAGCCAAGCTGGCTGCAGGGGATGCCTCTGCAGCTTCATTGCTTCACCTTCTTCAAAGAAGGTGCTCCAAGGACAATTCGGGAATCTGTTCTCACATCCTCTGAAGACAGCAATGAATCTCCCTGTATCTATACATATGCACTGCTCTTTCTCCTTCATTAGAGTAGCACACACTGTTTATTCATCCTATGGTGCCTCTCACAGTGAGCATCTGGAGTTCAAAGAAAAATTGACAGTAAGTTCACTTTATATGTCTATCTAATTTTAACCATCATTTACTTACAGTGGCTTCTGCAAGGTACTCAGTTATTAAAAATTCAAATCAAGTCATATCATTGGTGCTTTAAAGTATATCATGGAGACATATCATTTACACAAAGTAGTAATATACTGCTACATTTATTGCCTATAACCAGAAAAGCCATCAAGAATGAAAAAACTAACTATATTTAAAAATAATAAAAGCTACACTTTTGCCTATACTCTCTGAAAAAACTTGAATGGGTTGTGGCTTATGACCAATTTAGAATAATTTAACGTTCAGATAGTCTACACTGGAACAATAAAAATCCCATTTGTTTAGATTTATTTTAACAGCAAGATAATCATAGACTAATCACATATGCATCTTTTTCCCTATTGCATAATATATGTTTTCATTTAGGCAAATTATAGGACTTTTAAATTTGCTGGCCTTAGTAGAATAGAAAGGTAAAACAAATTATTTTAGTGAATAAAAAAGCCTTGGGGCCATTGATAATTCAGAACTCTAACAGAGAAAAGGGAATAACATTATAACATGGATTACAATATTCAAGCAAGAAAGCAGTCTGGTTTATTTTTATCCTACTGACTTATCTTTTATTTGAAGATACGCCAATATAATACTAAGCACCAGTGCAGACTTTAAAGTTCAACACTTCTAAAAGGCTTAAGTAAGTCGACAAAGCTCGATAGAAACTACCTGAGTAGACCACCTGAAATGGTCTTATCTGTCTTCAGAGTAAACATTACTTTGTAAATTAGTAAGTATTTATCCAATATTTAGGTTTGAATGCAAGTGGTTACACATCATGCTAATTTGTAGGATCAAGAGGATTTATTTTATGTGTATTTTCTTCAATATCAGAATTTATTACGTTGCCTTCTGTACATTGAAGTGGCTCCCTCAGCAATGCCATGAGTCAAGTGACAATGTAGTACATGCAGTCCTTGTGAACAGCACCAGGCTAGCACTGACTGACAGCAGGAAAGGAAGGCAACCCTGGGGATTGGCACTTGGCAAAATGCAGGGAAGCCTCATCCTGCAGGGAAGCCTCCTGCAGCAGCAGCTTCGCTGGAAGTAAAACAACACTTTCAAAACAGCACAAGCAAGGCATTTATCAGAGTGATTGATTTTTTTTTTTTAAAGTTTTCACTCAGGAATTATATTCCTCAATACAGTCCTGCGAGACCATCTGCAGCACTGTCAGAGAGGAGGGAGGAACAGCTTTAGTAAGGCCCAGGCACAGCTGCCAGCAGCTGCTCCTTGAGAGGGTTCACGGCCTCCAGGAGCAGCTCTGAACATGGAGCAGAGGGGCACAGGAAGGAAGCATCACTCCTGGCTCCTCAGCAGGGCTGCACAAGCATTTGCAGGCTCCAGCCACAGAGGACAACCTGGAGGACAGACCTGTCAGGAATGGTTGCACCTTAAAGATCTCTTTGCCCGGAACAGCTGGTGGCATGTCAGAAATTTTGAGCCGAGGGCATATTTTACTTCAGATGCTTTCACAACTAAGACATATCTCTCTGATTTTCCAGGAACACAACAACTTGATGATCATTTCTCCCCCTCATCTCTCATGGGTGAGCTCTATTAGTCATAATTATTTCTTTATTTGCATGTTTGCAAAACAAGTAACAGAAACCGTGAAGAGTAATGAGCCCTGATGTGCAAGAGGACATTAAAATAGCTGCACATAATAGATACACATAAAAGGCAATGTATCAATCAATTAAACTCATGCAAAAGTAGCAGTCTTTCTCGAACAACTTCTTGCAGCTCCGAGCACATAATCAGTTGAGTAGCTAAATGAGCACACTCTTGAATGGCTGCATCATGACAGACAGGTTCACCTGTAAGTGCAATCCTGGGAAGATGCTGATCTTTTTTTTTAGTGCTAATATTCATCAGTAACTGAAGGATAATCAGCTGTGACTGGCTGAAGAACCTGCTTGCATGAATTTAGGAGTTCTGTTAATTATGTAAAATGACTCAGTATTTTATGCCTCAGTGTGTAATGAATCAGCCATGAACTACCTAAGTCCTTTGTAATTTACTGCCCACTCTGTCTGAAAGATGAGGCCATAGGTAATGAAAGACAGAAGTTAACTGAAATATTTAGGGTTTGGATGAACTCTCCATTCAGACCAAAAAAACCAGCACTTTGGTCCTTATCTGGACACAGGAGAGTGGTAGATGTTTGAAAAGTTCCCAAAGAGGATAGCAGAGTATGCAGAGCATGCAGAGCAGGGGCTGAAAGAAACAAAAGGAATTTCAGGGCAAGAGTGTAAGAAAAGGGACATGCTTTCACTGGTGGTTTGGTTGTGGGAGCAGCTGAGAAAGAGAAAATGACTGCAGAGAGGCAGAAGAAAGGGGTGATGATGAGCAGGAGATGCTGTTTGAATAAAAGGGTATTGTGAGGATAGAAGAGGACAGAGGGCTGTGGTTTTGTATCTAGCTATGAAGGCAGATTTGTGGGCTCAGAAGGGAGCTGTGCCACAACCTGTCCACCCCAGAGCCATGTCCAGCTCACAAGTGTCTGAGCTGAGAAGAGATGCCACACACCACAAGGGAAACCAGAAAGATCAGCTGCACCTAGACCAAGGAAAAATTAAGGAATGGGTAGATGTAGCACTCGTGGGCTCAAGCACAAAAGCACAATAGACACCATGGACCTCAGATGGGATATGAGGCTGAGGAGGATGGCGTTTGCCATCTCCCACTTCATCAGCAGAAGCAAACAAGAGTTCAGTTACTAAACTAGAAAAATTTAATGTTCCATGCAATTTAAATTCCTGCTCTTCAGATCATTAACTGTTTTCTAGAAGACAGAAAACTCTGACTAAGCTCCATTTCTACACTGTAATATCAAGCTATTTTTGAGTGTATAAAGATGATTTTGAGGACACTGTCACTATAGAAACTAGTGCTTAAGGAAGTTGTCCTCTATTTTCCCACTAGGGAAAGCAAAGAAAATGTGCTTTATTAGGTGGTAGAAATTGATGTAGTTATATTTAAATATTTTCCTCTTGCTCCTCTTTAACCACTTTTGTATTCCACAATACTATCTTCAAAAAAAAGCTTCCATTACCTTTATTTCAGTCTGGAGTTTTCCCTTTTTCCCTTGCAGGTTGTTGTGCTGGTGTACTCGTGTGTGACTGTGCTTGTGTGTGGACCAAGTAACAGACACCACAAACAAAAACCAAGACAAAATCCTTTTAGATTGAAGCTGATGTTTTCTAAACACGTTGTTAAATAACATGCACTTTGGGACATGGGAATTCCCAAGATAATCTTCCTTCCACAAAGCTCAAGTTTGTCCTCATGCATAATATACAAATGTAGTCAAGATGAGTAATAGCTTAGGAGAAGAATAAAACTGAGGAAATCACATCTTAAAATATGATATTGCTATGCATAGTATAGTAAAATTTAGATGCTCCAAGCCACTTGACCCCCACCATTTTGTGCCCCAATTGTGCTAGAATCTATATGTATACATTGTAAATATATTTTTGGCTTCTAAAACAATTTTTCTTTCAGTATACAAAGACTTTGTATACTGAAAAGTTTGGGTATTATATACCACCTATAATGTGAACACAGACACCATTTCTCCTTGCAGGAAAGCTTGTCTATTTTGTGAAGGAGGCATTTTGAATCATTTACACACAGATCTGAGCACCTTGTTGGCCGCTCCTGATGCTGCAGCTCTCTCAGACATAGCACAGTGAATGGTTGAATGGTCAGGAGGAAGGCGTGAGAGCAGGCAGGGGTGCCAGGAGAGTTTGCACTACAGCTCTGGTGTGCCACCTGGGTGGTCCCTCGGGAAGGCTGACTGTCACAGCCCAAAGGAAACACACCATCACTTCTTCAATGGCCTCCAAGCTCTGCCTGCTTAAGCAAGTGCTATTGACTCACTCTGCAGCAAAGCCCAGCAGACCACAACCCACAGGTGCTCTATACCCAGAACCCGAGAGCCACAGGCTGTGCAATCCCAGCCTTGCTGAGGGAGTCAAAGTTCTAACCTAGGCATTGGCTTTGCATGGGAACAACTGGGGGGCAAATCCCCACGTCAGCTACATCCCTGAATGTAGCTGTTGTTCCAGGCACAGATCCCCTCCCAGCCCGCTGCATAACAGAGCACACAGATCCCATGTGGATATGTAGGCAGCTCTGTGCTGCAAGGATTTTATTCCAAAAGCATTTGTCAAGGAGACACTCATTGAAAAGGCGTATTTACCTTCTTTGGGAGACATCTGTGAATGAATGAAGACTGATTGGAAGTCAGAATTATTTCAATAACTCAGATTTCAAAGACCAGCCTCCCCATTTTTTATACCAACAGTTTGTCTTTTCACAACAAGAAGTTCAACAAATGTAGAGCTACCCTAGCACTAAACAAGCATCAAAAAATGTCTAAGGCAATAAGAAGGAGATGATGAACAGCAGGGAATGTTCTTGCCTCCTTCCAACAGACAGTCCTGGGTAATATTATCAAGAGACCTCAGAGCTGATCCGTTTAATGCCACAGGCTGATGTACTCAGTTTGACTTTGGTTTCCAAAATGCTTAGGTCAATAAAAGTCCCTCAATCTTCTTTAAGTATTCCTGAGAGAATCTACAGCACTTACAACTTAATTATGCTTTTTGGTTGGTTTTTTTTTATTTTACAGGCTCTCCTTTCCTTTACATAGAATTCTCATGTCCTAGAGGACTAATACAACACAAGGAAATAGTGCAGACCACTTGCTGCCAAAGTTGCTGCTTCCACATACATATGCACTGAGTGAAAAAGTCAGAGTTGACTTGACCAGGAGAAGAGATTAGGTTGTGAAATCATGCAGCAGTGTTATTTTATATAATACAGAAAACTGCATTGCACTGGTTGATATATAGAAGAGTGACAAAAGCAGCTGCAGTGTATGGACACAAAAATGCTGTTAGCAAGGAATTTTGCTGCTTCTTCTAAACTGTGGGATACTTTTCTCTCTCATGGAAGATGACAGCAGAAGTTCTGTAAACTAAGAACACCTGCGACCTTGTAGAACTATGTTTATGGTACAGTAGAAAAACATTTTGACAGTGGATATTTTAGGATTTTAGCCAATCACCCCCAAGGGGTGGCTGATCTTTTGTCCAATTAGACTATGAAGAAAAAGTCTATAAAAGAGTTTGTAAAATAATTAAATAAATTAATCTTGCTGCACAATTCCTGCCTGCTGGATCTTCTCTCCTCCTCCCTACAGCTGCGGTATACGGTGATATCGACAGCAGAAATAGCAGTGCTTTATGGTAGACCTGAATCCATCCATACAAGAAATTAAATGGTCTACTGAAATTCCATAGAAATCTGTTCTTTATTCACTGCCAATATTGTGTCAATAACACATGCAGAATTAAAAAATGCTATCCTGAGAACTACAGAGCCTTCTTAGCTCCAGGAAAAAATTAGTGAAGAAACATACCAATTTGGTCCTAATGGATTTTTTAAAAAAATATTTTGGAATATTTTTTAAAATAATGTTTGAACCTGAAAGTAGCAGTGCTTCACTAAAGAATTTTCTAAAGAAAATTTCATCTACAATTTCACAGTCAATGCTCCAAGCTCCCTCTATGACCTTCTACTGCTCCCACTGAAGCTAAATAAATGACTTGGTATGCAATTTACACAAGTGGGAAAAAAAGAAAAGTGAGGCTAAGTTAGTAAAAGTATGCATAATTATTTCCAGTGGTATAAATGATTTTAGAAGGCACAAGACATCAAGATACTAGATATGCAGTCTATACAGCTGGTCAGAGTTGAAAGATTATTGCTGTGACTCCAGAACAAAAATATTTTATGATTATAAGGTGCTGAATAGGGAGTCTTTTACCACTCATACACAACACTAGACTACTAAAAGCTAAATGTGCATGTCATTAATGAAGTATTTTATGCTGTAAAATTATAACAAACACTCATAAACTAATGGGAACTGGACTCCTGCAGTTAATGGACTACAACTTGGGATTTCCTACTTGGGTGCACCACAGCTCTTATAGATCATTTGTTCTTGCACAAATGAATGTGTTAACAAATGAATATGTTACCCAAACCAATGACATTTTATCATGATTAGCACTTGTACCAAATAAAAAAATCCCCACTAGCATAATACTAATGCTGCACTTTTAAACAAAGGCTAAGGAAATCTGCAGGAAAACCGTGTTTGTTCCTAAGCAGTGCTATTTTCAATTACCTGTTTCTGCAAGCTGACATTTTCTTTCTGAAATTTGTTTTAATAGAGCCCAAAGTAGCAATTTAAAACTGTAATGCACAAATCTAAATAGAGCTGAAAATACCCCTAGGCATTCACTGAGGAGGAGGCTTTTCAAAATCAAATGATAAGCCTTTGGCAATCAGGACATCAACAGGTTGAACTCAATCAAAGAGGACAGTAGCAAACAATGGGCAAAGGATGGCACAGCTCCCTCCAACTGAAACTGTGTTTGACCAGGGGGCGACAGCATGATGTGGAAATACTTCCATCATAATCAGGGATCATAACAGCAAATTACATCAAGCCAGGGTGCGTCACTCGGAAAGTACAATTACTGGAATACCTGGAAGTGAAAGCGGTGTGGTGCTCAGCAAAATACTGAACAGAGAAAACACACATACTTGGATTCAAAGCTGAAAAGTAGTGCTGTTTTGTTGAACAACAGGAATCTAATGCTGATCCTTTCATGGTCAGAAACTCAAAACATACTGTCTGTCTGATTTTGCCTTATAAAATGTATCAAGAATCTGCACTTGTGAAAGACCTCAGCATCAAAAGAATGGGAAATGATGAATCACTTAACTGTACCCAATCTTCTGTTAAAATATATGCAGCATCAAGAGAAAAATAAATATAAGAAAGATTTTCATATTATTACAATTCTAACCTTTCCAAGTCTGAGTATTTTTAGAAATATTCTGAAATTGAAACTTACTGTTCAGGATGAAAATATTTGCATTTAACCTCTTCTTTCAAATATGGATTTTTATTTCCAATTTTGTACTCTTTAACACAGTCTACAGGTTCAGAAGCTTATTTTTGTTTCAGGATTTGTGTTAATTTTCTTCCTTTCTCACCCATAGAATCATAGAATGTGCTGAGTTGGAAGGGACCCATGAGGATCATTGAGTCCAATTCCTGACCCCACTCCGGACACCCCAAGAGTCACACCATGTGCCTGAGAGTGTTGTCCAAACACTTCTTGAACTCTGTCAGGCTGGTGCTGTGACCACTGCCCTGGGGAGCTGTTCCAGTGCTCAACCACCCTCTGGGTGAAGAACCTTTTCCTAATATCCAACCTGAACCTTCCCTAACACAGCTTCAGGCCATTCCCTTGGGTCCTGTCTCCAGTCACCATAGAGAAGAGATCAGTGCCTTCTCCTGCACTTCTCCTCATGAGGAAATTGTAGACTGCAATGAGGTCTCCCTCCAGTCACTGAGATTACCCAACACACACAAAAAAAGAAGAATGCTTTTTTTTTGTCCAGAGGCATCCGAAAAGAAAATGGTCTCATAGAAAGCCAGCAGAAATATTTTCGTTTCCGTTTTTATTGATGGACAGATTTTCTTTAGGTAAAAATGATTGTTTAAATGTCTTCAACAATTCGCAGGGTCTAGACAAAATGAAGCCCGGTCCTTCTCAGGGGACTACAGTGGGAGGACAAGAAAAAAGAGGTACAAGTTACAGCAAGGAAGTTTCTGGTTAGATGTTGGAAAAAACATGACTGTCAAGCACTGGAAAAGCCTGAAAAGAGAGGTTACTGGAGATATTAAAGATTTTAGTGGACAACAGTTTGAACCACCTGATGCAAGGTGTCCTCGCTTTTAATGGTGAGTTGAATCTGATGACTTCCAGAGGCCCTTTCCAGTCCATATAATAATTCTACAATATGAGGTTATCAGATACAAGCTAGACACAACTATAATTGATGCTGGCTTCAGAAGAAAGAAATTAAATGTGTTTTCTTTAAAGGGAACAGCAGCAACGCTTCTACATAGCTCACAACTTGTTTTCTAGTTTCCTTTGATATCAAATTCTGAATAAATTTACCATTTGTGACTACAACAAAAACATGCAACTCCACAAAATACTGTTCCTTCAAAATTCATTTAATTAGCTCTGCTGTCTTAACTGTTATTCGTCTGAAGTAACAATTAATTTTATTTATAAGCTACAGTTTTTTTAAAGTAGCCAGTGAGTTTCAAAGGAGTCAGAAACATGTCCATGTTGTGGTTTTCATGAGAGATACTAGAAGATTTTCAAAAAAGAAGATTAGCTGCATTTATAATGTTTCTCTTTATAATGTTTCTGCTTTGAATTCAGAGGTCTATTTTTTTAGTAAAGCAGACTATGAAACAACATTATTATCCTGCCTCCTACAGTGCAGTATTCCTTGCCTGTGCTATTAAATGTATTATTTGGGGTTCTAGTTGTAGAAACATCTACTTGGGTAATGAACGATTTGTATAAATTAACTATTTCTTGTTAGGATCACTACAAGTCATAAAATTCAGGCACCCAATATAAGATTTGACTGGCCTTCTTCAGGTCCTAGGTAAGCGTTTTCTCCAACCATATCTGAATCTTCAGGATAATTAAATGTAAATGAGTCCCCATGATTTTGGGATTCAGATCACCAGGTCTGAACAGAAGTGATGTATCCTGAATCCTCCAATTAATGAGACAGTACTGCCAATTACAAGGCTGACCATACCTTCTGATTCTGGGGAAATTGGGGGCCAGCGGGTAAAAGGTGAACCTTCTCGGTCAGTGGAGGAAAGATTCTGAGGTAGGAGGATCCTGGAGATCAGGGAGGTGCATGGAACAAATGGCAGAGATGCCCAGGGACCTGGTCACCAGCAGCTGAGACAGGTCACAAACAGCTGGGCAGCTGCACAGCAGGAACTGACACAACTTTCTGTCCCACCTTCCCGGAGCAGCAGCTATCTCCCTGCTGGGGAGGGAAGCTGAGACTTGTGGAATACAGCACTGAGGGGAGTGCAAGAGGTTGCATGAGATAAACAAATATAATATTGCTGTTTTTTGAATAATTCCCAGTACCCAGATCCTCTCTGGGATGTTTTGCACTCTACCTCACCCATGGCAGAGACCAAAAATAATAATGGATATAGGCAGCCAGCAAAATGGAAGGTCTCTATCTTGTCCTCACTCACCTTGTTCATCACGTCATGATACCCTTCAGGCTATCAAGTGTCCATGAAGCCATGTAGCAAGACACAACATTTTGTAGTGCCTGTGACAGCACAGATCACATTGCATCCAATGTAATGTCCAAGGTAATTCCCCACTTTCTGTAGCTGATCTGAACTCAACAATGAGGATGTTTCCATTATGCAAGTAGAAATTACAACCACAGGTAACTGGCTGAACTCCTTTTCTGAGATAAGTCACTGGCATCAATTTTAGTGAGCAGTTTTCTTAAAAAAGGACAGCAATTGTTCAGCTGTGGCACTAAGACATGCAGGAAAACAGCAACATTAAGCAAGAGTCAATAGGAAAAAAATAAAGAAGATAAATTAAAAAAAATACAAGAGGCAATACATTCAGAAGACTGAATAATGGAAGATTGCATGTGGGAAGTTCATCCTTCTATTTCCTAAAAGCAGGTTAGTCCAACTGTTATCTTTTCTGTCTGCCCCCCTGGAAAGGGCAGACAGAACAGACAAAGATTTAGAAGTAATTGAACATGGTCTCTGTACCAGACCTGAAGGATATTTTACATACCAAGACCAAATAATTTTAATGTACAGTATAGAGGGAAGAGAATTTACACAGGCAAACACCATCACCTATCTACTAATTGATATTACTCAGACTCAGAAGTCAATGTTCTCTTTTCCTTCCTTTTTCCCCATTTGTGACAGAGTTTAACTGGCACATAAATTAATCTAATGGAAGCCAAGCTGAATGGCTACTGCTGACCTTTCTGATTAATTAGATATTTCAGACAATTAGATATATTACAACTATTACTTCTTGTATCAAACAGCCTGTTCTCCTGAAGGTATAGTTCTGGCAGTTGCCACTAAGTGTCACTGTTCACATAGCCTCAAAGCCCATATTGTCAAGCAAATAAAATTGGGCTTGGGGAAGACCCTCTATAGTTGGGTGGGTTTAGGTGACATTCTCATGTCACCAGCCACCTACTGACAATGCCCCAAGCTGGGCCTGTTCCTGTCGTAGCCTGCAGGCTGTGACACATCTCCTGTGACACAACACTGAGAAGATCACAGCTGTTGGAGGAAAGTACAAACAGTGGATACCAGGTGGTGGGCGAGAAGGTTAACATGCAACACAAGAAACGTGAGGTGAGACACTTTGGATTCGGTAAAGAGCAGCTCCTCACACCCCTTCTCCATTGTGACCAACTGCAAGATTATTTCTAGCCTGTTTCAGAGGAAAGGCAATCAGGTGAGCTGATAACATCAGCCATCACCATCCTGCTAAATAGCAGGACCCAACTGTGCACTGCTTTGGATAAAGAACCCAGCAGTTTGTTGAGGCAAATAGGTTAAACTTTCCTTGGGAATGCTGGGAATGCATTAGTGGAATCTGTTCTGGAAGTTCAATTAATTCCTAGAAATCAGATATAAGCTAGAGAAAAATTACATTAATGCTGTTTGACCATCTAATTTCAGACTGGTGTTTGTGTGAACATGAATCAGATTTACAAAGCAGCAAAACCAGATACCACCAACTTCTCTACTTCAAGTCACTCTATCCATCTTTCCTCTCTTGATAACACAGCAAGGATGTTGGAATGACCAAAAATAATCATGGAGAAAATTATACTAATCTGATACAGAAAATAGTATGAAGCCTTTGTTTAGACTATTTTTCAAGACATCTTGGACTAACAGAACCTGCTGAGTCCACTTACAAGGAAATCTTGGACAGTCAAGAGAAAGTGAAAAAAGAAAATTACCCAAGCACAGACACTGTTTTTTTCATCTTTCTCTTTCTGATAACAGCATGACTTTTTCTAGAAATTCAGCCTCTACATTTTTCAACAAGGGCTCTTCTACTTATCTAATTCCATTATGAATTTACTCAGACTCAGTTGAGTTATTTCTAATTAGCAGACATGGCAGTTATTTAGATAATACTTTATTCAATGCACAGATAAATACATACTCTACCGTGCCCATTTTATTCATGTAGGATTTGCACTGAAGCTTCTCTGTCCCTTAATATATTCTGCTTTAACTCCATACTTTTCAGAGCTGGCCATTCATTCCATTCCTTCAGGGCTCATGCCAACATGTGCTACTGACAACTGATATGTGAAAATAACCAGTCCCACTGGAGCAGCAATTGGGGTAGTCTCAGTCCAAGCTATCTCGACTGTATTTTTTTATTTATATATTACCAATTTTATGAATCAGAAAAAAAATCTTTCCGTTTTAACTTCCAGTTAAATCCACATGCTCTGCAGAAGCTAGGTTTCAGTAAGCTTCTCTCCATCAATACAGAAATATCTGTCTAGGAACAGAACCCTTTCAATCTCACTTCGTCATTTCTCACATTTTGACCTCCATATTAATATTTATGAAAACCTTATTTTTGGTAGGTAGAAAAGCCCCGTTTCAGAGTATGAAATTTACTAGTTCTGGGTAATTTTGTGCATTTATTACCAGTGAAGTACAACACATAACAATTCCCAAATACTACTTCAGCTTTTATACAGCATGTCACTAATCTCTGAAGTATTCTCTAACTCCGTGGTTTTATTTCTTGCTCTAGAGACTGTCTATGTTTCTAAACATATGTGTCTTGGTAAGATTTCCCAGTTTCTCTATTGAGATGCTCTTCTTCTCCACACTTGTTCTGGTTTGTGGTCCCAGAGAATCTCAGAACAACTGATGAGCCACATTCATATGAAGTGAAAAAATATATGCAGAAAATGATAAAATGTGGTAGTAGGGTGGAGCTTGAAGGAGCTCTTATGGAAGAAGAGAAAGACAAGGTACACCACTGACCTCCTGTATCTGACAGTGAAAAAAAGTCTTGACAACCCCTAGTTAACACAAAGGGTGCTGCTTAGGTCTGCAGGTATGTTTTCCTTGGCCATGAATTTAATTGATACCAGTTGATAGAAATCTTTGGTGTACTTCCTCACCTTCTCTTAGGCTCATAATTTGTCACATCTGATTGCAGTACACTAGACTTTAATCAAACATTAAGGTATATTCATTGCCTGGATAAACTGCAGGAACACAACAGGCTCCTCACCCAGGAGCCATGTGTGAAGCCATCTTTGCACAGTACTTTCAATTAACCTCTCTTGTTTATCAACTCCTCCCATTTCCTGCTTTTCAGACTCTTGATAGCACCATTAGCAACCAGTATTTACATAAAATCTATTATTTGTTTCTCTCTCTCTTCTGTGTTAAAACAATTATAGAACTCCTAACGAAATAATTAAAATGGCTGAAGATAATTCTGGTTCACTTGTTAAGTTAATAAAAGGAGATGATGGAGAAGGATTTTTAAAATGTCTCTTTTACAAGTGCTCTGGTAAGCTTACTGAGGATAATTGTGGCTATCTTTCCACTCAGCTGCTCTTCTGATCTTTCTCACACCTTTAAATGAGAATAAAAAAAATATTTTTAATTTGTTGTGTTCTGCTCCATCACTTCTGGTGACCAGATCTTTTGCTTCCCTTTTCCATAAGATGGCAATTTTCCTATCTTTTGTTTTTTTCCTGTTAATGTGTTGCTCTCTTACAGGGCTCTCCGGCCCAGAAAGTAATCAGTCCCCTACAACTTGTGACTTTTGATCTTTCACACCAGCAGGAATTTAACATACAGACATTTGATAAATAGAAACTACAGCCTGTGAAAGAAACACTGCAAAGTAGTTTGGTCTGGTAAACCTTTTGGCCTCCTTCTTCATCCCCACCTTTGTAATTATTATGGATCACAGAATACCAGAGGGCTGAAGACCTCTAGACAATAGAATGAAAGTATAATTGAGTTATGAGATGAAATGTTAAAAGCATAACAGTTTAACCTCCTCAGTAATTAACTACCAAAAGGGGAAACAGGGAATATTTATTTATTTATTACAGTATAACTTATCCTACGTCTTCCTCTCTCCCTTCAAGAACATCAGTGGTATCTCAAATTCTTTCAGAGCACCACTAAAATTGGAACCAGTCTCCTTGCCTGTATGAGAGATGGTTGACAACAGACTTAATTTAGAGTGAGTAGAAGTGCAAAAGCCAAGACAGAGACAAGACAGATGATCAGGATATGGAGTTTGAGTTCAAAAATCAGGCTGAGTCCTATGTTAACACAAACTTAAGAAGGAGGATCCCAAAAACTGTGAATCAGAATTAGCATT
Source organism: Corvus moneduloides (assembly GCF_009650955.1). Lineage (NCBI taxonomy): Eukaryota > Metazoa > Chordata > Aves > Passeriformes > Corvidae > Corvus > Corvus moneduloides. The sequence continues at coordinate 89,678,857 of NC_045477.1, forward strand.
TGAACTCTGACTATTAAGTCCTTTGTCTAATGTTACTTTCACTTTAGGAATAAACCTGATGTATTTCAGTAGAAACCAAGAAAGAGAATAATCTTACTCTCCTATTTCAAAACCTGCAGACCTGACAAACAGTTTTCCTAACATCCAGTGTAAAGGACAATGAAAGGCACAACTTGTACGTATATTGGCCTGTGCATATATTGGCCTGTAAGAGTACTACTCCAGAATATGGAGAACTAGATTCAAAACTCAACACACAAAGCACTCTCATCATTAGCACATTTGTGTACTATGGTGTCTATCCCTTCTATCCTCTCTCTTGAAGACTTTTAATTTGAAAAAATGTAGAAGTTCTCACTGCAAAGATCCAAAGTTCCATTGTAGCTTTCATATTTTCAGCACATCTACACAGGCCTTTCAGGAAATGACAGCACGCTCTATCTGAACTCAATACTGAGATTATTAACCAAAACACTGCAAGACAAGCTATGTGTTTGCATAATTTCGGATGCAAAACCAGCTCACATCTAGCTGGTATATACTACAAGCATGTCTCTCTTGAATCCACCTGTAACACTGCCCATAAGCAAAATGGAACTAAAGACAGCTCTGGAATAAAATATTTAGAAATGCTTCATAATACATGGTTGCCTGAACTTTAGACATTTGCGTAAGACAACTACATCTTCCTCTGAATGAGATAAATGCTTTGTATGTGTGAACATACGACGCATTTCTCGAGCTTTAGGTCAATTTTCAAATACTCTGTGTTTAAATCTGAATCATCCAAATATATCATGCATGGAAGTGCAGTTAAGGACACTGATTCCTAATGTGAACTCTGGTCTTGACCTCTGTTGAGCTCAGCTGGTCACTGATATCTCCATCAAACAAGCTTCTGGGAAATATTCTCAGCGTTATTAGTCTCCCTTCTGTACGACATGTGAATATGAAAGTGCACAGGCTACCTTCAAAATCCAAGATGGGAAGTTTTCCAAGCAGCAAGGTCCCAAGTGCCCAACAAATCTTCCATGGACTTATATGTGAGGGTAATGCTAATAAAGAAGAGCCTGCTGTTAACTTCCTATGTTTACATGTGTTAATCAATAGAAATAAGTTAGGAAAAAGATAATCTTTGTCTTTTGGAAATCCTCTTTGAGTAACTGAATCTATGAAAAAGTCTTTTCTTATCAACTAAAGCTAGTGACATGCAGGGCACAACTTCATCAGCGCTCAGAAAAACACTGGGAAGCAAAGCTAGGAATCTGGATCACTTACAAGGATAGACATGGTGAAGAGAAGACTGTGAGTGGAAAAGTTAGGTGACAGAAATGTGGCTGCAATTTATGATAACAAGACAGGCTGGCTGGAATTTTGAGACGTGGCTGCTTACTATGAGCAAACAGCAACAGAATGTCAAAAAGGTTCAGGGAACTAAAAAGACAATGAAGACGGGGTGAAGAGTGCCCAAGTCTCCTCCTACTGCAGGGTAGTGCCCAAAGACTATGCTGTTGGCTATTCTATGATTGACCTTGGGCACTCTCATGTTCTCCAAACTGAAGTGGAGCAGCACAGCACTGACTTAAGTATGAATGCCTAATGGAAAGATTTCTTATCTATCACCCCAGTACAGAGTGATCACTGTGCAAAGGTCAGTTCTTGGTTCTTTTAACCTTTTCCTTTGTATTTCTTCCTTCATCATTTTAGGCATGTCCCCCTTGGCTTGAGCTCCCTCTTCATCATGTAAGGTGCCCATCTACACAGCTCAGAGTTTAGGATTATGGCAGGTGACAAGGTGTGAGGGCTTTCATTGCCACACAGGACAGGAGCTCTGCTACTGGACTGCAGCCGTCAAGGATTTTGGTATAACACAGGGTGATTTGATGCTTTCAGATTTTTAGCAATGAGGCAAAAAAGTCACATAAAAAAACCCCAACAAAACCAAACCAAACAACAGAACCCTCAAAAATGAACAAACAAAAAAACCTCAAACAAAACACAAAACTCTCCCTCACCTTTGCTGCCCCTCGAGTCAGATATGGTAAGTAAAGAAACCTCTAATAAATGGAAAAGCAAGTACTTAGCAATTGTTTGAAAATAGATATGATTTCATTAAATATACTAAAGAATATGATAAGCAAAACATCTGGTCAGCTTCCAGACTGCACTCTTATCTAAGCAAGAGTTTAAAAGAGATGCCTATAAACAGTTTTGTGTTTAAGCGAATTACAGAACTCCAATATACTATATCTCCAATATACTCCCGTAGTGTGTGGGAAGACATTTTAGCTTGTGCAAGCTAATCAATCCCTCCTGTTAGCAGACTGAGCTGTGTTTAGTAGGTCAGAGAAACACTGAAATATTATTCTGTAGTCAGAGGAGACCTCTCTGAAACACACTAAAATTTCTCAGGTCATTTTCTTCTGCTCTGTCAGTAGACAACTCTGATTTACAGACATGTCCAACCTGCACCACCTATTTCTATTGAGAAGAAAATTACTAGAGAAGAAGATGAAAACATATAACAAGTGATTTGGGTAGTTGCTTATACAGGTGAAGAATAAAAAAAGTTCAACTGCAAATGCTGGAATTAAGCACGAGGATAGATGATTGTTCAATAAGCTGTTCCTAAATCCCGAGTCTATTTTATTTCCTCAGACACAAACTGAAAAGCAGAAGTCATGGCTTTCCATCAACACACACAAAGCTGGAAGTGTGCCCTGTGCAATTTGTCCTGACAAACAGACACATCTTTCTTCACCATAGCATCTGGAACCTTTACTCTATTATGACCATTGGGATTGACAGAAATATCAACATTGCACTACAAAAAGAATGAAAAGCAAAATGAAGGCCACTGCAGCATACAGGATTTGGGATTAATGCTATTTTTGAGGAAAAAAATAGAGATTTGGGTATTTTCTGCTCACAAAGACTTTGCATTCTGATTTCTTTTTCTGCCAACTTCCAAATAGCCATACCAAATTTTTCATCAGGGATTTGAATTACTGTAAACTTACTCTTAGCAGTACCACAGTACCACTGACACAGCAGTGAATACAGCATCAGATTCTACAGCAGAAGGCAATCACAGCAATTTACACACAATTCTGTGTTCACTTCTGCTGGCACATCAGACTTTTAAGCAGAGGTAGCCATACTGTAGAACATGCAGGAATGTGGCCCCAGAGGAGGGTTCAGTCCAGCAGCTATTGTTATTCTTCTTGGAAAGTACAAGATCCCATCTGTTCCATATTCAGAGACACCCCTTCCAACACACAGCCACATCTTCTTCACTAACAGTATTTAGACCAGCATCAGAGCTTCAGGAAGAATTTTTGGTTCCAATTATTCACTTATTCTGGTGGCTGGCAGATTTTGCCACAGCATACAGCAACTAACAAGCCCATCATTTTGATGAAAGCAGGAATTATCAGTATCTTGAGTCTGCTAGAGGATTATTCTTATTCTGTCCAGTGATTGCTGAGCTTTCTAGGTATGCACTCAATATGATTTTTTCCCCTAATTTTAAATGTCTTTTTTTCTCTCTCTCTCATCTATACCTGTTAAGTTTGTTCTTTTCCTTATCTTTGAATTTAAACCTGACCTTTCCTATTCTGTCGCAATGTTAGACAAGTTTTTCATCTTTATTTTATTAGATTTTCTTTCCAGGGCTTTTCACATTTTGCAGTTCAAGGTTTCTCTCAACAAATGAATGCATTGAATGCCTCGAATGCCTCGAGTGATGAATATCTGCATAATTAATATTGGTAATGGCAGCTTTATAGTTTGGGGGTTTTGTTTTTGTTTTGGTTTTTTTTCAGTTTGAGTGAAGACTAGTTATGGGGAAAAGAAATTTACCCTTCCAGCATGCTCTTCATTAAGGCCACAGGCACTTTGTTTTCCCCACTTGGTTTTAACCAATTTCAGACTCCTAGGGATAAGTCCAACAGCTAGGATGAAAAAACAGATAACAATTCCAAGGTAACGGATGATGGAATATGCAACTTGAAAGGTGAAACAAAACAATAAATGCTAACCCAATGGAGAAAAAAAACAAAAACAAAACAAACCCAGAAATGCAAAACTTGGTGTACTTTATGTGGACATGATTTTTCAAACCACAATATAATACAGACAGAGTTATCCCGGCTGTTACCCAATCAGCTGGGTTTACAGGCATACTACCTAGATTTGCTAAATCTAGATTGCTTCACCCAAAACAGTGATTCACAGTCATGTTTCTCATTCTTTATTTTTAGTAGTCAGTACTAAAACCTTGCACTGACTCAGAACAGCTTGCTGGAGCCACTGGATTGTCCAGGCTGTCTAGAACTGAAATCAGCTTTCTAAACTCTGCTGAGATGTTGGTTCCATTTAAAGTGGCTGCAGTTTGAAATTTCTCAGGCCATTTGGTTTTATTCTTGTGTTCATGAACATATTTGTAGTGTTTTAGGTTTTGGGGGGGGTTTAAGTGCAACTATGTGCTTTTGTCCAGTGATAAAGATGAGCAACAATGAAACATAAAGAGCAGTGCTTCCTTTACTACAGAGAAAATGATGAAGAGAAAGAAAAAGAAATATACCAGTTTACCAAACCACAAGAACTTTGGAAATTGGTGAAGATTTCTAACCCAGCATGGTTAGAAATTCCTAAGCAGCTGAATTTCAGCATTTCACAGTGAATTTAGAAAAAGCTTTTTGGGACCAGGAATATTTTGCTTACTGTAAAATACCAGTTAACATGTTCTATCATAGGAAATCGGTGACAGCAGTTGTCAGGGAGAGCAAGGAAAAAGACTGAGGGTAAAATTAAAGAAAGGTGGATAAGAGTAAGGAAATTATGGGGGAAACACAGTCACTTCTCCCTTCATGACACTGTTGAATGCGTGTCTGACTTCCCACACACCCTACAATCTAAGGGGACTCAGTGTAGAGTGGAGCAGAATGGAGACACCTCGGCCAGGCTCTTGTTAAAATCCTTGCAGAGAAGGGAGCCCGGTGATACCTTTTAGCTGATTCTGAATGGATTTCTGATGTAGAGTATACTGCTTTGAAATCAGAAAATGAGGTGTTCAAGCCATTATTAGCCTTTGAGACAGATAAAGGAGAAAATTTGGAATACAAGTTGATAAACTTATGATTGAAAATTATCATCTTAAAATTGAGAATAAGCACCTTAAAACTGAGGTTGACGACCTTTAAGCTCTGCTCATTGCAGCTGAGCACAGAGAAAAGCTGTTGCTGAAGAAACAACCTCCTGTTTCAGATAGGTGGCTCTGCAACTCAGTACATTATACAGACCCTGATGCTTGGGACGGGGATATTTGGTATGATGGTGGTGATGATGAGAGCTCAGAGAACCCTGACTCCAAATCTGATGAGGGTAACAATGAGATCTGCACTACTGTGCATTCTGTTCCCTGGTCTCTGACAGATTTGGCAAAATTGCAGGAGAAATATTCAAGGAAACCAGAAAACTCTGAAGCTGAAATTATGTTTATACAGACTCCTGATTCCCTTAACATTAATGGAAATATAGAGGGTGATCCCTGTCATTACAAACTAGGGGAAAATGATTCCTTATCTCCTTCAAATTCCTCTGTGCATGAAGCCAGGTCTACTACAAAAACTCAGGATAGATAGGGGGAACCTACCTGAAAAACAATTCAATTCAATCCAATTCAAGTGGCTGATTTGCAAAGGCATTATGGCCATAAGCCAGGTAAGACTGAAAACCAACAAGTGGAATCTTCTCAATGTGTATATAATAGCCCATACATTTGGATTTTGGTAGGTTCTTGTCAATAATTAATAACATTTTCGATAGGTAGGGGAGCACAGCCTTTGATATTAACGTAGTGAGATGATAAGAAGCTGGGTATACATCCTGGATAGCAAAAAGTTAAAATCACTGGAGTAAACAGAGCAAGTGTTGTCTGCTGCTAAGGTTAATGTATGGCTCCTGGGTGAGAAGCAGATGTTGGCTACACACTTTGCAATTAAAGGTCACAAAGACTAATCAAACACAAAGGATTTGAGAAAATCTCCTTTTTTATGTGACAGTAGTACACTGTATGTGCTGTGGAAATAGGAAATGAGTCAAGGTTATTCTACACACAGTCATCTAAACCAACATTATTAGTCCTAAATCAGTCAGGTTATCAGGAGAAAGATTTTAATATTCTAATATGTAAATGCTTATGTTTCTTTTTGTGAGTTCTTCACAGAGAAAGAAATTTTTAAAAATCTATTTGTGCACTCACACACATACACAAACATACTCACTTCTTTTCTTCTGCCTGCTTTGAGACATTACCTCTACCCTGTCATTCTCTAACCTCTTTAACATTCTCTAACCTCTGCCTACTTTGAGAGGTTAGAGAAGGAGAAACATGATACCAAAAAAAACCCAAAAGTCATACCCAAAACAGTGAGCTACAAGCCTAAGGCTCAGGTGGCTCCAACACAATCTGTGGTTAGAAGACTAAGAGATCAGATGTTCTGAAAGAAACTAGCCCCAGTGATCAGACTTCAGTTCAAATCATTGCTTTCATAGCAGTGAATGAGTATCCCAGTCCTATTCACTTGGGAATTGCATTTTGCAGGATGTGCATCTTTATCCCACAACATTTTGCAACATAAAACACCAGAAGCCTCTCACAACAAACAAAAAATGTAGGCTCAGGAGTCTACCATTCAAATTCTGTCAGTGCTTTGCATGCAGTGCTATTTGAAACACCTTTTTTAGCCCACAGTTATTCGTAGTTTGAAAATTATTTTTCTTAACCCACAGAAATGCAATGTACTGTACTCCTGATTATCGTGAGAGATTGTTTTGGGAAAAGTATGTAACACCTCTTCAGCATGGAAATCCAGCAGCAGACCAGGACAAGATCTTGCAGCATTTGTCCATTGCAGTAGAAGAGGGGTAACAATGAAATGAAAGAGAAAAGGATCAGCTACCTGAAGAGGAATTTCAGCTACTCTTGATACAACATCATTTCTAGGTACCTAAAAGAAACCTTGAGTGAAGGAAGTGATACAGTCTTGACTAAACGTGAAAGGTAGCTATATTTCTGTATGACAACAGGTCTAAGTCTGGAGTTATCCATGGATACCACCTACCTGCTATGTTATCACTATTTTGTATGAGAGCTTTCTTAGCCATCTGAGAAAATGGCTTTTAGTTGGCAATGGATATATCTGCTTTGCTGCTGGCAAAAAGATAACGAGTTTGGTTTTGGCAGAGAGATTACTGCAACGTTCCTGATAAAGACATGAAAAGGTATATTTGGTACAGTCTAAAAGCAGTTCCTGATCTGACTCAGACTATTTATGGATCCCTATTCCCCGTGCCAATCTGGGGTACCAAAAATGGAAGAGGGCATTTTTTTTTAAATTGAGCCTGAGCTGATCATACCAATTAACTAGTGAATTATTACATACCAGATGAAATAATACCGAGGGTGAGTTAGTTTCAGGAGGACGTCAAATACCAGTGGAGCTTATATTCCTCAGCTCTCCAGAGCTTTTTGCTGGCCAATGAGACTATTCGCTCGCCAATTGTATTAAGCCAGCTCGCCAGCTGTGTCAAGAACTGCCTAAATATCATGGCGGAGCATGTATTCATGAAGCTCCTGAGCAATCTCTGCCTTATGTTATGATGGATACTTCACTAAAGGGCAGCATGAAATCAAAATAAGTGAGCAAACCCCACCTAAGGTGAATGTATGAGAGGTTGTTGCAGTGCCCGCCACCATCCGGTCCCTAGCAGTTCACACTGGCCATACTGTTGTTGCATAAGAAGTTGAGATCTGGTTGCACATCATATCTTCACAGCTCCCAGTTTCTTTGGAAGGAAATCCAGGTGCATGCCAGGTTGACAGCTATGGTAAACTTCTGTAAGTCTCCCACTTGGCTTGATGGGAGAAGGAGTCCACTGCAGAGTATACCTCCCTCACAATATAGGTAGAAGGTGTCTTCTAATGTTATGATACCAAGAATAAAATATCGTTTTTTAACATACACGTCAGTGGGGGAGAGAAGGTATGGCTAAGACTTCTTGATATGAGTGCTGCTCTTTGGCTGTAGACTTCTTGGTAAGTGAAACATGGGAGCTATTCAGGAGCTGTTTCTTTCCAGAAGAGAAGGTTTTCCAGGTAATGTTAACTCTAATCAGACTTTGATGATTTAATGGCTGCCTTTCCTTTGGATGATGTGTCACTGACCCCTGTTACCCAAAAGCAGAGGAAGTATCTGCTTAGGAAACCAAAGGAAACCTCATGAGTAGATAAGTTAATGTTATTCACCAGAATGATTGCCCCCCTATGAGCAGCTGAAGATTAAAGGACAAACAAAATAACAAAGTAGCTTTGTTTAGTCCCATTGATCCAAAAGACAGCACTCACTGTACCTTAAAATCTATTTTGTGTCTCCTGCAGAAAGTCTGCTGTGAAAGAAATGGAGTTTTATAATACCTATTTGGAGCCTTAGGGTTCAGAGCATTCTCTCATTCACATTACTGCTGCCTTACTACCTGAATGCATTTTCATGTGTATCCTAATCAGTTCATTTACTGTTTGAATGCTATTTTTGATGCCAGGAAGAAACATCTAAGTAGAACACTGTAAAAGTTCTCTCTTCATAGGGAATGATGAAAATCCTTCAACAAATATTTCAGACTCTATTATAAACCACATCTGATAATGTGAAAGCTCTATCTCCTAGCAGTGCATTAGAAATATTAGTTTTGAGCTCTACTTGCTCATTATAAGATTTGATATGGGGGTTTTATTTTTTAAATCTGACACGTCAAAAGAGAGATGACAGGTAGGTAGTGCAAGGGAAAAAGAAATTTCCTGCAGAAGGGAATTGGAAGGAACAATATCTGGAACTTAAAAGAAGGGGACAAATGTGTGAATATTTCAAGAATAGCAGAAAAGCATCATTATTAGAAGCATGTGAAACACGAAAGGGAGTTGGACAGATGTCAGGTGGGAAAGGGAAAATTCCTCTTACCAAACCATTTGACCACGGGTGCAACAGAAAAATAGCCACTAGACAATGTTTAAACACTTTAGTAGTATTTAGTAGTCACTTCAGAAAACATTTTATATGAGTTCTGTGGGATAAAGTTTAATTTATGGTATCTAAAGGCTTTGGATTAGATACAGACGCTTTCTTTCAAGATGTATTTGGTTTATTTTGTTGAAAAGAGTGTTGTTCCTCACTGATGTCCTGGCTATTACTGAAGTCCTTAGTGGCTCCATTCATCAGAGCCTCCCCTATGAAGAAAGGCGGAGAAATTTGGGGCTGTTCAGCCTGGAGAAGAGAAGGTTGGATGGAAACCTCACAGCAACCTTCCAGTACCTGAAGGGGGAAAACAGGGAAGCCAATGAGGGAATTTTTGTCAGGAACTGTAGTGATAGGGTCAGGTGCAAAATGTGTTCAAACTGAAAAAAGATAAATTTAGGTTGGATATATGCAATAAATTCTTTACTGCGAGAGGGGTGAGGCACTGGAACATGTTGCCCAAGAAAGTTATTGATGCCCCATCCCTGGAAGTGTTCAAGTTTAGGCTGGATGGGGCTTTGAGCAGCCTGGTTCCAGCCATGGCAAGGAGGTTGGAGCTAGATTATCTTTATGGTCCCATCCAACCCAAATCATTCTACGATTCTGCAGTTCTATGCCCAACAAAATGCAAATTTCTTCTGAGCGAGGTCATACCCTATTCTCTGTAATAAAGAAAAGTGAAGTGACATTTCTAGCTTTCTAGTCAATATAGACTCCCTTGCCTTCATCTGGAATGGCATTTTTTTAGCACTAATTTGAAATACATCCTTGTTGTGATAATTATGCTCAAATACTTTCTAGCGCTTTCCTCCAGAGATCAGGAGACACCAGCAGTAATTGGTTTCCCTGCCCCACACAGGACACTACACATCTGTGAGTGCAGTAATGCAAACTGCAACACAATAGTTTTAACCCCAGGAACCAAGGACTGGAAAAGCATTCAACTACAGCCGTCGAACCAGCCTTTAAAATGGGGTGCTGGAGGACATCCAGTCAATATGGATTGAAAGAACATCAATGGACATTCATGCTGAAGATTAGAAAAGCCATCTAGAACAGCAGCTAGATAATCCCCAATCTAGCAAACTTGCTAACATAACAGCTTGTAGATCTATAATTTTTACAAAAGGTATCCATTACTCCTGCTAATTTCAGTAGTTAATATATCCTTGACTTCATTCATGTGTGCAAAGTTAATTTCTATATACAAGCCCCTTACAAATTTGATGTTGGCTAACACTTCTTACAACTTCATACAAATGTAATATCAAAACTTCTCATTAAATTTGAATGGGGTGAAAATACCTCAGAAATTAGAGGATATTGCGGATATCTTTTAATGGTACTGACTTTCTACTTGAAGATGGATAATGCCCTCCTAGATTTTTGGTTTTTTGGGGGGTTGGGGGGAAATATTTAAAGATGGGAATTTAGTGTAGAGTGAATAAAAAAAATTTATTAGTTCATTTTGGATATGGAATTCTTGTCATTTCATTGAGATGTGAATTATGCAAAATATTAAACATTCTGAATTTATTTATGGAATAGTTTAGAGGCATTGCTAGTATTCACTGTTAGTTCTGCAGAGACAACCAGGTACTAAGTAAAGCCCACAGCACCTTCAGATGTGTAAATCATCTTTTGCATAAACATTTCTGATCATTAGAATAGAAAGAACATATGTGCTCACTGCATAGTTTTCTGTCTTATAAGTTTTACATGTTTTTTTAAAGTGAAAAGAATCACCTTTTATCTACTTACTCTGATCAATTTAAATGGTTTCAGGAAGCATAGTATCCACAATAATGGAAGAAATATGCAAAGTCTAAATTTAATTTCTTCTCCTCTGTGTCATCTTCTGAGAACCTTCTGCATTCACTTGGGTTTCATGTTACATGTTGGGGTAGGTGGCTGGAAGGAAGATATGACATTCACCTCCTGCTTCTAATACACAAGGTAATGGAAAATAACATGAATGTCAACACAGCAATGCATAAAATATTTTTAGTGGGTAGATTGCTGGACTTTGCATGAGGATGGGTGTACTAGTCACAAAGACATTGATCATACCAGTAGACTGAAGTACAGTACAGTTTGAATGCAAAACTACTACTAGCCTAAGGAAAGCACACTGTTTAGCTCTATAGTCACTGGAGTTCATCATACCAAGCAGCTGTGGATCTACACATGTAAGCAATTCAATTTAGCGTAAGTGGAAAGACATAACCGAGCTTCAAGATCTTGAAAAGAGTGACTTAGTTGAACTGGACAGCTTAAGGACTTTTATCCAGAGGCAGCTTTGAACTTCTGGAAGACAAAGAGGACATTATTGGTTCTTGGCTGAGATTGAGGTTTGGCTGTAATCAAGCAACTTAGACAAAAAAAATACATGGGGAGGCTGATCAAAAACATTTTATTTCAGGTCTAAAAAATGGAAGTTGTTCCTACTATAACAGGTCTGCCAAGACAGCTTTTCATCCAGTCTCATCAGGTGTTCTAGGCTGCAGCATCTCTGAAAAGGAGAGAGGAGGCTTCAGCTATCCTGCCTCATCTTATGGCAGAGGGAAAGTTGGCGGAAATAAAAGACACCTGTCTATCCTGTATGTTCAGTCCAAAAAGACTTGAAACAGCATTTTTCTTAGGTAGGGACAATACCATAAAAAGTGGTCAGACAAGAGGGATAAATTCAATAAAATTTCCAATTCATAGAAAGACAAATTATATATGTTCAGAGCATCAGGCAGTAGCGGACACTACTAAAGAACAGATGAAAATTTAAATATCATGCTTTCACAAGCATAGAAGTTACAAGATCTAGTCCAATTTTTGAGCATATAGCTTGATCTCTAAATGTATGAGATAAGCTAAATAGCAAGAACTGAACCATTAATTGGGGTATTATTCCACTATCAAAAAGGAGTATATATATATATATAAATATATATATATAAAAGCAGTGATATCTTCTTGCAAAAGTTCCAGCAGCTCTGAGACGTCTTGGTTAACTCATTGTATAGCTGTAGCCCCAGGCAGTTAAATGACTGCTTTTAAGCAGGGCCTGTTGTAATAGGACAAGGGTTGATCTAGATATGAATAAGGAAGAAGATTTTTACCATGAGGGTGCTGAAACACTGGAACAGGTTGCCCAGAGAGGTCATGGATGCCCTAACCCTAGAAACATTTAAGATGAGACTGGAGGGGTCTCTGAGCAACCTGGTCTTGTTAAAAATGCCCCTGATCACTGCAAGTGGATTGGACTAGACAATCTTTAAAGATCCCTTCCAGCCCAAACTATTCTGTAATTCTATGATTTAAGAATTGTCCACAATCATCAGCCTGGAATGTAGTATGTTTAATAAATTCTTTTATTGTTCAACCGAAAATGCTTCTGTGCCCACAAACTTGCTCAACAGAGAAGGTTCTGAACCACAGCACCAGCAGGACCTACTGGAAAAAAACATTTCACAAATTTTAAGACTGAGCTTTACTAGTTTATGAAGTGGATTAAGCCACATGGCTGGATACCAGGAGATGCTTTTACTTCTAATTTAATCAAGACACCACACATATCTATAAAAAGTAAGAAAAAAAAAAAAAGCTAAGCTTTAAATAAGCAGAGTTCACCAGCACTATTATTAATGCTAAATTTGCACCAGTTTATTTTTTCAGTCAGAATAAGCCCTGATTCTAAAATATGCCAGAAATTCAATTTACAGAGATAAATTTTAAGAAAAACATCTTGGAAAGGGCTTTAATAAGTCATCTTTTAAGTCAGTACAGATTGTAACTTGGTATAAAGATTTCATCTCTTGGTTAAATAATGTACAGCTGAGAAGAATGATTTTAATTTTTTTCATTTGCAGGATATATTTGTGAATTTATTTTTGTTGTTCAAAAGTAGATACATTTATATGTGCATGAAAGTAATTTCCATGCAGCTTTTCATTCTTTTTTCCACAGCTGTAGCTGAAGAGTAAGCTAAAATGGCAACTAAGAGCCCATCATAATAGATATATGCTATTTTATATGGCGTTATAATTTACCGGAAATATTTGGAAGTAGACAATGCAAATATATATCAGAGAATATTCACATGATCCATATGAATTATCAATCACACTCTTCAAAGATAAGACATTTCAGTTTTCAAAGAATAAAAAACAATTCTCTGTTTTACATAGTGTAACTTCACTGATGCTGTATAGGAAAATTAATAGAATGATGAACAGAACAGCATAATAATTAGGTACATGATAACCCAAATTACACAGTATCTAGACTGATGAGAGCCTTAGGGATCTGAAGGCTGAATGGGAAGAAAGACTCCCACTTGGACGTAAGGCAATAATGGAATACTAAAAAGATCATCCTCAGCACTCTTCAGGATGACACAGAAGAGATTTTACAAGAAGCCACGGCAGGATCCTCACCATCCACACTGCCTGTGTGCCATATATTCCAGGTGGGATGACAAGCCAGCTGCTGGCATCATACAGGCATCACTCCAGTCCCACCCTGGCTGCATCCAGCCCCTGAGAGAGCGCAGAAATGCTGCTCAGCCATTTGCAACCAGCAGTCAGTTTCCCAGGAGTGCTCAGATACGTACAAAAGATGAGGGAAAACATTAAGTGGCTGTGAAGGCTTATGCAAAACTTCACATTAGTATTCAAGAAAAATTATCCATATTGCTAACTAGGAAGTTCTTGTTATGTTTAGGAGTCATCCAGTTACAAAACAAACTAAAACTACATGACTTAGCTGAGCAATCCCAGTGTGAATAACAAATCAAGAACAGTCTCACAAAGTAGTTTGTGAGTAGTCTGTAGGGTTAAAAGGATCGTGTAAAAGCCTATACTGAAAAACTAAACATAGTCAACAGCTTAATGAAAAAAACAGTGCCTAACAGTAGACTACTCACACACAGACAATAAAACTAGATTCAATACTTTGTTTCTGGTAAATAGCTGGTCTTTTACCGTTCTGCTAGTGTGAGGTAGATCTGCAGCATTGCCCAAAGCTGCTACAGCTAGTTAGCTACATAAACAAACACAAAAAATGTGGAACGGCATTAGTATGACTACAGCCAACAGGAGTAAGGATGCATTTCTTCCCCTCTATTTAACTCTTGTGGGGCCACATTCGAATAACTGTGTTCACTTTGGTGCTTCCTACTGCAAGAAAGGTATTGGAACACTGGAGAAAATCCAGCAGAAGACCCCAAGATGTTCAAAGGCAGTAACACATGAGATAAAGGGAGAGGCTGAGACAGCTGGGTCTCTTCAACCTTAAGGCAAGGCTCAAGCCAAGATTTTTACGATTACCTGGTGAGAAGGCAGAAACAGATTCATCCTGCTGCACAACAACAGGATAAGAGGCAAAGGACTGAAGTTGGAACACGGAGAATTATGAATTATGATTAAGTACAAAGGAAAAAATAAAAAGAACTTGGATTGTGGTCAAATACTGGAAAAGGGGCCAGAGAGGTTGTGGATTCACATTCTGTGGAGGTGTTAAAAACCTGATGCACACGGCCCTGAGCAACCTGATCTGACTTACCTTAGAGCGTAGGGTTGGACTAGATGATCTCAGGAGTTCCCTTCCAACCTAAATTGTTCCATGACACTATGATCTTAAAGATACACATATACAGAAGAAAAAACTAAACATTAGCATACAGAAGTTAGTTACTCAAAAGGTCAAATATTGAATCTGGTGTTGTGGAGAGGAAGATTGGGCATTACTATTTGAAGCCATTCAGTGTGCCATGCATGTAAAGACAGATGACATTTAAGACTTTAAGATATACACTAAAAATCATGAAAATAAGTAGGAATTATCAAAACCTTTCAAAGCAGAAGAACACAGGCTTCCCAAGTACAGCATTTAAAATGATTTGTTGCTTTTAGACCTACATTCTCCCACAAAGACAATCAAGAAGGGTTTTGATGGTATTTGAGAAATCTGCACTATAAATATATAATTCATCTCAGCTTGTTCTATATACTGGACCCACACAGTGGAAGACAAAACCACTCAAAATCACACAAACAAGTTTGAGAATAGTTAATATTTTGTTCTGACTTATGTCAGCTAGACAGAAGTTTATACGGGTAGCAATGTAGTCTTTATTCACAAAATGAAAATCATAGGAGAAAACTCTCAAGTTCCCAATGTGTACATTATTTAATTCCTAAAACTTTCTGGGTAGGACAGTGAAGTGATTGCATTAATATGCAAATATCAGACAGCTAAAATTATCAATTTGAGAACTAAGTTTAATAGTGACTGCCTTAGTGAATGAAAATAAATAGTAAATCCCATTTCTCTATCCAGTAAAATATTTTATCTCTTCTTTTGTAACGCAAAGGAAATGAAAATACTTAAATAACATAGTAAGGAAAGGAAATTACTAAATTATAGTTTTGAAATTAGCAACAATAAAGCTGTTACCCGCTGTTCAGAAAAGTAAAAAATTATATTTTTTAAAGGTTATTCCAAATGTCATACTATTAAAGCATAATTAAAATCAGTACAAAACCTGAAAAGGAAGGTCAAAGAAGGTGTACACCCCCATCCCTGAAAACAACACTGATGAACCGGCAACAACAGATGAGGAGAAAGCTGCGGTACTCAACAAAGTTTTCACCTCAGTCTTTGATGAAAACTCTCTTCCCACAGCTCTTGAGTGGATGGACAGCCAGATGGTGACCAGGGGACAAAGTGTCTCCCACTGTATGTAAAGATCAGAGTTATCACCAGAAGAACCTGAACGTGCAGGGAACATAACACTGTGGGACTGTGGAGGACCAGGCACAAGCATGTTTTGTCCCAGACATTCTGACTGTTGTGACAGAAACTTTGTGATTGGAAGAGAGGGTTCTGCAGAGATGGGGCAATGCTGTTCTGAGCCAGCTTCTAGTTCCACCTGGAGACCTGTGCTCAGCATGTCCAGGCCGAGTCCCAACCTCCCACTCACTTCCTGGAGGGTTCAAAAGGGGCTGGCTGGGCATGTACCAAAAAGTCTAGTTTGGATAAGAGGCGTGAACCAGCATAACTATAGAAGGAAGTGGATCAGTCCCCTTCCCCTGTCTTCTATATTTCCTCTCTTTTGCTTTGTCTTATTTCCTCAGATCCATCGCAGGATCTAAGGACTGATGATATTATTTGTTCTCTTTCTTTTTTCCCCCTTTATTTCTCTTCTCCCTTGCTGTTTCTGGGCAAAGCGCAACTATCGTATTCTATCCCGTACTTCATACTTAAATTTGTTGTGGGAGTGGGGAGCTGTGGAAGTGTTTGGTAACTTGTTAGCCAACACCTTTGAGAATCAGTGTGCTGTGGTTTGGTAGCCAGCACTTTTGAGAAATTTATTGTGGGAGCTGGGAGGTTATTGAACAGTACTGTAAAAGTAAGGGCTTGTTAGCCAGCATTCTTGAGACTTAATAGTAGGCTAGTTGCCAGAGTTAAGGCAATTATATAATAGGAGCATAGGAGTTCCCTGACATATGGACTGGTGTTTTTCTTCAGCCTGACAAGAATTTACAACAAACATCATGCCCCCTACCAATGTGTTGTGACAGGGACATGATGAGATGCATCTCCAAGTCTTGAAGAAATTGGCTGATGCAGTTGCCAAGCCACTCTCCATGATATTTGAAAAGTCATGGCAGCCAGGTGAAGTCCCAGGGAAAAGGGATTTTTCTTAACTTTAAAAAGGATAAAAAAGGAGGACTCTGGGAACTACCAACCTGTCAGCCTCACCTCTGTGCCTAGGAAGGTCATGGAACATATGAATGTTGTGCTAACACGTTAGCACGTGTTAATGTGCTAAAGCACATAAAGGACAGGAAGGTGATTTGAGACAGCCAGCACTGCTTCAACAGCAGCCACGCTGAGAAGGCCTTGGGGGTGCTGGTGCTTGAGGGGCTGGACATGGCCCAACAATGTGCACTGGCAGCCCAGAAAGCCAAACATGTCCTGGGCTGCATACAAAGCAGCGTGGCCAGCAGGGCAAAGGAGGTGATTCTGCCCCTCTGCTCTGCTCTGGTGAGATCCCACCTGAAGTGCTGCATCCAGTTCTGGGGTCCTGAGCACAGGAAGGACACAGGGCTGTTGGAGTGGGTCCAGAGGAGGACAACCAGGATGATTAAAGGATGGAACACCTTTCCTCTGAGAACTTGCTGGGAGGATTAGGATTGTTCAGATTGGAAAAGAGAAGGCTTCAGGGTGACCTAATTTCAGCCTTCAGTACCCAAAGGGAGCCTACAGGAAGGATGGAGAGAGACTATTTACAAGAGCATCTAGTGACAGTACAAGGGGGAATGGCTTCAAACTGGAAGAGAATAAGTTTAGATCAAATTAGGAAGATCAATATTAGGAAGAAATTCTTTACTGTGAGGGTGGTGGAACAGGTTGCCCAGAGAAGTTGTGGATGCCCCATCCTTGGAAGGGTTCAAGGCTAAGTTGGATGAAGCTCTGATCAGTCTGGTGTAGTTTAATATGTCCCTGCCCACAGCATGCGAGCTGGAACTAAAATATCTTTAAATTCCTTTCCAGCCCAAGGCATTCTATGATACACAGATAAACAATATTATCCTGCTATTTTTTTTTTTCATTTTTTCTGCTACAAGACAAAATACATTTCCCAAATAGCTGCTGTTGAACTGGAAATAGTTTTGCAATCTTTACTATCAAGGGATTAATATTTATGGGAAAATATTTTGTATTTTAAGGAAGAGTCTCCTGGGCTATCACTATGCTTTTAGCACTGCAGATGTCTCTGAATGTTTCCTCACAGCCAGTTGCTGTAAAAATAAGTGTATACAGATGGAAGTACAGCAAAATGATGCAAAGTTACAGTACCCCAGGCACTAATATTTTATGCACTTTTTAATGTTACATTTAAAAATTTCATGAGCATCTACTCTGCTAACCAACTCCATCTCTATTCCTGGGGGTTAAAGTGTGGCTTTATATACCACAAGTGTTTTAGGTGAGTTGCTTTGAGAACCCAGTAAAGAAAGGAAGAAATATGTTTTCTGATTCCCAGTGGTGGGGTATATATATCATGTAAGCTGGAACTAGTAGGTTCTACATTAATTCCTTAAATTAAGTGCTTGAAGAAGCATTGTTTTGGTGATCACTGTGATACCTGAGGGCAGCTGGATCTAAAGATCTAAAAAAAGGTCTAAAGATCCTTTTCTCCTTTTAATCTATAAATGTAAACATGGCTGTTTGATTGAGAGTGTCCAAACAAGACAACAAGTACAATACATGTAGTAATCAGAATAGAAGAGTAGCTCATGGAGCCAAGAGCAGCTTCCAAATATTAGTTAAAAAAAATGAGAACAGGCTAAAGAAAGGCTTTTAGCATAGCACAAAACCTCCAGTAAATATTCTTTCTTGTGTAAATCCTGTATTTTCCATTAAGCCTTTCCTTACTCACAAAGCCTTTCCAAAGTCTGATCACAAAGCTATTTACACAACATTTGCAATGTACAGAACTTACAGCAATGGTTTTCTGGTATATCAGAAACTGGAAGACAGAAGAGTGGTTTGAAGCTGTGCTAGCCAGATTCCAGATCGCTACCAGTACCCAACCATTTCCTTCACCTTCACAGGATACTTTCTAAGCCGTTGAGTGACATAGCCACAAAATGCAGAGCTGATAGCATGGGCAGAATGATTTTGAACATGCTTACCCAAACCTTAATTTAACCTTCATTAGCAATTATGAATTGGTTGATAGCTGTAATTCAGCAAAGCTTCTGATGGAACACAGTTTCAAAACATTAGCAGTAGGTGATTTACATTTAAAATTTACTGTACATTCAAATTGCTACTATTATATTAAAGGTGTGGTGATTTATCATAATCCAATTAGCTGAACAGCCTGATAATATATATTAGTGTCACTTTAATAACACTAAAAAATCTCAGACTCCTACTAACATTTTATTTCATTTATTAAAGCAATGCAAAACTTTAAAAAAATGCATGTAATGTCTGCTGAATTCTTAACTCTTTTCCAGGAACATAGAAGATAAAAGTCATGTCCATGAGGAGCCTAATCTAACATCTCAGTCTTTCTCATAATCTCACATCCAAGCATGCAATGATCACAAAACTAACCGAGAATAAAGTTTGCAGTACTCATTTTAATACTATGTCTAGTACTTGTAACAAACACAATTATCATCTGAAATACTACATATGTCTATGGGAATATAGAGTCATGTACAACCATTTAAAATAAAAAATTATATACATTCTGATGTATTTTGCCCTTAAATTATGCTTATCCTCAGCATATACAGCATTTTGCTTGTGTACTCCAATGAACAGCAGCTGAGTATCCAACTACTTCTAAAGCCTAAATTACCAACCTGTCACCAATTAAGGAAACATCTGCATGACATAATCAAAGTCCACATTGCTACAACTGGAAAGGAAAATGAGGAATAGATAATGAAGTGCAAATATATACTCCTTGTTTAGCCTGCTACAGTATGGCAGTTGAAGCAGAAGGTGATGAAGCACCAATTTTCACGTGCAAATGATTTCCTTGGTGTCAATACCCACACACTGAATACCAATTTGAACATCTCAAATGGGGCTACTGTACTGAGGAAAATTGAAGAGTAGTCCCAGAGGAAACTGCTAAGAATCTTAGAATAATAAAAAAAATTTAAAAGTATATCTAAAGCAACAGTATTTGTGTGTGGCTTAAAAGTCACTGTAGAAATGGTTGACAATGAGATACAATCTATTTTGTTAATTTGCAAAACATCCTGTATACATAAATAGGCTCCATAAATTGCAATTCATAATGAATTCAAAGTAAGAAGTGAAGAGCTGATAGTTTTATGATGTTACAAAAGTACATGCAATTTGTAACTAGATATTTGATAAAATAAATAGAAAAAAAGTTGCTGAAGTAAGGCAGCAAAAGTGTTTGCTGGCATTGATGTTGCTATATTAAAGACTTGCTAACAAAAGGGAAGTTCCTAATTGAAGAGTTGGCATACAACTATGCTGAATGGCAGGCTCTACCATGTCACCATACCTGTCCAGCAATCATCTTGAATTGCTGAAGCCACTCAAATCATAGCTAGCCAATTTTTTGGGGGGAAAAAAATGTCTCTTAGTATACAAACATCCACTTCCAGAAGAATGACTAATAATCTCCAAAGCAGGCATTCCCTTCACTCCCAAAAACTTTTATGAAAGTAAGATGCAATTTATGACACTGTAATAGAGAGTAAGTAATTTTATCATTTCCATGTAACAGTGACAAAATATATAATCCACAGGACTTTTGAGCATAAAGGTAACCTAAACAACAGGACAGGCCCTGTTAAAAATTCCTTTGCAGTGCAGGGATATGTTTAGACAGAACTCAGGGGTCTCGTCTGTCTCTGACAACACTAAGCAGCTGGCTGATTTCGATTCAGAGGGGAAAATCTTGTACTCTTGAAAACCTTGAAGGAAGAGATGCACCTTTAAATGGCAATCTAGAAATTCCCCTCAGCAAAGAATTTTATCCTGGGACAGTATGTTTGCTTACTCACCAGTGGCCCATAAGCTATTAGCTGCCCTCTGGAAAGCTCTTTGAGCAACTCCCTCCTTTCTCCTCTCAGTGATGAAGGCAGATATCTGTGATTACAGTTTAGAGCACATTTGCAGTCAAAGTAGCAGTTAATCAAAGATGAGAGCAAAAAAGCCATGATCAGTGAGAAACCACACTGAGAACAGTTTAAAATTCCCTTCAGATAAACCCCTGGCACAAGCAGGACAAAATATTACCCCAGACAAATAAATGTCTCAAGAAGACACATTGCCAATCATCCGTGTACATCCAGTCATTTGAAAGACATTCCATGCACCAGATCCTACTGTGAGGTAATACCCCTTGAAAATACTGCACCAGGATGTCTGAATTGGCCTCTGGTTTAGCCACACACTTTCTTACACAAGACAGGTAAACATCAAAATAGCACGATTTGTTGGTAAAGAGAATTCAAAATAGAGTGTGCAAAGGTAGGTGCTGCACAGATTATATCACAATTTACCACGCCAGACCTGTGATACCGTCCGACTTTACCAACTACCTTGCTGTTCCTCTCCTCCTATGGCTGGCAATGGGCCAGATGCCTGCAGAAATAATAATTTAGGTCAGTGGGTACCTTCCAGCTAAAGGGGGAGAACATGAAGAAAAGGCCACTTCTGCTCCCTGAGAACAGCCAAGTGACTAGAGAAAACCGAGGGGAGGGTGAGCTGGAAAGGACAAAGAAATAAAGGCTGATGAAAGCTGCAAGAGAAAGAAAACACCATCAGGATACAGTGAGCGGGAGATTTAAAGCAGAAGCAAGACTAAGAACAGAGAGGGCTCTCTGAAGGTAAATTTCTCAGGTAGGATTTGTCTTATTCAACTTAGATGTTTACAAAGTAGCTGTACACATGTCAACTTCTCACCCTAGGCTACCCCCGAGAAAAGCAGGTTCTTTAAACCATTTACACTCTAGAAGCATCTGGGAATTTTTTTCTTCCCTTGACCATTCAGGGAGTATAATTCCTTTTTCAGAATTTGACATCTACACTTGTGACCTTTGGGAACGCATCAGACTCATAACTGACTAGAATGCATATAATGTTATTAAAGAGAGGAAAAATAGAGGATTATACAAAGAACCACTTTGAATTTGGGCATATGTTACAGTGGGGATACTGCAACACATGTATCAGACAAAGAGGCTCGTGGAAAAGAAATAGATATGGACAGATTCTTGATAGATGTTTCAGAGAGATGTTTATTTCTCTGGCTGCATGGCCGGGATCTGCCGAGGAACTGAGGCAATCACGGGGCCCGAGGGGAACACAAAACAACCAATGGGGAAGGAGGCTGATCAGGGGCAGGTTTCCTGTGCCTCCCCCCCCAGGGCCCCTCTCCCAGGACCACATGGCAAGGGGGAAGGGACCCCGACGGCATAGATTTATCCAGATGTTTTTATACTCTTGAAATTATCAAGAGAAGTTACTTTTGGGTTTTTTTGGTTGGTTTCTGAGGGGTTTTTTTTGAGGAGGAGGTCTCATTTTCCCTGTATTTTCTTGGAGAGGTGCAAATATGCTGCATATTTTGAGACATAATAATATGTCTCGACACCAAAATATGTCCTAAAAGCTGTGGATACTGAAGCTAAGCAGGCATTCATATTGTTTTTTTAAAATAAACTAGAATTTACTAGAATTTACTAGAATAACCTGTAAGTTTTGCTTTATCTGGATTTCAGACTGTGGTAATTGGTTTGGTCATCCCCACATTCCAAATAAGCCATTTCCCTTTGCTGTATTTTTTAACCTTTCCAGCTATTTTGCTGGTTTATCCTTTAGGGAATAGGGCAGCAAACTTCAGGGTAGC
Organism: Corvus moneduloides; assembly: GCF_009650955.1. Lineage (NCBI taxonomy): Eukaryota > Metazoa > Chordata > Aves > Passeriformes > Corvidae > Corvus > Corvus moneduloides. The sequence goes on from NC_045477.1 coordinate 89,701,345, forward strand.
ATTTTCTGCTATATTCAAGGTAACCCACATACTCACTGCAGTAGCCAATTGATTGTCAAGCATTTGATAAACAGACTTTTTTTAAGGTCATTCTACACTTGCAGAGATTTAACCTTCTGCCAATTTAACAAGAGGAAAGTGGAACAACCTTTGCCTAATAAGATGGTCTACCCTTGCAACATTTAACAGTGGTAAATATTACCCTCTAGGGTCATATTTTTGTCAATATGTTGAGATCCGAATTTTATCTCAGCAGAAATAAGTTTTGTCCTTAAGTAAATTTAAAAAGGGGGTCATCCAACCTTCTGCCATGTGAAATGGACAAGCACCAGCTGCAAAACTTCAAGGTATTATAGATGTCACAAGACATCTTCCCCCCTTCCTTCTAAAAAAATCTGTGAGGAAAAATGGAGAAAGGAATCAGTGAGAAAGGAAACTTTTATCAGTAAGGAGAGGGGAAAATATGCACATATCTACTTTGTTGCCAATGATGCTTTTAGACAAAAAAAAAAAAACCAAACAAACCAGCAGTAAAGTTTCTACAGTATGAAGGTGATGCCAAAATTATTTTTGCTTTTACATTTCCTTCATATATTCATAGTTCTGTAGACCATTGTTGTATAGTTATATAGTTCCTAGCTAGCTCCAGGACTTTTCTTCCCCTGATATGCAGAAAGACAAAATATGTTCTCCAGAGGCTCCAAGCCCTGGGGGTCCAAGGCTAAATTATCTGAGAAGCAAGAACAAGCTACTCTCCCAAGACACTTTCTCATAAACAAAGTACAGCCAGTACCAAGAGGGGGGCCTCTGGAAAAGGGTTGAACCAAAAGGGGGAATTACCTCATCACCTATGCTTCTAACTGGGAATTCCTGTCAATTATGCTAATTTGATAAATTTATAAAACTGTATTCACCCTATGTAGGGTGGACATTTTTCCATATCTGCTCCTGGTGCCTCTAATTAAAGATCAGCTTTTATATTTCCTCCTATACTAATATTGTCTCAGAAGTGTGTTATTTCTAGATCTTTAAGGCACCAAAGGATCCAAAAAGATGTCTGAAAGTTAGACTGAACCATTCCCATGGTTCACAGAGTGTTTGCATCAGGTTCCTCTGTTTCTGTAAGATACAGCTGTTACCTACTAGTAATACAATAAGTACTGAAATATAATTATCTGTTTCTTCCAGTTTTATAACTATAACTAATAGTTTCCAATGCATCTATCTCATACACCATGCATGTGCCCTGTTTTTCCAGATATTTTTGTACTATAACTCTGATGTGCTCTGTAAATTCACCAACCTCTTTAATTTGGACAGCAAGTGCCCATAGTGCTGATAAATTTCTCAACTCAGTTGTAGTTTATAGAGCAGATCCACTTTATTTCCCCTAAGGACAAGTTCTATTTGGTTTTGTCTATTCATGCTCTTTAAATAATGTCATTTTTGCATGGCAGCATTTCTGAGAGAAGCTATATATTTACATTTTAAGGATGGCTTTGCAGTCTCTTACTATTAGTTTGTGTGTCTTTGAGAAAGAATCTTTATCGTCTCTGCTCTCTCCAAACACTGTTAGATTTTATATCATTCTGAGATTTTTTTTCACTATTATTTGTAAAAAAACAAAGACTGCAATGTTTAAAAGAGCACTATATATTAACAATCACAGCTATATTGAAACTGTGTGCTGACTAGTTCTATTCGTAACACTTGAACATTACTAAAACATAAACTCATAGAAGGAAAAGTAGTCTTCTATTCCTTCATATTTATTTGTATACTTCCTGGGACTTTGTTCCCAGCTAATTTCTACCTTGATTTAGCTAAGAGTACAGTCAGTAGGAGCTTATTTCATATTCCAAGTAGAAGAACTGTGCCAGAAGCAGAGAATAATAGCATAAAAATTACATTTATAAGAGTAGGTAGGAATGGTTTATACATGGCATGCTAGGGGATTGAAGTAGTGTATGCTTTTCCATCCTCTACCAAAGGGTAACCTCAGAGATGTTGAATCTTCTTGTTTTTGACATGAAATTTGTGTAGAAGTGTGAAAGCTAAGTAGCCTTACTTTGCTGACTAACCACTAAGACAGAAATACTTTGTTGCTCTTACTTTACTTGAATTGATTTGAACAAATTGATCCTAAAAATCTGCATGCAGCTGACACTTGTTGGAACAATACATAAATGAAATGACTACTATAGAGCATATAATGATATTGTGTAAAAGGAAAACCAGAGTACACTTTTATATTAATGAAGGACAAATCCCCTTTTCTAGCACCTGTAACATAATATAAAGTGCTATAACACAGCACAGTGTGGGGTTTTTTAATGTTTTATTCGTGATCAGAAGCTAAAGCAACAGGAAAAAAAGAGCTTTTTGATACCAAGGATAGTTGTTCTGAAATGAAAGAAATTAAATTGATATAGGACTGCTGACCTATGTAGAAAAAAAGAATTTTTAGGCAGAATAGGTCCAATATCCATACCATAAAGGGTAAGAAATTAGACAAGAAATTACATACAGGTAAATATATTGTGTTTGGGGTTTTTTTATTATTAGGACCAGGTAGTAGACATCCATATTCAACAGAAACTAATAGTTTGGTCATTACTGCAAGTGAGAAATGAATTTGGTGCTTATTTGAGATCTGTCGAGCCAGTTCTGTAAGAATGAACAACATATACGGGACAAAAGAGCATATAAAGGCAATATAAAGCAACGCTGGTTTGACTTTGGAAATTGCTATCAGATTGCAGCACCAAAAACATTCCCACAGTCGGCAAACATAAGGCTAGCAGTCACTTGGCAGAAGGCTTGTAGACACTAATCTATTCATACCCCGCAACCTACAAGGAAATGTGCAGTGTTACACACCCTCAGTCCAAGGCAGCCTGGGAAATACTTGCTTTTAATCTGTAAAAAAACTAGTTTATCTCCTTTCCCTCAGTAACAGTAGGTGAGAGAAGACAAGGAATCTGTGGAGTTACTCCTTCCACAGCCTCAGATTAGCCTTTCCAGGCTTTACAGCACAGCAGGTATTGAAGGTCTGGCAAAACACTCTCAGGATCTGAACCTTTATAGCTAAAAAAAAATAAAATAAAAGGAAGTCCAACCATCAGATAAAGGCTTACGACACACCCAGGGTGGTCAGAGTGACTGACACAAAAAAGAAGCTGGGAGGCATGCATGCAGTTGTTCTTCAAGCTTTTCATGTTTACTGAGGGGAAAAAGAGGAGCACCCCTCCTGCACTCGAGAATTTTTAAAAAGTAATTGACAAAGTTTTTAAACACTTCAGTCTCAACAGGATTTTCAGATTCATACCAAGCTATTTAAAAGCTCCACAGATTTGAATTATTAAAGATGCTTCAGTCTTAAAAAAAGCCAAGGCTGAAAAAGACCTCCTTGAGGTACTTATACCACTTTCCTTTGTGTTGATTGCCAAAATATAAAAGGAGCAACTTTGCAGCCTGGAAGAAAGAAAGATAAAAAGTAAACAGCAGAAAAAACAGACCCCTTGAGTATTTAAATATTGCAGGACTTTCAGAAAACTTGTTTTAGCACAAACACAGAACTCTGCTGCATCGAAAGGAAACCTTCAATTTTTGTTGCCACTACCTGAACAAATAAAACTCTAATTGCTGTAGGTATAACTGATGTGGTTATCTTTATTCTAAATATTAGCTGAACTGGTCCAAACCTAAGCATCCCTTTCATGAGTAATATAAAGGTTTTTTTTTAAAATGTGCAAATGCTTTTTAATAAGGGGTTGCTTAATTATAAAGGAAGCAGAAGATACCCGTTTCCTTTTGTTTGAAATGTAGATAGGATAACATAGCTCAAGTTTACCTGCTTTCACAATTAATTTTTTAGAGCTAAAATATTTATTATAGAACAGTGAATAAAACAATGTTTATTAAAGACTATGAAGTATTCAGATTCTGCAAACAAAATCCCAGCATAAATCCCTCAGCAGCTGTAGTGGACAGATGAATAAATTATATCATGGCAGAAACATAATTCCCATTACTATTTCCAAAGCCCTTTGTAGATGTTGAAAGCACTACTTCTATAAAACATGGGAAAAAACCTAAAAGAAAAATAAAGGGAAAGGGAAAAGAAAAGAAAAGAGAGCATCTATGATGTTTATATATGCACAGTGTGAGCATATGCAGACCTATATATTTATGTATACCTTCCTGTGAAACCAAGTTGGTGCATTAAATTAGAGGCTGCAGTCACAGGAAGTAACTGCAATGTCCATTAATTTGCTCATGAAGAATAGCTGTCCTTCCCACTGTGCACAAGGTCCTGACCTCGAAAAGGGGTCCCCAGTGATCTCAGTGTTCATTTGTGGAGAAGTATTTTGTGTCAACCATTCACCGCAAAAATAAAACTACAGCTGGGAGCAGTAGCCACAGTGTGTCTCCTTGTTTCACAAGTGTGCAGCATCTGTTTTGGCTCATAAAAGCTGCATGAGGGATCACTGTGGATGAAGTTTTTCCCACACTGACATGTTAATGACAGTCTCTGCCTCTCAAATGAACTTGTCTTTGGTCTCTACTCAGTCAAAATATTATACCAACAGCTTTTTTTCCTCACAACTCAGACTTCAGCCTGGTTCCACTTGTACATACCTGTGGTTAATTTGTCATGAGTAAGTCAGTGGACTTAAATGGAAATATTCAAATTTTCAATTTCAGAAGCATACAGACAACATTTGTGCGATTGGGATCATTGTACTAACATCAATACTTTTGGATTTCTGATTAAAAAAAGGAAGTATCTACATACAGATCTGTAAAGCTTTGAATCAAGTGCAGCTACTCTGAGAGCTGTCATGACACACAACATCACGAGCCTTCTCACTTAAGTGCCTTGTTATTCTATTTATTATTTTCTTCTTTTATCCAGATAAACATAAGTAAAAATGCTTCCATAGGAATATACTACTATAGGAACATTGTTTGTCTTGAACTTTCTCTAACCTTATCTTGGTTCTGAGAGATTATAGCAGGAAACACTTAACAATTTACTTCCTGATAGACTTCCACCATCACCTGTTTCTATCTTAAGCATTCCTCACCAGCAGCAACACTTCCACTACACCAGCACACTGACCAACCTCAATATAAAGGAGAAATGAATGGGGAAAAAGTTCTAAAAAATATAAATACCTTTCAAGATTCTAGAACCTGCACTCATGTACACAGATAAGAGATGTTGAGAAGGAGGTATATGATCTTTCTTATCCTCGGAGACCTTAGAGATTACTTAAGAACCACTATATGGACCTGGCCTCCAAATGTAACCTGCAGATGTGTCCTGACTATACATCAGATGAGTTAAAATAAAAGGACACCTTCAGGAAGTCTGTAAAAGCAAGTAGGGTTTTATCTGTGGTCCCAGGTCTCTTGTTAAAGATGACCTGGGGATCAAGACTATGAACCTGTCCCATGGTGTGATCCTGTCAACTGAGATCTCAAAGCTTGAAGTAACTGCCAAGAAAAGGAAAGGGAAATGAGCTATCTCTTTGCCTTGCTCTAATTGTCTTTCACTCAAAAAACTGCATTTTTCTGACACTCTTCAGAAAAAAATAACAACTGAAAGACAGTAGAGGGGATTGACTATCTGATGATATCACCAATGGTATCTAGGTAAGATTGGTTTAAGATGAAGTATGAAACTAAAATAAGTATGCTAGATATTTCTCTCCTGACATGTAAGCAATGAAATGCATAAGGATTGCATTGTAAATATTATCAAACAGTTCCCTCTCTCATAACCTGAAATTTCAAAGGTCAAACATACATTAATTGGAGAAAAACAAAAAAAGAAAGCACTGCCACTGCAACATTGTTCTCCTTGAGAGGAGTCACTGATAAATTTATTTCTATAACCAAGTAAACGTCCTTGGTTAAAAGTGGGCTGATATAAACTCTGCTTTTAAAGCTATCAGTTCTAGAAAATTAAATCTGTGAGCTTTGAAAACTGCTTATAATTTTACATTCTCTAGTACATCAGCAGTAGGAGATACTGTGCAAAGACTATTATGAGTTTTCTTTTCAGCCTAACACGACCTTTTTTTCCTAAGTACTTACTGGTTTGCATAAACAGTTTTCCAGCAAAAAAATGGCTGTTCAGAAAACAGACATCACTGAGCAAGAAAGGGATCTGTCTATATTTTCATAAATTCACACCCTGAACATTTTTGCACATCAATACATAAATCATTGGGGCAAATGTGCATATAATTAAAATACAATAGAGCATATATTCATGTATATGAGTACATGCAGTTATACTTCTAGAACTTACCCATAGCCCTTGGAATAAAAAATCCCATTGCATTCAAAGGTATTCAGACAGCTTTTCCAGGTTCTTGCCTACAGAAGTGCCTGGATCACTTGCTGTCCAAACAGACATGAATTACAGCAGGACAGGGAAAGGTAAGAACAGAACTGAGTTAATTTCAGAGTGGCACAGAGTGAAATGCTCCTCCACAGGCGTATGAAGAAGCTACAAATGAACACATGGACCAGTAAGACATTCCCAGCTTCTCAAATTATTGAGACAAGCTACTCTGCTAGAAAAGTACAAGTATAATCATAATGAAAATTAAGATCTATTATATTTCAGTGACCATGACTGGACAGTATTCCAGATAAACTGAAGAATACACATTTGCTGGAAAATATTCATTAAAGATTTTGACCCAGTAGTGATCACACAATTACATATGTAAACACTGAAGCTTCTGGGTGTGATTTTTATCTCCATTTATGTAAGTGTGAGTAGATACTGCACTCTTTTCTTCTACGGGCAAGACAAAAAGGGTTTTGAAATCATCACCAGCTCTAGCACATCACATCTGATATCCAATACATTTTGTGAGGAAACATCAAATCTCTGCTTTAATACCCAGTGCTGCCATAATTCTTTTAGAAGACCAGGTATGTAAGAGAGAGGAACTCATACAACTTGAAAATGAATATTAATTTCTTTATCAATGATAAAAATAGGCAACAGAATGGAGGAGAACACAAGGGAGATCTGAACAGATGGAGAACAATAGAAATCATAATAATCTAACAAAATCAAATAAAGAGAAATATTATTTACTCTTCGATGGTACTGCAAATAATAAGTATGAGTAGTCAGTAATGTGCAAGAACAAGGACTTTCCCAATCTCTCCTTTCTCCACTATGAAAATGCTACTTCATTTTCAAACTTTGTAGTGTAAAAATATAACATGAATTAATCTCTATAATTCAAGTATGCATCATAAGTGTAAGCTGATGCTTCAAATGTGGAAACCCAAGTGTATACAGATATAGTGGTAACAGTTGAAGTATACAAATAAAACCAAAAATGAAAAAAAAAAAAAAAGGAATAAGAAAAACCACACAGATCATGTGTCTATTGTGGTGTCTATTCTGGATGTCTATTCTGTGAGGAATGGCAAAGAATCCTTCTCACACATAGATGGATGCCCCACTATGAGAAGAAAGAGAAACCTCATCCCTAAATTAAGCGCCAGGGGCTCAGCTTTTAGAAGCCTGCTAAGTTTAACTTGTGCTAGTAGGTGTCTAAACTTGTCAGGAAGCTCTTCTGAAGTCCATTCTCCTTCTGGCTAAGCAGCCAGAAACTGATTTCAACATGCTTTAGGATGCCCTACTGAAAGGAGTCCTTCTGCACTGGAGTGAAACTGTTCAAGAATTTCACGCAAAAATCATACGGGGAAACATTCTACAAATCAAAAATGTTAAAGTCAAATATGCTGCATTATTTTTCAGGCAATTTCAGATATTGGGCTTCAATGTTTCCTCACCTGAGTTTTATGCAATTCTTGTCTTTGTAGATATGATTAATACTCAGAGTTTTAAAAGATAATATCTACACACAATTTAGAGAGAATTCAAAGAATACTTGTTGTGATTTTGGTGATGCCTTCCTAATTTCAAAATATCTTGAGCACACTTTTAGAGGTTTAGTAAATTGCATTTTCTCCTCTAAACCACTGAAATAAGCATGTCAAGCTTCATAATTTCTGCTTTTTCAACTACCATATGGAAATTATTGTAGTTACCTAATTTTAAATTTTAGGTTTTAAGGCTAAGTGTTTTTTAACATATTAGATGGATACAATTACTGGTTTTGCATTCTCAAATTAATGTAAAGACAGTTGTCAACATTCTGATATATTTTTTTAGTCTAATCAGAATTGTGATCAAGTCATCTTTGCTATTACTGTGTAGCCTTTGAGTTTTGGTAACTATTTCATACTGGTAGTTTTACTATGATCTGCCAAGAATCATTCATGTTAAAGGGAAGCAAGCAGTCAATTTGTTGATTCAATAAAATAAAAATATGATGTTAAGAGATACTCATTCAAACTAAATTGCATCCTGTACTCTAATGCCCATTTTAACTTAAACATTTTGGTATTCAAATCACAGAATTAGGAATTATCTGTTTGCTTTAGATATTCACCAACTGATACAAAGCTAATTGAATCACATAACCATTACTTTCATTTAATAATATATTATTAATTTAATTAATGTATTATGTAACATATACATAATAATAATAAAATTGATATGTTTTATTTAATAATGAGTTTCATTAATAACAATAGAAAAATTGTTCTACTTGTATCAATTTTATTATTTCAGTACAACCCTATGTGGCTACTTAGTATCTATACAGAAGTGTATGTGTATATGGTGGTAGATATGAATCTACTGCTACACAAGCCAGCAAAAAAATTACCATCAGAATATAGCATTCATAATATGTCTAATTTAAAAAAAATCAACATCTTCTTAAGTCAAATTCTGAAGTTTGATTAATTGTTACATAGCTAATACCACCACTGACTACTAATGTGGACATTCCAAAGAAAAACCATTTTTTTCTGCATTACAACAAAAATTACTGGCAAAATTCAAGAAGCAATGACAGTGGATGTTTCTGTGCTCCAATTTTCATCACTAGGTTCTATTTCTAAGGAAATATATTCTAGGAGTTGTAGAATAACACATTGGTAAAATACAAAGACATATTTCACAGTGCCCTTTTGGAATAAGGCTCCTTGAAAGCTCTCAAGGGAAACAGATTGTCTAATGTTTGCTATATTGCAACATTTTATCACCCACTTCTCATTTTTCTTACTAGTAAGGACTCATAAGCATAATAAAAAAAAAAAACTACTCGGTACATAATAAATTTGTGATTCAATAAAAGCTAGATTAAAAAAGACTACATTCCAGTTTGTTTTTCCAAATCAATCCCTATTTACATTTTATTTTCTACAGTCTCTGTCTAATTAAGAATAATAAGTCCTAGATCTACAAAGGGATTTGACACCAAAATACTTAATGTTGAAGCAACCAGATAGTGGATTGAACTGCCTTGTGTTATACACCCACATTTACCAAAATACAGGACAAGTCTCATCAGCCCACTGAGCATTGTCTACGGAAAAGCTTAGAAGGACTAGTTTACAAACCTGGCTCTTACCAAAACAAAAAGTACTTCATATCATTATAATTACACAAGTATATGTATTGAGGACTCACAGATCCAAAGTTTCTCCTGGAAAAAAAAAAAAAACATTTAACAAGCCATTCATTTGGAAAACAAACAGAAAAAAGAGCTAGTGAGGCACCTACAAGTGTTATGACATCATGGCAATGACCATAGTTGCAGAAGTGCAAATTTTGACAAAGAAAATAAGTTTCAGATTAAAAAGACAACATATAAATCGAATACTGAAAGAGGGCTTAGGCATGCAGGCCATGGGACTTAAAGTAAGTAGAGAATAACAGTTCCCAAGGCAGGAGTTTCAATGTCATGCCCACAGTACAATCAATGTCAGCAGTATTTAACTATCTGCCCTCCTGCAAAGGCTCTGGTGGTATTCCTTGGCAGCTGATGGTAGGTGGGATCTGAAAGCAACAAGATCTCTAGGTCTGTGTGAGATGTGTATAAAACAGGGTATGGACACAGGTGTTAAAATCTTGGGATACTTGAATTGAAATGCAAATCGTTTGGAAGGCTCCTATGGCTTTGAAACTCTTCCCAGCACAGTCCCAGCACCTAGCTAGTTCACCAGGTTCTCTAACAAAGAGGATTGGATTTATAGGGTGAGGCAAGGGGAGGAACACACTGCTGCTATGTCACGCTGGGTGTGAAGCTGAGGACTAAACCTTAGCAGGCACATGTTGCTGAAACTTTGCTCAGGTTCTAACGAGAGCATGTCCTGGGGGTTATTCATCCTCTAACTCATATATTCTTTGGAAAATCATTGGAAAGATAGGACATTAATTCATTGCTGAAAACAAGCCCCAGTGTTTTCAAGCAGCAAGTAAGTATTAAAAAAAAAAGGAAGTTTAAATATATGGTGACTGGGAGCACTGAAAAAGAACAATACAGTTCTGTGGACTTAAGCTACCTCATGGCTTGCAGAACCAGTGGCTTTTAGAGACTGTTTGTTAATGATAGTTTGCAACACTGTGGTAAACCAAGGCCTGTAATTTGCAGATTTTATTTTTAGAAATACTCATTGGAGCACTGTGGCATTGACGGCTATGAAAAAAGAAATAAAGAAAGGGGGGAGGAAAGAGTCCATGCAAAATTAAAAGCCTTTCAAGTTTCCTGAAAAGAGTGTTTCAGAACATGAGGTTCCCCTGTTTTTCAGGGGGAGGATAGGAGCCTCAATTCAAGGGCATAGCATATGCAAAGCACATTCAGTGTGAAATGCCTGACATTGTATCACATTCATAAAAAGCTGCCGCTAGCAAAATAGATAGCCAAATTGAAACACACACCCCATTTCTATAAAAAACAGGGAAGGAAAACAACAAAAAAACTGAAGTCAAGATGAAAAGCAGACTTCTCCAGCTGTCTTTACTCAACACTGTAGTCAGAATCATACCTCAAAACAAGACAGTCCAGTCATAGTTAACTCTGAATAGGGTCATTAAAGGCAGAAGATACTGCTTCACAGCTTAATTTAATTGCAATTCCTGGCAACTGGAAAGACTTCCAACATTTTTGGAATACAGATGTGTTTCCAACAGTTTCTCCTCTTTGCTAAAATGCTCAAGTAGTCATTTTTGAATTGGTTCTCTCCAGAGCTGACAAGTCCTGTCACAGTTGTTTTTGTCAAGAGGCGCTGAAGCCCCACTAGGTAATCGTAGTTTTGTTTTCTGAACCAGACTTATTTGTGTTCACTGTTTCACCTCGAATTGTCAATTGTAAAATTACATGCTGTCTTAAAAATTATCCTGACATTAGCAAATGCTCCCTCCCTCAGTGCCTGTTGAAAGCCATGCTGTTTGCTAATGTGACAGTGCAACTGCATCCCTTTCTTTTTCTTTTTACAATTTCCTCAATTCATTAGTGTTTTCCTTGCAAATGTACAGACATGAGCTGTACTAAACAGCTGCCAGAAAATAATAAATAACCAAACAAAAAGTAAACCCAACAGTCTCCTTTCAATTAGCACAAGGTAATTCAAAAGTGTCAGGTCTAAATTAACTGGGAAAGCACTGATTGTGGACCTTAACATTGGGCTACAAGCTCAATCTGCTGGACCACCTATTTTCAGTAAAAGGAATGGAAAAATTCAGCCTGCTTCCTCACACCTTCTTTGACCTCAAGAGCAATTCAACACTACATAACAAGAATTGGTTCATCTCTTACCTAGGTAACATCCAATATGACATAATGTTCGACTTCAAATAAAACACAGCTCAGTCACTGGCAGCACTCTCATCACTGTGGTTCAAAGTTTAAAAGCATGCATAAATCCTTACAGACTCAGACTGCAAGTCACTCTCTCATGTAGAGTCCCATTAGCAGCTTTATGTGACATGAATACTTCTGCACATTACTTCTAGAAAAGCATAGAGGAACAGCATCACAAGTCCTTATGACTGCCCAGAGACTTCAGGGGACTCTGGATCAGATAATAATCAGCAGCCAAAGAATCAGAACATTTTAGCAGCTTTATTCTCTTTAAATTACCACCTGCTTCTAGAAACAATTTCAAAAGATGTAGCACAGGAGATCTCATTACGACTCTCATGGGTGGCTACAGTAAAAAAAAAAAGCTCTTTCAAGATTGGATCTTTTTATTTCTCACCACAACTACTGTGAGACCACCTGCCTTTCATGTGATGTTTGTAAAGCCAGTGTCTTAACTGTCATGAAATAGTTTTCATTTCTCTGACTGGGAACATTTAACATCACTGAGTTTTCTTCTCATTGTGGTACAAAGCTTTGCACTGAAAGCTTTTCTGCAATCTCTCCTCCCCTGGGTCAAATCCTGCCAAGTTCTGCCCATTCCTCTCAAATGGCTTCTGGCATTGTGCAACAAGGCACCACTCATTTGAGAAAAACAAGAAAGCAAAACACACTTTGAAAAATTGTGTTGCACAGTGTGGGGTGAGATTTGTCCTACTTGTATATGCATCCTCTTCCTGATTCCTAAGCAACGTGTGCATGAGTACTAAACAAGTGTTTAGTATTTTATTTCATGTCATCCTAAAAAAGTTGATTTTTTCCCCTCTAGTTCTTTTAAAAGAAACTCTACTTGGTACAATTTTAAAATTCCTTATTTACTAATACTAATATCAATACCAATACTAACAAAAAGGCTCCAGGGCCATAATGAGCTCTGAGCAGAACACCTCCTTAGCCTGTCTGAAATCCTTCTACTTGGAGTCTCCACTGCTGTGGAGATAAAAGCATAGTGGTAACCAGGTTCTTGGGTGCCAGATGGGTTATACATCAGTATGTGGAGTTCACAGTAGAATTTACACCAGTTTTATTTGCCACGAGCCTTGTTCACGGCACGTCTTCCCTGTTTTTCATTGTTTCACTTTGCTTAGTCTAAATCATGTTGCATCACTAAAAAAAAACCTGAATGCCTAATTTGGGAGCTAAAATATCTTTCAAAGTATGTAAAGATTCACAAATAAATTTGCCAAGGCTGTGCTTTCACTTGCTAAGCAAAACAGCTAAAACAATTGTGGTTTTTCCTTGAGCTATTATAGTTTCCTTCCTTTCCTTCCTGCACCTCTGATCTATTTATAAAGGTCTTTACATGCAAACAGTATTCATCTATCATTAATTTTTTATTCCACAACAGCAGTTTTGAAGGATAACCAGTTAACTTCATTTCTCTTTAATATCTTCTAGGCTTGGTAGACACTGTTTTTAAAATAATGGCTTTCCATGATTTTGTAACCTATCTCTCTCAGTTCTAATTTCCCCTACACACACCCCCTTTACAATTCTGTAACTACGTTATAAATATAGAAAAAAAAAGTAAAAATACACAGACTGAATTGTCACTTACTGAAAAACGATAAAGTAATGGTTTATTAATTATTTAAATCAATGTGAATTCTACCATGATGTAGGCACATACTATTCTCCATTAAGTTTTGGGGTTTTTTTACACTTACAAATATCTACAAGCCAAATCTAAGTCAGATCATAAAGAAGCTAGCCAGTCCTTCTGACTGTATAGTACATCTATCTTGAATATGTACCTCTGTCTGTGGCAAGTACACCAGCTCCCTACATTCACCTGGAAAAGAATAAGAGTGAAGAGTTTGGTGATCTGGACATCCTATCTACAAATGCTATTTAGAGTTATATTTGCTGGACTTGCATTACCAAATGAATCACTGTACTTTGAAAAGATGGATCCCTACTTGCTGTGCCATATATTCACGTTAGTCTGAAACATCACATAGCAGTAGCACTCACTGTCACATAGGACAGAATCTTTAAGTGAGCTTAGGCCCCTCCTGAAATAGGACGGTCTTGATGATAGTCTTTTTTAACACTGAAAGCAGAACACCACATCCAAATTCACAGAACTAGTAAGCCACTAGGCTGAAAAGGGTGGTTCTGGATGAAGTTGTGAGAACTCCTATCCCCACTAAATTTCTTTTCAGAAGCATTTGCTCTTTGTGGAGTCTTGATACAGGAGCATCCCTGAGCCAGGGAGAGGAGAGAGGAGAAATCTGTTTCACTTTCTATTTCTTCCTGCTGAAGAGCAGAGACAAGGTAGGCAGCCCAACTCCAGGAAGATGCATAGCAGGGAGAAGCACAGGACTAGTGCAGTGGATACTGAAATAGCCACGGGAGCTATGAAGGTTGGTATTATTTACAATATGGGAGTATTTTAAAACCATTATAATAATTATTCTAAGTATTATGGGATGGTTCAGTTAAGAAGCCGTTGTGTCAGGAGGGATGTAGAATGAAGAGCTCATTAGCTGGTAAAATCACTCAGCAGGAGTTTGTGTTCCCCTTGACAGCATCATAAGAGAGGGAAAGAGAAGATCAACAGCTCTTCCAATAACTGGACACCTCTTCTATTCCATGCTATGGAAATAGGGGAGATCACTATTGTATCAAGAAACTGGTATTCTTGGATTTTCTTTAATCTAGAGCCGAACGTACCATTTAAGTGAAATATAGTATGACCAGTCCAGACCATCCTTTTCATTTCCTTGTATTTCTTTCCATCTTAAAAATGGAAAATTAAGAAGTGCTGAGGTACATTTCTTAAGCTCTTCCACAGCTGAAAATGGTTGGAGAGGGACAGAAGAAAACAACCAATTCTTCATTAAGTTCTCTCATTGCTTTGACCACTGCTGTTTTAAAATGATGCCCCATTTCAATAATAACATATCAAAAACCCCATTAATCAGGGTCCATCTTCATGAAGATCCTATGGGATGGGAACACAATATGAATCGATGTTATTATATATTATTACAAATGCCTGATGTTTTTAATAGAAGAACGAGATCTCTGAAGAGAGCTCTGATGAAAACTTTTAGACAACAATAATCTTTAGGCCTTTCCTTTCCAAACATAAGCCAACTAAGTTTTGAAGGATGTGTGGCTATTTTCCTATGGCAATCAATTTATTTTACACAGTTTTCTATTTCCTATGCTATGCAACAATCTGCTGAGAAACAACTGAGAGAGATTCAATGGCAGAGGTTAATAACCCAAGAAGATATCACATCTAAGGCAGCCTATTTGTACATGTCACAACAATGATAGCTAAGTGTGCTGAAGGGCGCAAAGATAAAGATTAGGCACTCTGTAAACGTGTTTTTGTGTGCAAAGTCTACATTTTAAAAGCTTCCCATTTATACAGATTCAAAAGAATCCTGTGAAGGCAAAAAAAAGAGAGGTTCTTTGAAGAGCTTCTTAATGCACCTGGCAAATCAGAAGTAAGAAATTAAACAGATTTGGTACTGGCAGGAGAAGGACTAATTAACGTAACCAGATAGGTGGCAAGCTTCAAATATGACTGTAGTAGTGTACTGATGTTAGCAACAAGGGATGAATGCACGTACTTAAAAAAAATTAGACCATGAATAAGTCTCTGAACTGATAAAAAACCAGAGACTAGAAAGTGCTTTACATTTTAGAAGCCTGTTTTACTCCATTAGCTGCAGAGGGATTGCCTCACATGCAAATTGTATGCAGGGTGGACTGCACCCAGATGAAATGGAAGACTCTGGTAATGCAAAGCCTAACTATGACAATGCATGCCCAGAAAAACGAATGATGTTATAGTGATGTTACTATGCAGATAAAAGGTATCAATCGGCCACTAATCTCATGGAAATATGCTCATGCTCATCAAGTATTTACTAAAGGAGTAAATACTTGTGCTCTGTCCCACTTCAGTCCACATCATGTTTGCTCTTAGCTGGAGGTTAATTAACTGGTCAATTAACAGTGTCAACAGGCCCTATGTGTCTCAGCACTCCAATCCCAGTGGCACAGGAACACCCAGTTAATGCTGTCTAATGTTCCAAACACATCTTCAGGCTCATTTCTTGAGGATGACTGAAAGCTTGGGGTCACAAAGTATAATCAAAGCTCTATTTAAAAAAATATGCTGACATATGATAATGTAGTCTTTGAGCAGCATTAAAGCCAGAATACAGTTGCTTCTAGTTGACAAACAAGGTGGACTGGTAGCCCAGCCCCTGTTCTTTCTATGTCCCATGGAAAGAGCATTAGAGTAAGTGGAAAAACTTCTGTTGAGTCTGGGGTAAGTATTTACTACAGCAAGAGGTGTTCCTGGGGCTGGGTGAGTTACTTGGGTTCAGAAACACCACTCATCTTGTTTGTCTTTTTTTTTTGCACCAGCAAAATAGCAATGAAGGTAATCAGTATGAATACTAAAAGGAAATGCTTGGAGGGGACTTCGGAGCTTCTCAAATGTTATCTTTCCTCTCCTCTGCTAATGTCTTTTATTTGAGAGTTTTTGAAGGCTGGACTATACACACTAAGAAATTTCCAGAAACCACTGAGACTGAATATATGTAATGCAACTCTTAGAGTTACACTGATTTTTAATATCTTGTTGATCAAGTCTCAGTTGAAACTTCAGTGACAGACTCAACAACGCAACTACTGTGATTCACCCGCTACCTTTCTTCCTTCCCCAAGGCATGGGTCTTAATTCATATTCATTTATAAAAGAGAAATCTCTCTCTACTCCATACCTTCCAAACCATCATCAGTGCTGTACAAATCATGAGTTGCCATGAAAAGAACCAGAAAACCTCCATTTTGTATCATACCTTGTATCACCTTAATGGTTTATGAGGATGTGATTTCACTTATTTGAACAGGAACCACTTTTTTTATTTCTGCCAATCAGTGTTAAGAGGGTTTTAATGCTTGTTTAATGAAGCCTGGAGAAATGAAGATGTTGCTTTGCTTCTGTCCGTTTAGCTGCTTTGTTAGAATTTGTAATACCTCTTTTAGAATTTTACTCATTAGTTTTTCAGCAGCAGTATTTTTCAGGTTCACCAGAATTACAGCATATGCTAATCCTTTAAAGAAAGTCCTGCTCTTTGCAGGATGCATTATAAACAGCCTTTCTGAGGGCTTTGCCTTTTAATCTCATTACAATGATTTATTCACTTTTATCTACTTTCTCTTTGAAAACAGGTATTTAAAAGTGATGTTTATAAATTCATTTAGGTATTTGTGTACTGAAAATTTTCCAGTGTAATACATAAATGTTTCTGTTAAACACCAAATATTTTTCAAAAACTTAACTTTAGGAAAGAACATTCATTTTATATAGAAGTGAATGGAGTATCTTGAAAGTGGTTTTTGGACTGCTTTTCCAACATTATTTTTTTTTCCTCTTTCCCCTGCTTCTTTTTAGAGTAGTATGGAGTCCAGTTATATTAGGGGTTGTATTTATATAAACCTTATTTGAGTTATGCGATGCTGTCTTTTCAATTCTCTTGGCTAGAGTATTTGGGCTGTTATCAATTGTTTCACTGAATATTACAATATTTGATACAAATAGGTATTTCTTAGCTTATACATTCAATTCAGCTGCCTACCCTGAAGGTAAAGGCTTGTCTTTGATAAAAATAAGCTTCCTCCAGTGACAGCTGAAGGTCATGGGGAGATCTTTCAAAGAACTAAAGGCAGTAATAATTTGAGTTTTCAATTTCAAAGAATATTTCTTTGACCCTTCTTCATATAACATTATAGTAAATGTGGGCAGGATAAATTTAATAAAATAAACCAAAAAATATATATTTCACTGCACACAGTTGTTCCCTTGGGGTACAAGGGAAATAAATATGCAACAGCTGTTAGTCATTACTAAAGGCATGGCAATGGCACGGCAAAGGGAGCAGTCTGGGAACCTATAAACACTGCAACTTCTATACAGTAGGTGTGCAGCATATGCTTTCAATGCCATTCCTAGACCATTTTAAACAAGTTTTATTTTCAAAGCTGGTTTTTTTCATTTCAGTCACATCTCTTGTGCTAAGAGTGGAAAGCGGAGGAAGTAGGGAAAGTAAAGTACTCATTTGAAAACAAAACTAGCAGGGTACCTTCTCGACAAGCTTCCAACAACAGTCCCACCTGTCCCTCCTCCCACTGACTTCTCTCATTGACTTTGGAAATTTTTGTGTAAAAAACACCCGGGTGATGAATACTGAAAATATTTCACTCTAGAACTTACACAGATTCCAGAGCCTCAGTGAAGACCGAGTGTGAGGGGGTGTTGTACTCCTTGGTTTAGAGCTGCAGGTTTAGTTGGGAAC
Source organism: Corvus moneduloides (assembly GCF_009650955.1). Lineage (NCBI taxonomy): Eukaryota > Metazoa > Chordata > Aves > Passeriformes > Corvidae > Corvus > Corvus moneduloides. The sequence goes on from NC_045477.1 coordinate 89,719,490, forward strand.
TCTCCTATCTTTTTTTCCAGAGTTTACCCACATACTATGCTCGCCTGGAGTCTCAGGAAGTACATTTGAATAAGTAGAATAAATAATACAAGGCTTTAAATAGCATCACTGCTGAGATCACAAAGGACTCTTCTAAACAATTGTTTTGAAAACTTATTTTTCTCCTCCCGGACTTGCATTGTTTCTCTCTGTTACTTCTATTAAAAGTCCCCATAAGAGTAATGACATCCTTCAGGACTGGGTAAAAACAATCAGTCTTCAAAGCAAATAATGATCTGAATCCGCAACATTAAAACTTTGCAGAGATATTAAAATTCATGTTCTAGAAGATGTAGCTTGATATTCTTTATTGCATCATTTGGAACAGGAACCAGTTTTTAAATGTTACTGAAACATACATTAGGAAAGTGTAATCTGGTTTGCTTCCTTAGTCAGGTGGTTTTCCTATTACATAACAGTTCAGAAGGAGCTTTTATTTACTTATAAATATAAACGTCCACTCCAAAGCCCTTCACACACTCTTTTCAAAACTGTCTTATTTTGGCTATTTACTTGGACTTCTTGATGGGGAAAAAACACCCACATAAAATATGATAATGAAAATCAGCATAATGCATAATTTTGTGCAACTTCAGCTGTTGTAAGTCAGTATGAAGCCTTGTGGCTCCTACAGTTGACAGTGCATTACCAAAGGGTCAATATTTCCAAAATGTTTTTCACAATAAGAGCTATTAGAGCATCTGAATATTGGCTGAGATTTCTAAACATAATTGGGTTCTCTAAAAAGGTCAGCTTCTCTTCGAACAAGTTTTAAGAGCAAAATAAAAAACAACGTTCTAGAAGGGTAAAACCAACAAATTCCGGATTTGCTCCAGATGGTGTGGAGGTTTGAGTTTTTCTTTAAGTAAATCTATCTTCCATATCATAATTTCAAAACCTGGGTAAACACTAAATAAATAAACACATATACTATTTGGAAACCTTTTGTTAATACCTTGTTTGAAGAGTTCTAGCAATTGTTTACCACCTGATGAAGGCCAAAAGGAAAAATATAATAAAAAGCTATCCAGTGATAATAACTACAGGGCTCAAACCCTCCCGACAATCAGGCTACTTATTTTCTGTAGCTATCTAAATAGATTTCAAATAACAACAGGTTTTGTGAAATAACATAAATAATAGATTTATGAAATAAATTGATTTATGAAATAAATAGATTTCAAGTAACAACAGGTGCCTATCACTGCTCAGGCACCACCTGTGCATCGGTCAGTGGGTCCAGTAGGCGTGATGGAGCCCTGCTTTTCCTGGAGATGGCTGAACACCTGTCTGTCCCCAAGAACTGGTGAATGCATTTCTTGTTTTACTTTCCTTGCATGCATAGTTTTTGCTTTGCCTGTTAAACTGCCTTGATCTCAACCCACGAGTTTTCTCACTTTTACCATTCCCATTCTCTCTCCATCCTGCTGAGGTGAGTGAGTGGCTGTGTGGGGCTTAGTTGCCTGCTGGGGTTAAACCACAGTAGCCTAACTGCAGGTGATTGAATTTGAAAGAGTGCTGTCTAAAGACACAGAAAAGTAAAACCAATCCAAAACTCTGGATTCATTCAGATGTAGGATTGTCAGACGTAGTTTTTCCCTTGACATGGATATTGAATAAATCTGTGATGAAATTGTTTCTCACTCTCCATCACTCAATGTAACACATGATTTCCTACCACACACCTCTTCATGCACTCTTTCACTTGGCCACAGTGTGAAATCAAGGTCTCGTTGAAGATTAATTTCAGTATTATCTTAATTGGTGCCAAAAACAGATGTTCCAAGGAGACACAATACTCTAAACAGACTTCTACCACTGTATGAAGGGCCGTTGAAAAACAAAATTCACACAAACCGGAATTTGCAGACTTGATAGCTGCACTTAGCAACCACAATGTATTTTCAGACAACTAAATAAGTCGATTCCTTTGCAAAAGCTCTGCATTCCTGGGAGATCACATCATAGAAGAAAACATTCTATTTAGTACCTAGTACTTTTCAAAGTAGTTCAGCAGGCTTTTAAAGACACTTCTAACTTGATAAGCATAGCCAGTATCCAAACAATTATGATTTTATCAGTGTTGCTGTTCATTTCTCAGAGAAGACTCCACATATGAACACTGTTGAAGTCTCTTTTGTTATCCTCCTGCAGAGTGAATAATTTCCCAATACTAGAATTCATTCTTATCTTATAGTGTTTTAAGCTACCCTTGTTTGAGTTCAATTCTAGAAAAAGTGAAATCCTGTCTAAAATACTTTCCGTGAAGTTTTTATTCTTATTTCTTCAAAGGACTTTTTGAATTCATATAAAAAAGTTTTTCAGGTTTGACTAAAAAGGAAAAAAATTCCTTTGAATTCAGTTGACCTTTCTTAGAATAGAAGTAATAATTTCAACTTTTTAAAGCAATATTGCGCTTAAAGAATATGTTTGTTCACCCTGTGATGGAGATTACTGTTGAAATTCCATCTGAACGCAAGATGCATTTTTACTGTCAACTATCAGAACAGACTGCCCGAAAAGCTTGCGGAGTATCCATTTCTGGACATATTAAAAAGCCCAACTGACATGGACCCGAACAATATGCTCAGGTTTATGGAGCCCTGTGCTAGGGGTGAGACTAAAATGATCTTAAGAGAGTCTTTACAGACTCAGCCATCCCACAGTTCTGTCACTACATGTGAAAAACATCAAGGTTCTTCATTCATCAGGACATTATATAAAAATCTTGGAATATTTTTCTCAAAAAACCTGTGAAATAAAAATGGGCATTTAAATCAAACAAACAAACATATGATTATACTAACAACAAATAAGTTTTTGGCTTTGAAATATCTTCTGTTATCATTTGTTATCACAACAGCGACTGTATGTTGAAATGCTATTATCATACACAGATCTACTTGTATCTGCTCGACATCACATTTCTGTTTGTGTAGAAGGCCCTCAGAAGAAACTGGCCAAGAAACTTGAAGTCCCTTCTGAGGGGTATGCCCAGCTCCTGCCTTGGAGTGATTGCATAACCTCCTGGCAAGGGCTGGGCATACCCCACACCCTTTCTCTTTTGAACCCAGACCATAAAGGAGCTATAAACTTTTCACAATTGTGTAGATGGTTTTCTTGTTTCATCATTCCCTACTGACATCAAGATCTCATAGTCTGATGAACAGAAATCCAAATTCCCACTCTTCTTTAGTCAAAAGTAAATCTGTAAGTTTAAGTATTTACATTGTGGTTTTTTTAACGTACATTTGAAATGTCCCTTCCAATCCAAAATATTCTATGACACTATGACCTTACTAAGTGTTGCTGCCTGTTTTGAGCTTCCCCTCCCCCCTCCCAAAGACATGTGCTCATAGCTCCTTTGTTCCAAGCGCGGGCAAAGCCAAATGTAACTCAGACTCTTCAGCAGTGTCTGATTGGCCGCTCGCCCCGGGTCCGCCCCCAGTCCTCCCCTTTCCCCTTCTCCTAATAAAAGATCGTCGAGGGAAAGCAAAGGCTCTCTCTCAGCTCAGCTACTTTCCTGTGAACATCTCTGGTCGTCTGTCTCATTTGAAGGCTTCTAACTGCAGGGAATTGAGCGAGCAGGGAGCTATATTTCTCCCTCTTTGCTTCTGCTGATGGTATTTGCTCTGCAGCTGATTCAGGTACCGATTTTAGAGCTACTGAAGTGCTAGATTGCCCGTGCTACCTCTCAAGGCTGCTCGAGGCTTTCTAAGGCATTGAAATACAAGCGCTAGCCGGTATAAAGCTGAAAAGATACCTTCCGCATTTGGCGCCCAGCGTGCTATCTCTGAACTCCGGTTCTGAGAGATTTTCAGGGTGTCCCGGCAGCTGTGTCTGCTGGAGTTAGCTCTGCACGTCCTGCTGTGCCAGCTCTGTTTGGCGAGGTGTTACTTTTTGTGTAACATCGAGCCCAGAGCCTCAGCCTGTACCCTCCCCCACGCCACGTGGCGAGGGAACGGCTGGAAAGCAGAAGACCCTTCTCGCGTTTTTTTTTTTCTCCGGACCTGCTTTCCTGTGATAAATCCAGAATTCTGGTGAGTATTTCCCTGCTGGTTTAGGGGCTCCTGTCTTAAGCTGGTGCCGGTGCAAACTTTCTCTTTTTTTCCTCCTTTTTGGCGAGTTGGGGTTGAGGTTTGGTGGTGCATTTATAATGGGATCTGAAGTTTCTGCACACCATAGAGAAATATACCACCAAGTTCAAAGTTACCTTTCTTTAACTGGGCATAAATACCCTAAAAATCTAGTTCAATCTTTTGTACAATGGCTTTTTCAGTACTTTCCTAATCTGACCTCCGAAGACATAAGATCTGCTGAATTTTGGGATAAGGTGGGGAGAAAACTCTCCTCTCTGAGGCGTGCAGGAGATGAAACAGTTTCAAAATTCTTTCCTCTCCTGTTACTAAGTTATACTTTGCCGGATAAAAAGGCAGTACATGAAAAGCCATTGCAAAACCCCCCTGTTAATTCCCTTATACCCTCTTCCAACCCCTGTGTCCCGGACCCCTCTTCCCCTACGCTGGAAAACACAGCTAGAGCAGACTGCTTCTCAGCACAGGAGAGCTATCGTCCTCCTGGCTCACCCGTGTTTCCTCAGCACCCTGCCTTGGATGGGAATCCGGAGCCCATCCCAGGACCTTCCCGACCCCTTTTCTCCACTCCCTTTTCCCCAGTTTCTAGCCCTCATGTTTCAAGCGCGCGTAAAAACCCCTTCTCCCCCGATCTCTTTGTTCCCAGGGACGGCCATTGCCACGTGCTCGCAGGCCAGGAAAAAACCCCTCCCCCCAACCGCGTTTCTCCCAGTTTGTTTGTCTCCAGTAATGGCGGACGCAATGGTCCTTCCTCTCCAAACTACACCTCCCACAATCCCTTTCTCCCCCATCCCACAAATCCCTTCTTGTCCCCATCCCCTCCCACTCCTGCGTCACAACCTGACCCCGCCCCCGACTCCGCCCCCACAGCGTTGTGTTTCACCCCTCCCTCTGTTCCCGCCCACGGCTCAAGTGCCGCCCCTGCCTCCCACAACCCCGCCCCCGGCCCCTCCCCTCCTCCGGCCGTGTCCCCGCCTCCACTCCCCGCCCCTGCCCCTCCACTCCCCGCCCCTGCTTTCCATTGTCCCGCCCCAGGTTCCCACAGTCCTGTGACTGCCCCTCTGAATCCGGGAACCCATGGCTACCAGGAAGTAACTCCAACTGCTTCTACTACACTCTCTTGTACTAGCAATGGAGCTAACCCTGACTGGAAACCCCTTTCTTATTCTGATATTAAGGATTTGTGCAAGGCAATTAAGGAGTTTGGAATGCATAGTAATTATTTTAAGAGCCTTTTAAGTGCTACTTTTGCAACTCACTTACTTGTACCTCATGATTTACTTACATTAATGCAAACTCTTCTCACACCTGGTGATTTTATGGTGTGGAAAAAGCAATGGAAAATAATTTTATCTGATTTATTAAAAATTTTGTGGCAAACTCCAGATAATTACCTGGATTTTGAAAACAATTATATCACATTAGACCTTTTATCTGGTGACAATAATATGGCAAATCCTCAAAAACAAGCAATGCTTATCCCTCGTCCAGTTCTTACTGAAATCACACGTGCTGCTGAAAAGGCCTTAACATTATTACCATCTCAAACTCCTAATTCTCATTATACCACCATCAAGCAATCACCAAATGAAAATATTATTCACTTTTATAACCGTTTGTACGAAGCTGTCTCTTCCCAGGTCCCTAATCCTGACCTCCAACAAGCGCTCCTACTCGAACTTCTCCAAGTTAATACGAATGATGCTTGCAAACAAGTCATTCTCACTCTCCCGCTGTATCCTCCTCCTACTGTTGAATCCATCCTTGAAGTCTGTACGAAGAAGGTGCAGCTGAACACAGCTGCTCCCTTTTTGAAAAAAGTGGGGATGGTTGGGGAGGTTGTGGAGAATGTTACAGGTACAGGAGAAACTCAATCGCGCGGTAACTTTGTATGCTATCGTTGTCAGAAAAAGGGACATGTAGCTCGCAATTGCAGAGCAATTATAACTGCTGATAAAAACTCTCCAAAGACTGTTTCCCCAGGTCAACAGCAGGGAAACTGGCGACTCAACGCGTCCTAACAGCTCCGCGTTCAGACATAAATAGGGCTGCAGACAAAGCAACTTGGACTTCTGGACTCAGGTTTAAGGTAACCTGTGATAAAGCACACCATTTCAACAACAACAAACAGACTGTAATACCCATTTCATTCCAGAATGTGGACCACATGCCAGAATTTACATACCTTTTTGTTATTGGGGACACTCGGGAAACACCTGCTGGGATAGAGGTTACACCCACACTGATGAAAGTGGATCAGAACGGGTGTTCTAACCTAATGGTACAATGTATATATCCACCGTATTTTATGCCTAAAGGTCAAGTCATTGCACAGGCCTTTCCACTGCCCAAATACCTGCCCACAGATGGTCATATCCCAGCCATCTGTTGGACTGAGGTTTTGGGAAACAACAAACCTGTAATAGAATGTAAGCTCCGTTACAAATCACATAAAATCAGTATAATGGGAATGTTAGACACAGGTGCTGATGTGTCTGTCATTCCATTTGATAAGTGGCCTACGCAATGGGAATTGCAATCTCAGGGCATCATACAAGGGATCGGAGGTACCCAAATTGCAAAGCAGTCCAAACACACCATCCAAATTGAAGGTCCTGAAGGACAAATAGCGACACTTCGTCCGTATGTCCTAGACACCAAATTCACCCTGTGGGGAAGGGATGCCATGTCTCAGTGGGGAACAAAAATTGATATCACGCCTAGACATCAAAATTTTCCCTTGCAGGCCACTGAAGCAGAGTGCCATCCACATAAATTAACTTGGAAAACAGATGAACCCATGTGGGTTAACCAGTGGTCGTTAAAAAAAGAAAACTTAGAGGCACTCAAAACATTAGTGGCTGAACAATTGGCTAAAGGAAATATAGTTCCAACTAACAGCCCATGGAACACACCCGTGTTTGTAATACAAAAACCGGGAAAGAACAAATATAGGCTACTCCAAGATCTTAGAGAAGTTAATAAGGTTATTGAAGACATGGGACCCCTTCAACCAGGTATGCCATCACCTTCAATGCTCCCGCAACATTGGCATTTAGCTGTTCTTGACATCAAAGATTGCTTCTTTCATATTCCGCTCCACCCTGCAGATGCCCCCCGATTTGCATTTTCTGTACCATCTCTTAATCGCGAAACTCCCATGGAACGTTATCATTGGCTTGTGCTTCCCCAAGGTATGAAAAATTCCCCAACTCTCTGCCAAGAGTATATTGCTAAAATTCTATCTCCCATCCGTGCCAAAGCAGAGAAGGCCATCATCCTGCATTACATGGATGATGTGCTGGTGTGTGCTCCCAATAATCAGTATCTCGAGCAGACACTTAACATGGTGGTTGAGGCCCTAGAGGCCAAGGGCTTTGAATTACAACCTGAAAAAATGCAGAGAACAAGCCCTTGGAAATACCTCGGACTCAAAATCACAGAAACCTCTATCACCCCAACACCTGTCACCATTAATAATAACCCAAAAACATTAGAGGAAGTGCAACAGATCTGTGGGACACTGAAGTATTTAAGGTCCTGGTTAGGACTCACCACAGAGGATGTAGCTCCTATTGCAAACCTGTTAAAAGGGGAAGGCGGTCCAGCATCCCCTAGATCCCTGACAGAAGAGGCAAGGCAGTCTCTCAAAAAGATACAAGAGCTCATTTCCACCAGACAAGCGCACAGGTATCAGCCCTCCCTCCCCTTTAAGCTTGTCATTCTAGGGAAGGTACCACGCTTTCATGGCCTCATATTTCAGTGGGACAAAGAGCAGAAGGAACCCCTCATCATAATTGAATGGGTATTCCTTCCACTCCAACCTCCTAAAACCATCACACAGCCACAAGAACTAATGGCAAAAATTATCATGAAGGGTAGAGCAAGGCTCCGCACCCTGGCAGGATGTGACTTTGCATGCATCTATTTACCTGTAACAACTGACGCATTAGATCACCTACTCCAAAATAATATAAATTTACAATTTGCATTAGATAGTTACTCAGGCCAAATCTCAAATCATTACCCAAAACATGACATGTTTAATCTGCCATTTTCTTTCATCCCTCGAGAGATTCAAAGTAGAAAACCCCTTGATGCGATTACCATTTTTACTGATGCCTCAGGAAAAAGTAAAAAGTCCGCAGTCACATGGAAAAATCCAAAGACGCAAAAGTGGGAATCTGACATTGAGGTAATCCAGGGATCACCACAAGTAGCTGAACTAGCAGCTGTCGTTAGAGCATTTGAGAGGTTCAAAGAACCCTTTAATTTGGTCACAGACTCAGCATATGTAGCTGGAGTAACTGTTAGAGCTGAGCATGCTCTCCTAAAAGAAATCTCAAACAAGAAAATTTATGATTTACTCTCAAAATTAATTTATCTGGTTTCCCACAGAGAGCATCCCTATTTTGTCATGCATGTGAGGTCACATACAAACCTGCCAGGATTTATTGCGGAGGGCAATCGTAGAGCTGATGCTCTGGCTATGCCAGCAGACATAGTTCTATCAGCCGACTTACCAAAGCTCCCCCAAGTTTTTGAACAAGCAAAATTGAGCCATGCCATGTACCATCAAAATATTCCTGCTCTTATCCGCATGTTCCATCTGTCGCGGACACAAGCAAAAGCAATAGTGGCAACATGTCCCAACTGCCAGAAGCTACAGCTTCCATCACTGGGCATGGGGGTCAATCCCAGAGGCATTAATAGCGGTGAAGTGTGGCAAATGGACGTCACACATTTCCCTGAATTTGGGAGATTAAAATACGTTCATGTTTCTATTGATACCTTCTCTGGTGCTATGTATGCCTCTGCACATGCAGGTGAAAAGGCTAAGGATGTTGAAAAACATCTTGTCCAAGCTTTTGCTGTGCTCGGTATACCTGAGGAGATAAAAACTGATAATGGACCTGCCTACACCTCCCAGGAGTTTAAAAACTTTCGTCAGCAGTGGGGATTTCGACATGTTACAGGTATTCCTCACTCCCCAACTGGACAAGGCATTGTTGAACGTGCCCATCAAACCCTCAAGCGAATGCTGCTACAACAATCAGGGACCACCAAACTTAACTCACCTGTCCTCAGACTCAGCAAAGCACTGTTTATCATAAACTTCCTGAATGGCACCTTTGAGGATCCAAACCCTCCCATCTATCGTCATTTCCAGAACACCAGGAGACAGAAACTGCAGGAAAATCCAGAAGTCCTGATCCGAGACCCAGAGACTCAAAAAATCCAAGGACCGTACAAACTTGTAACTTGGGGACGTGGGTATGCCAGTGTATCTACCCCTCAAGGACTGAGATGGATCCCAGGCAAGTGGGTAAAACCTTATGTCACTTCCTCAAAAGTTAAGGAGGTTAAAACTGCCTCCTGGAAGAGACGCCGTAAAAAGAATCCTGATTTTGCACCTTCATGTAAACCCCCTACTGCAGATCTTTATGTTAATCCCTTAAGTTAAGTTGCACTGTTTTGCACTCAGGTTTTTGCACTGTATTTTGTAAATCTTTGTCCTGATACTCCATACCATAGATGTCCTGACTAAACCCCTGAGTTTTGACTGGGGAACTAGTTTAAAGGCATCCTAGGTACTGTTGAGTTGTAGGGACGATAGATTCCAATTATATTTTGCACTGTTGTTTTGTTACTGTTCTATGCACTTTTAAGTTACTAAGAGTTACAACCCAGCTTTAAAGAAAAAAAAATAGGGAATTGTTGCTGCCTGTTTTGAGCTTCCCCTCCCCCCTCCCAAAGACATGTGCTCATAGCTCCTTTGTTCCAAGCGCGGGCAAAGCCAAATGTAACTCAGACTCTTCAGCAGTGTCTGATTGGCCGCTCGCCCCGGGTCCGCCCCCAGTCCTCCCCTTTCCCCTTCTCCTAATAAAAGATCGTCGAGGGAAAGCAAAGGCTCTCTCTCAGCTCAGCTACTTTCCTGTGAACATCTCTGGTCGTCTGTCTCATTTGAAGGCTTCTAACTGCAGGGAATTGAGCGAGCAGGGAGCTATATTTCTCCCTCTTTGCTTCTGCTGATGGTATTTGCTCTGCAGCTGATTCAGGTACCGATTTTAGAGCTACTGAAGTGCTAGATTGCCCGTGCTACCTCTCAAGGCTGCTCGAGGCTTTCTAAGGCATTGAAATACAAGCGCTAGCCGGTATAAAGCTGAAAAGATACCTTCCGCACTAAGAATCACTTCTATTTCCCATCTATCTCTAGCAGGTAGATTTTGAGCTGTAGCACAGTTACCACCTTTTATCCAAAGCTGCACTTTACTAGTGAAAGAAGCAATTTCTGAGTAATAAGTAAATTAGACTATAGATCACTTTGGGATTCTTCTGAATGACAGGTATTATAAAAAAAGAAATCATTCCCCCCAAATCATTAGTGACAAAGCCATTATTAGCTGATGGCAGGCTGGAAGTCGAAGCGATATGAATTGCCATCCACTTCAGTAATGCCTTTAATTCATCACAGCCTAAACCAAAGAGCCTGTTCTGCTCTGTAATGTAATGTATGTACACATTACATGAAAAAGGTCTCATTAGCCACAGCTGTAACTTGGTGCCTCCTCATGACTCAGGGCAGGCATGCAGACCCCTGCAATGCAGCACGGCCAAAAGGCATCACAGCAAGTGCAGAGCCACCTCCCAAAGGATGGAGGTTCTCCACAGAGCCCTGCTTGATCCAAGGGGCAGCACTTTCTGGCAGTGGGAAAGTACCTCGAGCTACCTCAGACAGACCCTCCCCAGGCCTTCCACCCAGTATTTTTATCCATAAAAGTAGTTTCATATCCTAACAAACCAAATGCACAGTCTCTATCAAATTCATGTATAACAAGTTTCATCTCGACTTATTTTTAAGTGGCTGAGTCTCATCCCCAGAGTTACTGATGATTTTCACTAGCCTGCTTGAAGATTTTGTCTACATGGATTAAAAGCCATCTTCATCCATAAGAGGGAACTTGACTTGTATGTGTGCATGCATGTGTGTGCATGTGCATTTTTGGGGGGTGGTGTTAAGTGCACCTACCTAACTACAAAAACAGTAATCCAGCAATCATTCCTTAAAAACCAATCAATTTAATATATTTATGTATTCTAGCAGTATTTTGAGACCCAAGATCAGTTTTGCTTATCATTATATTATCACACATTCTAGACCCTTCCCCAATTAATATTTTTGAAGCATTAAAAAAAGAAATTGTAAGAAAGGGGACATTAAAAATAAAGAATAGAAAATGTTAAAAAATAAGGGCAGAAAAAAAGGACAGAAAGAAAGGACAGGAATAACATGTAAAAAGAAAAAGCATCTGCCTGCATATTGCATGCTAAATATTCTAAATATTCTAAAGCTGTGATGGAACTGCAAATATAGGTTGAATTCACCACCTAAGTCTTCCTGGAATAGAAAACATCAGACCAAAAACAATCTTTGGAATATACATTTCTCAGACTAAGAAAACATCCTCTGTAATTTCAGCTGGCATGCTTTCCATTGATGTATTTATGGCAGTCTATTATCCAAACAGGCTGTTTGAACTTCACTCTGTTATCTATGACATATTCAATTTTCTACCTTTGCGACTTTCCACATCAATGGGTTTCATATTGTCTACAAGAAGATGAGGCATCTTTCTACAGCTTGCTGTAGAAGATACAGACAAAAACATGTCCTCTCTTCAAACTAATTTTCAAATGCTTCTCTCATAATGCACACTATTTCCTTGACTTTTGTTTGCCTTTACAGCCTCCTATAACAATTGAATAATCCCTCCTGGGTTTAATGGACTACATTACAGTGAGCTCACCCTTCAGAGACCAAGAGTTTTAAAACAGTCCCAAACTATGTTTACAAGTTTCAGGGGAAAAAAAATATCCAAAAAGAGCTTGAATTTTTATCTCAGTTAGAATGACTAATAAGTAACTACATATGGAATTTTTACTTTTTTTCCAAAACTGAAATCCATATGAGAAATGTGTAATTAAACAAGGAATTTGGAGAGCATTTTGGAAAGTGTGGCTGTGCTTTTTATAACAGAAATCATCCTCTCCTCTCACTTTCATGATTCTGAGCCTGGCAAAAGTTCCAGCTTTGCCCTTTAATAGAGCATGCTTGTAGTTCACCAGAAATTAGGTGATAAAATATCTAATACATCCTCAAAACAAGAAGCAGCAAGAACTTCCAAACACCCATCATTGAAGGTAACATTTTATACTAATAGTTCAAGGATTTGATAGATTTTTGGTACCTCCAGAGACTGTATCTATAAAGGACACAACAAATTAATAGCAAGATAGAAAGGACAAAGAGGAACCTATTGTAACATTTTTTCCTTGTAGACTTCATACTTCAAGCTTTTTCTGTTGACATCCTTTCCTGTTTCTAAAGCACTGGATAGCTAAGCAACATCATTATAACCTTCTAGCAGAAAGGAGAGTAGCAGTAAGTTGGTAGGTGTTCCACTAGAAATTAAAGAAAGTTTTGGCTGTCATACAGGCTCTTTGCTTCACTTACTCCTATCAACATCTATCAGGGACTGAAAATAGTTCATGCCTCAAACATTGATATAAAGTTTTGCTCATTATAAAGAAGCTACAACGGAAGGAGCTTCCCTGAAGAGTGGGATTTTGAACTGAAAGTCAAACTGTTGATTAGATAAAGGGAAACGCATTGTTCAGTCATCTCAGGCTGGGGAAAAGGTATGCATCCACAAAAGGCCAAAGCCACCAGCTGCAGCTATCCCCGGCTGAGTTTGGGGTGGGGGGAAGAGCACATCTCACAGAAGCCAGGTTTACACAGACTTCCCCCAGCCAAGGGGGCAGGAGGAGGTTTTGGGTGTATGGTGCAACCTCTGGTGAGAGGCAATAAACACCCATCCTCTGATTACACAAACTGGCCCAGCTGTGGAACCCCCAACCCCACAGGGCACATCCACAGGACTTTCACATGAGAGGCTTGGCCCCACAGGGCTGCACGTGGTGCAACAGACCCAGAGTCTGCTGTGAGAGACTGACCCCCACCCCAGGGGGACATGGCCGGACATTGCTACCTGGCCTGAGCATATATACCATGGGATTCTATGTTTTTTGGGGGACTTACACCACCGGGAAGACCTGCTGAAGAGGATCATCAAGGCACCAGTGGGACCCACAGAGTGGTGATTGTCCTGGGTTGCAGTGTATTCTATTACCATCCTCATGAGCTGTTGAAATCAGGTGGGGCAGTGTTTCCTTGCCTCCTGCCCCAAGACTGTCTTTCTGTTAATGGCCCATCATTGTCCTGCTGCATGACTCAGAGATAACTCCCTCCAGACTATCTTCTGTTAATGAGCCTAATCAACACTTGGCCTCATGACTCATTACCCCATTGTGAGATGCTCCACCCAGAGGGAGGAACCAAGCATTCCATCGTGGATATAAGCTGAGATGATGAACACCAGAGACAACCCTTCCACTGGATTTCCAGAGGACAGGAGCTACACAGCCACCACTGGACCTTCTGAGGAAGACCAGACCCTTTTTCTACAGGATCACCACTTCAGAGGACTGCAGCCATCATTCTACCAGACTGCTACCACCACCTTGACTAACAGGGTGTCTGGTTGTATCTTGACTCTGTCAGTTTGAAACAGTGTTTTCTTTTAGGTTTTTCCTTTTTTTTAATTTCCCCATTAAATTGTTATTCTGGCTTGGTACCTCCCACTGGTTTGTTTTCAAACTAGTACAGTGATATTCTTTTTATTCTGTCTCTGTCACTCTTCGTCCCCCCTACCTATTTTTTATTTCTTTCTTTCTCTTATATTTACTATACCATAAAACTCATATTGCTGTCACTGGCACGTGGTCTTGTTTGCACCTTAATTCGGGCAGAGGAATTTCCAAAGAACCTTAAAAACAATTGGATTATAACAACATCTCCCCTGCCCCAAAAGAAAATCAGACACAAAGACAGAACAAAAACACTGCCATGTCACACACTGTCATTCACTGGTTATTACAGATCTCCCAATTTAGTAAACATCTCCTTAAACTGGTTCCAGAATGCTTTCACCACAGTGTTTTCAGAAGGTTTTCTCATTCTGGTCAACTTTACCTAAGAATGGAAAATTCTGCTCTGCAGAAGCAGAAAAGACAAAACGTTTCCTTGCTTTCCTTCTGTTTCTGTTTCCGTGTCAATCCAGAGCAAGAGCCTCCAGTTACACACCCCAGCCTGAAACTCTAGAACAGGAGGAGGAGGAGCTTGACACCCATCGGACTGAATCACTGATTTGGAACACAGACACCAGCGTTTTACAGGCTAAACTGTGTTATCATTATAAGATATGTGTGGCACTGAAACATGTACGGGACAGGTGAGGAGTATGAAATGCTCAACTTTAAAAGAGGACCTCAACACACCAACCAGTTCTTCTTCCATCACAGCCAGTTTGCACAGTAGCAAAGCACACCTATTGTATTAGGACAGAGTCCAGAAGCAGTGTCAAGATTTCTAATCAGTACATATTCTCCAGCAATGAGCATGTAACGAAAATCTACTGCTAGAGAAAGTAATTCTAAAAATAGGTTGCCTAAGATAAAGATGTAGATATTCCTACTGGACTGAGTGAATGCATCTGTAAAGAAAGAGATTATTTTACTTGGATACTGTTACTTGTATAGCACATTAGCTTCAAGTTTCAATTCAGTACATGTTTAAGTACAGGCCTAATTTTAGTTCAATGTGGCTGTTCCTCTTGAAGTCATAGATCCACAGGTAACAGCTCTGGAAAGGACTGGATGTCTCACCATGCCATCTCAAAGAGCGAACACACACTGACACCCATTTGCGTGCCTTTGCACTGGTCCCTGTTCCACAGGATTATCCTGAGCTTTCACTTGAGAGGTGTGATGTACACTTGGAAATAATTGTCTGGGGAAAATAAAAAACCTTACCAAAAACATTCTTAGCAGTCTTAAAAGACATTTAATCCACATATCAGTAGAAAAAAAGTTGGCTCCAGGCCCCTACAGACTTTAATACATTTTCATTAAAAGCTTGATTTTTGCAATAATACTGCATCTCTGGGGATTTAGGTATCACAGATGAATATCACCAAGAATGAATATCACTGCTTAGGTTTTAATGCTTTAGTTTTTCCTGCATAGATCTTATCTGTGGTAATCTGCATCAGAAAGAAAACCAACAAACCAATCCCCACCCCAAAAAGAATCACAATCTCTGCTAGTAGTCTCTGCTCTTGCACTGCTGTAGGTCTTGACCTACAGATCAATTTGACAAAAATGTTCTCTCTTCTTTGGATCATACTATTTTTTTGATTGTGAACAAGAAAATACACATACAGTCAACTAATTGTACATCCTAGTACTAAGCAGTAAAAAAGCTACTTTACAAAAGATTACACATAAATATTTCTACTGGGAGTGAAGCAAAATCGAGTTTTACAAAGATCATTGGAGTTATATCTGGTTTTTTTACAGTAAATTGCATCTAGGAGTGATCTTTGAGGAGTAAGTATGAATTTACTTTTACTTATCATCTGTGAGAGCAGTGCTGCTCTTGGTGAGAAACTGCCCCTGCAAGGTTGCCTCTGCTTGTCTTGCTGCAGGGAGGCAAATTGGAGAATCTTCTCTTGTTCTACCTCACAGCTGTATTCTGAGTGACTAATTGGCTAGAAATCCCTACAGGGACTACAAATGCTAGTAAAAGAAACAAGTGAAAAAAAATCCATTTAAGCCTGGGCCAAGATTAGGGGGAGACATGAAAAAAACCTTAAATAAAGACAGTGGTAAGATGGGAGAATAAAAGTTATTACAGAAGGAGTAGAGAGATTAAAGTTCCCGTTAGTAGCATTCAGGTGGAAAGTACAAGAGAAGCAAATTCTGACAATATTCTCTTCTCGATTGTATACAAACAGCTGATGTTCCTATGGGACTCTGCAGTGGCTGGAAATGGGCATACCACAAACAAACTGTAAAACACTGGGAATGGGGTTTGCCAAATGCAGCAGTATGGGGCACGTAAAGATTCTAGGTTTGGTTATTTGCTGCACTCACTGTACAACAATTTTCTTCACCGCTTCATAATTTTAGCCTGAAAAACCTGAGCAAAGGCAGAAGTGTGGAAATGGAAAGAACTCTTGTTGGGGCAATGCCAGACAACTGAGTTGGGAATTGTCTTCAGCACAACAGAGTTACATAGGTTTCCTTACAAGTAGCACTCTGATAAGCAGCTGAGTCAAGACATGCTGTCTCAGAACTTCTCCCTTTCTCTATTCTAGGCACTGGGAATAATGTCCAGATTACAACCAATAGGAAAATTCAAACACTGGTATTTTTCTTCATTATCATATGTATAGTTTTCCTAAAGCATTAATATTTTCCATAATGTAAGGGCAGGATGACTTTGATACTGAACACACTGTCCTAAGGGTGATCACAAGAGTTGTCCTGATGTCTATCCATTTCAAACACCTAGATCTTTAAAAATGGGTCTAGCTTGCCACTAATATTCTCAGAGACTGTGTAGTTCCTAACTGTAAATGAAACACTGGGAACTGGATATCTACTGACATTTTCATTCAGCTTGGTGCTTCTTTACTTTCTGAACTGATGGACCTTGAAAATTTGACCCCTAATCACAGAGAATTTACTATGAAACAATGTGGTTAAATGTAAAGTCTTTTGCATTTCCCCACTGATTTGCATTTAGTCTGGAAGCACAGTCCATTTGAATCCACAAAATAAAATCTGTTATGACAATTCAGCTTTTAATTTTCAGTAGTTTTCATATCCTTAACTATGGTAAATTATTCTTCATCTCCCGTCTGACCATTCTGTAACAAAATTTGTTATCTTTTTACTTATGTCATTATTTCTAACTTATTTGACCAGTTAATTTTAATTGCTCTCACAGTAGAAAGCACTTAAAATCCATCCTGCTGAAACAATCCATTCAAAACTAAAGCCAAAACTGGTCTTTTAAACTTCCTACTGAGCCTCAGGGTCTGAAGCTGCTTCAGCTGCCATTTCAGTGATTCTGATCTCTTAAGTGTAATTGTTTTTATTATACCAGAATGGACCCAACTGGCTGCTGCTCTTTTTAACCCATTTCTTTCATGATCACATTTAAACTCCATCAGTAAGCATCAATTATTAGTTGGAAGCAAGGGCAAAGGCAGCACATTATGATGAGAATGGTAATGAGGAGAGCAATTATAATCAATTGCTAGGAGGGTTTTGAAAGTATTTTTCATGCTTTGCTAGGAATGCAACTGCCACACATAGCCATGACCCATTTCCAATGGGAAAGATGACAGTGGCTCCTGAATTTTAAGAAAGGAACTTTATATTTCTGATCAGATTCTAGCTCAAGCTGCTGAGAATACATTTAAACCATCATCAACATCTGTGTTGATGGAGACACTTGTCTGAGAGGTCAGAACTTTGCGTTACCAAGAAAGCAGACAGGAAGATGACTGCTGCTGTCACAGCTTGTGGACTGTCTACAGGCAAGAGGGGGACAAGTGGGAACAAAGATCAACAAGAAACTGCCTGCTATATGCACACTTCTCTGTATCAGACTCACTGTGGAGGCCTTATTTCATAAATATAGTGCAAGTTATTCTCCAAGCCACCCTCAGTTTCCTGCAGATACAAAACCCTTCATCAGATTCTGACCCCATTCACTAAACATGACTGTTTTATCTAATAGCAAGCCTCCTCCAGGCAGAATTTCCTTGTTACTAAAGTGGCACAGGAATAGCCTGCCCTGTCTTATGTTGTCTTCTCACTGTCACTAAGATGTGGAAAAATCTCCAGCATAGGATTTTTTCCTGCATTGTAGAACATAGTAACCCCACATGCAGTTCAAATGAGCCATCTGGAAGTGATGGATAAGTGATAAAAAAGAGCAAGCCTGCTTTAGTTCAAGAACCATTTACATTGATAAAATACAGGAGCAGGTTTAAGATGACTTTCACTTTCTCATACAAGTTCATAGCTGTCTTAAATGCATTCATAGAAGCAGTGATTGTGTTTTAGCTAAACCAGTTTGAAATAAATACATCCAAATTTGAGTTGTGTTTGCAGTAGCTCCACGCAAAGCCTGTAAGTGGAGCATTACTAGCATTGTCCTCCATTAATCTCATTACCAAAATGAAAAATAGTAAAAATTCTTTTCAGTTTTGAGGAACAGCCCACAAGCTGAGATGACATAGAGAACTTCTTCCTCAGCATCAGTGGTGCTCAAAGAGTTTGGTGAACAAGTCAGTTTTTCCTTCTAACAGATGCAAAGTCAACAAAGATGCCATGATTATATTTCCATTTTTAAAAACTAAGTCATAGTTTGTTAGGGTGTTGGGGGGCAGGAGGGTTGTGGGGGTTTTAAAACATCACTCTGACACATAAATCTGGAGACAACCAAGTGCCCAGACCAATGGTTTATACATGGGATCAAATCTGCTTTGATTGAGGCACTAAATGAGGATTTTTCAAAAAATAGAATATGGTGAACTTGAATTTCAGTCTGTTTCCTAAAAAATGAGGAGAAAGAAGAATGAGGTTGGGTAAAAATTTGTCTCTCGTAAACTGTTAATGGAAAGCAAATCTCGTGTATTACTTCCCTCTATCTGTATAAAACTGCTAGATTTGAAAGCTTTGCATAAAAATAAGTAGTTAGATTAACTGAAGCAACATGTTGACAGAACCACTAAACAGACTGTATGGCTGCAGGAGACAGATGAAATACAAGCAAAAGAATCTGAGTGTTGGAAATGCTATGGGGCTAGTTTAGAAACAAGCATCCTTGCTGAGATTTTTCCACAAGGCTGATTTTCGTTATTGGAACGGAGAAGCACATATGAAATTCAGATAAGTAAAAACAGAAACATCTTATTCATTTGTAAGGTTGCATGTCCAGTGGTCCAAGCTGAATACTATACTTTTGATAAATGAAGGTTCCATGCTGCCCTTGACACCTTACACAGACTTACACTAAGTGGAGTTGGGCAGTAACAACATGAGACTGCATTAGGGTCCTTGTTGTGGACATAAAGTGCTTTTACTGAGCATACCATACCTTTAAAAAATGTTGCATGCAAGTTTTTCTCCTTGTGAAGGAAAAAAAAAATTAAAGAAAAAAAAAGTGTCAGATGGTAGATCATATTGCTGTCACTTTCCTGGAAGCATCTCAGATTTTTTGGCAACAGGCACACTACAATGATATGAATAGAACTTAACCATACACAGTCTAGGGAGTTATGCAAGTGGCTGTTATGCATTTACCCAGAGAGAGAATTCTTTCAGATACGTCTGTTAGCAACAGTTAATGGGTTGAGTAGGTGTTGAAATCTTTTTGCCGAACTGTATTCACTTTCCCACTTAAGTGGAAGTGTTAGCCAAATGAAAATCCTTTCATACTGAAATGTTTTTGCTAAATAGCTTCCTTTCAGTAAGTCTCAAAACAAATACACATTTATTTTTCTTAAACTCTGTAAAAAATTATGACAGCAAAACAAAAAAAAAAAAATCCCAGCTAGATTTAGCATGTTGAAATATGAAAAAGCATTTTCCTTTAGTTTACATTTTCAGTCCCTTAGAAGATTGTACAAGTGTGCTTTGTTGTTAAACATCCTCGGTTAAGTTAAGGAGGCTGGAGAAAATAGAGATAAGAAGGTTTTAATTGAGAAGGAAATAGAGTAGTTATCAGGGAACCTCATTCCCTCTTCCATCAAATACCTATGGTTTTTTTTTTACTAAGGTGGATTATAGTGCACATGAACATGGTAACAAGAAGTGGTAATGGAAAACTGCTACCTTATATTTGCCTCTTAGTAGATTATGACCAAAAAAAGAAATAAAAGGCTGAATCAGGCAAGGTTTCATTGAAGTCTAGTCCTGATTCAGAATTATCTAATAGTTTTATTAACCATAAAAAAGATAAACACACATACACATGGAAAAAAAAATAATAACCATGTGACATCAACCTGGAAGTGGTTTTAAGCAGGTAAAGGACATAATAAGAATGGATAATAAATTTGAAAATTAAGAGAATGTGATGGAGGAAAACAAAATTAAATTTCACATAAGATACATAAATTTCCAGATGTAGGTCACTGTCTTCAGCTATACAAACAAGAAGGGTACATGAAAAAATCTTCTATGAGACAGTGGTAAGGACTCATCTAGAAAATCATTTTGAGACCTACTTTCAAGCATGATACCAAGATAGGCATGATCTGTGAGAAAGTTCAAAGGAAACCTAAAGACATAGAGCAGGATCACAAAAACTGGAGATCTGAAATTTACCAGGACAGACTGAATGAGCTGTGGAATGAAGGAAAAGATGTTAATTTGAAGAATAACAGTTCAAATAAAACCTTATAGTCTTCAAATATATAAAAGGCTGCTGCCATCTGTTCTCTGTATTTTAAATGCCCAAGGCAGTAAGGGATTTTCAAGTTCCTAAGAGAATGGAATATGAAGCACCGTAAATCAGAGAGTCCTGAGAATCTCCATCTTTCTATGTTTAGCAACTGATAAGACAAGTATTCATTTGGTGAGCAGGAAGATGCAATAGATCTCTGATTTTGTCCCTTACTGGACCTCTGATTTGCTGCTGCATGGGTGAACACTGAAGCAGAGGTTTACCAGTCTGCTGAGCTTGGGAAACAAGCATAAGGACAAAGGAAATCCACAAGGAAATAAATGGCTCTCACAAAAGAGGCTCCTCCTCCACACTCCTGCATTTGTGGCCTTCAACAATAGTGACACTGTCTTCCTGCATGCAGTTCCACATTCACAACCACTAAACAACATCTCCCAAAAGCATCTCCCGGACAGCATTCTCTCCTTGGACTACACATAAATGCATCGTATTTTCTAAATGCATTTGATTTTTTGAGGTGAAAGGCAAGATCTACACCCCAGGTGTTCTTGTGTCAAGTCTCCCACATGGAGGCAACTCATCCCATCTTCATTTTTCTGAACCTTACAATTACTTTTCTGTTCACTCTGCAGTTCAAAAACAGATTTTCAAGACAGCAGACTGAATAGAATTTTTGGACAGACAAGCTAGCGTTGGTAGCATTAAGTTTCTCAACTCATCCTTGTTATGATGATTCCAGGTAGCCTTAATAGCTCATTGCAGCCCATGAGATGGATGAGAAAGCACTATGAGACTTCAACAATTTTAACAAATTGGAAAACCAGAGGAACTTAGTTTTTCCTCACAAGGGGAGACGGTTTCAAAGACGGCAATAACTTCAAAATTATTGACTGTTAGCTCCCATTAAATCACAGAATCATCATAGAATGGTTTGAGTTGAAAGGGGACCCTGAAGATCATCTAGTTCCAACGCTTCAGGCAGGGATGTCTACCACTAGACCGAATTTTTACCCAACTGGCCTTGAACACTCCCAGGTATGGGGCATCCACAACTCCTCCGGGCTACCTGTTCCAGTGCCTCACGATTGTCACAGAAAATAATTTTTCTTAATATCTGATCTCCTTCAATCTGAATCCATTCCTCCTTATTCTGTCACTACATACGCTCATAAATAGTCTTGCCCTGTCTCTCTTGTAAGTTCCGTTCAGGGAGTGGAAGATTGCAAATAGGTCATTCCAAAGCCTTCTCTTTTCCACACAGAACAATCCAATTCTCTCAGCATTTCCTCATAGGAGAGGTACTCCATCCCTCTGACCAACTTGGTGACTCTCCTCTGGACTTGCTCCAACAGGTCAGTGCCCTTCCTGTGCTCAGGACCCCAGAGCTGGATGTAGCCCTCCTGGTGAGGTCTCATCAGAGCAGAGTAGAGGGGCAGAATCCCCCTCCTTGCCCTGCTGGCCACTTGGCTTTTGATGCAGCCCAGGACACATTTGGCTTTCTGGGCTGCGAGTGCACATTACTGGGTCATGTTCAGCCTCTCATCCACCAACATCTCCAAGCCCTTCTGGGCAGGGCTGCTCTTGATCTGTTCATCCCCCAGCCTGTGTTGATACGAGGGGTTGTCCCAACATAGGTGCAGCACCTTGCACATGATCTTGTTAAACCACATGAGATTTCCATGTGCCCACTTCTAGAGCATGTTTATGTCTCTCTGGATGGCAGCCCATCCTTCAGGTGCGTCAGCTGCAAATTTGCTGAGGGTGCACTCATTTCCTGCATGTCATTAATGAAGATACTAAATAACACTGGTCCCAGTATGGACCCCTGGGGGACACCACTCATTACTGATGCCTGTTGGGACTCTGAGCCATTGACAACTTCCCTCTGGATGCGACCATCCAAGCAATTCCTATTCCTTTTCCACCTAACAGTCCACCCATCACTCTCCAATATGGAGAAAAGAATGCTGTGGGGACCACGTCAAAGGCTTTACAGAAGTCCATATAAATCCAGTTTACGTATTGAAATTTTCTGTTTCTGTCTGTACTCAAGTCTGATATTTCTTGCATGCTAAGGGATTCAAAGCACGCATATTGTACTTAAATAATTTAACTTTCATTACTTGTCCAACCAGATCCACTATCCTTCTTGGTCTGAAGTAGATGCACTGCTCCAATACTGCACACAGAGGCAGAAACCTAAAGGAGAGAAATAATAACTATCTCATAGTGGCTGTTGGATGCTTTCTGGATTTGCTTTTTATTGTTGTTGTTTCATAGATTACATTCCCAAGCACATTTTTTGAAAAGAGTGACTAGGACTATTTTATTTTTAAAGGACTTCATAAAAAGCAGCTGATGTGTTTCACAGGACTACATTTGTCTGCTGCTTTGTTCATAATCTAAAAAAATATCCTGCTTTTTCATATTTTGGTGCTGTAACAATTTACTTACCGTGGTAGTACATTTAAGGGATGAGACCTTAGAAGATAAAATAAAATAAAATAAAATAAAATACAATAAAATAAAATAATGACAGCAGCAGTCTCTAAGAACCAATGAGGGTGAACGGCAACAGTATTTCTATAACAAGAAAGAGTGATACAACAAAAGTAAAAGTAGAGCATTCAATAAATGATCTGCAAAGTAGCAGTCACTTATACTCCACAGGTCTTCAAGATGATTCCACCAGAATCCCCAGATTCTTGAGCCCTCTTGCTGACTATCTTTTTTCCCTAATTTACTCCACACTAGCAGAATCTTTATACATCCAAGGTCAGCATGTAGGACTGCTTCAGGATCAATGGAGGTTCTTTTCTGGTCTTGTTCAGGTGTCACATGCTCTCTGTCTTTGAAGCTTGGATAAAAACCTCTAAACTCTTTTTTAGTTCATTCCATATATACATTCTTATAAAAACACTACCTTCAAATAATTTTTCATTGTTTCTATTGTTAGGAAGATTTTCCTGAACAACATAGGCTTTATCTGCCCCTCAAAAATGCTATGCACACTCAGTGCCGGAAAAGCCTTCAGACTTTTTTCCCCTTCTGCTTTCCCTTTCTGTTCAAAAAAACAAGAAAAAAACCCACAAGCTAATTGCAACTTGTAAATATTTAATAAATATTGTAGAAGAAAATTCCAAGAATAATTACTTCAGATTATATTTTCCTACAAAATGGGTACTTTCATTGGTTGCAGTACTGAATGACAATCTACAGTAAAAGCAAGCCTAAACCATTGAATATTTATGCTTGCCTGTGATTTGCATGAAGAACAAACTCATCTTAGAAGTAATGTAAACAAACTTCTTAGCAGTGAGATAAGATGCAAAGAGAATAGTCTGAGGATCAGCTAGCAGCACAAATTACTTTGGGTTACAGCCTTCCAGGCTTGCCAAACTTTGCTGTAAAATCAATTATTGTTCCTGTGATGCCTTTCTAAATTTCTGTAAGGGCTTTTCACCTGATTTCAGTTGGAGTGAAGTCAGTATTCAGCAGACAAATGACATGAAATCCTTATGGGATATAGTTTTTATAGATTCACGAATGAAACTAAAAAAGGTGAGGAGACTTGAAGCCTCATTCAAGTTTCAAAGGTGAAGAGAATTGAGACTCATTTGGATGGGCCTTTGAGCAACCATGGCAGCAGGGTTGGACCAGATGATCTGTGAAGGTCCCTTCCGACTCAAATCATTATGTGATTCTATGAAAGAAGGAGAAACTTCAGAAAGAAAAAAAAAAATCTTAGCCAAGATGGAGAGTGGTGTTCTGGGATATGCTGGAATCAAGCATATGACAAAAGAAGAGTATTCAAAACATTTACAGAAAAACTAAGCAGAGTAAAGGGAAATTTTCCAGTATCTACTGTATTCTGATGATAAAACTATAGATATGAACACATTTGTATGTAGCAGTGAAAGCTGAAATTGTGAATCAATTTTATTTTCATGGAAAAGGTACAACTTGACTTTGTTGTGTGCCTACTGCAAATTACCACTCTATATCCTGGAAGAGAAATTCAGAGACCAGAGTTTTCTTGTATCTTCTCAGTTAGTTAATCTTCCCACATTTTTCCTGCTAAAGCCATCAAACCCTGGAAGGGCCTTGTCACAAATCTTACCTCCAACCTCACCTCTCCAACCTCTTCAATTACTGCACAAAGGGAAAAAGAAGGTGGCTTCCTGCACTCTAAGTACAGTAAACTTAGACTTTTGTTTCCCATTAAGGCACTGCTGTTTTAAAATTAATACCTGAAATGAACTATTTTAGATTGGACCAAATGGAGACTTTTGTTGTTGTTCAGTTGAACATAAAACTCTGAGGTTTTGTTTTATTAAAAGAAAAATCATAGCATTTTCTTAATCTGCAGCAATCTTTCCACTTCTCTCAATTCACTTGATCTGGAAGACAAACTTAGTCAATTATTCACATTCCCAAAGGGCAAATGCAGCCTAGTTATCAATGTCTCTTAAAAAGCTGACAAACTACCTGCACTCATTAATTAGCACACAGCTTCCATTAAAACAGGGAGGCTTGTCATTAAGTCGTTAAATTCCTTGGCTACTTGCAATGATTAAAATCCACATCCCCAAAGCCTACTAGGATATTGCCTACATACATCAAGGTGCTATTGAATGAATGATGAGCAATAAAAATAATTTACAGAAGTCTGAATTTAATTGACCATGCTGCCAGGTTCCCTTTCAAGTGATTGGAGAAAAGAGTTACCAATTTAAATTAAAGTCCCATGTATCATCACAAGAACAACAGAAATTGATTGTGACATCTCCTGATTACAATTCTGGGAGGATTAGGAGCTCTTGAAGTTTTATAATTAAAGAATTATATGTCTACACTTTTGTCAATCTAACACAATATCTCCTAGTAGGAAATGATGAAGGTTTTTTTTGAAGAGGATCATAAACCTTGATTCACAGATGATTTTGATCCAGCCCCCCCTGCCCCAAGCCTAAAAAACTAGTTTTAAAATAATTCAAACTAAACAGGAAAAGCACAAAAATATTACTAATTAATTTCCATGGCCAGTTTTTAACTAATTGGCTTTATGAGATGTACTTTTATTTTCATAACACAATTAAACCCCCTTTTTAATCTTTAATAACCTCAATACTTTTCCTATTTTTTTGCCATGTTTTACTATTTTCTTTGTGTGCCCCTTTTCTGACTGAACTAATGATGCTGTCCCATGCAGAAGACTGGGATAAAAGTCAGTGAACAAACACCTACTGTGGAAAGCGGATCACCAGTGGCAGTATCTCACAGCACTGGCCCTTTGAGGCAGGAACAAGACTCTCTTTGCCTCTCCATGGTGAAAAACACTAGCACCACTCTGCAAGTCATCCTATTCAACTGCAGACAAGTTGGCAGAGCAGGAGATTCAGAAAGAACACAATTTTCCTCCATCATAAATTTCTTTGTGCGCTCAAGTGCAGCTTGAGCATCTTTTTGATTATTGCAGCAACAGAGAGAGGTATTGCTATAGGCATTGTGAGCCTGTTGCACATTTCATGGGAAGAAAAGGAGAAGTAGCCCTACAACGTTTCTAATGCATCAGAAATAGGATCTCTCCACAGACATGCACAGGACCCACAGGTCAAGCATCATACAGGATTTCACAAGCTTTTTCTTCAGGTAGTAAAGGGCCTACTGCCAGGTCATGTCAGCTGCCCAGACAGTTTTCACCAGTAGTAACAAGCACTGTTCCTGACCTGAAGAACAAAACCTTGATCCCTCAGTGACAAATTCCATTTTCTACCATCAGAGCAGGTGACTTCAGATGTGAAGTCTATGTCTTAGAAGTTGTATGTTCATCTCTTAATCACTCTTCAATTGCTACACTCTTGCATTTTTTCTCCTGTTAAAATGCCAACACTCAGAAGGATTCTTTGAATTGCATAGTGTCCTAGGACCAGTAAACCTGAAATGATGAACTACTGAGAAATAAGCATATTTTTGCCAAGGAATGACTTCATTGAAGCATGTGTCCAAGAACATAAGCCTAATATATGCAGAGAAAAGACAAACTATGTAAGGACTATAACGGAGGAGAGACATGTAGATAAAGATTATGAAAGAAACCTCTCTCATACCACATGCCTGTCTGCCAGAAAACTGCGAGAACATAAAAAAAACCCAAAACACTCCCAAAAGCAGTGTAATCCTGTTGCAATTGATACATGCAGTACTGACTCTCAGTGACAAAGGAGAGCACGTAAAAGTTTTATTCTGGATAATAAGGGCACAGACAGTGAATGTCTTGTTTAATGGCCAAAGCTGTAGCTCTGGAACATTGTCTTCTTGCAAGCATCCATTTGGGGAGAAAGAAAAAACAAATAAACAAAGCAGAGTCTCTTTGAGCTCAAAGAGTTCCAAACCATCCCATTTCAAGAGCTTCAACTACTAATGCTCCTAAACTCATATTTATATCATAAACCATTTTCCTTCCGTTTTAGCTATCATTGATGCTGCTGGATAAATCACCTGCTAGTATTAAATGCAAGTGTTCCAAAGCTACATTTACACCCAGCAAGACACTGAAGTTTCAAAAAAATCTTTTTAACTAGCAAGTGTGAAAAGTCAGCATTGATCAAAATACAATTAAATGTGTTATGCAGGAACATTTCCAAAATGAAGGACTTTATCTTAGTTTTCTCAATAAATAGGCTGAACAGTTTTTAAAGCTTCTGTAGTTTTTAATCCTAGATCTGCATTCTGAGCTTCTAAATCATCTCTATTTCAGACCTGATTTCTTCTTGCTTATTACAGTTTTCTATACAGCCCCTCTTCAGATCATCTGAAACGCACTGTTTCTTTTTATTTTATGTGAACTTGTGGCAAGAAAATGAAGTCCAAGGAATTGCTCTTTTATATGGACGCATCAAACAGAAAAAGGAGGATGTTCTGAAACTGGAATTAAAGGACAAAGACTGTTACTCATACACTCAATCATAAATGGGCTGGGGTAGGAGTGATAGGGTTTGTTTTTCGGGTTTTTTTACCAGATGAACTAAGTGGTCACCATTTTTTCCCTGTGGAAAAAAAATATTTATTTATATGAGAGGTTAGATAAATCACTTGTAGAACTTAATAGATGTTTTTAAAAATTATTTTTAATTCTTCCTTTGAGCTTCTTTTCAGCTATTTATAATCTATCTGAAAGTTAGAAAAATTTGAACATGGTATCCCAAACATGGAAATACTTCACTGGTACAAATAATAGCAATTACCTTGGATTTTGTTCTGCAGATTGTTGTCAGCCAATACCGGGAAGTCAAAGGTAACTAATATCTCTAATTTAATGAAAAAGCTTTTTTGACTGAAAACACTATTTCACAAATTATTTGGATTAGTTTAGTTATTATATCCTACCATCTCAATTTCTGCTATCTACAGAAAGAAGAGCTTTCAGGAAGAGCCTAGAATTTACACACGGAAAAAAAAAATACAAAAGTTTCTAAACATTTTTCTGTTTACAACATTAGAAATGTCACTACCGTGAAAAGGTGCACAAGTATTTAAATAAGTGCATATCTTCAGACTCTGTAAGTTCAGGATGTTTTCCTCAGTGACAGGGAGGAGCTGCCAGTATCACTGTGCAAGGTAGACTTTCAATCTCCTGTTCAAGTTAACTCATCAATCCGCTTGGACACACCACTGAAAAAACCCAATACCCTGACTATATTTCCCACTATAAACACAGGATTGTATTGTCAAATTCCTACATCACAGTTTCTGAAATTGTATTGTTTGAATAATACTCTGTTACATGCTATCTTAAAACATAGTAAATCTTAAAATATACCTTAGCAGAAATGGAAGAGAAAATACCAGTTATAACTAAAGATTAACAGTAGCATCTCCTTCACAGAATAAAATTTTGAGCTAATAGTTAGCCTGTACCAAATTTGCACTGAATATGGCAAATACCTAGCAACTAGCCTTTAAAAACAAAACAACAAACAAACAAAAACAAACAAACCCCAAACTCTTCCTGCAAAAAACTCCATCAAATATCATGCGTAGATGATGAGCATACTGGGGCACTACTGACATCTGAAGATATGATTTTTCACCAAAGTACTAGATTTTTCGGTGACTGTCTTGCCCAGGTAAACTTCCAAACCTGCCAAGAGGTTTAGAATAAAGACTGAAATTGAAAGAGGAATGGAAGAAAGTGAGAGGCACTTTTATGGACTACACTGTATTTTCAGTAAAATGAATGGAAATTCCTGCAAAATGAATGTGAAAATTTCAAAATGCTACCATATTTCCCTCTCTAAATTTGCAACACAGACACAATGAAACAGTCTTTCACATCCTTGATGAACACACAATTAAAAATCTTTGCCAGAAGTGTGAAAGCAATCCCTCCGTGCTATAAGCAGCACAAGAATGGCTTAACTTTAGTCAAATGTGTTTCATTCCTTGCCTCAGTTTCTCTCATGTTCTTTTGAAACATGCTAAGATAAAGGTGACAAGTTTCCATTGGTCAAGGTCTTTATCCCTTTCCTGCTAATGGCTTCTTTTCTGGAATTTTTGCAGTATTCTTCTTTATTCTCCATTTCAGCCAAACTGCCACTCAGTTTTCTTTAACAGTTATTGTTACTGTTACAGCTACCACAGTCAAAACTCCCCAAATGGGCTGTGCAACCTCTTCACCTCTCAGTTCCTCTTTGTCTTGGGTCTTGGTAGAGGAGAACTTGGATGCCCAATACTTAATTAAAACAGTATATAACTTTGGGAGCTTGGGAATGTTTCCAAGCTTCTAAAGTCTGAGCATATATCCTACCTGTATCCACAGCAGGGTAGGACTTAGGCAAATAATAAGTCTTTCCTAAATCCTGATGTCTTTCAAAGGAAACAGATCCCCACAAGATAAGTAACAGCCATAACTCACATTGACCAGGTCTTTGCAGCACAGAGTCACAGCTCAGCTGAGAAACCACCTCAGCTGAACAGATGGTATCCCAGTTCAGACACTCTTACTGCCTTTAGAGACTGAAGTAGTTAAGAATTAGCTTCTCTGACAAGTTCTCTATCTTCTTTCTGACAGGGAAGATCATATGTGATGAATTCTATGTGTGCTGGTGGGTGAATAACAGAATATTTAAAAAATTCAGCAGTTTCACATCCTTAACTGCACTGAATGAATTGGGCAGAACACCCTCCCCCAAGTCATTACAGAATTGTATGATCTCTTTTAACCAAAATCCCCAGGTGCTACAGTGAAAACATGCTGTTAGCCAGCAAATTTTCATCTCCCAAGTCTGTACTCAAACGTAGCTGAAAGCCATTGGAAATAGCTGCTAGAGCATGAAAAAATGAGGATTAACCATCTATAAAATGTTATTTATAACAGGCAAACTATTAACTATGGGTGAATTACTGATTCGCCAGTGGTTTCTCTGTGACAGGGTAACCTTGAAACTTTCCTGAATTTCCATCAATAAAGTTCCTGGAGGTTTTTCTTTCCAATAATACATTGTCCTCAGTTTACCGTTTTGCCATTTTAAAATTCATTGGTCTATTTTGACAGGATTATTTGTCTGCTGATAATGACTAGACTGATCAGACAAATTCTCTTATTTCTTAGACTTTACCAGTATGTATCACCGAAGTCTTACAAAGTCTTGAGTCATGGGTTGCTAGAATCATTGTTCAAGTATGGGAAGAAAAAGCACTATACTACTCATTACACAAAAAATATTAACATATGTGGCTAAATACTTGGTCAAATGCTTGGCTGGGAACTAGTCATACTTCTTATTCCTCATTATTGAAGGAGAATTAAAAATCAAAAAGCACTATTCTGAAATTTGTGGTTAAAGCAGGAACTTGTTCAGCAAATGCCTAAAACACAGTAACTAAGAATTCAATTTGAAGAGTTAATCTGAAACTGCAGTATCATTCTATCAAGTATAAAAACAGATTTTCATTCAGTGAAGGTAAAAACATAACAAATATTTATGAAGTCTGATGTTTTCCTTTCTTTGAAATGCTCAAGAAATCTTTGCCAGTGCCAATATTTTTTACATGACGTTTCTATCAGAATTTATTTCCATTAGAAAAAAAAAGAAGAAAATGCAAGTGTTTGATAAAATCCTAAGTTCTTCCTAGGAATTGTCCCCAACAGCACTGTTTCATGTAGCTGTAGAACAGTGGCTGAGATTTTAAGCTGTCTCAGACAGTTTAAATTCTGAAATTGATTGACTGATTTGTGCACCAGAAAAGAAATATAATTCTATGGTAGTTTTACTTGTGTGCATTATTATTCCTTATCTTTCCCTCTTTGCCCCTGGGAAGGTATTGACTCACCATTAATATTATGTCAGTAAATTGCTCTTAAGTCCTGTGGGGGCTTAATAGTATCAGAAAAGTGAGGGCCTTCAGTCCTTCCAGACTCCGAAGAGTATATGACCAGACTCAAATTCTCACTGTCATGTGTTTTGTAGCCCAAATCAAGAATTGCTCTTTCACATTAAATTTGCAATACCTAAAAGGAACACCATCATCTAGAAATTAAAAATATAAAATACGACTCCAATCCTAATCTAACAAATGGATTTCCAGGAAATGTTGTAAGATAAAGAAAAGTACAGTGTGTAGGAAAACAATACTCCGAAAACAGCTCAATTTTTCCTATCACATACTTACATTTCTGACACACTTTCAGGTTCTAATATGCAGATTTTCATTTTGGAGGTTCAATCTTTTTCAATGATGACTTCAAATTCAAACATGATAAAAAATTTAAATAGTACATCAATATTAAATTAAACTCTTGTGTGCTTGCATTTTTTTTTTTTTGATGGAAATACACCAGAGCTACATGTCTAAGTTTTTTAAAGCACCATTATGTTACCGATAAGTAAAGCTTTTATAAAGGGAAGGCTTTGTAAAGTCATGGCTCAGGCCTGTTACTGTGGCTAAGTAGAAAAGGACTGTGGGAAATAGACACAGCTAAATTAGGGGTAGAAAAACATGTTATATAACCATTGTGTGTTCACATTGTAGTGTATGGTGGTTAGTTGAATTATGTTTGTTGTGCCTTAAAACTATCTAACTGATAACCAGCTAGCTGCTTAAAAAGGCCGGGTTTTTGCAATAAAGTGGCTCTCCTTTGCACCTGCCTGAGGACTCTGTGTCACTACAGACCCTCACCCACACCACTGGCTTTAATGAATGACTTTTTCAGACATTTTGATGTCACAGACATAAGCTCGACATTCCAGAGCTAAATGATGGCTATTGGTCATTTTTGTAAGAGAACACTATGGCCATTACATTCCAATAATTACCAGTACTCAACCCTCAAAATCAAATACAAGTAATTAATCTGCTGGCAGACTACTAGTGTATGGCACAGACTTCTATTTTTAACAGATGTCATTTACATTCATCTACCTCTAAAAACAACAGCAAAGGAAATATAATTACAAAAAAATGAATACACCTTCCTCCAGTCTTCTCAGGAATTAAATCTCCCAGAACCACTTTGACTTTCCTGGACACTGAGGATGTTTGCTAGCAATCCTCGAAATAAAGTGAACATAAATCCTGAAAATAGCAAACAGGTGTTGTTATTCAGCCTAAGGAGCTTACCAATATGAGTTTTGTCAATCACTTTCCTACTGTCAGTTTCTCTAAGGTTTTGTGATTACCACGGGGGTCTATGGGGAGAATTACATGGGATGATAAGTGACTGACAACTGACTGCATTTATGGACATTTTTCAAGGAATCTATACTTTGTCATTTAACTCCAAATGAATGCTTAATAGATAGAAATAAGCATGAGAGAATGCCTTATTAGTCTGTGATCTGACTCCTAATGAGACTATTTCAAATTGAGGAAATTCCAATCAGAGAAAACAGAATGTGAAGATTAAATATGAAAGACAAAAGTGAAAAATGAAGCTGACAAAACAAGAGTGACGTAATCCAGTTTTACCCTTGCAATCAATAGAAAAGTCTAGAGCCTGTATTTTTGGACAGCCTTTTCCACAGTTGGCACATCAGAAGTAAAGAAAATACAGGGAGTAAATATATATTATAATAGTCCCAGTTTTAACAAGATTT
The DNA here is from genome assembly GCF_009650955.1 of Corvus moneduloides. Lineage (NCBI taxonomy): Eukaryota > Metazoa > Chordata > Aves > Passeriformes > Corvidae > Corvus > Corvus moneduloides. Next base: position 89,752,108 of record NC_045477.1, read on the forward strand.
ATATTCTCTGGAAAGAAAAATAAAATCAAAGAACTGATCAGAAAAACAGACTCTTACCAACACAGAAAGTAACATCTTATCAAACTTCAACTGACTTTAACTAATATCTACTGTAACTGGTATTATCCATTACAGTGCTTAGAGAAGGGCACATGACAGTGCCTTTTACAGACTGTGTAAGGAAGGGCATTGTATAATAAACACACAGCATTAAATATAATCACATTCAAAGTCCACTGGTGCTAAATTAAAATAGCCTAACTTTAATCCTAATTTATTCTCTTAGAGATTTTTGACAGTGTGAAGATTTCTGGACAAGACACAAACAAGGCAGTGTGAAGCATGAGCCTGGATTATCTTCTCTTTACTCTTAATTACTTAGTACTAATTTTGTAGCAAAATATCTAGAAGTTGTTATTAATTTTTTATTATTATTTTCTTTTTGTTAGCAGTAAATGTTTTGTTTTGTACAGCATCAAGGTAGACTGACCTGGATTGCCCAATACACATGCAGACGCACCTATCACCTAAGGAAGAATGTTCCTGGCAAACACCGAGAACTCCTGAAAGAAACAGATGTCTAAGTATCTCCTGATATCCCCCAAATTGTAGCAGTAAGCCTTTCCAAGGACCTCGTTTGTGAAGATTTTCTCTCAGCATACTAATTTTCTACAGCTACATGTCCCTAGAAGAAGAAAACTAAGAAAGTGAAGACAGTATTTCTAGCCTTATGGACAAAAATGTGACAACACAGGAGATGATGGGCATCATGGCAAAAAACCTGTCACCTCACTCAGACTTTTATCCATGTTATTTTCCTGGCAGGATCAAAAGAGGGTATAGCCTGGAGTTTTCAGTGTCTCCAAAAATAGCTCTGAATTTGTATCAAACTTCAACAAGAGTGTCTTCTCTAGCATGTTATTTTTCATGTCACTAAGAGCAGTGTCTGCTAACAGACACTTTGAATTAATTTTATTGAGATTGCAATAAAAATATATAGTGAGCATTGTCGGTCCAAAAATTCTCCCTTCACGGTGGTATCAAATGCACAGGGGAGAAGGAGAAGCAGAATGCTACCTCTCTTGTTTGGTAGTCACAGATAATGACTGTCATAATAAGCAGAAAGATTAAACAAGCCACAGAATTTATACTCTCCATTTAATCTTTATTCTCAACACTGCACTTGGTGGAGTGTTCTGCATCTTTCATCTCCCAGCCGATTGTTAAGGCCAAAGGAAAAAACCACACACAAGTATTTATTCCATTTAATCATGCTCCTCATGGTGAAAGAGTTGCATTATCTAAATAAATAAATCTAAATGCACATTTACAGTCATGGCATAACATCCTGAGCACTCACTTCAATAATCCATGCCTTCAAGAGATAGCAGTACATTCTGGTGAATGCAAAAGGCTTGGTTCATGTGTCAAAAATTATTAAGGTGAAAAAACACAGCTAGGACACTTGATTGCAACATCCCTAAAAAAAGTGAGCGTTTCTTTCTGTTGTAAAAGAAAAAAGAAAAACGTTACAGATGCACAAATACCCTGATCACAGAGAGCAAAGGGAAGTAATGTATAAGGAGTATATGTCACTCAAAGCTCAGGAGTTCAAAGTTATGTAGTAAAATGCTCCTGTGTTTGGCAGCACTATAAACAGAAACAGAGCAGTCAGAGCTGAAACTAATATTTTCAAGAGTCCTCTAGGAGAGATCAATGAAAAATGAAAAAAGTGAAAAACATACTCCTGTTATTGGAGGAAACTATCCATCATTTGCACTGCAAAATTCTTAGGTAGAGCCAGACACAGCTGTGTTTACCCTTTCAGATTCATACTTGTATTCATCTGAATATAAAAGTAATAGGTAATTTTACAAATTAATTAATTATGTTCTGTAGGAGTCTGCTGTCTCAATACATTTTTATACCCTTTGTAGGAAGAAAACAATGCAGATACTAGTCTAAAACCTTACTTATTATTCATAATAACATCTTCTCGGTATTCCTCGGTAACAAGTGCAAAAGCATCAGAAGCATCCAGTGAAAAGAATTTCTAATGCATCCAAAGTCTAAACATTACCATCATTTTGAGAGATATTTCCAAATGTCAGAGAGCAAACTACATTTGATGTCAAGCCAAAGCATTTCAGCATGGATGCATCTCTTCAGGCTTCTATTAATAGAACGATCTATTTTAAGGAAGAAAACACTACTCATATTTCATATGGTCTCCCTTGGAGTTTCAGGAATTTGGCTTGAATTTCTCATCATGTTTGCAATCCAGCTCTTCTAGATTTACAGTTTTCCAATTACCTATATGGCCCCTGAGTGTGCTCTTGTTTTCAAATAGATAAATTCATTATTTAATGATGCTTTCATTCTTGGTCTCTTATAGTACATCTAAATGTTTAAGGTTAAACAAATTCCAGTCTATTATCTTACAATTAAACATTAATTCAAACATGAAAGTAATTATTGTTCACCTCAAACCATAGCATCATTTCTTTTGGCTTACATGAACAAGCCTGTGTGAGTTAAAATGCTTACTAGCCAAGACTGAGAGATGGCAACGTTTCTAGTATCATGTCCACCTGAAGTAACTTTTAACATTGAAAAGTATACAAATACATGCATATTTTATGCCCTAAAACATTTATGCAGTATTTTCAAAATTAAGTTCTTTTCAAAGAGATTACTGAGAATACTGAGTGACTGCTTGTAGTTGCAAGTTCTGCTTATAAAAATAATTCTCCTTGATTTCCACAGCATTCTGCAGCAACAGTAGTAGCCAAAAATGAATTTCTTTCAGCTGCCTGAGAATTTTAGCACCTACATGCCTCTTAGACAATTTAAAAAGAGATTAGTTTGCATAAACATTTTCTTCTGAATATTTAAAACAGGTGTCTAAAAGGGATACCTTGAGAGAAATGAATCTTTTCTCTCAGTTGGCTCTACAAAGAATCTTGATTATTAGCATAGATGAAACATTTAGAGGGTTTATAAATGGCTTGGATACGAAGACAGGCATGCCACCCAAGGTTCTTCTATGATAACAGTAATGCCTGGAGGTCTGAAAGGTAATTAAACTGTGAAGAGATTTTAAGATAAATTAACACCACTAGCAGCTACCCAGAGGCACTCAATTAGCACATAACAAGCAACATCCGGGACCTACAAGCATAATTATGGGCAGTTAGTTGACCAATGCCCTTTGGATGTTGGACACTGTACTCCCATGTGGACTGTAAAGTCTGAATTTCTGATAAACTGATTAAACAGCATTTGCAAACTTACATATTCACCCCAGATTTGTAGTGCTGGAATACCTGTTCTCCCATGGCCCCTTCAGTCTTTTTGTTGCCTTAGGTTAAAAGGCCAGTCACTAGAGCAATGTCAGATCTGTGTGCTTTCATCATGACTGATTCCAGAGTCATGCTGGTTGTAAGGCAGAAGTCATGGCACCAGCACAGCCCTGTTCTGGGATCTTTTGTACTGGGTCTTTCATGTTACAATAGTGCAGGTTGAGCTATTTTGTTACTGCTGTTGTGCTTTACTTGACTTGATTCAAGAAATTATTTAGGCAGCTTATTAACAGTCTTTTCAAAAAGATATTTAATAATCTATTCTGAGTTTCTTGTCTCAGGCACATGTATCCATTCTAGGAACTCTTTGTTATTTATTTGACCCATTTTATCTTTAAATATTTATGTACACACCTGCACTGAAAGCTACTCAATCTTGCATTGATGGATTTATTCTACCAAGACTCTCAACTTAAGGAGAACAGTCAAGAAGTTGATTTAAAGGAGCTTAATACTGATGGTCTTTCTAACTGCACTGAACCCAAAATCTTAGATAACCTCTGGAAAAACCTGCTCATCATCTTTGTTTTGAGCATCAACTCAAGTGATAAACCACAAATACTGTGAACATGTATAAAGCAGATTAGCTTTTTTCCAAGGCTTTTCTTCTGAAAAAGCTAGAATTACACACATACACCTAGTTTTCCTAGCTTCTTTGTCTCCAGTGAGAAAGCTCTATTTTTTTGGCAGGATTAATACAACCAACAATTCCCCCAGTGGGAAGGGGCAGGGGAGGAAAGAAACCAGCCCCCACCTCTCCCCCCAAATTTTAGCTTCATTAGTCTGAAAAGTACCTCACAATCTATAAAACTAAGAACATTAGGCTATTAGACAGAAATTTTTTTGTTCATCTGTAGTTCAGAACTTGGGGTATTAAACACAGCAGTGTACAAAATGTCTCTTTATATTGCTAAATAAAGCTGCCATGTCATCTCCTGCGACTTGATTAGAAGAATTAGCTAACTATAGCACGTCTATTGAATGCTAAATGCTTTGCCACCCTTCCCTCTGGAAACTAGCTGACTATTATGAGGTTTCTCTGCTAGACCAGGTAGCATCCACAACAAAACTCTCTGTGGTGTGAGTCATTTGTCATTCAGACCTCACACCTCACCCAAGCAGACTATTACTCCATTATTATCTTTCCAATGAAATGAAAGAGAAAGGAAAGGTGGCTTGTGGCAGCACTGTGCATTGGGGTTTTACCTCACTATAATACTGAGATCTTACTAGGGCTGTACCCACACCTGGCCAGCTCACAAATATTTCTATATCTATTAGTCTGACATGGTCATTACTGTCACCTGATAAAGCCACTGACCTAACGTCCCAGGCAGTGAAAGTTCACTACATGACTAAGGTGCCCAGTAGAAGAAACAGCAGAAGAAGCGGTGCCTGCCACACAGTTTCTTTAAATTAATGTAACCATATATGACAGAAGTCCAGTCATGAGTTTAAGGCCTATCCAATTTTTATTTGATCTATTATGCCTTCTACAACAAAACAGGCTTCCTACTGTGGGATGAAAATCCAGTGTCATTGGTACATGGATCATCTTCTACAGGCAACAAGAGCATCCAACACCATGTGAGGTTTTCTGACTGATTTTTAATTCCTATTGTAACACCTCCTAGACAAAAAATGCTATGAAGTTGCCATCCAGAAGAATCCCACAAGTATGTGTGAGAGGATTCTGACAACAGTGAGGGCAAGAGATCTGTAGATGAAGGTCTAGCATGATCTATGGCTTCTCTGGCTACCCATTACACACAGCCAGATAAGAACTGCTTCAGGAACCTTCACAGAAAAGGCACCAACATTAACTGCAGTGCCAGAGTGATGTCAGACTCTAACTTCAGGAACTGGCAAGGTGGGCTTCAGATTATTTAAGAACTGACAAGAACATGCTGAAATGTAAATCTGGAAAAGAGTCAAGAGAGAAAAGCAAAAGAGGGAACAAAGTGGAGAAAAAATATTCAGAATATTGTGTTCAGGGAGGGGAGAAAGATGAAGGATTGACGCTTTTGGGGAAGGATACAATTGTGTGTTTTCCTCTCTTATTTTTACCAGAGAAACAGTTGTACAACTTCATCTGTATTTAAAACAAATGCAGTTTTCATCATGAAACCAGAAGCAATTATTGCTGGCTATGAACTATTTAAGACTTAACACCCTTCCTATGCCCTCTCAGGCTCCCATTTTTTTGTGAGCTGTTAACTGTAACTGTGATATTACTGGATTTTGCTGCTCTCTGATAACTAAGTTACCATGAAGAACCTAAAAGGTCAACAAATTGTCATAACTTGCACTCCTCTGATTTCTTAGAGACCTTCAAAAACCTAAAAAGTGCTCTGCAAAGAAATAGCAGTCTCACTACTGATTATATGAACGAAATTATTTGAGCAGGATCATAAAAGAAGATTGCTACACTGAGGATAAACCCAATATGCCAGAGCACAATCTTTGTCACTTACTTGTAAAAGTTTCTTAAAGCTAATTTTGAGCCTTTATATAGCCTACTTAAGACCTGGGAACACCTGCAGAATACTAGACTAATGATAAGTGTTTAAATTGAAAGAACTGAAGTTGTTTCCCTTCAACATCCCTTTGTTGCATTTATGTTCCTGTCTTCAGCTTAAGGCTCAGACCTTTTGCTATTGAGCTAGATCCTGAATCACTGGTTCAGTTTTTGCTTTGATGAGACTCTCATCTTGCTCAGCAGGACTTGTTAAGTAATGGCCCTGACCTTCATGCAGTCTCTATGGAATATCAAGCCTGCTTGTGCAGAATGAAGAAAATACTGTAATCTCTTTGGGAAACCATTTATACCATACTGTGTTAAAGGAGTGTTAAGAAGTTGAGAGTGGTAAGAGAAAAAACCACTTGATCAACCTTTTTATCCTTCTTAAATTTCAGTAAGTATATAGTTTTGCTAAAATCATACAATGGGTTTGATACCCAGGTCTGAAAAATAAAATCAATAAAGAACATTTGGACTTCACCTTAACCTCATGTCTCTTATGGCATTCCTAGTCCATCCAGTTAACCATTCAAGTTGCTATGGCTAAGTTGACACTGGTTTCCTGAAGCAGGTTCCTGTAGAGGTACACATACAGGTTCTTTTCTTCCGATTGTGTATTTAGGCAGATCTCAAGAGCAAACCAATTTTCAGCCCCTTGGTCTTGGCTTCTTCAGCAATGGGCCAAGTTAATTGAACTGGAGAGAAGCCACAAAATGGTACAGCACGAGGTCTTCAAAGAATACAATATAATCTGTTCTAAACAATCACATGCCTGGCAGATTTCTGTTCTACTAGGAGCACATGCATTTATATTTACGCACATACACAGCCTTCAAATGGGAACCTGAAAACAGAAATGCAACTAGTCTTACATCTCCCTCAGTTAGACCTAGCTAAACACACTCACTTTCATAGGCTTCTCTGGTACATCTTCAGGACACAAACACCTTCTGTTTTCCCTTGATGGGAATGGGGTTCTTCAAACATAAGATCTTTAGACCACCAACACCTAGTTCCCCACTCTTCTCGGTACTCTCACTCCTTCCATATTAATCAGTAGTTTCATTTTCCCCTCCAGCCTCACTGTAGGCTTACAACTGACTGCTTCTGGTTGTACAAATGCTAAAAGGACTCCCAGAACTAAAACGCTCCCTTCCTTGAAAACCAGCAGACAAAAATATGTCCTTGAAGAGTGCAACTGGTCTTATCATAAATTATCTGTCTATTCTGATCAAATGATGCCTAAACCCAGAAATACTTATTTCTCTACTGTTTAATATCATTACTAATCCAGAGGTAGCTGTCAGAACTTAAATAAGATAAAATCTAACCGAAGTTTTCCATACAATTTGCTCCTTTGTTTTATTGCCATAGCTAAAAGGGAACTCTAGGCAAAGTGAAAATCACACACATAATTTCCCAAAAAAATCTTGAGCACTGGGTCTTCAGAGATCCTCCAAGACATCTGTTATTCATATTTTTTTCCTCTCCAGAGAAGCATCTAGCTGTTATTTCTATAAATTAGGCCATTTCTTGTTTAGTTAATTTCCTTTCTCCTTACTTAGTCAGCCTGGTAAGTTGGATTTTTCTTCTACATAACATGCTCCTCTCTCCTGTGCTAATCCCATGAGCAGAAGTTCCTTCATAATTTCATGACTTTTTATCTAGAACACTGTCTTCTCTCCTCAGTTTCTGGGACATTCCATTATTATCAGCTTCAAAATTATGTAGAGAAGAAAAACACCACTATTCCTTCCCTCCTCTTTCTTCCCATGTCTACTCTGTTTTCATGTGAACAGGATGTTAAAAAGATTTCCATTAGGAACAGAGTTTCAGTTTCAAGCAAGTGATCAATTTGCCTCTACTTTCAGTTGTTCAATAATGCCAGCAGATGAGTCCTGGAAACAGATGTCATCAAGTACATCACACAGATGTGACACCTGTGGTATTCAGGGGCCACTGTGGAATATATTGCACATTTTTTCTCCACAAATGTTAAAAGATGATCAACATGAAGATTGCCATTAAAGCATTCAATTCTACAACCATCTGTCTGACCACCTCCTCTTTAGAATTATTCTCATACATGATCATGATAGTAAAAGAAAGTGGTCTTCAAACATATATATTCCTACTCACCAAACATTTCGAGTGAAAATCTGAATTAATTTGTTCCCTGGAAAGGGATAATTTGATCAATACCATTTCAGAAGCATAGACAGTAACAGACTTGTGATCAATTGGAATTAATTTAACATCACCTGAAGAAGATTTCTAAACAAAAGAAGCAAGTTCCTGACTAAACTTCCACCCACAGAAAAAGTGTTCTGCTGCACAGGATCAAAGCATTGCCTGAAACAATAAATCACCCACTCCACAGTTCTGTCTCACTCTTTCCAGCTCAGAGGAATCCCTAGGAAAAAATGAATGTCGGGAAAACTGCTAGTCCAATTTTGGTTCCAAGTTTTATTCAACACTGAATGCTACAGCAAAGATGTAATAAATCATCTGAAAAAAATGAAGTTCCCAGAGCCACCATGCTGAAGTATATTAAGTTATATGTGCTTCTGACAAATGTTTGACAGTGCATGCCATCTTACTCCATCACTAGATTCTCCACCCTAATGCCTTAGGTCTGGTTTCTTGGAAGCAAATTGTGGTAGGAATACAAGGTTTTTTTCATATAATTCTGAAACAACATAATATACGTCTGCAATTTTAGAACAAAAACCCCAAACAACAAAATACTGGGGATTTCTGCAGCTGAGCATCTACTATAGAACCAGAAATAAATTCTAGTTTTAGGTTAGCTCTGCTGTTGGAGATAAACCAAACATCATGATGATTCTTTAAATAGAATCCTTCAGGTCTCAGTCCCATGTTCAAGCATAATAGTAAGAAAATGCATTTCTTGGCTAACTCTCTTAGTCCACACCACTGGTGTCCTCAGGATGAAGGTGCTATGTCCTGCTGTACAGTATGCAGCTCTTCCTAGGTCACACCAGGATATAAAATCATTCAGCCTTCACAAAGAGAAAACACAATACAGATTTTACCGTACTACAACAAACTATACAAATTATCAAAATAAAATCTATCACTAAGAAAAGGATATGCTGAAAAATTATTCCAAATCAAACTGTAACAAATACATCCAGACAACAAACACAAATGTTGCCACATCAGTCCTTCAGCTGCTTACCCAAGCTTTGTGTATTTTTGTACTTTAAACACTGATCAATTCCTTATGGCCAAATGCTATGGTTTAGGTATAATCTGGTTCTTTTCACTGCTGTTGAGCTAAGAGATGGAGGGAGGTAAAAAAGGAAAAAAGACGTATTAGGCTAACAATAGGTAACTTATGGATATGGAACACTCAGAGTTCCTCTGTGAAAACATTTATAACTCCTTACCTACAAATACTGTTGCTCTTGTTCCTCCACTAGTCACAGATTATGAAGACCTCTGCCATAATCTAATTTGGTCTGAATAGCCTTACCATAATTGTACCCATCCTGTATCCTCTATATCCAACACCTTCTTACTTAGTAGAAAACACATGGTACCTACCAGACAACAAGGTGGAGAACTAAAACAGGCAACTGTTCTAAGCCGAACATATAATATACAAGATGTTGTAAAACGTTTTATGCTGAAAACTTTGGCAGAGGTAAAATGTCTAAAAATTCTTCCAGATAATAACAGGTCATCCTTCATCCAAATAAGAATGATAAATAGATATTACTGAAAAATACTGATGGCAAGCCCAAACTTCTGTCCAGGAGAGATAACATACTATGTTTCATAGAATGAGAGTAAATAAATATTTAAGAAGATAGCAAGGCATTTTACTAGGCTAACTGCTGAGCTTATTAGAGACCTCTATTCTTGCATATCCATGTTGTTTTGCAAGACACTGTGACATAGTAGCAAGACAGACTCATGGCTCAGCTCCAATAGCAAGATAAATCAAACTCTGTTCAGAAAGAACCTGGGAGTATGACCCCAGCACATACATTAGAATTGCTTTAAATATGTTTCTTCGGGGCCGGGAAAGGCAAGGCAGAAAGGAAATATAGTCTCAGATATTGCTTATCTAAGTTAATAGCTGGAAATAGTTTTCAACAATCAAGCTAAATTTTGCATTAGCATTTGTTTCAGGTTGTCAATTCGGTAATACATTTTAAAAGAAGTATTAACTGTTCAGGTTATTTCTAATTGAAAGAGGGCTTTCAAATAGCTTTTGTCATGAAGAAGAAAAACCACAAAGTGATATTTTGTAAGCCCACAAGCTGCAGGCAGCTATTTCTTAATATATCCTATTCCCCTGGGAATTCAGGGACTCAGGAGGAAAAGTAGAGAACCTGAAACAGTTTGGGTCTTTTGCCTGTGGAGGGTTCCTGGGCAGGGAGGTCACTACTTTTCACCAAGTGTTTAAGACACATTAGTATTCTGTTCTGTTGGTGGTATCATTATACACGATGGGATTTCCCATCTCAACACACAGTGTTATTACTATTTATATGGTCATACTGTAACACTTAACTGAATAATACATATTCATATTCTGACAGAATATGCTTGATATTACAACAGTTTATGCATAGCCTGTAATTTCTAGCAACATGGAGACACATTCTGGCAAGAAAGTGTTCTCTTCCAGCTTCATTTTTATTAGCAAAGATCATAAAACATTCTGCTCATTAAAATCTGAATCACTTCCACTGGGAGTGCACTTTTCTGAAAGTATTTTCCTACAGCTGGTGGCAAGACAGATCTGCTGGCTAACCAGAGCACTAATAGGACATTATGAAACCCACAATGCAGCATGAAGACAGTTGCATAATCAGAGCGACAATTACCAGCTCTGCTAAAAAATGGTGAGGGCTTAAGCACAACTGAGTAGCATGTAACAAAAAAAAGAAGCTATTATTGTCAGTCTGAGATCCCGAACTAAACTCTTATACATTATATTATTACTTTCATTGCCAGGAAGTGAAGAATAGAGTGATGACAAAGGCAGCAGTATATAAAATGAGACCATAAATCACAGGTATAACAAATGCCATCATTAACTGCAGCACAAGACTCCAGTGTGGATTAACAGGCTTTAGTCCTAAGTGTTGCTCCAGCATTTCACAAACCCCTGCAGCATACGATAAATGTCTCATCTGGGGTCTGTGGTATCTCTGAACCACAAGTGCACTTACTTGCCCTGACCAGCCTCACCTGGGACCCTCTATCTACAACCCAACTGATTTCAACCCATGGCCATATGTACCTGCCCTAGAAACCTTGTTGGAATGCTGATCTCTGGCTGCATTGAAGTGATGCCTCTGCCTGGCCATGAATCTCATGGATCCTGGCGTGCAGTCGTATTACCACTGGAATTTCAGGCAATTACATAGTTTCAAGTTTATCTGTTACCTCAGGCCAGTACAGCTACCTTGGCCATGCAGATGACCCAGGGAATTAAGGATGATGCTTAGAGGGATGATTTGACAGATTGCTGCAGGTCCTCATGGTGGGACCTTCATACAGTTTTCCCTCAGGCAGCTCCTGAGGGATATGATATCCTGAGGGATATCAGCAATTTGGATATGTTGATTAACATCCTAGGTGGAGAATTTGGCCTTTTCCTGCAAAGGCTCCTCCTCTTAAGTAGTTTGTGCTGCAAGATAGATTACATTGTAAATTGTCAAGACATTTGTAAATAGCCTTTAGAAAGGGGGTTTGTATGCAGTTAAGATAATCGGCAGCAATGATATATGCCTGTGCTGGGTGATCACCAAAGGCCAAAGCCAGAGCTGAGTGGAGCCATTACTCCACTCAGGAGTCTCATCACATCCAGATGAAAGCACTACCACAAGGACCTGCAGTGGAGCTTCTTATTACCATCCATCTGGTGACCAGCTGCTCAATAGATTTGGCTACCCGTGAGAGCATTATTCTATATCAAGGTCCCAGTAAGTAAGTTTGTCTTTCTAAAAAGCACTGTCCATGACTCTCTCTGCAACAACTGCATGAAGGAAAAGGTAAATATTTTGATTTATACTCGCATGTTGGAGAAATATGGATTTGCATAATTGTAGTAGCACTTCCATATATTCACTCGTCTGCTATACTGGCCTATGCAGTACTTTGGATATTTCAGTTAGTTTAGATAAAAAGCATGAAAGTAGGCAGAAATTAAATTTTCTGTCCTGTTATCCAGGTACAGAACACCAGAAGCATGCAGCGTGACCCCACCGTTCCTATTTGCAGCAAAATTTCAGGCTGCTCTGTCTCATTAGTATCTACCTCCATACATCAAGAAAACCTTAGACTTAGGTGTAAATTCTCCACAATTTCAACCTAAAACAGCACTGTAAAATTCAAAATTCTGCCTATAATCTCTCAATTAAACCCCATTACTCACACTTAATTTTAAGATATAATGCATAGGTTTTTTAAGTCTTACTTATTTGTGTAAAAGGACAACTAATGGCCTCGGATATGAGGGGAGAAAACTGGCATTTTTACACTGCATTGAAACTTTTAACATTGAAAATCCTTACAAATCAGCATTAAATAGAAAACTTTATTAATTATCTATTAATGTGATTTATATAGAGAGAGAGTTCCTAAAAAAGTACTAAAGAAAATCACATTATCTATAACCTTATCGGAAGCATAGGAACATTCTTAAGAATCTGTCAAGTCTCTAACAAAATGTAGGCTTTCTTGGAAGAAGATTAAAGATTCTGTTCAAAGTACTTCTATGAGCAGATGACTGTAGACCTACTTTAATAAACCAGATGGGCTGAGGGATTAAAAACTAATGCTGTATTTTTCAACTGGATACAACCTGAAGTTAAAATACTCTTTTTACATCATACTGAACATTATTACATTGTAAATCTACAAATAAATAATGGAGCTGTACAAGCAAGGAGTGTGGAACAGAAAATTGATTGAATGCATTATTATAAGTAATTTGGTGATTCTGTGGTTGGTTTTGTCATATGGAATGACGGAATTGGGTAATCAAATTTAGCGCTATGTTGTGGCTTGTGACAACAATGTATAATCCTTTAACGAGCTCCCTCTTGAAACACATTTACCTCTCCTTAGAGAAGACCATTTTGTTTTCACTGTTCTGAGAGTTAGCAGTATTATTTCCAGCCAACAATGAACCACTGTGCATCTATAATTGTGTATAAGGTTTGTACTAACCTTGTCCTTTGAACTTCTTCATTCCTGCTGTTTAGCCTCATAAGAGGATACATATCAGCAATCAAAAATCATTTTACTGAACAATGCCAAACCTGTTTAAATTGTTCAGCTGTACTGTTCTGGTGAAGTTGCACCTTCAGAATATAAATCCTCAAATCACCTTCCCTGCCTCTTCAAACGAGCTGGCATAACCATTTGTCAGTTTATTTCCTCTCCTGGTTCTGTCAAAATTATATTGAAGCCTTCTCCTCCTGGAGGATTTTTGATAAAAGAGGGTTAGATAATACAAAAACATCATGCACACAGATCTGAATCAATCTCAACTGCAGCCAAAACGGTTTGTATAAAACCAGCTTTTTTGTTTGGTTTTTTTTTCCTAGAAAGTAAAATCCCCAACCTCCTTATAACTTTTACTCGCCCTTCTTTGCATCTCTTCCATTTTCCAGTCACCCTTGGAAAGGAATTTCAGCCGAATTCTCATCTCATCTTGTACATTTCCTGCTGGTGATAAATTTGCAATTTTATGCAAAATTAGGAAAAGAGTGGCTAGTTCCTTGATCTATCTGTATGCTTGTACTTCACAGTTGTTGTCTTTGGGATTTTTCCATTTCGTTTAGCTATTTTTCTACAGCACAACCTTCTAATCCAGTTGAGCGGGAGTATTGAGATCATACTGCATTGCCAGTGACCAACAGCCCCAGCTGTACATAATCTCTTTGTACTTGGCAGATAAAGCACTACAAGTTTTAATGTTCTTTGGAAAGTGTTCTACCTTTTGAATTACTTTATTCTCAGTCTTGGATAAATGAGCTGAGTTATCAGTAAGTAATCCACTTTCTGTTCTTAACAAGCTCTTTGCCTACTCTTAATTCCATTTTCCCTAGATCTGTAGCCCTCTCCTTCATTACCCCTTGCACCTCCATCCCACTCCTTCTTCTGCTTGGGATGAAAGTCAGTTTTAGAACTTTGAAGTAAGTGAATGCCTCTTAAACATCAAATTTCTTAAGATGTTCAATCAACATGACCTCATTAAATAATTCTCTTAAATTTCCCAAAGTTTGCTTTTTAAAATAAATCAACCGAAGTGAAAGTTAAGTTGAACTGATGTGCAACCTCATAATTTAACAGGCTTGGATTCTTTTAAAATTATTTTTTCAATACTTACAAAGCAAACATTACAGTTTTTGGCACTCTAATTATTTAGTAAAAAAGTCAGACTGCTGTCACATCCAGTAATAACTGAACTTTACGCTGACCTTCACACATTAGCTGAGAAAATTACAAGCCCAAAGTGACCAGACTTTTTCAGTAAAAAAGTAAAATTCTTTTAAGCTATCCAACTTAATTATGCAGTAGAGAGAAATCAGTAGTAAAGCATCATATCAGCTGTGACATGCTACACTTATAAGAAGGTATTGCAAAAGATGGTTTGATAAAGATAGACTGAAAATAAGAGTCTAAGTATGAAAGTAAATCTTTAAAATGAAAAGTAATGATTATGTCAAAGAACACTGATAGTAAAATTACTTATAAAGGCAGAAAACCTATCTAATTTATCTCAACTGGAAACTGAGCTTCAAGAAAGCAATCATATATGATTGTACCATCCTTTCTTTACAAAAAGTAAAATAATATTAAACAATGATCCATTATTCAAGCTGTTTCCTCAAGCAATCTATATCATATTTTGTACTGAATACTGTAGTTCTCAATAAGGTTTTCATTATAGTTATGAGAAACCTTATCTTCATACATTGATGCCATTAGCAGAAAAACTTCTCACAGCATCTTTCTGGAAGTCTCTATTAATTATAAAACCTAGTCCTTGGAATATATAAGATGTCCTATACATCCTATATATGGATTTCCTTTAAAAATAAAAGAAAAAAAATCAAAACCTTGAAACCCAACTCTGCACAAAAATCAAAGGGAGTTCAAACCAAGTCTGTTCTAGTCATAACAGGAATTTGTTAATGAACTATCCCATCCAATAAAGATATTACAACATGATCTCTTTTCCCTTAACAAAACAACCAGCACTTGTGTTCTGGACAATTATTATCTCTTACTTCTAAAAAATGTCTTGTTTTCACAAGCTCTGGAACTGTCAGTTGCTGTTTGGAAGACAATGATGATACCAGTCAAACATGACTCCCACTAAAAGGTGGGGAGATTTCATCATAAAAGTACTGGAATAACTAGAGGAATGAGCAACTTTGAATCATACAGCCTGCTGACAGTGTTAGGACTGGAAGGTTCCACATATCACTCAAGTCTCCATTTCAAAAAAGAGTTTTCTCAGTAAAGTGTCCCAGGTTTGTGACAGTTCTAACTGTTGTTGCAGAAGGGAAAATCATGACATATTTTCCTTCGTCTTTATTGCTTGACTCAGTTTCTGTTTCGACAGCTCCTCCTCCTCTGTTTCCAGTACATCCATCTCTTCCTCTGTTCTCAGTTTTGTCTTCAACTTTGTCATCATGGCCATGTATTTCCACATACTATACTCCCAGTCCAAAAATCTGTATCTTATGATCTCTTCTATTGTAGACAGCTACAAATATTTGAGAGGCAGTCAAAACTTCACTCCATTTCCATCTTACACTATAAACCACCAGCAGCATTTCAGTTGCATTTTAGGCCTTCATCCTCTCTTTTTAGAGTATGGTGGATGGGGGTGTGGAAAGCTTGTTAAAAAACATAAAGCTTTCATCAGATATAAGAACAAGTATGTCCCACAGTTTTGGCATCCAAAATTTTAAGACAAACTTCTTCAAATGAAGCGTCCAAAATAAATTCTTTCATCTGCTGCCTTCTCTCATTTTGGCATCTCAGTTAAAGCCAATTTTTTTCCTGCCTACAAAGGTAACTTAGCACCACGATATTCCAAGGAATCTTATACAAATTCCTGTCAGCATGCTGAGTATGTAAATGCTCTTTTAATTCCAGATCAGGATATACAGGGCCCCATTAAGTTAGTATTTTTCAGGATTAGATATTGAAAATTCATACTGCTAATACTGCTTATACTAATTTAGGTGGAATGATCCATTGCCTGCCAAAACTCTAATCTGTTTAACTGCCCAAGCACATGATACCCTAATCAGTTAGAATGCAAAATATTAAGATACCCATAAATATTCTATTTTTCTACAGAAAATGATTTCTGTAACACTAGCTCTGGATTTTCTAGGCAGAAATATGGGAAAAAGCAATTAACCTGTATATTATAAAGTCCTTGTGACAGCTCTGTTGCCTGCACAGTACTAGGCACTAGTGTTTTAGGATTCCAAAAATTCTTAGGGATGTGCTAGTTTGAACATTTCTGTAAATTTACAGGTGTAGTAGGTTAACCCTGCCTGATCCAGGCACCCACCAAACAACTTTGTCACAACAGCATTCTGTTGTCTGTACTCATCTATAAGGAAAGGTAAGAAAAAGTAAAGAGAAGAGCAATTAATTGAACAAAATTCAGTGATGAGTCTGAAATACAATCAAAATTATCGAAGTCCCTTCCCAATGCTCTCTTCCCAAATCCACATCACAACATATCTGGTGTGATAAATTACAAACTATACATCAGGTCAGAATTACAGTGAAAAGTGTCAAAAATTAAACATATCATCAATTGAAGTAAAAATACCACAGCTTTAGCCAATTTAGGTAACTGTGTTAGCTATTTCATGACAGTTTCATGTTTATAAAGTAGCTCTCGGTTTTTGAAACTCTGATGAACATGAGTCAATATTACTACATTAAAGGATGACTAATTAAGTTGCTAAAACATTATGGCTATACTTGCAAGTTAACCTGAAAACTTTAGAATCTGTCTAGAAGAGAAGTCTCAGAAATCTCTTTTACAAAAGAAAAAGTGTTTCAGCTTTTAGTATTCTGCAGCCTTTTATCTACCCAACTTGCTCCTATCCTGGTAATGTAATGAAATTGCTCTTGTATAGTTCATAGCAGTAGTCGTTAGGATTGCAGATTCTTCTAAAGCCATGCAAGAAGCAAGTTCAATTTTTCCACATAAAGATGGATAAAGAAACTGTAAAATAATTTGCTTTAAGAAAAGCAAAGTAACATTAAGCAAGAACAGACTCAAGCAATGGAAACTACAAAAATTAAATACAGCTGAGAAAAATCTACATACATTAGCTGAACATACCTTTAAAATAATACCAGCAGATTTCCAGTGAGTTTTAAAACCTTATTTTTCACCTTGTTTCAAGAATTTTAGATACAGTCTGAAAGACTTTGTCAGCCCTTCATGCTACTCTTTTACACTCAAATCCCCATCATTAGGTCCTACCCTTAAATTAATATACTGTCTTTTAAAAATTTCTTCTGTCATTGCATGGTAACAAGAGTTATATCTCCATGAATTATCAAGGGTAAATTAGCATGGTCATGTGTAGGACAAAGAAATAGGAGAAAATTTTGCCAAATTAACCCATTTTTACTTGAATAATACTCTATAAAACATCCCTTATTTAAAAAAAGCCCTGTTACTCTGGCCTGGTGTTAGCTTGAATGGCACAACTGATGTTATAAAAATATATTATTTTTTTCTAGCTTGATCCTAGAATCTTTATAAAGCTATTAATATTTGGCAGTTAAACTCCAAGGACTTCCCCATTTAGCTCCCTCTTGCCACAACCTTTCTGAGACTGAGGTACCATTAAGAAAATATCTATATTCAGCTGAAGACTCAGCTAATGGCGGAGCAGAAAGAAAAAGGACCATGAAGAACTTCTAAGAAGCAAAATGCAGTTTCAAGCTCATATTGGGTTCTATTTCTGATTATTTTCAACAAAATAATGACCTTCACAGTTTAACAGAATATAGTGACAAAAATTCAGACAAAAATCAACTAATTTTGACAAATTTATATAGATAAATAAAAATGCTAGGAGTTGGTAAGAAAGAGTATAAGACAGCAATTATTTTTAGCACTTATATATAAAACTAAACCAAAAGTACCCGTGGACAAACTGCTTCAAGAAACTAGATGAAGTATAAGGACAGTAATATCACACACTGCTGTTTTCTTCTTGACTTTAAATCCTGTTAATTACAATCTCTTGAGTTATTTCCTATTCTCTTGACTATACTATTCATAATGATGAAAAAAGTAAAAGCTAAATGGATGCAAGTTACTTCCAAATCAGAATGATTTAATTTTTGTACAAGTACAAATAAAATATTATCCAAAAGATAAAGTCAAATAAGAATCAACTCAAATAAATTGCTAGTTAAATAACAAGAATTCAGAACAGGCTGAGTAATGATCTCATCCTTCTCTCTCTTGCCTTCCTCTAATTGTTTACTGAATTCATTTCCTAGGACAACTCAGTTTCCTCAAAAGAGATCTACTATCATAAAGCAACTATAATGAAACAGCCTACTATCATGAAACTCCTTTTCAGAGCTCTAGAGTAAATTCCTCTAAAACATGAGGAATAATGTTATAATCTTTTGGAGGATTGCTGTGAATGTTAATTAACATATGTACATACTTGAACTTTCTCTTTTTTAATGAGGAGTGGAAAAAAATTGAGAAGCACATAGCCAGACTGCCTTGCCTGTGAATCACCTGTAGGTTGCTAAAGTACTTACCAATGCTTTTAGTGAGTTTGTCAATGAGTTTGTGGACTTTATTCTGCCCTACTCTGCTGGTCCTCAATATGCTTTTAGGACACTTTGCTGATGATATTTTGATGGTCACAAAGCCCTGGTTAACATCAGAAATAAAGCAGTGAATTGCTTAATTAGACAAAATGCATGCATGTAACATTTGCATTTTGCTCAGCCATAATAACGTTTTGTGAAAGCTGGAATAGCTCTGTAATTAATATGCCCAATCTATTAATAAAAGCTAAACTCCAGGAAATAAAAAACAACTTATTTTTTAAGGAAGTGAAAAATGAGTGCTAAAGGAAGGAGCAGACTTCTATGTTCAAACATTCTGCAGTGTTATTAAATCCCCAACAGCTGTTGCTATCTTTATTCCCATGGGAACAAATTCATGATATCTGCATTGCTATAGGTTTTTGTCGATAATCTGTCAGACCCTGAGAGATAGCCTGCTGTAGCTGGGCTCATACACACATGAAATAAGTTCTGCAGATATTAGGATTTCCTTGGCTTCAAACGGTTGCCTTGGACACAAAGAGACACAGACTTAAAAATAGAGCAGTATCTACATGTGGATTAGATAGTCAGCATTCCTTGAGCCAGACAAATGAAGATAAATCATAGCTAAGAAAGGCAGGGAAGAAGCTTTCTTGCTGTTTCATTTGATTGCTAAATTAAATCAATTGGGGTTGAGAGAATATTGCAATCATGGGTAGCTGCACCAGTATTTTTCTAATGGAAAAGTATTCTTTCATCTGTAGATTAGTTCAGCCAATAAATGTATTCCACAGTTGACATTTCATCTTTGTTACATCAACTTATCAGGATCAGTTACTGCATGAGAAGGCCATTGAAGAGAAAATTTTGAATAATCTCTAGAGAGATTTTAACAGTTTGTCATGCAGCTCTTTCCCACTCTTCTTCTCAAACATCAAATTAACTTTTAAAGGACATCAATTAAAACATGTATCCTTCCATGACAGTAATTAGCCACTATTGTGGATATAAAGAAAGGAAAAGGTATGCATCTATTTTTTGTCCTTCTGTATAGAGTCCAAAAAAGAGAAACCAGTCATGAGGCCTCATACCTGTTTTTCATGTCTTGGTCAGTTTCACCCTGTAATAAATAATCCTATATTGCTGGGATAAAACTTTGCCACAGAATTCATCACATATTTGTCTGACCTGAGCATAGTCAATGTCCATATTACAAATGTGTCCTTGATCTATTATGCACTTCCTAAAGAATGTCAGTATTGCTTAGATTAAAAGAATAGTTATACCCTCATTAATAACATTGTGAATAAATGAAGAGGGGGAAAATGGAATTCTAAGAGTTACCATGGGATTAAAAACAATATACGAATTGTTTTCCCATCTTAAACTTATAGCCAAGTTGATGGGGTAGAGGCTCAATAAACAGACTATAAAGTGTATGGAAAATTAGCTGGGCTCACATGGGTGTCATCAGTGGTACAAAGTAGAGCTGGAATCCAGTTACTATTGCCATTCCTCAGGGATCGATCATTCAATCTGGTATTCTTTCACATCTTCATTAATGACCTCAGTGATTGATGTGGCATTCTCAGAAATTGTGCATCATACTGCTGGGAATAATCAACATGCTGAAGGTCTGGGTTGCTACTCAGAAAAACCTTGAAAAGCTGGAGAAGTGAATTGACAGAAAACTCACAAAACTCAACACAGACAAATGTAAAGTTCTTCAGCTGGAATTAAATAAATCCACACAATGGCTTTGCAGGAAAGGACTTGGGGACTAATGGACAAGTTGACCATGAACCAGCACTATGCTGCTGTGCAGACAAGGGACAACCACGCTCTGCTGCAGTAACTAACGTATTTCCAGTGGGTTGAAGGACATGATTGTTCCCCTCTGTTTAGCCCTTGAGAGGCCACTTCTAGAGTGTTGTGCCAGTTTAGGGGTTTTCAGTAAAAGACATTGACATACTGGAGCGAGTCTATCAGGGGATCATCACAATCATCAGGAGATTGGAAAACATGAAATATGAAAAACAAAATCAGAAAACTTGATTTATTTAGCCTAAGGGGAGCTCCTCAGCTACCTTAATGGGAGAGTATGTAAAATATACTGTTCTCAGAGGCAGGACAAGAAGCAATGGATACAAGATAGAACACAGGAATTTCCAGTTAGATACATATTACATTTTCTTCAACCATGGCAGTGGCCAAACAAACTGGAAGGGGCTGTCCAGAGAGGCTCTGGAATCTCCATTCTTGCAGATGCTCGAAACTGCCCTGGCTGAGGCCCTGAGCAATCTGATCTAACTGAACCTGCATTGAGGGGAGGGCTGGGCTAGATGACTGAATTTCCAGATGATCAGCTGACTAGATTTCCAGAAGTCCCTTGCAACCTAAATTATTCGATGATTTTAAGCATGATTCAGAATTATTTTTCCCTACTTTTTTTCTATCAGTAGCTACATAATTTTTTTTCCCGGTAAATTAAAAAGCAAAACAATACCAACAACTTTTTAAAATAACACATATTTGGACTTAACTACCACTTTTTCACATCCAAGATAAGCCCATGTTTAGCTGATTCACACATTTCTAGTCAATTTAGGATTGAAAACACAAATTTAATTCATGCTAAGAACATACATAAAAACACATTCATGCACTGATTGAATCAGATGTCCAACAAAATGGACAGAGTGGCAAACGATAACAAATGAGATTTTGATTCTGACTCTTCAACTGAAACAACCTTTATGCTAGACTGGAATACCACATAGGTGTCCACCTCTGCTGACTCAAGTCAGTCTTCTTGTGACTACTGATGCCTTTTCCTGGTCTTAAAATCAAGAGTCATACATGGTTAGAAGGGGAAAAGGGATTTTACCTCTGTATTTATTTTAAGGATCCTTAGGTGTACATGTCTAGGTCATATGCATCGAGATGCACCCCGCCGCGTCTATGTCTCTGTGTCTCCCCCCCCCCCCAACATTGGGTATAACATTATAGGCTTTACTAATTAGCATATCTATCAAAGATTCCCCAATGAGAGGCTCAAGTGAGCCCCCCTCCCCAAGGAGCCTTCCCCTGGATGGTTCTATCTTGGTTTACAGAATATGTTCTGGAGAGGACCTTGGGGTCTGGGGCACACTGATCCCTAGCTACGAAGCTTCTAAAATGTTTAGTCTCTTAGCTTGACAAACAAGTCCAAGAATGTAGGCAAAAAGCACTAGGAATACAGAAGTTGTAAAAAGGTATAACAGGGGTATAAAAGAAAAGGCAAAAATCTTCATGGCATCACTACAAGGAAATGGTTCAAATCGAAAGGAATTATTAGATATACACTCTGCTTTAAGCATGATTTTTAAAGATTGCCCATATTTGGTCTACCACTTGGACAGCCCAGTATTGAAAACTGAGAAACTCTGCCTGTGGGAAGGACTGCTCCTGTTTGTGCAACCACACTTTAAAGATTTTCATTTAAGAAAAAAGATATTGAGCAGATAAATACAGCAAACCTGAATTTCATCACTCTTTTTCAACCAGCTCACTGATGAGTCAAAATCGGCCCCCCTCCATGCTCTCTTTCACATGTGATTTTGGTACTTGTACGTATAATGAATGAGAGGCTTCTGCTGCTAGTATTTTTTCCATGACTACATAAGGATGTCTAAACTGATGAGAATCTACTATCATACACCTTAAGCAATGGTTTACCACCCAAATTACTTGGAATCTGGATTTTAATTTTGACTGCTTTGGCATTTTTTTAGTTAATACTGAGCCACCTTGATTTCCACTCTATTTGTGCTTTAAAAAAAAAACAAACAACAACAAAAAAAACAAGCAAAAAAAATTCAGTGGTTTTTAAGAGCATACAAACTTTGTATTGATTAACTTCTGTGAACTTCGAAAATTTTATGATTCATCCATCAGTGATTATAATGTACTTCACACAGAGGAAAACACCATTACTTAGAATACATTGACATTTGCAGTGTTAAATTGTTACAACTTTAAGAGTTGACATTTATACAAGTAACCCTCAAATTCTGAATTTCAGTATGGTTTGTATATTAGGGTAGTAGTAGGCCTTTAATATTAATCATGTTTATCAGGAAAAGATTATATGAAGGGTAAAATTCACTATAGTTCTGTTGTACACAGTGTTATAAATGTCCCATTTGCTAAAGAACTGGTAAGCATGACAGAACTACAGCAGAAAAAAGGCACAAAACCAGGTACAGAATTATGGAAGAGTAGTCAACTGTGCAACAGTTCTACTGGTAAAGAGAGACAAATGCTATAAAGATAGGGAATAGTGTAAGTTGGGACAGGACAAGCTACACGTAAAGGAAAGGCAGAAATAGGACTTCACAAGGGAAATGAGAGTAGGAAATTATGAAAGAACTGAAGTAAAGATTAATTATTTTTTTGGAGATAGGGAAAGAAAGCAGAGGAACACAGAGCACACCCCTTACTTGATAATATGTATCAGTAATGAATTTCAGTATCTTCTTCATTCACTCTTTCCACATGGTATTCTGATTATATACTGCTTTTATGTTAAATAATTTACATTTAGCCATGTAATGTTAGCAGCTTGAAGCAGGAACTCTTAAGAAAGACAAGGGAGACAGAGTGCCTGGGCTTTATTTCCACACTCTGCCAATGGCAGACTGTATGAATTAAACCCCAGAAAGTAACTAATTCCCCCTTCAGATTCCCATTTCCCTTTCTTTTAGTGTGTACAGATCATCTCTTCCCCTGTTCATTTACTTATCCAGCACATTGCATCTGAAAGTCTAGATTTCAATGCTCTCATGTAGTACAAGAAATGCAAAGAAAAGCAATTCTAGTTCTACACTGTGTATGATGTACTCCTTCACCAGTACAGGAAAAGAAGGAGGTGCTAATCTCTGCATTCATCTGAATGACCAAAATTGAAAATTCTGGTCTCAATCCACAGAAGTAGAAAACAATTGTTTAGGTATAAGATTAAAGAATACAAGAAAAGGACTAGCTTACATGGCTTCCTACAGCACCATGGAATCAGCTCAGTGAATTAGAGGATAACTTCTGCTTTTATTGCCCTGCATAAAGAAATAGTGTCTTCAAGCATGGCTCTCAGGTTATATCCAAATCTGTACATTTGTCTGGACTACAATCTACCCTTCCCACAAAACTTTTAGTTACTAACTGTTGAAAGATTTCTCCTCCCCTTTAACTAATTCAGCTTTGTTTACTGCCATTATATACTTAATACTCCCTCTCAGCTACAAAATTACTGTCTCCAGACAAAAAAATCTCAGGCAGGGATTGCACTTCCAGTGTAGGAAAGCAACATGAAAAGCACAGGCATTTTCAGGTCAGTGTTCACCACTAACAGAGACCCACCAGTCAATATACAGCTGTTACTAACAAACATAGGACTCCGTGCTCTGCAAAGCAGGTCAGAACAGCTACTGGGAACTACAAAGTAGCTGAACCTTTATAATCTTTGTAAGAGCATGGTTTAGAAAGTTCCTTCTGGTCACAAAGCCAACTGAGACTTCAAGAGCCCAAATATCCTTGAACTTGTAGATGCATCTAGAAATCCCACAATAATGGATACATTTTCCCACTAATACACTTTCTTTTCTTTATATCAAATCTTTTATTCCCTCCATCATGAAGCATTACCTGTATTATGTCTAGGACAACAACCAACATTTTTTCCATTCATGACTTCTCTCAGTCAGCAGGAACACCTCCATACTTGATTGACACAAAAAGATTGTACTGTCTCCTGCATACCTGATATAAGAATGGCCTCACTGTTCCCAATAGTTTTTCCTTTCTAAAGAAAAGGTCTAGCAAAATTTTATGGCCACAGTCTATAGAGGGAATAATGGGCAGCACTGAATTTTTTATTATAACACAAAAGATGGGAGATGAAGGTACAAAGTCATTCTGTCTTTTTCCTTCCAACATCCACAGGAAAATCAACAAATCCTCTTAGCAGGGCTCTTGGAGTCTGCTAGCTTAACAGAATTACAGAATAACAGGGGTAGAAAAGACCATGTTGCCATGCACCTGATCCATTAAAAACTGAAATCGAGCCACGGGCTTGCATAGTTGAATTATATCAGAAAAACACATTCAAGATTCAAAATCATCTGAGAACTCTAGAAAATATTTCAGTTTTCCATATTAAGAGCAAAACTCTCTCCCTCTTTCTTTTCATTATTATTTTTTTTTTGTTCGTTTATTATACTTTAATGTCAATTATTAAACTGTTCTTATCTCAACCCACAAGTTTCTGGTTCTCCTTCCCACCTCACCTAACAGGGTCAGAGGGAGTGAAAGAGCAGTTGCATGGCACAAACTTTGTGCCAGAGCTTAAAAGAATAGGAGGGAAGACAGGTGAAGAAAGGCAAAAAGAGGTGGTGCATAGGTGAGACACGGCAAGGCAAGGCAAGTGAACAAGCCAAGGGGACAGCAACTTTACCACATAATTGTCCTCTAGAGAAGAAAAAAACCCCAAAACAATATCAGCACACTTACTTCAGAGGCTTTTTAAAAGTATACACAATTTTTGAGAGGAGAAAACAGGTTGAGGAAAATACAGATGATAAGAAAAATAACACTGATCTGCAGAGAATCCGTTGGAAGAATAAGCAGAAGAGAAGCAATATTTCATACTGTACTTTGTACTTTCAAGCTCTACCTTTAAGCTATGGATTGGATAGGTGTGTCAGTTTTGGTTATCTGAAAGAAAATACAGAGCCAAACAATAGTATCTTGGATAGAAAAGTTTCTACACAGCATTACTGGTAAGTATTATAATCAATAATTCATTGATAAAAACTAATTTCTGAAAAATGTATTCTATAGGAAACAGAAGAATGCATTTGTAGACTAACAGATTTTGAACACTCACATGAATGACATTAAAAATTGCAGGCTGATTTCATAATGCACTAATTTTAAATCAATGAGTGAGCAGGGATTTAATTTACATGCCAAAAATCTGTAGATCCTTACTTCTAACAACTGCATTCTTCTAACATGATGTAGAACGTACCATATGTCATATGCCTTCAAGCAAATCACACTGACCCCCCACCTAAGCCTTTATCTTCTTTATTAAAGGAGTGCTTCTTGCTTAATTATATCAGAGTATTTAGGGGAAAATGAAGAATTTTGTTAACCTTTGCATTCCCCCCAGTAGAAATATTTAATAAATTATATGGAAGTAGATTATGGGGTATTATTTGGAGTGTATCATAGTGTCTCCCTTCAAAATATGAGCTGGGTTACTTTCCTCATCCAGTTTTCCAATCACTCTAACGGGAGTTACTCATCCTACATTTAGAAAACATAGGTTATGTTCCTTTTGTATCTGAGTATCTGCAACAGTCACTGAAGATGGGTGCAAAATATTCATGGAAATGACTGCAGAATGGGAAAAAAAAACCAAAATCAACCTTGTTACCAACCACTAAATACCTGGTTTGGGTAGGATTCAGTGGTAAACTCCTGAGCTCAAGTCCTAGCTCTTTTCCAGGCTAGGGGAAATCGTGATCTGCATTCTCCTATATTCCATCAGAAAAGCCTCTAATTATTTAATCACTCACTGTATCTCTGTTTAAAGTTCAAGAAATTCTCATAGCTCCTGAGTAGAAAACTGCTCTTTAAAGGGCTATTAGGAACTCAGAGGTTTCAAATGAGACAGTCACTTTACAGCTTGTCGAAAAAAAAGAAAAAACAAAAGCAAATTACCCATTCTCCTCAACCAGCTCCCACCACCCAGCAGCCCTTCTGCTCAAGAGGCTGCCACACTTTTTGCAGGCTCATCTCATGTTGACCATAGTCTGAGCGAGTTTCGGGTAACTTTCTTTTGTCCAGTTTATTTGTTTGTTTCAAACTAGTCCTGAAAAAGATGTAGTCAAACAACATGCAGGCAATCCATCCTTCAAAAACTATTTGTCAGGTAATATATACATGGATTCTGTGTAAAAACCCTCTGACTTTTTACCAGAAAGTGAGATCCCTAGCCATTTTCAATACCTCATCTATAGAGCTATACAAAAGGTATGTAGTAAAACTAAGATTAATACAAGAATTTCACCAAAGACAGAACTATACCTGCACTTGACACAATACCAGTGCAAGATGCCTTTTAAGTCTCAAAGCTACTTTCACTGGAAAACCCAGAAATTTAGGACTGTTTAAGAAATCAAAATATTTTCTTTAAACAGCAACAGGATCTTAAGCCCTACCTAAATCATGCCTCATTGCAGAAGAACATCATTAAATGGCACCAAGTCTAAGTGTTGATCAGTTGCGTACAGAATGAACACCACCTGGAATCCCCCATTTTCCAGCTCTCCTAGGAGAGCCCATAACATTTGTAGCTGATGCAAATTTACAGTAAGAAAATAGGCACTTAAGGATATGGTAAAGAGAGGAAATATAAGGAAAATATAAGGAAATATACAGTAAATATAAGGAAAGTCCAGTCAGCATGAAAGTCCTTTCCATCCATTTAGCTTTAATATGTGCTTAAAAATATATGTTGAATGTGCTACCAGACACTTATCTGTCTTATCTTGTCCTCAGCTCCATCAGCCACAGCATCACTTGTCAGTTGAAGGTGGTGATTGTCATGCTCTGCTCTGCACTGGCGCAGCCTCAGCTTGGGGCATCACAATATAAGAAAAATATTAAACTGTTAGAGAGTGTCCCAAGCAGGAGCATAGGGAGGTTGAAGGGCCTTGAGACGAAGCTGTGTGATGAGTGTCTGAGGGCACTTGGTCTGTTCAGCCTGGAGAAGAGGAGACCGAGGGGAGACCTCATTTCACTTACAACTTCCTCATGAGGGGAAATGCAGGAGCAGACTCTGATCTCTTCTCTGTGGTGACAGGACTCGCGGGAATGACATGAAAGTGTGTCAGGGAAGGTTTAGGTTGGATATTAGGAAAAGGTTCTTCACCCAGAGGGTGGTTGGGCACTGGAACAGGTTCCCCAGGGCAGTGGTCACAGCACCAGCCTGACAGAGCTCAAGGAACATTTGGACAATACTCTCAGGCACATGGTGAGATTCTTGGGACAGTCCTGTGCGGGGCCTGGAGTTGGGCTTTTGATATCCTTGTGGATCCTTCAAACTAAGGATATTCTGTGATTCTATGGTCTTCCCAGAAAAGTTTCATCATTATTTCTGCCTCTGAGACTAAGTCAAAAGTTCACAGAACGTTTTAGTTTGGTGCTTGAAACGAGGTTTTCTCATTTTTTGTTAGGTTTCGGTTGGTTTTTTTCCCCAAATAATTTCTATTAAGTAACATGTAATGTCCTATGATTTACTTTCAACACTCATTAGTTCAGTGTCTACTGAACTACTGTATACCAGGACACAGAGCGTCAAGTTAGCTCACCTAAGGTAAGGAACATCCAACTAATAGCCATTTTGAGAAGTTTGCTATAAACATCTTGTCCCACATCATACTATATTTTCTTTGACAGAAGCAGGACCCAGTTCCACTGGAGCAGCATTCTGCTACTCCAACCTCAAGGCCCTCCTATTGTGTCCCTATGAGCACCTGCTTGTACTACAACAAGGAAAAAACTCCTGTACTAAACAAAGAGCCTCAGATCAGAGAAACTCTGTGTATGCTGAAGGAGGAGCTATTTTTGCAAAACCATGGTAGACTACCAAGAAATGCAGGACTGTTATATCATGCCTGAGTACAAGTGAGAAAAAAAAAAATCAACCATAACTTTGGCTTTTCAACTCCCTCCTCCTTGCTGCTGCATCACAGCAAGATCACTAGGAGCACAGAACATTGCTCTTTTACACCAGCTGCAGTAGCTCAAACGTAAGCTCTCCAGAAAATCTGGCCCACACTCACACTAAAACGTACATCACAGGTGGAATCAGAGACTTAAGCTGATAAAACCATTTTTTCTCTGCAGAGCATGTGCAAACAGACTTGCAGGCATATTTTCTCAGTGACAACAGAATGCATTTCTGACTCGCAGGAAATGTCTTCCCACCTCCAAAGCCTTAAAATTTAGTGTCCTTTCTAACCTCATGACATAAGAAAGTTTGGTGAAAGGTGCTTGCTTTTGAAAATGAAAAAAACACATGCTCCTATATTTTCTTCAGAGCCAAACCACTGTCTGAACTGTTTTTGGCAAAGTTTTGCAATATATATCTGCTGTCCTTTACAATACTCATCTGAAATACAGTATTTATAAAGAAAAACACTACACAGATGTTTAATTAGATTATAACATCAGCCCCAAGTACTTATATCCTTATTTCACCATTTTTATTTTAGTTTTATGATCCAAGATAGTTCCACAGGAACAAATTACTAGATAAAGCTAAAATTGTCTACAGTTTTCTATGTAAAACTGACTCTGTCCTCCCTCGCATTCTGGAAAACGCTCAGTTGAAACAAATGGAGATTTAGCCCATGGACAGGCTTCCAATTCTAATGAAAATGGAAGCTGAGCCTTTTAAAACTCCATTAGAAACAAAATAATCAAAAAGCACTTTCAAATGCAGTTCCTGACTTTAGCTTCCATGTGATACTTGGTATAAATCAGATCATTTATTTAGGAGCTGATGGATTTTTGGCATGTTCCTCGTTTTAATTTAATTATGATTTTGACCGCTAGTTTGTTTGCCATTTTACTCAAAGCATTTTACAAAGATCCTTGTAACTCTAGACCTATAAAGAGGTTAAAATGTGAGAGATTCTGTTATCACTGCCTATATATTTGTACAGGCTGAAATATATTAGCAACAAGACACAAAAAACCAATTCCATATGTAAGAGATGGTGAAATATGTAGAAAGAAGCCACATTCCTAAACACTACTATGTCAGCAAAAAGTTCATGTATAAATCTGGGCTAAACCAAAGAATTCACACAAGTTGACCATTCAATGTATCATCTGTCGTTATCTAGAACGATCACACAATACCAGTTTAGCCAAACTTTTGGAAAATCCAGAAGAAACTCCCAATCTGCCTCTTTCCAGTTAGCTAACCTAGCTGTGCCACAATCTGTCAAAAACTTTGTGTGCTGTTCCACTTAGGCAGCTCTCAAAATACAGGTCCAGTTTTCTCTTTTTTAAGATATTCTCCCAGGCTTCCTATATTTGTTTTCACTTTCCTTTTCTTTATACCATTTTTACAGTACTATCCAGATGGCAAAGAAATGCTCAGACCAATTTACATAAATACAGTTTCAGACAACAGAGAGTTAGAGAACACATTGCAGGGAAAACAATAAAGACAAACAAATTTCAGGTGACGGCAATCAAACAATCTTGCAGTCTTTTTTTTTTTTTTCCTAATATACTCTGCAAAAGAATTATATACTAAATTATAATATTATGCAAACTAAAAACTCCTAGTATCTAACCTTTTAATCTGCAAGCAATCACAAATACTTTAGGAAAAAAAGAAATATGAAAGCAGCAGGCTAGCACAGATCACCACATTTCCATTTATATTGATGAATTCAACCATTTATGCCAGGTGAGAAACTGGGTCCCCTGTGGAATTCAGATCGCAATATCAGGCACCAGGCAGATCCTTTGCTACTGCATACATCTCATATTTGTTTGGCCCCATGCAGCACAGAAGAAATTCCCCAATTTACAGGTGTTTCACTTTGCACTCTCCACACAGTGCACATTCAAAGAAAAGACAGAAGGCGGTGAGGATCCAGTATGTTCTAGTGCCAAAATCAACTCTGGGTAATTTTAGGTCTTATAATTAGACTCTCAGTGTGGAATATTTTAGGAGAACATGGCTCAAAATTATGCCTGGCATAGTTCTGTTAACTTTCTGAGAGATTAATTTAGCTCTTTTATTGTTTATGCTGTTTCACACATTGCATATAGGTATCAGAATAAGTCAGAAACAGAGACAAAATCATTGACTGCATTTACCTCAGTCACTATGTATGCCCTAATTGAATCACAAGCAAAAATGATTGCATGAACTGAATTTATCTAAAATTGATAGTCTGATTTCAAATCAGCATTGAGACTACATTATTCTGACCAAACAATATAGCTTGATAGCTCATCTCAGTGTCTAATGAAGTAACGTTTGCATAATGCATGAATCCAGTTTAGGAAAATTGAAACTTCTTTGCCTTAAAGATGGCCAGATGTTTAGTGAGCATGTGCTCAAGGGACAATTTCACCCAGAGTAATGAAGACCAAGACTGAGATAGATAAGTAATACAGGAGGAAAATTCTTATTTCCATTTGCAGTGCAGCTAGTAGTTTGGCGATCCCAATTCTTCAGTTACTAGGAGTAGTAAAATTAAGCAATTGGCACTTTTGGACAAACAAAAAAAAGCTTTTTTTATTCCAATATAATAATCTCTATAAATTGAAAGTCTAGGACCATACCTTTCTATAATTCACAGTTTTGACTGCTTTTTAATTTGACCTCAATCTATAAGTCTTCTAGGTAATGAAAAACACATACTGTGCACTCTGCAGCAAATATACTTCAGGGAAATATCCACCTGGAAAGCTATTTGAAAGCATAGAGCTGTCAGAGTCTGATATATTGAGTGTGTGTAAGCAGATGACAGTTATTTCTTCATCTCAGCTGACACATTTTACCAAACAGGAACTATCAGCCAAAGCTCACTATCCCTTGAGTTCACTAGCTCCTGTTTTCAAAAATGATTTTGAGAGGCAAGGTCTGAAAACAAAGGTTACTTATTCTTATTGGGTAAACAATACAGGTGGAAAAAAATCATAAAATCTTGTGCACACGCGTCCTTTTTCTTATCTGAGAGAGCCGTTGCAAACTTCTAGCCTGTCGAGATAAACATGTTCTGGGTAGAAATAAGATTCATTAATCAACAGACAGCAGAGAGAAAGGTTAGTATATACAACTGAGGCAGAAAAAGATGCAATAGACAGGAAAGGTGACAAGTAGTCACCACTTGAAGAGATTACCAGGAGCACAAGTACAGTCACAATACCAATGTCACTTTTGAGCTTGTGCTTTTCCATGTTCAACAGGATTATGAAATTTAATTTCCAGGATTCTTCTTTTAAAGGATTTAGTAATCGCTCTTGAGGAGAAGGACCAGGAGGTCTGAAATAGCATGGCTGTCTTATGAAATGTTCTCAAAATAGTATCCAATCATTTTCATCCTTCCTCCTCTCTTGCAGTTCCCTGTGCTGTATCACATTTGTTCTGTTTCTTCCATACAGTCCTCACAGGAACTTTTGGCTTCATAGAAGAATAGTAATACAGAAGCAGATTACATGACAGTGTAATAATCACTGTGTCAACGCCAACATGATGAAGAGCCTCCAAGACCAAGTGTTTTCTCTATTTTTCTTTGTAACTGCTGGCCTAAACTTCTTCCTTCAAAGATTGTTATTTTAAATCTCAAATCAAAACAGGTAAAACAGTCCTATTATTATGACATATTTTTTTGTTTAGACCAAAATTCCTAAGACGAATACTTACCAAAATCATACCAGATTTCTTCTGGTAAGCCAAGAATCATACAGATTTAATCTAAATTTCTAATCTCATTTTATTCAAATATTCACTATCTATGCAAGGAAAATCTCAGGGGAGCTGATGTAACTACTTAACAACCACTGTCATTTATGTTAAGCTAAACACTGTAAGAAAGAGCTTGACACCTTCATACCTTTATGAACCTGTTGCAATTTTCATAATTCTGACCTGACAAAGAGAGGGCTATGTTCACAAAGGTATGAAGGCTAGGTATTTAATACCTCCCATGACTAAGTTCCTTAAATACTTTTAAAAATTCTGTTCTCCTTGAAAAATATGCCAAAGCAATTGTGAGAAAGCAAGAATAAGTTTTCCCTGCTCCCAAGTCTCCCAAGGAATGCAATTTCCCAGATAAACTCTAGGGTAAGCACAGGAAACGGAAACAGTCAGAAAGAAAACCAGCAGTTTATTTGGTTTAAAAATCTCACAACGGCCTTGAAAATTTATTCTCCTAGACTCCTGAATAGTTTCTGTATCTTTATCATTTATAACCTTAAAAAATCCTCAAACAGCAGTTAGTAAAATTATTATAATACCATTAAAATGCCTGTTGCTAGTTTTAAAGCAGTGACTCCACTTTAATATCTGAGATGTTTAACTAAAACATATCCAAAGCTCTATGGTCAAAACTATCCGCTTCTGGGTAGTGTGCAAAAAACTAAAAATAGTTACAAGAATAGCTTCCTCTCACAAAATTTCTTCACTTTCAAGGGTTGCAAATGTAATTTGTAGAAGTAGGAAAAGAAACACAAAGTTTCATGAGGGGATAGAAGTTTTAAGTGTAGAAAACAGCTTGCCCAACACAACACAGTATGTAACAGAACCCACCTGTATCTTATAAGTCTGATGAAAAGCAGACATAAAAGAAGACTGCAGTGGAAAGAACTTTGAGGAAGAAAGCTATGAAAACGTATAAAGAACCTAGAATATCGATATTTTTGACCACATAAAAAACCCTTTTCCAGACCAAGAAAGCAATAAATTAGGACAACTTTGATTTAAAAAGAGGAAAGTATACTGTGTTAGCAAAAGCATGGAAGTGCTGGGATACAGATACAACCCTGCAGGCTGTGGACATTTTTAATTGCAGAAACCAAGCATTTGTATTATTCTTCAGTTCTGTATAGTCATTCAGCAGAAATACCTTGTCTGTACCAGAAAAAAGCATATCTGAGAGTACTTAAGAGTCAAGGGACACCATGTTCACTAAAAAAGCTTGAAGGGAAATGTAATACAATTCTCTAAACCTTATTTTTCAGCAATCTGACAAAAAAGGAAATTATGTCTAATTAGATGGATGACAAGTTCTCTTGTTAAAAAAAAAAGAGTAAGGTAGGGAGGTTCTTCTGAGTTTTGCTCATTGCAACAATGGTGTGGAATATGCCGATCATTGCTCTGATATTCAAATGATGCTGATGAGTATTCATTCTTTACAAACCAAAAAATCTTACAGAAAGCTGAAGATGACTCTGTGACCCGAGAACAGTTTATAACCCTGTATTCACTTACTTCTTCCTAACTACCAAGCACATTTATAATGCTGCTGGAATTGCTCTATGGATGCTGTGATGGCTAGGTCTACATTCCCAGAGAGTTATACCATGAAGTCTTCCAATAACTTGTCATTAGTACATCTCTATTACTTACAGAACAAATCAACAACATCCATTTGCTTCCTGAATAAATCCATCATTGAAAGAACTAAGGAAGACCAAACTCTCAAAACCATGGTTTAAATTAGGTCAATATCGTTCAGGAATCCAATAAACAGGTCGACACAAAAGTAATTACTCTTTCATGGAGCAATCGTGGAAAGCTGAAAGTCTAAAACAAAGTTGATAAACACTTGACCACTCAAAAATGAAATTTATTTAGGCCAAGAGATTGTCAATTTACCCTAAAGTAGTTCAATACCCTACACAGAAATTTAGTCATAGTTTTTCTAAACTTACTTTCCCAAATGTTGACGATAAAGAACGTGAAGCTATGAACAAGAAGGGCAACTACTTTCTAAAGGAACTTGAACACTGAGTACACTAATTCTAAAGCCTAAGGCCTGCAGGCCCAAAAAAGTGGTTATTGAAGTGGGCGAAACCGAGCTTTAGAAACTGGGGCTAGGCTGGAAAGGAGTTTCTTACCACTTTTTGTATGAAGGCTAATACACTACCTCAAAGAGAAGGTACGTGTTAGATGTTGTCACACTGTTTATCTATGGAAAAAAACATTTAGCCTAGCTGCTCTTCAAATCTTAATACCCACTACTGAGCAGATGAGACATTTAATTTTCCTATCTTACTGAAATTAAACTGCTCATTTGTCATACACCTTTTTGAGACAACGCTAAGGCTAAGTCCATCCATACTTGACAATCTGCTTGAATTCTGATAAGACAGAGCAGCAGACAGAAGACCAGTCCATTACCAAAGATTTGTGACAGAATCTATCATTCCTCCAAGAAGCGAACTGGATTTCGTGCCAGTGAGGTAAATTATGGCAGTATGTATCTTACCGCTACACATCACAGCACAAGCTTCATTGCAGAAAAGTGAACATTATTCTAGTCCATCCCATTGCACCTCAAACAAGGGCAACATAAGGCCTTTATCTAAGTCTGTATCTCCCAGGCCCTGTTTTAGTCACACAAAGTGAAGCCCTAGAGAAGATCAAATCTAGAAGCTGCCAAGGTGATATGTGACAAATTCAATCCATGCTCCCTTTTCCCCCTCAACTTCCTCTTTTCCAGTCAGTTTCACTTTTGAAATTATATGAGCCTCTCAAATCATCACTGGTGGAACAGAAGCCACAGATAGATTCAAGTTTCATTTTATTACTACTACCTCCCAGAAACATTTTTATAGTGAGGCACTGACTGCCAGAGCTTAAGACAACAAGAATGAGCCTGTACACGAGGTGATTTTGATTTATCAGAAAAAAATCCATTCATCTTAAAAGTTTTCTATAATGCATACATATTTTTTATCAAGAGAGATCCAAACTTGATGACAGTATATAAATATGCTCTAGAAACAAGCACAGTAACCTAATCATAATCTAGCAAAATGTTCAAGTGTATGATTAGTATCTTAGTTGTCATAAACAAACAGACCTCAGACTAAAATTTAGTCCAGTACATGAGTGTTCTCTTAGGTCACAGAGCAAAAACAGTGCTTGTAGAATTTGCAGGGAAAGATACAAATACCCCAAGGCGTTCCATTATTTCAGTGATTATCTGAACCCATCAACTGGAAAACTCACACTCAGAAATAACTGAAACCATCTCCCTACATAATTGCTTTATAAATAGATTAGGTAGTGAGATAAGATAGTGAGATAGAGTTAGAAAAACACACTTCAAGTTAACAATGAGCAAGGCATCAGTCTCGTGCCCAAACAGTGACTTGCACTGTCTTTGAGAACATGCCCATAAAGGAAATACTTGGGGGTATTTCATGGTGGGCAGAAAATGGGATGAAATCTGGCTATAAAGTAGCTTTGCCCTATTATGGAAAGATTCACCAGGCTATGTTTCTATAATTGCAGATGTTCCAACAATAATTTTAACTATCAAGCAAATAGACAAACACTTAAAGCATGCAAGAAATACAGGCTTAATTGTAAGCTTTGAACAGTATTTTAGACAAGTCTCCAGATCAAGACTATGCTTTTAGATATCTATATTGTCTAGTGGAGAAGCAAAACAAGCATGTGGGGACTTTGAAACTTAAGTTCAAAGAAGTCTACCAATACATTAAGGGGTAAAATAGTGTAAAAATTGCTTTTATCTTAGAACACTTAACTGAACAAATGGGAAATATAGTACCCATAAAGATATTTGACATAGCCTAGAGAGTGGACACAAAAGAATGTAGTGATGAAATACATAAAAGAAACACTCTGAATTGCCATTTAAAAATACTTGAGAATAAAGAGATGACCGTATATCCAGCATATAACCAATTACTATTTTTATGGACAGGTAAGTACAGTTTATAAGGTTGCTTCTCACACTCTCTTCAACTTACTTTCTGTACAGCTGTGTTAAAATGAGATTCCAGTTGCAAAAACCACACAGGTGTCAAATTTTTCCTTCAATTGTAATTTGTGCTGCAGCCTCAGATTCTTGTAGCTACTCAGTTAACCCTGTATCTGTGAACGCACAAATACACAGGTTTTGATGCCATCGAGGTTTAATAGTCTATGTAATTTTACCGTGTTTACCTTTCTGTCCCACAAAACTACTTCTGGGGGATTTTTTCTTCCCCACTATTTATGTCTAGTTACCAATTTGTATATTGGTCTCTTTCCCTTTTCTATTCTTTTATTGACAAGCCAGTATTGCTTATCTGTAGAAAACCAGGCTACAGTAAGCCACGCTAAGACTGATGCCATGATGATTTTTGCCTTTTCTTTTATGCCCCTTTTATACCTTTTTATAACTTCTGTATTCCTAGTGTTTTTTTAGCCTACATTCTTGGACTTGTTTGTCAAGCTAGGAGATTAACATTTTAAAAGCTTCGTAGTTAGGGATCAGACTGCCCCAGACCCCAAGGTCCTCTCCAGAACACATTCTATAAGCTAAGATAGAACCATCCAGGGGAAGGCTCCTTGGGGAGGGAGGCTCATTTAAGCCTCTCATTGGGGAATTTTTGATAGATATGCTAATTAGTAAGACCTATAATGTTATACTTGATCTATTGTGGGTGAGCATTGCGGTGTGCACTGAAGTGCATTTGACCTGGACATAGTGCACCTAAGGATCCTTAAAATAAATACTGAAGTAAAACCCCTTTTTCTCTTCTAACCATGTTTGATTCTTGATTTCAAGACCAGGAAAAGGCATCAAGACTATGTTTTATAAGGCAATTTATAAACCTTTACAGCTATTGACAAGAACAGGAGGGTTGACAAAAAATGGATGATGGATTTTAATGAAAGATCATATGCTTCCTGGACACCATTTGGAATGGAAAGTACTTAAAAAAAAAATACTAAACAAGGACAGATATATAAAACTGAGTGATACGGAATTCATACATCTAGTCTACAATATAAAGCATGGGGAAAAAATAAAAAAAAAAAAAGATTGCAAATGAATCCGAAAATTAAAAAAATTAATTAAAAGAACTCATTTAGAAGATCCCTAAGATTCGCTAATATAGGGGAAGAGTGTTCATTATGATTACAGATATAACGAAGTTTTTCAATAAGAAAAGGTTGAATTAAAATCTTCTATCCTACAATCCAAGGTCTCTAATGACACTGTACCTTGAAATGGCAAATTGTAGATTTCTTTAACTTACTTTATTAAGTGATAAAAACCAAGACAAAGAGATAAAATGTGCATATAGGAGCATATAATTTGGCTCATAGCATCCATTTGTCATTTACTTTTAAATAAACCAGTTTTTTATCCTTTAAATGAGTCTAAGCTCACATCTTATTATGTTTTTGATAAAGGACAGGCATCAAGATATTTATACTTACGATGGCTTTTATTTATTAAAAAGACACCCTAAAATTTATGAATGGGCATTCATGCATCTTGGAATCTTAAATTTCAAAATACTCATGTATAACATCAATAATTTCTACCATTTCATAACATCATGCCATAACTCAAAATGCTGAAATTACTTCTTTAAAGCTACTGCCACTTGCAACCAGTTCATGATTCAGCCTGTTTTTCCTTGTCTGTTACTACACAATACCTACTTCTTCATATCAGGTCTTTTAAAACCATGACCCAAAGAAGTCTTCCATGTCACAGACAATGGAATAATCACCTCTGTCTATTCAGAAAACAAATCTCTATTGTCTTCATAAAGATATTTCAATGATGGGTCTCTAATAGCAGAGAAACCACATTACTCTTTCACAATCCTGTTGGTTTGATTTTTTTCTGGAAATCTTCAGGTTTATAATAGACTTATTGAAAGTACCTAGAAAATGAGTCACTGATACAACTTTTAGGGAAAGTGGCAGAAACTGTCCACAAAAATTACAGAATGCAGGGTTAGCCATATATTCCTGTGGATTATGCCATCATTGTCACAGAACACTACCTCTCCCTTGACTTGAAGCCTTTTTGAAGGGGTTCCCAACATTTCATCCCCTTGTGGCATTTACAGACTCAGTATAAAAGGATTCATTCTTTCTTGTAGTCACATAAAATTCATCTGAGATTAACTTTGTTACAAGTAGGTGTCTGATAGCAACCTTTTCCTGACTGTTAAAGAAACAGTTAGATATTAATATTCATAGTCAAGTCTAACCATAATTACAATAGTTAATGACATCTGAAAAGCTTTGCTCTACAAAATTGGCTAGAACATTCAGCTGAACACCCATTGAAAAAATATCTTAAAGAAAATTATTTCCTAGGTTTCACCCACTAGATGAAAATCACTGATGAAATCTGATCAGAAAATATACATGCGGAGTTTGATCTCTAGAGAAGCTCCACATGATTTTCGCTCAGAAGTGCTGCAGACTAAGAAAAAAGTAATTGAGCCAAGGTCTAAGTTTGGAAGTACACAGCAGGAAAGTCTGCCTTGTACGTGTTGATCTCACTCTTGAAATAGAAGAGATGAAAATCAATGCAATCATCAATCTTTTTGCTCAATCAACCACCACCTTACCGAATTGCCTGGACAGAACAGCTCAACTTTTAATAATAATTTAGGGGAGAAAAGTTTAAAGTTCCTGTCCTGTTGAGAAAAGAGTATAGATGGATTCTACCAAGAATCGCCTTTTATTTTCTCCTGAAATGGGATTTTCATGCACATTCCTGTCCCTTTTAAATTTCAGTTATATGACAGGTATCAGACTGAAGATGGTTCCTTCTTTCCTCTTCCTTGGACACAGATAATTTCCAGCTACTGTTTCTGCTCAGCTCTTTGTGTACCCGTGCTTCAGTGGTTCACAGTCTACATGAAAAACTGCTTACTTAAATAAATTATTATTTTTAATTCCAAAAAGTCTTTGGTTTTTTTCTTCCAGTAGACCAAATCAGGGCTCCTGAATACTGTAGCCAAACAGCTGAAATAACACAAGTGGGGGGAAAAGAAGCTTCTCAATCACTTGTGCCATTGGAAAGACAAGCCATCACACAGCACAGTGGCTTGCAGGTTTGTGAGGAGGACTTGCCCTCTTCACTGTAAATTTGAGACTGCAAGATCATTGCTGCTCTCTTATGTATGTTTGGACAAACTCCAAAGTAACAGAACAGAAATTGAGCTTTTGGACAAGGGTTTGCTACATTTGAGTGCCTAATGTCAATCTCCTATATTGGTAATTAGATTTGAGAACAGAAATAAAGTTCAAAAGTACCAAGCTAGTTCAGACTCAGTTTCAGTGGGATATACTGTCCACAAGCACATCTGAAATAAGGTCCATTTCTATTCAAAAGTTTAAATATAGCTTTAAGCAGTCTTGAGTTCTTAAAACTTCAGATATCTAAATTTTATATTTCATCATTTTATTTATCATTCTGCCCTTACATATTACACATATTTTTCTTCAGCTGTGACCAAGAAATATCTCAATGCCATGCACTCATTAACTACCCTAACAAGACCATTTACTATAAGAGATACAGTATGCATTTTTAAAACCGGTATTTTGGTACATCTATCTATCTTGGTGCCATAGGGTATCTTGAACTCAAAGTTAACTCATAAATAAGACCCTGCTACAATAATCTTCCAAAACCCACTGATTTCTCCTATTGATTTTTCCTTCTTTCTACCTGAAGTAGTTTTGATCAAATGCTTTCTTAGTATTCCACATACATTTCCAGCACCCCAAAATTCTACTTACAAACTAATTCAGAAAGGCAAAGAGCAAAAACACATCGCCCTATTGCTTTTGAACAGAGTACCCATTCCTAGAGTAAATGGAAACCAGAGGACCTTCCAATAAATTGTTCTCTGGAGAAGTTGTTCTGGTAGACCATCAGGGAAGGGCAAGATAATTAGCTATTTATTAGTTCAAGAATGGAGCAGGTACTCCCATTGTTTGACATTCAGTGCTTGACATGAAATACCAATCAACACATTTCACAGTCATTGAATATGATGCCAAGTTGTTCACAGCACATAATTTGTTCTGTGTTTACTTGCCAGATTTTCCATTGCCAGGGTGCATAGGAGTCTCTGGCCACCTTATATTTGATATGCTGCAATGATTTGCCTTCTTTCATGCTTATAGGCAAAACCAAAGAACAAGGCTGAACAACCAGACCACCTTTTAAACCCAGGAGCTTTTCTTCCAAAACTACAAAAGATACATGCAATGCATTCATTATATTCTTACAGGAACATTGTACATGGCAGCCTTTGCATGGCCTTGAGAAAAAGAGCCATTGCTTTGAAGAGGTTATTTTAAGATCTTTAAGTACAGTAAGATATTAACAAGTCCTCCATTTCCAAGTTGTATTAAGAAAAAAATCAACCTAATTTAAGAAGAGGAATAATATGATGAATCCAAACTGGGAAGTTGCACAAGCAGCCACAGCTATCCATAACCCTATAGCTACATAAACATTCAGCTTGCTTTCTAAATCTGAATATGTTGCTGCAGAACTGAGGAAAGACCTAGAGTTAAGACCATAACAACTGACCAGCCATAGGTTTATTATTGCCACACTATCACACTGTCTCTTTCAGTTTCTCCTGCCTTTACATATGCAGTACATCTAGGTATAACTTCTTCAAAATTATACTTAGGGGGTCAAGATTGTTGGTAACTCAATGAAAGAAAAGTAACCACTGAAGAGATGTTGAATTCCAAATAAATATGCTGTTATTATTTTCATTAACTCCACATTATGAAGCTCTGTATATTTGATTGGCTCTTGAAACAACAGCTCAAGAGTTTTCTTGAAAATAGCTTCTTTCATACTTTTTTTCCTAAGATGGTTATTTTACCATTGAAGATCTACCAGCATTTTTCGATAGACAACATAGAGCATAATATTGCTTGTAGGTTTGTTCTTCTCTTGATGAGACACAAAAACCAGAATTATAGCTGAAAATAGGACTAAATCAGAATCAAAACAGCTTATCACAGTGGTATTTACTGTCTTTTTCAAAAGCTAGTATTGATGCCAAGACCACCAATCCAGATAAAAATCTTTGTTAACAAGTCACTTACCATATTTATTGATGATACAGGACCAATGCTGTTGACATAAATGTCAACATCAATAACTGTTGGTTTTACTGTGGAGAAAAAAAAAATATTATTTTGCAGACAATATAAATAATCACTTTAAATACTTTCTTCCCCAATAACCAAAAGGTGTTTTTTCAGAACTGAGAAATACGGATTATGTATTTTTAGGAAGACATGGTTCTATTACTTCTACCCAACAAAAAAAATTGCCATAAATTAAAACCTGTACCACTTCATTATCATGATTCCCATTTGTCTCAGCAGCAATTTGTTAAAGAAACTTTCAATGCTAGGCAGGTAGCTCAAAGTCAAAAGATGTCTGCCAAGAAAGCATAAATAGTTCAGCATACTACTTTTTCCCTTTGCCTCAACATGCAGGTCCTTTAGCCTGTTTGTTCCACATCAAAACAATCTTCTTTCCAGATTTTTGCATCTCATCAGCCCTGAAATCATCCTAACTTAGAGTAAAATCTCTATGAAATCTGATTAGCTAAACCTAAGCAACTCTTCTTTCAATTTAGACTCATTCCCTTCAGCCCACATTGCCTTTTCACTCTTTCATCCAAAGGCTTTTGAATTTGATTTGGCTTAGTCAATGCACATTTCTCACAACATCTTCCATGTTTTCAGACTTCCAGGACTTAATAAGCCAAGAAAAGCTTGGTACTCCTTTCTTTTGCTGAGGCCACTAGGATTTCTCTTTCTTTCAGCATCTTTGGTGTCAGGGTACCTGCTGGACCTTATTGAGCTACCTCTTATTGGTGACATAACCTAACTCTAAAATAATGCCACTCTTACACTGAAGACAAATTAATTTTTTTACTTATATTGCCTTTCTTCCAAACCCACGGGGTTCAGCTCTAAATTGAGATCTAAATTAGTGGTTTACTTTCTCCAGGGTTAGCTGACTCAAAACTAAGTATAAAGTATAAATGCTGTTTTAACCTGCATAGTGAGAAATTATGCAAACTTGCCCCTGGTAAGCCAACAGCTTCTGTTGGACATCTTTCTTTCCCATAGAAGCACCTCCTCTTCTACATGGTTTTCAAAAATCTCCAGAGAGTATTCAAATCACTGAAGTTTGGGAACTGTGCTGGACTTGGTTTTCTTTCACTAACCCCCAAGCCTCCTAGAATGAGGAAATGCAGACATATCAGCCATTCAAAACTCAGAAAGCTTTCCTCTGGAAAGCTACTGAGCAGAGAAGTGAGGAACAGTTAAACACTGTTGGAAGCTTATCTCTCGTAAGTATCAGTCAATTGGTCTAAAGCCATCTAATTGGCACAAAGCTGAAGATAGACAGGAATCTTCACATGTAAAGATGAATGTTTTTTGCCTGCATCCCCCAAATTTCAGACTATCAATGAGGTGCCAAGTGGTTTTAAAGTACTTGAAAATTTAGATGGTTATGAAAAAAAAAAAAAAAAAAATTGGCATACTGGTTTGTCCTGTAAGACTTTGGTATGTACACATCTTTAGGAAGGCTATATCCCCTGTTGCAAAAAACAGACATTAAACTGGGTACAAGCAGTGGTTAAAGATGATAACCATTCTCTCCAATTCATTAAGTAACTTACTTAATATAACTAATTAATAAGCTACTTAATATAACATACTTCTTGACTGCATATGGTCAGAACATCCAGGATTATTTAAGGTCATGGTTTCACACTGTCTGAAGTACTGGCTGACAAACT
This sequence comes from Corvus moneduloides, assembly GCF_009650955.1. Taxonomy (NCBI): domain Eukaryota; kingdom Metazoa; phylum Chordata; class Aves; order Passeriformes; family Corvidae; genus Corvus; species Corvus moneduloides. The sequence continues at coordinate 89,795,266 of NC_045477.1, forward strand.
CAGATCTCCCCTTCAGCAAAAGAAAATGTGAATTCAGCTGAACAAGCTCAGCTGATTAAAGCAATTCTAATTGTACCCAGCTAATAACTAAATAGGAGTCTAGCAGCTTCTGGTAATGAGTTGCCTCAAAATGCAGTAATAAATGTCATTACACAGGAATTGGTAATAGCGAGGAACTACAGCTAGCTCTTCCACCAGAATAGCATACATGGAATAAAGAGCTCTTATCTTTACAGGGTTTGTGCACATGTCTAGCTGGAAGTTCAAGGCTAAGGAGCTCTGGTGAACATTAATGGCACTAGACTAAACTATGCAAATTGACATGCAGTTGAATCTTGGCAGGACCAGGGACAAAATTCAGGACCAGAAAATGGTGTTTGAAATCTGGTTTTGTTTAATCATTGTGGCCAAGTATATAAATAGAATATGCGGTGATAATTTTTCCTGAATGTGCTGGACCAAATTCTCTTACAGTGTAAAAAAATATTAAGCATTGCTTATTAATGCTAAAGAGAATTTTATCTTACTCTTAAAAAAATAGAGTAAAAGTCTAACCTTGAAACAGAACACTAAACAACAGTCACTTCTTCTATCAGATGTTCCCAGTGAAATTCAAATTGAAAATAAATAATTAAAAAAATACAGGTGAGCTATTATACTTGTACAAATAATAATAAAAAAAAAGAATTGAAAGTTTCTTTGAATTATTTTATTTTCCTAGGAAGAGGTAGAAAATACAATTGTAATTTGATTGTATGATAAATACGTGTTCAGGTTTTAAAAGAAAAGATAGAAGAGTATAGTTCTTGTTGCATGTGGTCTTTCATGGATATAAACACACACAAACATACAAAGGATTATCAGGTATAAATTTTAAATTTGTTATCATAAGTTTTTAATTCAAAATACCAATTCAAAAGATTTTAAGACTATTTCCTCCAAATGCATTATGAAAAAGGAACTAACTGAGTCTTAAAGTTATCGTGTCTTATTAGAAAGAACTCACTCTAAATAAATAAACTGAGTTTCATGGAAAGACGTAAATAGCTACAGTATCAGGAAGGTTGGACCAGATGACCCACGGTGTTCCCTTCCAACCATTCTGTGATTCTTCAATTTCAATGCCTGCTCAGGTTTTTGTATACTGCATGCATTTGTGAACACTCAGTTCATGAAGGAATTCAAGCCACACATGGAGTTGTCGAGCTGCAGATGGAGCTTTTTTTCTTTCATTACAAAAGTCCTCACAGTGTTGTTGACAGAACAACAGAAATGTTAATACCTCACTAAAAGCTGACTATAAGATTAAAAATGGATACTCAGCTTCAGTACTGTTTTGATATTAGCATAAACCCAAGATATTTCTAAAGAGCTGTCAGAAACTTAGAAAAATTACTGGCAGAACCATGTGTATACAACATGCAAGAGAGCAATTAAAGGTTGTCAACAAACGTACCAGCCTTCTCAAAGTTCTCTGAGTTATTACCTACTATATGGTAGTAACTTTCCCTAAAAGACAATGTAAGAACATCATGTGTAAGCAGTGTTACACTGCTACACAGTGCTACCTAAGGTAAGATAGCTGCTTATCACAGTCATTTAATCTTCAAACGTTCTGGTTTTATTCAAGGAGGGGATTTACAAAACCAGTCAAAACATTTTTAAACAAAACTAAGGCCATCTGATCCAAATGCCCTGCTTTGAGACAGACAGAGTTTATATTCCAGTCAGCTTTGTAACTATCACATTGCAAAGACACTACCAACAAGTAGTGCCTACAAACTTCAGACAGTTCAAAACTTCTGGCCACGGGAGTCAGGAGCTCAACACTGCCTCCAAAGCTCACTTACAAAGACAGGGGAACACCTAGACAGGGCAAAGCTTTGTCGGCACAACGAGACACAGAAACAGCTAGAATAATGCCCTCATCCTAAATACACATTCAGGACAACTATAGGATTCATCTAGTCCAGATTTATGGATTTACACTGGTGAAAAAACCAGTACCTGAGTTTGAATCCATTTTAATCGTGGATTAAAATCCATTAAGATGTTACTGTTGGATATATGTGAGTTGATCGTGTGTATAAAAAGCTCAACAGAAATCAGGACAATTTTAAAAGACCCTTGAGTAAATCAAAAGAGGGAAGGTTATACAATTTCATGTCATGTAGGGAAAAAAATCTGAAAAAAGTTCCTGTTATTTTATTATGCTTATTTACTACTCTAAATTATCCTGTCTTTTTAAAATATTTCTTAATTTTTGATAGATCTCCACTATTCAGAACTGACGCTTATTTAATGAATGAAAACACTTTTCTTCCTTCAGAAAGCTTCCTCCACATTTGAAGTCAGTCCAAACAGCACTAATGTTCCTGCACAAATCATAAATATTTAGAAATATTTTTTAAATTTTAATCTTGAGAAATATTTTTTACAAGCTCAATTAAACAGAGTATATCTTACTGAGCTCTCATATATTTTGAAATAAATTTTTTTTTTGCCGAGAGTTAATCTTTCTTACATTGTTCAACCAACTCCCAGGTTTATTCTGGTTTTACCCAACACAAGAGTGGTAAAAAATGTTATAGATCAATACATACACATTTAGAGAAGCAAAGTAACTAGAACTAGATTTTTAGAAGGCACACAACCACATAAAAAACACAATATGATCTCTGTTCCAGAACTACACAGCCATTTGAATTTGGCCCAAATTTCACAAGACTTCTGAACAAGACTGGCTCTGCAATAATGAGATTTTTTTTTGATATTGCTCTAAAATTATATTCTACATTCTTTCATTACCACATAAATTGTTATTTTTAAATTGGGACAAAGCTGTAATAAATCATTACACAGTTATTGGTAACTGTAATAGTAGTGATTATAGTGTTAATTTTTACTTTGCATTAGTGATAATGACTATTCCTATTTTCCTACATGACCTTATAGGCAATGTATACCTAGATATTCCTATTAAAAAAAAAATATGCTAAAACATCTCCATTTAACAACAAATTACCACATTTGAAGAAAGACCTGGTAACAGGAAGTGTTATGTCACCATCCCTGAAGGTTTTTAAAAGATGAGTGGATGTGGCACTTAAGGACATGCTTTATTGGTGGATTTAGCAGTGTTAGGTTAAGGGCTGGACTCAAAAATTTAAGAATATTTTCCAACCTAAATTATTCTATGATTCTCTTCTATGATGCTATGAAGATATAAGTGAGGAAAATTAAGAACCCTCATTCTTCCTGCATGGAAGAGAATGAACTTGAAAATAGATAGATGTCAAAGCCCTCCACTTGCTACAGATACAGAAACTCTGACAGAAATGTCATCCCTATGTTTTAGGTTCAAACTACCAAAACAGAACTGCAAATGAAAATCAAAAGAAAGAAAGTTTGGATTAAAGCAGTACCAGGATGAGAACACAGTCCTCTGAAAACAGTATTTTTCCCCATGCTGGGTTTGGTTGTCACTTCGTCCAGGAGTGTGAATGACAGTGTGCACATAAATGGACTCCCTCAATTAACTACAAATCACTTTTATTCTTCATTTCCCACCATCACTATCAATCAATCTTCAGTACTTTCATCCTTCATTTACCATTCCCTAATGCACAAGCTGTAATTTTTCAAGTATTATGTTGTAGAATGAAAACTCTAGATCTTAATGGTTAGGCTTGTTTTTCAATCAATCCCTACAGTTTCAATTTTTGTTTTACTTATATTCATCAGTGGGGAGAGTTCCTGTGGGATATCATAAGACTGAACAATAATAGAATTTGTTTCTGCAAAGTCTAGCAAGCTAGCAAACAAGGTCTGGATGAACAATAACGGTCATAAGAAAACTATACAGATGCAAAAATGAGCAACAATATTTAAAATAATATGTGCAGAACATAATATGTCCCTGTTTAAAGATGACAGAACAATTAGTTTGTGCCATGACCTCAAAATGGCAACTGTAACACTGAACATCTTTGCAGTTTACAAATACTTGCTAAGAAACCTCTTTAATGCCAGAATAGTCTGGGTAATCTGAGAAGGAAGGGGAGAGAAGAAAAGGATTTTCTTATGTAATTCGTACCTCAGGCTTTCCCTGACTCTTACCTAACTTTCAACTCAGTGGCATCCAGAAAGTTTGTATGCTATACTCCCAAGATCCTCTCAGATTAAAAAATATGATTGTGAAGCTATAGAAAAGAAGAGAGAATAAGAACTAGCAGCTTCTATATTTAGTTTTGTGTGTGACAGTTAAGATTAAGTTTGGCAAACATTAACTGTCAACCAAACTTTCCTACCTACAATGCTATTCAAGAAAAATATTCTATCTCTGTATGTATCAAGCCATTTCAGCAAAAAATCACTGTCAGGAAATAAAACTCTAAATAAAAGTTATCTGTGTACATTAATTATTTACATTCACAAAGAGAAGGTTGTATTTTAAGGGAGCTTGCTGTTCAGTAATTGGGTAAAAGGCCTCTTCCTCCAACACACAAGAAGTACTTTTTTTCAACCCAACAGACTGCACACAAGACATAAATATTGCAAAGATACAAGTGGCTTCTTAGAAATTACACAAAGGAGCATTTTATGTATGCAAAGAACTGTATTACCTGGGATAAATTATTGGCAGTAAATTATGGGCTAAATTCAGAAAAACAGTGTTTGAATACTAAAATATTTCTATACATTGAAGTACTGGAAATTTTAAATTAAAGCATTGCTTTCCAGTGTTTGACTTAAATCAAGTGATCTAAACAAACAACAACAAAAAAAAAGGAACGAAAAAGGAAAATAACCAAAACTCTTTAATAATTGGAAAAATGAAGCTGGGTTGCTTGGTGTTTTTTGAGATTTTTAAGCAGAAACATTAAATTGGAGGCCTTCAGGCTCATTGCATTGGACTAAAATTTCATTACTTATACTTTCAGTATGACACATTAAAATTTTACCTGGGAAAAGGATGAATAAAAAGTAGGATGTTTCCCCTGAGGGTTGAAAAGCTGTGAACCAAAGCAGGTCAGATAGCCAAGTCAGAAATTCCCCTGCACTCAGTCCATGATTAAGTGATTAGAAGAGCAGAGTTCAGGCATGAAGAAAGCTCATTGTCAAGATCCTGTCCTAATCAGAGCTGCTCCCACGCTAGATTTTGAAGGAGTCTATGTTTAATGCACTGGACCAGCACCAAACAAAGACTATGTGCAAACAACCTATTTGTTTATGTAATCTTTCAAAACTCAAACGTATCACAAACATCTCAAACGGGCATTTTGGAGTGTTCATAGAGTAGTTTACCCCTAACTTGCAACATGTCCAACGCTGCAAAAGAAAGGATCAGTTCCTGAAAATGGTAGAGAATTAGAACTCCTGCAGAATCAGAAGAAATCCCTTCTATCATCCCACCTAGAACAGAGATCGCGTTCTCATTTTCATTGAACAGCAACCCTTTCCTCAGGAATATTCCTCTTCTTGAGGATTTCTAGTTAGATGGCTAAACCAGAACAAAAGTCTCTGAAATGAAGACAATCCACTTCTACCCCACCAAAAAAGAAGAAAAAGAGAAGTATCAGTGAGAACAATGAAAGCAGTCCTGTCTTTTAAGTTATGATTTTTTATTCACTTTATTCAGCCCTGTTTCCTAACTAGGTCTCAGCCACAGCACTCTGTGTCCTCAACAACAGGTTATTCAAGTTTATTCTTCCATATAAATCTAAATTAGACTAATCTCTACAATCTTCTGCAGTGCCCAGTACTACAGAAGTTGGATCCAGGACTATGGCTTTCCCCTCTGGAGCGCTGCTGTCATACAAACAGAATTTACCCCATCACTCCTTCCCATGTGCTCTACCTTTACACACAAGTTGGCTTTCCAGGTACAACTATCTATGATCAGTCCTGAAGCAATGAATGTCTATCTCACTACTTTATGTTAAAATATGCCTGACACTGTCTTGCAGGCCAGCATAAAAAAGACTTACAGCAGAAAGTAGTAATTTGACCTTGCATGACACTTCACAGCTTTCTACGATCTGGAAAATATTTTGATCTGTCAGGCAATATGCAACCCTCTGTCACCACATATGGGGAAACCTAGCTGGAGTTAATTTAAAGAGGATCAGGTGTGGCAATCAGCAGCTGGCAAAAATAACTTGATAGCCTCTGTGGTAATCACCTGTGGTGCACTTCGGGTTCCTTTCTTTGTGGCATGGTAGGAAAGCAGGTCAGACAGGAGAAAGGTTGTGATACTGCTTCAGAACTCAAGATTTTCAATAGAATTGCTCCTGGAAAAGGGCACATCCTTTAAAGGCAACAGAGTTGTTCCCTATCAACCAACAGATTTGCTCCTTGTATACACTGAGAAACTGGTTAAATTAGTTACAGAGAAAACTTTTAACTGCTTTAAAAGAGAACTGCTGTTAATGCTCCCAAGCAGCACAGTAAAGCACATCAGACAGAGCTTATCCTTCTGTGCTTGCTGATTCAAATGAGCCCATCTATTTGTACCAGCTACACTTCTACAAGCCTACTCAGGGTAGTGAGAGCTGCACAGCAGTTTCTGAGATTGCTCTAATCTTCAGAAATATGGCTTATGGTTACAAAGATACTGGAGGAGTAAAGAAAACCAGAAGGACTCTCAGGACAACTAGAACTGGTGGAGTCAGGATATTAAATATTCCAAAGTGAATTTATTTGAGGTTATAAATACATAATAAATACAGATGACCACCAGAGGCTGCAGGGATCAAATAATTTTAGAGGATCCAAGAGGAAACCATGAGTTACTGCAAAGTAATTGGGAAAAAAAAAAAAAAAGAAGAAGGAATGAAAAGCAGACATTAGTGTTGAAAACACCTCAGAACACAGACTGGAGAAGTTTTCTTCAGCATATACAGTTCAGAGGCTCCCTTAATGTAACGAGACATTTGACAAACAGAGGATGCAAACATGCAGTACAAATTGCCTTACTACACTGCCATTCAAAGCCTAATCTAGGGTGAGACTTTTTCCGTCCCACTACTAATGGCACATTTCAGAAACCTCTCACATACTAACTTTTTGATGGGTAAGGTAACTTTCACAATGAAAGAAAAAAATAGCATATTAGTTTCCACACATAAGCTCCCTCAGGGAATGTGACTGGCAAACCTTCCACTTTGTTACAAATTTTCTGTCTAAGACAAATTATATTCCATATGAAGTTGAAATTGAAACCATGTAGGGTTCTGAAGGTAGCTTTTCTTTTCCAGAACTTTGCTGTGGTCTAAGCTGTCCATCAAGGAAGGTGAGAGGGAAGATTTCTTTAAAGTAAACTGACTTTGAAAGAAGTATGTTTTGCCATTTGGCATTTAATTTAACTGTGTCTTGCTTCATTGTTGGGTTTTCTTTTGATTGTTTGGTGGGTTTTTTGTTGTGATTTAAATTTTAGACCTGCCAATCAAAAAAAAAAAGAGCAATTTCAAAAATCTGGTTTATCACTAGAACATAAATGAAACTGAGATTTTCTAGCTGCAAATATCATCATTCTATTCTGTGCCCTGTTGGTTTTCCTAATATTTCTTTTTTCATTGTATTAATGAAGAGGAAGTAAAATTTCAGGGCCAGAACTTGGTCCTACTAAATGTCAGGATTTAAATCAATGTGACATGAAGGGGGAAAAAGCACATTTGCAGGGTAGCAAGTCTTACTGCACATAGAAAATGATGCATATCCATTGAACAGGTCTTCACTTCAAAGCACTTTGAAACAAAACAAGAACACCTGCCTATGGAAGAGATGTTAAGACCTTCATAGTTCTGAATTGGTTTACTTTTTTCTAGGATTGGTGCCTTTCATACCACGCAACAGACCTGAGTATCTCAGATCTATAATTGTAGCTGGTAAAAAAATAGGTGAAAAGATGCTTTCCATCATAAAACACTTTTCTTTTTGATCTAATCAGTACACTGTTATTAGCTGTTCAGTATGAAGTGCTTTCTTTTCTTTCTTTTTTTTTTTTTTTCAATTCAAAAAGGCGTGTATTTTTTGTGGTATAATGGAAACTTTCCAGATGCCACCAATAAAATAAAAACCCTCAAAAGCCATTATATTTATGGAGACAAGAACTCTGCCAAGTGTGTGGCCACAGGGGATGCAGTCAGGCATTCCCCTGCTGGTAGAACACTGCTTTGTTTCCAAAGATCAAAGGCCCCTTTTACTGAGACAGGTCCTGTTAAGGTATCACTTTGCTAATAGCTTTCACAGGTTAAATGTTTTGCCTAATATTTAGGTTGTTCAATCCACTCTTTAAAAATACTGGCTTGGAACCTTGCAGGTGATGCCTGAACTGCTGAGTGTAGATTGTGCATATGATCTGAGCAACAGTTATTTACATGGAAGTTGAGGCCAAGTATAGGCCAGGATAAGGAAAAAAAAATAAAAAGTCCTAGCTTTGCATCCCAGCAGTGACCCACACACTCTTTACAATGGTTTAGATGTGCTTGGGTGACAGAAGAGGAAAGAGGGTAGCTAAGTGCTCACAGTTTACTGATGGCTGTACTGCTGGCTTGGAGGAGACGTGATTGCTGAAGAAGTGAGTGCCCACAGAATGGCAAAAGGGCACTCAGAATATGCCTGTACCAGGTAGGACTGATATATACCTGAGCTAGACAAAATATCATTGCCCTGAGAAAGATGAAAAACCACAGAGAAGTCACTGCCTGTGCCAGCATGCACTTCAATATGTTTTATTTGCCACAGTCTTCTCCTTCTCTCTATGATTTTTGGTTGCAAAAGTGTTTTCCCAAGTGATCTAAAACCTGCTATCCTAACCTTTGAAAGTGCAAAGTATTTTCTAGGCCTTTCTGAATGCATTCAGAACAAAGACCATTTCCTCAGGACAATTGCTAAAGCTGTTAGAAATAGTGGATTTGCAATAAAGGATTCAAAAACTGCGTGAAGAGTAGTGTGACATGAAATTATGAGTGTCCCTGTCCTGTGGGTCAGAGAATTTGCTTCCCAGCAGTACCATGCAAACATAAAGGCCCTAGTGAGTAGGTGACTGTATATTAGTCCTGGATTTAACCCTCATTACTGGCTGAACTTCTGCTTGATTCTGAGAATTACTTCTCGCTTCTTCTACTGGTTCATTCCGTGCTTCCTCAATTTCCAAAACATGCATTTTCTCATTGTATGCTCTATGTTACCTGGTTCACTACCTTTTTTTCCTGGTGCTCTAGCTGGTATGTATTATGCTTTAAAGTATTTGTATTAATACTGAGACCTTCAGGGCAGGAAGACTGCTCTGTTGCCAGAACATATCAACCACCCTGTTTGGAGGATAACCATCTCCCAGACAGAAAGGAAGATGTGCCTGTGTGTGGGGCACCAGCCAGCAATTGAGGGAAGTTATATGTAATGCCTGATTCTCTAGCATTCCCCTTGTGTTCTCCTTGCCAAATGTGACAGCTCCTCAACTTCAAAAGGGCAATGTTATTTATCTGCATCAAAGGTAGGAGAGGTGCAAAGAGGGACCAGGGACCGAAGCAGAGATGAACTAACTTCTGTGGCATTTGAACAACGCTCAGCTCAAGTTCTGAAATAGCCAGATTGTTATCAAAGAGAAAAATGGCCTAGGACCAAGATGCTTGATAGAAATAGATGTAGTTGAGAACTGTAAAATCTGTTTGATATATGAGGAGCTGTGTAATTTGACTCCTTTCTCTAAAACAGGATTTCTGAAATGTTGTGGAGAGACAAAAGGAATTATTTTGATAACAATGACTTCCCAGTGATGTAAGAGATGTCTGACCTGTACTGATTTTATGGCAACTGACATGGGGACTTTGAATGATTACTTTGCCCCACATAAGCATAATGTAATTCACTCTGCCTTAAGTCCATGATCTGAGGACACAGTGTACAAAATAAATAAAAAAATTTGTCTGAGACTGTCTTCCAGATGTTGATATGGGTGGTAAAGTGCATTAAAGCACTTCTCCATCAGATAAAGATAGATAAGTCCAGTATGACAATCTAAGTAGAGAGAGGTAATTGTCACTTTCTGACAAAAACAGACACATCTATCAAATATGATCTTTGTAAATACTATGGAAAATCAAAGTAATAGCTATGAAAAAGAACCAAAGAGCAATTTTCTTTAATACCACAGGATAGGCTTTTTTTCTGCAACTGTTGCATTATTGTGTAGCTATGAGACACTAATAATTGTAATGACAAATACATACAGATGGCTCTTACTTCCCTCTAAACTGATCCAAGGACTGAACTAGGATCACCTAGAAAGTGTATGAATACACATGCCATTAGAAAACAAGTTTCACTTACAGTCTTACTTAGGAATTCTCCCTCTAACCTCTGCAAATATTTAGGAAAAGCAAATTATATTAAGTGATTTTTTTTTTAGTATTACCAATTCTCAGTTCATTCTGAAGCACATGCAAGGTACAGTAAATATAAATGAAAAATTCTCTCTGATTTCTGTCATATAAACTTCCTGTGAACAAACTGAGCAGCAGTTGTGCTACTGCCATTATGCTCTAGGGGTGTAAACCAGGAAAAAAGGGTGTAACTAAAATAAGTGGAGCATTAAAAATAAAAAACAAAACCAACAAAAAATCCCCAACAGAAACAAAACAAACCATCACACACCAAAAAAAAAAAAAAACAACCCCCCCCCACAACTGGTTTGAAACCTCATTACACAAATTAGAACAAAAAAAAAAATAGCTCAAGGTACCTTGATATGCAGGTATCTACTGGCTCTTTTCTAAATTTTATACTCATATGTTGTATTACTGACCACAAGACACTTCGATTCTATAAGATTTCTTTTGGAGATGTCTGCTGGTTTGTGAAAGATCATCTCTGGAGTTGCCCTATACACAGGCAAATCCTGTTGCCTTCTTCTCAGCATTAAGGAACCTAACTTTCATGATCATATTTTGAAGAAAAAAGGTGCACACTCTTCTCTTGCTGTGTCCTACTTTTTGTTTTTAATATGCTGAGGGTTTTTTCTCTTCTCAGAGTGTGAGATTTTCAGCATGGACTGGATGACAAAAGATAAGTATGTTCCTTCCTCTGCCAAAGATCTGCTGCATGCTTAACAACTAGCCCTTCCATATCCCTACACAAACTCTGTACAAACAAACCAGATTTTAGGACCCTAAGCTATGGCCAGATTTCCTCGTGAGAATTAGCATTTTTAAAATACTGACTTGGAAATTAACTTCAGCCAATAAAATTTAATCTTCACTTTCCCAGATATTTGTGCACACTTCCAGAATATAGCAACATGTCTTCTCTGCACCCGCAGAAGCATATCCTCACTTGTGCAGAAAGAAGTACTTACTTCCAATATCTGGCCGCAGCTTTTTGTCATACTCCCTCAACAGCTTGTTTAGTATGAGAGTCACATCTGTGTCCTGTGTTTTTGGAGCTAAAACCCATTTTTGGTTAGTTGTTCCATCTTCATATTCATCCTCTTCAACCTTTGTAGAGCTGCAAAACAAATGAAACAAATAGATGTTATTATACATAATTAAAATATGACATTCTGCATAAAGCTCCACACTCATCTGAAGAAGTTTCAGGTATATCCCCTGGCTTTGAATCTACTCAGCCTTAGGCTGGTTTTGCAACAGGATGTTCCCATCAACAATTGTTGAGTATCTGTGGATAGGTCATGATTGACAATTGTTTAGAAATTGTCTTCTGAAAGTCTCCTCAAAAAGTTATACTCTAGGAGATAATGTAGCTAACAGAGTAGTATTTTATATCCTGTATTTTAATGAACCTACTCTGACTAGTTTACAATATACTTTTACAAGGAGCGAACATCTGCAGTATTATTTTATTAATACATCAAGACAACTGATTCATCTCTTGCACAAAGGCTAATAAGAGTATTAAAAATTCAGATCTGTTAATGCTTCCTGATCATTTTATCCTATTAATAAATTATTATATTCTCAGTGCCTGAATTTCAGAGTTTAATATATTATGAGGCTTAGAATTAAGAGCTCACTCCTTAAATTTGAGATGGATTATCACAAGCACACAAATACATTGCATAAATTAATCTGAATTTTCCTGCAGCTTTAATAACTTTTTTTAAAAAACAGTACTACACCAAGAGTTGCAACTTATTTCCTTTATAGGTGGATTATGTTTCTTCTAAGGGTATATTAATACAAAGGTGGTGAAACTACAGTTTGGCCAGAAAACACAGCTAGAGCTATTTTCACATAAGACTAATTTCATTTGTGCAGCTTTTTGTGCACAGACTTTAAAATGTTGATTTGAAGATGTATCTTTTGGTATCTTAGAAACCAAATCTCTTTGATGCCTCTCACAGGAGAAAATCTATGACAGACTGAGATGAAGTTATCAGGAGAAAAGATAACCTCAGTAGTGGAACCTATGGCAGGAATCATGTGTTGTTTCAACCTGCAATTGCCATGGGGATATGATGTCATTTTGCAACATTTTTACATAAATGTCAGTAATTATGTGAGGCACAAAGCAGTGGAGGATGAGAGGCACCAGCCTTGCTTGTTCACAGGATGTGCTACACACATCAGTGCAACTTTCTTTCTCTCCTTCTCCTTTTCTCCATAATGACACAAGTGTCTTTTAAAATACCTCAGATATCTAGAAGACTTGATAGACACTCTATGTGAACATAAAAAAAAAACTGATACAAATATAAAAATTTCATCATAGAGCATCGTCAACTCTCACATTGCTCAAAAACCACTATTTGAGAATTTAATGAACTTTAAACCGAAACTGCTCTACAGCCCATACATCCCTAAGGATTAACCATGAATCACTTAACACGACCTCACAATTTGCAATTGCTCTAGGCACAATTTCTATATAAAAATAATTTTTAAACCTAGACCCTGAGGATTTTCTACAGAGAACTCATATAACTGAGTTGTAAAAGTAGAGAAAACTTAGACGAAGTTTTGAATAGACAACCACTACTTCTCTGTTATTGAGCTGTATTTTCTAAAAACATTTTTTATATCTATAATTCACCCAATGAGCATTAAAAAAACTCAAGAGGATTTTGGGAGTTGTTTTTTTTTTATCAGATTCATGACAAGCCCTGTGTTTTAATACTGCTGTTGCAGAACCATTCTCAAAGGAGGCATCATCTCCAAACATACATGATTGCTATTTCCGAGCTGAAACTCTGCAGTGGTGCTGAATTGTTGATAGCAAAGAAGGACAAATCATATGTCTTTTTCTGCTGCAGCCACCACAACTTTACCACCTGTAAATGAGAACTGAGTTCAGGTAGTATCATGATTCCCATTTCAGGGAGATGCTGCTTTAAATAAGTCACCAACAAGAGTCTAACTAAGGACTGGCAGACCTTTTAGATCCCCTCACTCTAGCAGCTTCTTTCCTAGAAAATACCTCCAAATCATTTAAATCCCTACCTATCTTCTAGATTAAGATTGGAGGTGGGAGAGGTTTCACAGTGGATCAGACTAATACACTAGACACATATTTTTCAAGCTTTTTTTGCTTTCTCCCTTAAGAAGTTATTATTTAACTTCCATTGCTTGCCTCTACACAGTTAATCTCCTTCAAGGTACTTGAGGTTGCACTTTTCATCTGTAACCCTATTGGTGACTGCTAATTCCTATCATATTCCTGCAGTCCAGAGAAACAACTACAGAATGATGGCAAGCCAGTCTTAAACTGGGAAGGAAGAAAGGCACACACCTTCCCCCAACTCTTCACGGGCCACTAGTTTTGATTCTGCAAGGAGACAGAGAAGAGACTGTGCATAAAATGCAAGGGAAGAAATCTAGAAAAGTCTGAGAGGTTGTCAGGAAAGGGTGTATTTCCTGCAATAGGTGTATTCCACACTTGCTGTGGAGGCTGGCATTATGCATTCTCTAGCTCCTGTGGGGATTTAGGAGATAGACACCACTCAGGTATGGGGCAGGCTGCCAGGGAGGGGAGTGGAAGGTCTCTGAGCATGCCTGTAGCCTGGTTGGTGGCGGTTCCTACAGGGGGGAGCTGAGCTGACCCCTTTGCCTGGTTTATGCAGTGAAGGTGTACGATAGACTCAGACAACCAAAAGGACCGAAGTCCAAAAGGTCAGGGCTGAAGCTGCCGGCTGTGCCTCTCTGGCCTCTTAAGAGTGGATACCTGAGCCCCACCGGGGAGACCCTTCCCAGCCCTGAGGCGGGGACCAGGGGTTCACGCATCCCGCGACTCACCCTGTCCCTCCTCACGCCGGCCCCGCCCGCGGAGCCCCCGGGGGTGGCGCGGAGGGAAGCCGGGGCCACCAAGGGAGCCCGGGCAGCTCCAGTCGCCGTCCCACCTGGTGCCGGCAGCCGCCGGAGGGCGAAACTTTCTGCCGGGCCGGCTCAGGGACAGGGCCCTCACGGGCGACCTCCGGCTTCACGCGGGGCCGGGAAGGGACAGCAGCGGTGCCACCGCCCCGGGCGCACCGCGAAGCCAGGCGGGTCCCGGGATGGGAGCGGGGTAAACCGTGTTTGGGAAGAGAGCCCCGGCACGGCTCGGGAGAGATGGGGAGAGCCCGCTGTTCTTCCTGGGTGCCGAATATTGTGCAAACTCCAGCAAACGGGACTTCAGCCGTCCAGCCCCAGTGCAGAGAGGAGAGGGGCTGGAGGGAGGCGAGGGGAGCGCAGACTTACCAGGCGTGGAACACTGAGAGGAGGAAGAAAACCGGCAGGAGCTTAGTGGACATGGTCCGGACAGCGCTGGCCAGGTGAGAGGTGCGGCAGGATGAAGGAAACGTTGCAGAATGTTCACATGGAAGGGAGAATGAGGCAGTGAGGTGAAGGTCTAAGCCTCTCCTCCTCCGTATTCTCAGCTTTATACCCTGAAGAAAACACTCTGTTCCACAACGCCCCGAGAAGGGAGGGGGGAGGCGAGAGTGAAAAGAAAAAAAAAGAAGAAGCGGGACGAGGGGAAAATCCCCAGCAGAGAGGCTGCCAAGGCCAGGTATAAATCAGGCTCCGCGGGTGACAGGTGTTCAGCGGGCACCGAGCTGCGGCGCTCCCCTTTGCTGGCAGCCAGTTGCCGGGCGCAGCGGCGCGGCCTCGCTCGCTGCCCGGGCTGGCGCTGGCCGTGCCCCCGGGCGGTGCACAGCGCGGAGCAGCCCGGGCCCCGCCGGGCCGCGGGTGCCGCGGGGCGGGCCGGGCCGGGCCGGGCCGGGCGGGGGGCGGGCTGGGGCGGGGGGAAGGGGCGCACCTGCCCCCCCCCGCGGAGCGCCTGCCCGCAGCCAGCCCCGCAGCGCGGCACCGGAGCGCTGCCGGGGACCGCCCCGCATCGGAGAGCACCTCGTCCCCGCTCCCTGCCCAACAGGTACCCGCCTCGCCGGCAACTGGAGGAGCCGGGAAGTGAACCCTGCCCCCGCCCCAGCGGGCGCACACACACGCACACAAGAGAGGGGGAGCAGCAAACCCGGCAGCCGCAGTCAGCCAGCAGCCGGGACTTCTCCCCGACATCACCAGCCCGATGCCCCAGAAGGGGCGGCCGGTGCAAGGATCTCCCCGCTGTTTTGCGGGATGCCCTCACGCCCAAAGCCCGCAATCACTTGCCGAAAGCCCCCCCACCGCCCGGAACTGGAGATGCTCTCTTCAGACGGAGGGAGAGGGATCGGGCGCTGGTCTCGGGGTGATCGGAGCGGCGGGCATCCCGATGTACACACAGGCGCAGATCTATGTAATCGATGCGGCTACTTACACGGACAGATACACAAACGCAACGCAGTGTGTTTCTATATGCTTCTGTATCTAGGGGGATGTATGCAGAAGTTTGCATGCACTGTACGAATGCATGGATACACATTTATATGCACAAGGTATGCCAGAAAAATGTATACACGTAGAAGAGGTCTACACGATCCTGTAGACCAGTTTATATGGACTTCTGTGTATATTGTGAACTTTAGAGTAAATCAGGTTTTTCTGCTGTGAGAACTCGGAAATGAGACAACAGTCAAGTGTATTCAGGGCAAAAACAGTTTGGGTTTGGATAACTTTTGTCTTTCTACTACTACACTAGGAACAGCACAGATGTGATTTTTAGGGACTTCAATTCTCTTCAGGTGTGTGGAGCTTTGCCCTGGGCATCAGGGTAATTGGAATATTCCCCTTTGTTTTCAAAATGGGAAATGACAAAATTTCACTTACATAGTGGTAATTTGAAAACAAAAAACTCTGGCAGAGGTACAGCGAGTCACCGCTTTCCTGTAATTAGAAATCTTGGGAATATAAATCTGTTTCCTTTTCCCTTAGACATAATTTCCATGCTCTGGGGGAGTCGTTTTTAATTGTGACATTACATTAAAAAAATTCTGCTGGAAGATGCAATCTTGCTTTTAGAATTACTCCTACATGATGCCTAGAAGAGTTGGCTGTAGGGAGTTCTGTTCCCGATGTTAATTTTTGAAGGAACGAACCAGCTTAAGGAAAATCCGTTGTGAGCCAGGGAATTAATTCTCAGTTATTCACTTTAGGGGTTTTTTTTCAATCTTTCTGGTTTTGTTGGGTTTTTTATATCCACCCCAAGCGCCTCTTTACTAGATTATACTGCAGTTCTTTCGTGTTTACTTTGGCTAATTGCAGTTACCGTGACTTGCTGATAATGAATTGTTACAAGGCTTGTGCTCTTTTCCGCCACCTGCAGAGAAATGCGGGTGGAATCCAGGCCGCCTGCTGACCTGAGAAAATGAGGAAGGGAACGGACGGCGAAAGCTTGCGGGTTGCCTGGATTTCACCAGGAATAGCTATGCTGACAGTCAAGCAGCACCCCGATGGGCTGATGTGAAGTTTGCGGGAACACGGGCGGTGTGGGGCGGGCGGGAGCGGGGATGGGGCCAACAGGGGAGCGGCCGTCTCTCAGCGACCCGAGAAAGTCCCGCAGGCGCCGGTGAGTCCCGGCGGCACGGGGCTCCGGCACCGCCGCTCGGCGACAGCTTGCAGGCACTTGAAGGTTTCCTTAAGGCTGCTGATTGTGCAAACACCATTTGGGGCTCCGAGGTCGCGGTTCCCACGTCCCAGCTCGCAGCGCCCGCGCGTTTGGAAAGCAAGGACGGGAAGCGCCCGTCACGCAAGGAGGGGTCTCCCCTGCACTGGCCATATAGAAAAATGTGTGTATGCACACACACACTCAATTTGAATAAATAAAAGCTTAGCCCGGCCTCGGAGCCCAGCAGCGCGAACAGCTGGAGCGACGCCGCAGCATCGGAGAAGGGTCCGAGCTCTCCCGGGCCAGGGGAGTTCGCTTTGCCGGCAGCGGGAGGGGGCGGCTTGGGGCTGCCGTGCCTCTGCCACCGCCCGGGTGGGCGGCAGGACTGAGCCAAATGCTAGGTGGCAGAAAAGACCCGGAGGAGAGACACCCCGGCGGCGGTTTTCGAAGAGAAATGGCGAGCGCAGGTCCAGCTCCGCATCCCAGCTCTCGGCGGCCCTGCTCCGCGGAGACCCCCGGGCGGCAGGGGAGGGGGCCGGGGGTGGCTTCCCTGCAGCGGCGGCTCCGTCCGGCGCCGCGCCGCCCCTTCCCCGCCCGCCAGCCCCATCCCGCCCTCACCGCATCCTGCCGCGGTGGCGGGATCCTCTGGCGGCGGCGACGGGAAGCGCGAGGGATCGGGCCGGGTCCCCCATCCCGCGCTGCCTCCAGCCGGCGGCAGAGCTCTCGGTTACCCCTGCGCCGAGACCGTGCGCCGTGACCGGAGCTGTATGTGGCCATCGAGTCACTCAGACCTCGAGAAAGACCCTCACAAGTGTCCCCTCTTTCCCTGCAGAGTGTCAGAAATCCCCAAGGCTCGATCGGAGCAATATGGTTCTTTGATTATTGCCTCCTTCACCTCAGGCTGTAAGAAAAAAGAACACGTGATGTTTAAGGTTTTCTTTTTGTTGTCCTCGGTGAGCTATGTGTTAATGCCAAAGGGATACTTTAGCACCACTCTTCATTACGCCTCATGCCTCGGTCATTTCTGCTCCTCCTCTTCATAATCACTTGCTTTTATTCTACTTTTAAACACACTGCCTTTGCCGAGCCTTTTCAAACTGTGTATTCAGGTAAGGGTCATGATAATCCAGCACATGTTTTAACAAAAGAACATTTTATCATGCCCTGTAATGATAGTAAAATATTGATACTCTACAGCACAACAAAATGCATCCACATTTTAACTTACCTTTCATTGCATTTTCACAGAAGGCGACTATCTTTTCAACCTGAGGGATACCTTTGTGGTAGGTCTTGTGCAGTGGGGAAGTAGCTGTGCAGGGAGCTAGTTAGCACAAATAAGGGGGGAAATGCTGAGGAAGGGAATGGGATTCACGGATCAAATTCCTCACTTGCTAGAACTGGGGTCCCTGTCTCCAGCACTGAACAGTATGGGCACCTGAACTTTTCTGAGATTCAGTGTTGAAGGAGAGCCCTACTGGTGATTTTCCTGGCACCCCAGTGCTACCTATATACCACGAGAAGCACGGGAGGGAACTGGGGCTGCTCTGAGACAAAAAAGGAAAGGATCTGAAACCTGTCTCCTACAGCTCCTGGAGTCCTCCAGCTGAAGGCTTATTAGAGATTTCTAAGATGTTTGAGCCAGTTTATTCTTACTGAAGGTCTCTGTTGCTCCTGCTGGAGCCTTGAGGTAGGAAGTTGAGCCTCAGAGGTCCCGACACTTTCTGTGTGCCCTCAGTTCTATCCTTCAGCACAGGGCTCTCTGCTCTCTGGCTCATGGGCAGGATAGGGAGAATCCCTCCTGATGCTGCTGTGCTGCAGCTTTTCAGCAGCTCTGCGTAGACTTCTGGCAGAAGCATGGACATCCAGGGCAGGCAGGGCTGCTCTTCTGGGGCCAGACCACCCCTGAGCAGTTGTCCTGAGGTCATAAAAAACACCAGCCCACAGTGAATGAAGAACTGAGCCTGGATCCACTGAGGCCAAAACTGCCTTGGGTGGCTGGTTCCAACATTTATTATCATATATGTGATAAGTTATATGGGCGGGACTGCCCTCTGTGTAGTAATTTTCCTACCTACAAATCCAGCCTATCATTGTTGGTCCAGTCCATTCATAGTCCAATCTATCAGTATTTCTCAAAAACTCTCCAAATTCATCTAACTGAAATTAGTTAGTATCTTCAGTCAATATTCTTCCTTTTTACTTTGCTTGGCTAATTTAAGCAGCAACTTTTAAGAGACTATGTGAAAAGTGGTAATTGCTTTTGAGGATGGCACTGAAAAGGAAATAATGCATTACAGAATGGGACACTTGCACTTGAGTCTAAGTTAGGGGCAATCCTAGGAAGATCCTTCAGAAGTCCTTTGTGCTTCAAAAAATCTAACTTCCAATCTCCCTATCTTCTCAAAATTGAACAAATTGAACTATAACAACAGAGTGGAAGATGCAAAATTGGTAAAGTGAGGATGTCATCTGAGAGTCACCATACTTAAGTATTTGTAGGGACATAAAAACATATAAAAGATCAGAAAGAATTCGAGCAATTTTATCATTTCAGTGTCAATTCCAATCTGAGAAGCAAGGGTGTTAGGGGAAATAACATCCTTATTACAAAGAACTTTACCTCCAGATTAAAAAAACAAATAGCTGTGAAAGTGCTACATTTATCTTCTCTGCATGGAATGAATAGCAAAGCAGTTTCATTCATTTTTCTTCAAAGTTTAACTTAGATGTTGGGCAAGAATTTTTGAAAGATGAGATTATTTCATAAAATCATTACTTCCTCAGTTTTGTACGAGTATGTTCAGTTATTGTACAGAGGGCATATTCCATTTAGAAAAAAAGCAGAACACAAGATAACAGAAGAGGGTTCAGCTTTAAAAAATACATTGTTGCTTCCATTCATCCTTGAAGTAAGCTGGCACAGCTCAAATATCAGAAATTAAAAATCTCTTCCATTGTGTTTGACTTGTTCTTTTATTCCTAATGGGTGCAAGTAAGGAAATTTGGTAGCAGCCTGCACACACTTCCCCTACAGTGCTGAATTGCTGTAATTCACTTCTCAACTCTTTTTTCATTAGAGTATACACGAAAAACTCAGTGAGAAGTAATTCCTATTTATTACTCCCTTTGGCCATGACTAAGCTGTGAAGTAGCTGTGTCTTGCAGGGTCTCAGTTCACCCATGCTGGGGATAGTGATACAGCTCACTCCACTCCTGAAAGCCCAAGCTACTTCCAGGGGATATCAGAGGAGGTTGGCGCACATCCAGACACCACCCCAGCCTGGGGCAGGACAAGGTGTTCTGGTTCAGCCAGGACCTGGGAAATGCTTCTGTCTCCCACAGTTCAGATGCCATCTCAGTGAGCACTGATCTCCCACACACACAAACAGTTCCACCGACTGCGCAGAGATTTAAATTGTGAGGTAATGTGTAATGCGAGGCAGTAGCATTTAAGTATTCCAGCCTGGAGTCTACTGGCTTATTGAAGCATCCTCCAAACTATGGAACAACGCCTAGTGTTCATGCACAAGCCCATACTGCAGGTAGACCCATATTTCTTGAAGATGACTTTCCATGTAAGTAAAATAAATCAGATTTAGAGGTCCTTTCACTGAGTCCCACAATGGAGACCAGAAAATAATGCTGTCATACAGAGTAAGAGTCAGACTTGGGTGCAAGCAAATAAAACGAAATACAGAAACTCTCTGGGGCAGACTCCAGAATTGTCCTGGAGAAGATGCTACCCAAAGATGGCTCTGAGCTTCTCATTCACAAAACTCAGTCATGTAATTCTCCAAGTTTTTCACCTGGAATAGCCAAGGGACTTTAAAGTTTTGCCTTCCAATAAGCACTGCAATTTTTCACGGATTTTGCTCCCTGAAGGGCCAAAGAGATCCCCCAAGGGGATGATGAACAAGGAGGTGTGTGGCTGCTCAGAGACACACAGGAAGCCTACATGAAAACAAAGATCCACCTCCTCACCTTGGCTCAGGCTAGCACTGAATAGATGGGCGTGCCTCCTCCCTTGCTCCTGTTTATCAGCATCCAGTACCTGGCTCAGTCCCATGGCTTCTCCATTGCCCTCAAGAATTTGTGAATTTCTCATTCCACAGCATCAAACAAAAAGCTGCAAAAAGGAATAGATGTATGAGATTTTTTCTTGGTAATGTTTAGGAATGGAAAGGTTGAAGAGAAGACACAAAAGAAGCCAAACAACTCCCTAGTCCCAGACCAGACCCTCACCTCAAAGTGAAGCATGAATTCTCCACTCTGTCCCCAAAAGATCATGGGACTGTTGCTCCATAGTGAGATAGCACCTAATTCTGCAACAACTCGATTCACTGTCCTCACTCAAGACATGTCCCTTTCTGGGCAACAGAGAGGATATATCACGTGTGCACACGTGATTGAGTGTGTGCATGTGTGCTTTCCAGTTAATTTTTCAGCTTCTGTGGTGTGATTTTTGGTCTTTCGAAAATGATAACCAGTATAAGAATGACATTTTGCAATCAAATGTTATATGCATTTTTTATTTAAACATTAAGATTTAATTACAAAAGCTTCTGGAACAATTAAAGGATGCCAAGGAAGAAAGAGCTGAAAACTCAGACTTGCGTTTTTTCATTCATTGTGAAAGCAAAACACATTGTCAGCAGCAAGGAGTTTTATAGAAAAGTTTCTGATGGACAGTACAAAGACCTTTCTGCCAATATTGTCTCTGAAACACCTTGCTGTAGTGAAGCACATCTTTTTTTTCTGATCACACTTCCTAGTGTTGGCTGATTGGTTTTTGCAGTGGGAAACAAGTAATAATTATTGCAGAATTACTGTAATTCTTTTCTGTTAATCTCTGCTAATATAACACAGTCTTCTTCTTGGAAAAATGTCCAAACATAATTTACTTTACTCTGATTAAAATGTCTACTGCTGTTCTTAGAAGTTTTATTTGCACAAGTATGTTCCTAATCTATGTTAATTTCATGCAATATAATTCTTAAGTTTTGGAATAAATACTGAAAATCATTAGAGAGAATTCCTTGGAATGCAAAATCCAAACAAACTTTGTATTTTCATTTAAGGGCAAGATTCCATCATCTTTATTTACACAAGTAGCATCCTACTCCCTATGTTATTTTGCTGCAAGCTAGAGTCTCAAGCAGTGAAAATCATCATAGTGCCATTAGGATTTACTGCATTGTATTAAACTTCCAATGAAAATTGGGCTGAGCAGTTTTGTCTGTGGAATAATGCACTACCTGTAACTAGTAAAGGTTCTCAAACATAGCCCTACACTTAATAACTTGGCACATTTACAACTGGCGTTACTCAGTAACTTATCAGATGACAATAGTGGAGCTCTTCTGTAAAATATAGGTTAAGCCCATATTTGTATGACTGTACATCTGAAGTATAAAAACCACGATATGTAGTACACTTGAACAGTTAAAAAATATAACTTATTTTATTTGTAAACTATCAATGCAAGATACTCAGCAGCAAAGAAGCCATGTTCAATGTCTTCTGATCTTTTATAAAGATCCGTTGCTGTAAGTAATATAATCGTCTCCAAAACATCTGAGGTTACATGTAGAAACAATCAAGGCAATATTATTTGTACATATTATTAAACATGCAAAAAATTTCCTGAAGAATATTGCCCAAACGTAGAAAGTCATCTGGATCTCAAATTTTCCTTGGTAGCATCTGCTTTGTAAGTATGGCTCACATGTGGCTCCAGAGTACTTCAGTTTATTTTGGAGAATTGGCACCTTTAATAACAGGCTCCCTATTCAAATATGTGGCCCAGTAAACTAAGTTAAAAGTTCCAAACAGCACTGGAAAAATTATCCGGGACATTTTGTCAATCTTACTGATGCTGTTGTAAGTCTTTTTGCTTTCAGCAGGCTTTTCTTCTGCAGGCTTCACTGGAGCAGATGTAGTGTTTGAGATGACAGATGGGGCTGAGTCCTTTGGCATGTTTGGTGCAGGAGTCATCTTCCCAGTGCTGTAGGTATTAGTTGGCTTATTTCCCAGCAAGTTGCGCTCTTTTTTCTGCAGTGTAAAGAAAAAAATGTTATACCACAAGAACAGAAAGTGGAAACACATTCTCAAGTTACTGACACAGAAAGCTGAGCACCATAATCAAGCATGCTAGTAAATGCCTGTTGGCTATTCTGACTTTGTCTATCAAACAGATGTTTCTGCCTTGATTTTGTAGCCCTTACTCAGGTGAGACCTTCCCTGATGGAGAAAGCTGAGATTCACTGGCTGGACCCACATCCCACCTGGCATGTGCATTAGCAGCTTTTGTCAGTGAGATGTGGTCTTGCATCTGCAGAGGTTGCTGCCCCACAGACAGCTGACAAGATGTGAACCTCATTTCCCCAGCTGCTGCAAAGAGTGTGGGGAAGGGCTCATTGCCCCTGCCAGCTTGCCCTCTTTATAAGGCTCTTTTGGGATGCCTGTGGGAATGAGCTCTCTAGGAGATGGTTTACTAAGAGTCAGTCCTATCCCAAAAGTTCATTTCAGCATGAAACTCACAGGTTTTTGTTTTCACAGAACCAGTCTTTGGTTCATTTTTTCACTGTGGTGGGACCCCGACTCATGGAGCTCAGTGTGAGCTTTGTTATTTATTTAGGAGAGCACACAGGGAGGGCTCTGCAGAGATAAGTTTCATAGTGTATGTCTGCTATTATCAGAAGTCTAATCACTGAAATCCCATGCCCCATGTACTCAATGCCCAATGTGCTTCTGTAAACAGTCCTCTTCATATGGATGATAGAGACTGGTAGTTTATCTCCGTGAAGAGAAGGCACCATATTTCCTTGAAAATGTTTCTCTACAGGAAGGTAAAAGTATGTCACGAGGTAATTAAATACCTTTCTCACAAAGAAGCTGAAAATTGACCATTCAGTTATTTCAACTATGCTGAATACCTACTTTTTATTTTTGGTATTTAAAAAACATAAATTAAACACCTTGATTTTCGCAGCTTCCTGGGCTTTTTTGCCATCCCATGCCCAACTCCTCTTGGTGAAATAGTTGACTGTTGCAAATTCAATCAATGCAGAAAATACAAAGGCATAGCAAACAGCTATAAACCAGTCCATTGCAGTAGCATAGGCCACTTTTGGCAAAGAGTTACGGGCACTGATACTTAAGGTGGTCATGGTGAGGACTGTTGTTACTCCTGCAAAGAAAAAAAATAAGAGTCAGAGATCAGTTTGCTAACCCTTATGAGATCCCAAATGAGTTATGAGCAGGTCCCAATTCAGGAGGATACCTAAGAAGGCCACATGAAATCAATCAGTGTTTGCATACCACAGTTTGACAGAGAAAGAAAAAATGAAAGCCTTCATCCTCAGATGTTTTATTCTATGGAGTTCTGGTTAGTTCTAGATGTAGTGTATTTAAATAAGTATTTTTAGGGTAACATAAGCCCAGGGTTTATAACTGTTAGAGTGAAGTGGGATTACATATTTTGTTTTCTTATACAGAGATTGCATGTACGAAATTGCTGACTGTTACTGGTTTCCTTGACTGTAGCTCCTCCTTTCCCGTATGACAGTAAATGACAAAACAGCCCCTGCTTTCATCTGTAGAAAGATTTCCCCAAAAGCAAAAAACTTAACTCTCAGTTACAGCTTTGTAAACCTAGTGTCAGTGAAGTCAGCAAAGTGATGCTACTACCTGTATTCTCCCCATACAGCTTGCTGAGCTGATTTTTGAACAAAGCTGCCAACTGACTTCAGGAGGCTTGTACAGAAGAGTGACTCCTTTAAAATAGCTGAACAAAGTTTTACTTAGTAAACTGTTCCCACTCCCCTTGTTTTTATCTAGTAAAAATTTTGTATTTCATCAACCTTCACTTAAGAAAGTGCTTATTTTCTGCAATCTTCTAGTGATAAATCAAGTAATTTAATGACACCCTAAAGGTTTTTTCCGTAACAGTTTCTTCAGTAAATATACATTTTCTAAATGCAAAGTCATATTAATTTGTTTTACGGTAGTAGAGATAACTGTCACTAATTAACCTCTACATGGTTTTCCCAGATAAACATCCTACAATGAAGATAAACAAAATGTATTGAAGTGATATCTGCTTCAAATGCTTAGCTAGGGTATATATTAAATATGATAATCCATATATCTTTTCTAAACCATCCAGTATCCATCCAAGTGGAAAAATCCCAACACAAATCACATCAATTTGATTCTTCTTTCTTCTGTCCCTAACTTTCACATAACTGATTGACCAATTTCTATCATAACTTTACAAAAACAGTCCAGACAGGGCTTTTAAATTTGTTTTGAGTTTAAACCGGAAGAGAATGAGAAAACATTTACAACATCTCAAGCAGAAATAAACAGTAGTGAACTGTGGTTTTGTAACAGCAAATCACTTTCACAAGCCACAAAGATCCTACCTGTGTTCTAGGAGAAAGTGGGATACTCACCAAAGACAGTTCTAGCAGGGACAGATTCTCTGTTTAGCCAAAATGATACTTGCGATAAGATCACAGTCATAATGCAAGGAAGGTACGTTTGGATGACAAAATAACCAATTTTTCTTTTCAGATGAAAATGGGCTGTCATAATAGTATATTCACCTAGAAGAAGAAGAATGTGCATGTGAGTAAAATAAGGAAGGCTTACTGATTTAGGGACTGAAAGAGGCCAGCTCCAACCCCCATTTGAGGATACCACTCAGCCATTCTTAATTGCACGAAAAATGTCTGGATTTTTTCACTGTGAAAAACCAAGACTTGAGACAGAGATGCTGCTAGATCCTCATAGTCTTCACATCCAGTCTCCAAAGCAGAAGACAATGACTACTATTTCTATTACACGGAAAAGCTGCAGTCCTCCTAGGCACCTGGAATGTTGTGATGTTCACAGGCTTAAAAAATCTGGTGTGCTGGCACTGCCTCAACACTGTCTGGTTTTGACTCAGTCCTACAAACTCTCGTAGCATAGTAACAATTCAAACTCTCGTAGTGTAGTAACAATTAAGGCCCTCGACTCTTAGAAACCTGATTTAGCAGCAGGATTTAACCTCATTAGGGAAACTGTTATGGCCAAGCCATCAGTTTTCAAGAATGAAAATGTGTCCATACACTCCTTCTGCTCCACACTTCAGGGATTGGCAGTCCCAGCATCTTCTGCAAGAACTGCCACTTTGCACATGGATCCTGGGATGTCGTCCTGATCTGAGTACCCAAACTCTTCAGATTGCTGCACCAGGAAAAAAAAAATCCCTCTAGTGCATTCAATGTTCCTAGAATTTGGAACACTTTAGCCCTTAGAAAGATTATCTGTTTCTGGACAGATATTGTGTCCTGTCTTGTTCACCTGTGCAATGAATATTGTACTGCCTGCATGTAGCACTCCCTAAAACCTGCCACAGCAGTGCTAAATTCCATTTTTTTTCATATGTCAAATTCACAGCATTGCCTTAATATGCCTTTTATCGGCTTCTCTGAATTTCAATAAAAGCCTAAAAAAATGCACTCAAAAATCTACAGACCAGCTGTCACCTTCCCTAATGTTTCAGAAAAAATCAAACTTCAGCCAGTTCTTTCAGATTGTTCCTGGAAAACCATACAGTTGTTACTGAGGGCTATTCCTGGTGGTAACTGCTCCCTGGTTCTTTCAGAGTGTTTCTAGAAAATCAGGTAGTTGTTACTGAAGGCTATTCATGATGGTAACTGCTCCCAAATCCAGAATCTTGCTAGCTAAAAGCATGCTACTATTTGCCTAGGAAAAATAACAGTAAAAATAAAATGTAAGAATAAAAAACAATCCTCCCTTCAAGCCCTAACAGTTCTTCACTGATATCAAAGTAATTTAAAAGCATGCATCGTTCAGTTGGGTACTGATGAATCAGAGTAATGCCTGTTTTGAAATATATGTTGTCCTCCAAGAATAAAACAACTGTAGCTATAATCTCTGTTGCAAGACTTGACTGTTAGTCTCTATAGAACATACACAAAAGGAAAATACCTAACAGACTGATTCTGCCTTAAGTGAACAGCCTGAGTTGAGCTGTGGCCAGCATTACTAAGCTATTAGATTTGGCAGATTACTTCTAAGCGACAATATGGCTAATTAGCAGGGAACAGGTTTACAGTGAATGGGGTTTTGCAGGTATAGCTGCACTGATATACTATGCTACAGGAGCTCTGCTATTCTGCATCAAGTTTACAGACCTTGCTCATGCTGAGGATATTAGACAGAACGTGAAATAACACGGAAATACTTTAACTGACATCCTGCCCAAATCTTTATGTCTTTCTCTGGAGTCTGATTTTCTGGTGAAACGGTTCCCTGAGTGATGTGGAATGATGTGAAACTGGGGAGAAAACCCCTGCAAAGCAAAGCCTAATTCCCTTCTATTTGGTGCAATTTTGAACCAGGCCGAATATGCAGTGGTCTCAGAAGGAACCCCCCTTGCTCTTTATTTAGGAGTATTCAGTTTGTGGATTACCCATAAAATATGACAGGAGCAGCAGGGTCTGCCTGCCTGTAATCTGTTTCTCAGTTGCTACTGCACTGGGATGTGTTTGAGTCACAGTTTCCCTGCTCTCTACAGAGTGACAATGTGCATTATTGATTTTGACAGTATGCTCTGAGAGCTGGCATAAAAAAAAGAATCCACATAGCTTCAGAAGAGCAACAGGACCCTCTTTTTTTTCATTTTTAAAATACAGAAAGTGAATGCCTACATTCTGATGGCCCTCCACAGCTGATTTTTAGCTTACCATTTTCTTTAACCTATCAAAGCTCTTATCTCCACTGAAATAATCACAGCACCGTGATTTTGTACCTGCTCTTCTCCCAGACAATATATTCTTTGATTTACCATGCTGTCCTTTTCAAAGATGCCTATACTAGGAATACTTTCTCCAGGAGACTTGGGGCTTAAGAAAACCCCACAGCTTGGTTTTTAATGCCTTGGGACTGCTGCTTAAAGTAAAGCTAAAAGCTGCCTGAGTTAGCCTGTTGTTTATAGAACAAGATACTGGCTCTGTTGGAACAGCAAAGCTCCCTTTTACTTCTGTAAGGCCTCTGTTTATCCTTAGACCATGAGCTTTCTTGAGCAAGAGCTAATTTTTGTTATAGGTTAATGTAGCACTTAAAAGAGAATCCTGTTCCTGATGGGGTCCACTCATCACTGCAGAAAACAAATTATTGTTAGTAAACAAAAACAAATCTAGTTTCTAATGAAAAGCCCTAGAGCAGAAATGGCTGCACTTCTTCATGGAGCTGTGCTACTGTGCTGCTGCTGCTCTTAAGGGGCTTTTTATGCTTTAAAAGCTGCTACAGTATTTTTTGGTATCTAGTTGATGGAGTTCTGGACATCATGCTTACAGATTTTCCAGGATCTTACACATATTATTCCATTGCCATTATGCTGAGATTCAATTGAGTACTTTAAAGAGGCTAGACCAGCCCCCAGGCTTGTTTGTTTACTGGATATATCTGGACTCAGTTCTATCAATGGCTGCTCTGGCAAGATCCTGACATTATGTCTGTGATGCCACCTCCCTAACTATGCTGACATCCAGAATATTCTGGCCCATAAAAAATGCATGTTCCCTTTCATAGTGATACTGGGGAAAGATTCATCTCAAGAAAAAATCAGAATTATTTGGTTCAAAATGAAGAGCTGAATGATTCTTTTATTATTTAGGCTTTGGATATTACAGAGCTCAGGCTCCAGCTGGCAGTATATAAAAGAGTGGGTTTATGTTTTGTTTTGTGCCACTGCAGATCCTAAGTTAGCTATGAGAGATTCTGGGTATGGGGAACAGAACTGGGCAACCATTTGTGGAAAGCAGCAAGATCCACTTGGACTCAAATCTCATATCTGATTGTTTTCAATACTTTTACCACCAGGACATAACAGATGTTGGTTCTGTTGGAAGCAGTATGAGTAGTCAAATGTCTTTCTTTCAGGTGAATAACACTAGGGGATGTTAGCGCAAATAAACCCAAAAACCCCAAAAAAACGAACAGCCAAAAAAACTAACAGGTGGCACATGACAGAGCTGTTTTCTGTGGCATGGCTAAAATGTTCCAAATTTCAAGATTGGCTACAGAATTAGGAATGCCAGGGTATTTTTTTCTGAGAAACCAGCCAAACAGCAGCTTGCCTACAAAATCAAGAGTCCCAAGGAACTGGTACAGGTCTGGCACTTCCATTTAAAAAAAAACTAACTGCTAGAAAGAAGAGCATAAATCACCTATGACATACACAAACATTTCATCTATGCAGCTGCAAGGGCTGCATAGTTTGACTTGTGTGTCATACAAGGCACAAAAGATCCAAGCACTTGGATTATGCAATAGCTATTTGGTTTTTCTTTTTCACGTTCAACAATTCAATAGAAGGAAGAAATGCCTTCGATGGCCATTCGTAAGTAATGCTGATTACTGGCCTCCTACGAGCTTGATGAAGTCCAGAAAATCCATCGTTGACTGATGCTTTCCCTGTGCAAAATCGGATTTTTGTATTTTGCTAATCCCTGGTTACAATCTGTGTCCTGCTCTTTGTGATCCACCCTGCAATCAGAATCCAGTCAGCCCAGATGTAACCCAGGACATTAATATAAAATCTTGACGTTGGAAGCACAGCATTTATTAGCATAAATCTTAAATACGTGAGGGAAGTGTTTACTGTGCAGAAACTTTGGGATTTGTCTGAAGTGTTTCCTTTGGGCTGAGAAGCACAAGGAGCTTTCACAGGCAAAGCGGCAAACTGGAAGTGGCCTGGAGCTGACACACTGGAGCACTCGCTGCCTGGGCTGGATGGTTTTCTTGCTCTGAGGAGCAGGACGAAGTTGTAGGAGATGCTCCAGTGCATCCTTTGGATCTTTTTCTTGGCAACAATGAAGGCGAGAGGGGAGCTGCCATTCATTGCAGAAAACAACGCGGCTATGATGGTGAACTGGTAAGGAAAAAAGTGCCTTTACTCTTTAATGAGAGATAGTGTACTCATTCTTCTTCTGCAAAAGTGACCACTGTGTCTATATGTTTCTCTTGACTTTACAAACCTTTGCTTTAGCATCAGCTTTATGTCTCTGAAATGGGCAAGGGAGGGGGTGAATGTCTATAGGATGGAGATGGCAGTCAAATTTAGTGGCTGCCCAAGGCAAGCCTTTGCGTCCTTTCTGGAGCACAAAAGGCAAGCTCAGATGCTCCCTCTTTATTTTCCAGTTGGAGCACAAAGCTTTATGCATCTTCATGTTTCAGTTCAACTAACTTTGTCTGCAAGCGTACATGTACCTGTTTCCATGTCTCCTAAATTTCCTAAAGATAGTAAGAGGTCCTTCATTTAATCTATACTTTGTCCTCTGCAACTCTGCCCATCATTTTTCACCGGGGACACAGTGTATCACCAGCAGACCCTGCTGGGATATACTGCAGGAATTGCTCCCAGGCATGTTGCTGCAGGCTGCCCCTTTCCCCAACCCAAGCCCCTGGCACCCACCAGCAGTGGAAATCCCCCTTTTCCTCATGGCAGGCTGCTTCATTTCCACCTCTCCCCCCGCCCTTCGCTGGATGCCAGTAATGCTCTCCAGCCGAGTGCATTGTGTAACCTGGTTAAGCCCCCGTCCTACTGAGTGCACGTGATCCCTTGTCCTGGCCCCGACCCCCCCGGGAGTCCCCCCCCCACCAATGCACACCCAGGGCTGCCCTTGCGTGGGAGCCTTAAGAAGCAGGGGGGCATGGCTCACGTGGATGCCCGGCCTGGGATTAAAGCTTCTTTGTCTCCCTAATGCTGCCACATCTGGCGCCTCCGCTTGCAGCCCGAGAGGGAATGGGAATCCTCGGGGTTTGCACCTCCTCTCCGGCCACGTGGTCCCCCGGACACGCTGCAGAGCCATGCCACAGTCCCGTCCTCGCCCCCCCATCCCCTTCCCCCCGACGCGGTTTCATCAAGCAATCATTTTAAAGCGATGATTGAAACGGATCAAATGCGTGGGTGGTGTTCGCCTCCCAGGGTGGTTCCTCCCACGGGGAAATAAGCCAGCAATAGCGCTGGCAGCCTCAGCAAGGGCGATCGCCAAGAAACTGCGTGCAGCTTCTCTGGCACTCCTGTAAATAGCAGGAACTTGGATGTATCTTCAGCCACAGTCGTGCGATGTACCTCATAGCCAGCACATAACCCTCTCAGTGTTTAAATGCCTCTGCTAAGTGGCCCTGAACCTGCACAGGATCTCCCTAGCACTCCGCATCCCACAGATGCTTCCCTAGCCTTATTGCAAAATAACCAGAGCCTGTGAATCTCCCCTCCTGCTCCAGCTATCAGCAACCGTGGGATGGGAATATTCCCCCTACCTGTACTGGTGCTGATGTTTTCCGTTCCCACAGTTTGTCCCATCAGGTGGTACTGGTTAAGTCGTGAGCCATCTTCGGCCACTACCACAGATGTTGTGGTGCTGTTAGTCCACACATAGATCACTTCAGAATTGGGGTAAGCATCTGCCAACAAAGGGGAAAGAAGACAGTAAGGAGTAAAAACCACTGTGTAATATTTTAGTGGATCCTAAAATGATAATGACAGGGAGAGAGAAGAATGGAGGAGTGAGAGTGAATGGAGAAAAACAAATAAAGATTATATAATCATGATCCCGTATGCCCAGCTCAAAAAATATTAGGTTGAAGCCTTCTAATATAAGAGATGTGTGGGATGGTTTGTGAAAGGCTGGAACAGTGGAGGTATAAATATAATCCATCACAACCACTCAGTTTGGGAAAGAGCAACTCAGACCTATACTCACCTCACTAGTGGTTCCTAAACCCCATCAAGCTGCAAAAGGTATTTTGCTGAAGTTCCCCCTCAAAAGGACTCAGACACCTTGAATGCCAGGACAACAGGGACCTTCTGTGTCTTGTCCTGTCTCCAGGATAAAATTCTAAGTGATGCCATGTGCAAGTGCAGAGTCTGGTGTGTATGCACTAACTGGAATACGTATGTGTGGATGAGGGCACAGGCCTTGCATGTGGATACAGGAAGCTGGAATGTGTCTGCCTGTGCCTGTGATGCGGAAGAGCAGACACAGGATGCAGGGGTGAGAACGCCTGAAGGAGAGCTGGAATGGGGCAGGGAGCTGCAAGGAGAGGGTAGGTGTTTGTGCATAGCAGAGCAAATGGGTGGTGCTGTGGAAACACCTGCACAACCGCAGATATGTATGTGATTTCTCTCATGTTCATTTAGAAGTCCTAGGAATTAAATGTAGTCGCAGTACTGCCAACTCATTCCTTCCTCTATAATGCTGCTGTAACTTTAATGCCCTAACACCCAGAGTGGTGATAGTGTTATAACAGAACCTCAGTTTTCTTTTACAGACAGTCAATGCTGGGTTTAGTTTTTAAGCCGCCTCTGCAGATGGTCTCAAAAACCCCAGGAGTCGACTCGATATTTAATTATATTTTATTTAAGTAGCTCTCACACTTTTTAGAACTCCTCTATCATTGAAAGCAAAGGTCACATTCCTGCAACCATGTTACAGTAGGCTAGAGTACATTGTACTAAAATCTCTGGAAAGCAGGCAAGGCCTACTCTCCAAATGGAAGGTGAAAAGCAGGTAGGCTTCAAAGTGGTGTGAAGTCAAATATTAATATCTCACCTTCTGCACTTTTTAACTTGGAAGGTGGGAGTGCAGAATGTTTCTTTCTGGAAAAAACCTGACATCCTAGTTCAGGAGACAACATATGGTGGCTTTCCAGATCAGGACTTGAAAATCAAGGACAGCAGGCTAGGCTGAAGGATATGTACTCGCTCCATCGGATTGCATGTTTTGTTTGCTACAGCAAGTGAGTGGTCTTGGAAAGGTACAGCTCCATGGAGGACTTATAAAAAATTCACAGGCATTGGGTCACAGGCAGTGGGTCAACATGAGCTTCTGAGGCACTGAAAGTGCAAGAAATATGCTAAGGTGATCCCTGGATCTATACAACCAGGAATGTCAAGCAGAAAATGGGAAACGATCCCAGTTCAGGCTAAGAGCACACATGTGTAGCACGATGAACTTCACTTGAATGCTAGACCAGGTAGCAGGGAAGAAAGCAGCACCTTCTTTGCACTGTTATTAAAGTTACTGTGTCATATATGGGAGGCAGGACACTGGGCTAGGTACACCTTTGCTCTGACTGTGTATGGCTATTCATCCACATCTGAGAAAACACACAGAAATAATGAGGACAGAGAGGGGGAGAGTTCAAAAGAAGGTTACAAGCATCTCCAGGGACTGGAAAATAAGTTGTGATTTGATACTTTACCAGCTCAGCTTATTCAGCTCACTGACAAAAAGCTGAGACGTAGCTCAAGCTCTGAGTATAGATACTTGCATACAGGAATCTGAAACCAGGGTGAATCTCTTGGACTAATCACAAAAGTTGCCTTAAAGATGGTTCCAGGCAGGTTCAGACAGAGAACAGGGCAGAACTTTCTAACTGGGTAATTATACAATGGATAACTTCTGAGAAAAAAAAAAAAAAATGAACTACTGTCACTAGGAGGATAATGGTAATTTGAAATCTTTTTTTTGTCATGTATCTGACAGTTGCTGCTGTATCCAGGGCTGTAGCTGGTCCTGGGTTTGGAAGCTGAGGACCTACAAATTTTTCATCCTTTGTTAGCCATGCAGGACTGCCCACATGCCTTTCTTATGCTTGTATTTGTAGCTCTGCAGTAAAATTACTGTAATTACATGCCATGATCTGCTTTGAAAGGCTAAGAAGGAATGTCTTCCCTATTTCAAAATATTTGCATCACAAAAAGTAATGGAACTTCACCTTCCCTTTCAAGCTGAGATACTTCGTTATCTCTGAGATGACTACAAGTTCACAACGTGCTGTAAATAATTTCAAAGCCAGATCTGGAGCAGACAAGTGGGAGAGGATGGGTCCATTTTAAAAAATTACACAGAAACCCCTCCTTTTTTAAATGCTTCTCTCGTACATATGGTTCATGTGCTGAGATCCCCAGGGAATGTGGGATTTGTTTAGGTAGATTTGGGATTGTCAGAGAATTTGACAAAAAAAAAACCCCTCCAAATAACAGCATTGGATTTTTTTTTTTTTCTGGGATGATCTAGCTGCATCCCAACTCAGAACTTTCCTGTCTCTGCAACGATCCCAAACACAAGGATAATTGGGTTTGTCCTTGTTTCGTGATGATGACACACATTAATTCATCCTGACTAGATGCTTCCCAATGAGAGTACTGTAACCAAATTCACTCAAATTGCAATCACACAGGAACTTAGGCCTGTAAGGCTTAACAAGCGTTCAGACGCTTTGGTTCTCTGCTCTGCCTGGCCTGAGGGGAGGGGTGTCCAAAAATAATTCAGCATCTCCGCTGTGAATTGCAGCCTTAACTGGGTGCTAAAACGAATGCACTTGAACAGGGTTGGGGGCTCCTACACGGCAGAAGTCCGGCAGCTCTTCTCGTAAAATATCTGCAATTCAGACAGAGGCCACAAGGTGCCAAAACTCCAGATCTCACAGGTATGCCTAAGCAATACTTCACGAGGCTGTTTTCTTTTGAAACCATGTCAGGGAAGGGAGCTGCCCATCCCAGGTCAGCTGGTGAGAAGAGAGACCACTCAGGCAGGCAAGAAGAGCACAGCATGAGGCCAGCCCCTGCATGGGAGGAAGACTCTTGGCTGTAGGTCCCTTCTCACAGGATCTGTTGTGAGGCTACAAGACAGAGAGCTGTGTCACTGCTTGGCCAGGAATAGAGTATCCATGGGAGAAGGGATGCCCATCTAAAAAAAATTCTTGTGCAAGGGCAGGATGGTTATAGCCAGAGTGTTAAGACACAAGAGGATAACAGATGTGTTCCTGTGGAGGCCAACACAAACCATTGCAACCTGCAGTGATTTTACCTCCTCAGGAGAAGTCTGTCACCTTAGGAATAACATGAATTTACCCCAGTCTAGATATATTCTGTTGTGATGAATCACATATATGATATGATCCTCATCTCTCTTCCATGCAAATATAATAAAAGATGGTGTTTTAAGAAGCTCTATTATAAGATTTTTGACTTTGTGCCTCCTTTCCTTACTACATATCACGTTCTGACAGGAAAAAGCCACCCCATGCACTTTGGTGTGGGAGCTGACCATCTCTTTTCTGGTCATCTAGATAAACCTCCAGAGGGATAAGCCTGTGTACTTTTAACAGGTAGCTGTCTTCCTACTGCAAACCTTGTGCCATCTCTTCACAGAAGCCTGCAACTCCAGTTATCCCAAACTTGACAACCAGAAGCTCCAGCTCTGCGGCTGATGACCCCTGCAGTATAATTAGGCATAGTCATACTGAAAGCTGGAACTGTGGGTGTAGTCTAGAATGATGTTATTCTGCTATTGGGGTAGAAGTACTAATGGAGAGATGGTATTATTCACTGTCATACCAAATTTTGTAAAAACACTCATTCACTTAAGCAAAGCTTCCAGGAGATTGCCTACTAGCCATGCTTGCCGGAGCACTGAAGAACTTCAGGTCTTGTTTAGAGATATGAGAAAGGTTTATCAATAAAAGGAAATATGGAAATATGTCATCTCCTTTACATGACACACAGGGTGGGGATGTCTCCCAAAGGGTGATAGAAAAAGGTAGCAGCAGATCTGGGATAGCAAACTGAGAAAATGTTGCTGGTAGTTTTGCAAAAGCAAACTCAACTTCAAAGCCACTGCAAATCCAAGTGAGACTGCTTGGTGTTTATTCTACTTTAAGCAAGTGCATGTGTTCTGGATTTATGAATCCAAATAATTAATCTTGTG
This sequence comes from Corvus moneduloides, assembly GCF_009650955.1. Lineage (NCBI taxonomy): Eukaryota > Metazoa > Chordata > Aves > Passeriformes > Corvidae > Corvus > Corvus moneduloides. The sequence continues at coordinate 89,831,040 of NC_045477.1, forward strand.
TTCTTTACAATCATTTTTTTATCTTGTCAAAGAAAGGAGGAAGCCTCATTAAAGCATCCTTTCTCTTCTAAGCTAACTTCTTTGAAAAATAAAACAAAAGATAGCAGTTGAGATGAACAGCTAAAATTACAAAGTATAATGTTATTAAATGTGAGAAAATGACAACAGACATTTATTTCTCCTGGACAGTTGATAAATGGCTACAGGCTTATCACCTATCAGAATGATGAAAGAAATATCATCTTCTCTTATATATTTATTGATGAGCAGATCTATTTTTCTACATTCTAGCATCCAACATACACCACACAATATAAAAACAGTGAAGATGTGCCTTGCTCTTCTCCCACACTTGTCCTGCTCCTGTATGTCTGGCAAGGAAAGGCTGAAATGGCCTTTATTATGCCAGTGAACAGTGGGCAGGGGAGAGACCACAACCAGAGAGGAATTACATTAAGAAAAAGTCTAGCAAAGCACAGCAGTTAGTGAGTAAGACCTGGAGGATCCCAGACATTTGCCTTGGCATTGAGGACAGCCCTGTTTTCATTTGCAAATGAAACTGTGTGAGCAGTGCAGAATCCTCCCTTCCATTCCAAAAAGCAACTCGCAAGCAGGGAGTTTTCTCCTGCCACTGCCCCCACCACAGGGCAGTGGTGGCAGCTGTGGCTACTGAGAGATACTCTCCTTTTTCACTTTTCTTTCTCCTCCATATCTGAAAGAAACTCCAGGGAACAAAAAAAGTGGTGGTGGGGAAGAGTGTTTCTTGTCACCTTAAGTCAAATAAATCTAAATGTGGATGGATGAACCCAAACTTCGAGTCTATGGGACCCAGATGTATTTCTAGGACTGGTTTTTTTAAGCCGTAACCCCTGAAAAATATCACCACTGATATCTGCCAATAAGTTTTCATTCCTGCACTACAGGGCATAAAATAATTGAGAAACAAAGAATCCCTCTCCAAAACACCCCCTAAACCCTTTGAGAGACCTCACGGGAAGCATAAAGCAGTGCCTGTGTAGTTATGTTAAGACAGCCTGTGCAGCGTGTACGGGTGCCCATCCAGCACGCTTGAGGTACGTTCCACAATTAAACAGACCATCTATCCACAAGCCATGGCTGGAACTTTCCTTTCAGAACTATGCTAGTTGGCTGCTGAATTAACTTAAAGAGATACTGTAGAAAGATGACTTCTGGTTTGTTTTCTATTTTATCCGTTCCAATTGTGCAGTTACATTCTAAGCCTTTATTATTGTGACTTTTAGTACATGCCACAAGGATTGTCAGACTGCCTAATCTTGGGAGTATTCCTAATCCCTGTCAAAGCCTGTTGATTGGGGAAGATGCGCATAAATTGTCAGCTTTTTTAGAAATTCTAATTACGGTTTGAATACACATACAAATATCTATCTTATCTAACCATTAATGTATTTGACTCACTTAGAGGCTGTTATATAACTCACTAGTGATCCAGATTTACAGCCTCTCAGACTCCTGCAGGCTGCAAAACAGCCCTGCTACTAAGCCATCATGTACCAGCTTGAATTCTAAGAGTCAGGCTGGATTTCTTGTGGTTTGTGCATGAATACTTTGTAGCCCATTACAAAGCATCTGTCAACAGTTGTGCCTATGTGACTCAGGCCAGATTTGAGCTCCATCATTGGAATTTCCCATTAAAATGACTTTGTAAGAATGACTTGGTGTACAAATGAGATTATTCTATAGGAAGAGCAAATGAAAAAAAAAATCTACTAAAAATGCACTTTTAAATATAAAAATAACAAGACATGGTACTAAATATGCATGGTCTAGGTCTTGGGGGAAATAGCTTTTTATAAAAATAACATTTTAATGCAAAAAAGCAATTAAAATACTAAGAGAAATGTATTCACATATTAAATGATTAAGAGCCTAAAATAAAGACTTTGCCATAGTGTGATGAATTCTGCTGTTCTTGGGAGAATTTTAGGGTCATGGAAATTACTTTAGGGACCTGAAATCATTAGAATTGAGACTGATCATTTAAACTGGCATGAGTTTACAGCACATGGATAAACAGCATGCATGATTTTAAAAACACCACAGACAAGAAGTGTAATGTGTACGAATACGTGGGACTACAAATTCATGTAACACGGAGTCACAGAATGGCAGGGACTGGTGGATACCTCTGGTGGTCATCTGGTCCCACAGCCTGCTGAAGCAGGGACACCAAAAGCATTTTTTCCAGCACCATGTCCAGTCAGGTTTTTAATATCGCCACGATCTTCAAATATCTCTAGCCAACTGTCAACCTCTCTAGCCAACCTGTTCCAGTGTTCGGCCACTCCCACAGTAAAAGCATGTTTTCCTCTGTTCAGATGGAATTTGATGTTTTTTAATGCCCACTGGCAGAATAAGGCCCTTATTCTGCCAGTGGGTGCTGCTGAGCAGCACCCAGCCCCCTCTTCTTAATCTCTCAGTCCCTAACCCCTGCTATTTATATAGATGGATTAGGACCCTCTGAACCTTCCCTTCTCCACGCCGAACAGTCCAAGATCTCAGTCTCCCCTCATAGTAGAGATGCTCCAGCCTTTCAATGGCCCTTCATTGTGGCCCTGTATCAGACTCTCTCCACTAAGTCTATATTTTTCTTGCATTGGGCAGCTCAGATTGGACATGCACTCAGAATGGCTCCAGATGTGAGTAGAAGTTAAATTCTCAGAATGAAACTTTTTTGGAATGACACAGTATCATTGTCTGTGACAAAAGAGGGCATCCAAGGAGGAAATTATTCATGAAAACTGATGAAACTCGTGGGCATATTCATGAAAAATTATAGGACACCACTGGCTGTGAAACAGGCAGTAGAAAGTCCAGTCATACTAAAATGTTTATTTCTGTCCTCCCTGGATTTAAAATAAAAATAATATTTTGTAACATAAGTAGTATTCTATATGTTTTCCTGATACAGTTTTATTCGATCTTCTTGTCACATTCTGCAGGAAATAGTATAGGATGTGCCAGACAGGTCTCAAGAGACTTCATTACTAAGCAACACTAATATACTCTACTGATCATTGCTAAAAAAATAAAGCCGAAAGTTAGATCAAAATGATGCTGTTTCAGAATATAATTTATAAGTCACCCCTCAGGAAAAGGTGGGAATAGAAATGTGGCTGGGAAATGAAATGGAAGCACAGACTATACGCACAAGGTGGTGAAACACACGGAACTGAAGATGTCTGTCAAATTCATTTTGAGACACACAGTTTTGCAAAAGCCATTTTCTTTGGCTTTTCTAAGCAAGAAATCAGGTGGAAGGTCCTACGTAATTTTAGAAGTTCCAGTTAATGGAAGAAAAGTCTAAATATGACCTGACTTTGAGGTCAAAAATATAAAGCAAAGGAAAAAAAACCCAAACTGAAAGCAACTGTGATTTTGGAGGTGGGATTCATTATTAGCATAGGCAAGTCTGCTGACTGCTTTAATACAATAAATTGACTGTTTGCAAGTTGGTACACTAAATCACAGTCATATTGATGATGGATGTAACACAAATACTAATGAATAGTGTTGTCCTAGTAATTCAGTCAGGCACAGCACAGGATGCTATTGCAGCATTTAAGAAGAGCCCTGAGCTAGGAGCTGTGCAGAGTAACACAGAATGTCTCCTAAGAATGACAACCAGTGACAGTAGCTCTTTCCTGCCCCATCATGCTCACCCATACCATGGGGGAGCAATAAGAGGGATGCATTTATTTCCCAAGCATTGGGATTGCAACTGGGAGTGACTACTTGCTGTGAAATCTGACACATAAGCATTAAAAACCAGGCAAGGCACACTGAACTGAGCTGTGTGTTTTGGGACTGCAGGTTCTCAAGGCTCCATTCAGAAGAAAAAAAAAAAAGTACCAAAGAAAATGTTTTTCCATGGTGCAGCCTGGAGTATGCCAAACAGCAAGCAGATGTGTAGGTGTAGACAACTAAATTCTGCCACTCGTGTTGTGGGATGCCTGCCATGAGCTGACTGAAAGAGGTGTCTAAACAGGGTGTGCTGTTACTCATCCAGTGCTCCAAGGTACCAGCAGCATCAGGTCATCCGCCCAGGGTTTCTACTTCCATCTGAGAGCTCTTGTTAGGGAGTGTTATGCCTTCCTTCTTTTTCCTCATCCCGTTTCTTCCTCTCACTGCGGTCAGTAGTTGTAATACAACCTCTTTCTTTATTTTCAGGTTTAGTGGCAGCTGTCTCAGTCTAGAACTAATCTGAGAACTGATTTTACATGAAATTTAATGGTGGCTACACAATTGCATTTCATATGGCACTTGTCAAAATCTGGTGTGCCAGCCTCTGATGCTTTTTTTCCCCCTGTAATGACTGGTATAAATATTCCCTGTAAGAGGACTAGAGCAACAGAACAGTAGGATGTGCTGGGATGATATTTTAAATGCTAAATATCCTAGGAACGTTTCTGACCTTATGTTGGTCTTTCTAGGCCAGGCATGTGGTAATTCCAAACCAGCCAGCCAATTTGAGTGCTGTACTAACATTTAATGAACTTTGAATTTACCATCACAATATTTGGCACGTATATTAACTGCTTCATTAGGAAAAACAGCATGGTTATGAGGATGATGTTAAGACATTTAATTTACTTTTTGCAAGGCAAACAAAAGTATCCTCCAAAGTGTGGCTGCTACCATTACTCACTTTCCATAGTACCTTTACAAAGATTAAGCACCTTTGCTTAATCTTGATTGCAGTGGTCCCCTCATTTTGCAAGGTGCCACTTAATATCAGCAAAGCTAACACAACCAGCTCTGTAGGAGTGTCACTGGAGTTTCTTTTGAGAAATGCAGAGTGAATTTTAGAAAATACTCCAATTGATCTTTTTGTGGAGGGTGCCTTCACAAACATGGTATTTTTGGCCACATGTAACATCATAGAATGAAACTGTTACCTCACTGTAATCTACAGACATTCTTCTCATCCACTTAAGTGGCATCAGGGACTCAGCTATTGTAGTTAGTGTATTTGCTGAGCTTACCATTCAAAGGACCCTCACTTGTAAATTTGTACGGCCTGAAACCAGCTGAGAGTGATTGGAACTACCCACAGAGCTAAATATATACCTCTGTTTTTGAATCCTATCCCTTAATGAAGACATTTACAAATCTCAGAAGTACTGCTACATTAATAACACTGTGTGAATGTGTAATCAATAGGTATGTGGAGATAACAGGCTGAAATGTTATTATTCAAACACTTTAATACTGCCTTGAAATTGCAATCACAAGAACTTATTCCCTATGCCAAAGGTGCAGTCATCTAAACCTCAGAAGATGGATTATAGACCTCTGTTGTGGGGCACAGTGCAGCCCTGTATTTCAGAGAAGGGGATAAAATCTCCCCAGCCTCAGTGATGGATACAAGGAGCCTCTCTCAGGCGAGCTGTTGCTGACCAGAGGCACTGCCATTCTGCCTGCTCTCTGCTAGAGTACCCAGGCACACATCCTCTCTTTGGGAACTGTCACCTCCTAGCCCCTCTGGAGACCCAGATCCAAAGGTGCTCACAATCTCATTTTCTCTGTGCACAAATAAAACATCTTCTTTATAGCCATCAACTGACCTATTTTAGGGGGAGATTAACCTGAGCCTAAAAATATCTACTCCTCTCCCCTAAGATGGTGAGAGCAATCAGCTCAGCTGTATATATTTATCCTACAAAAATAAAAATGTAGGAGGGAGGAATCCCAGGTTTGCTGACATATTTAGCTCTGGGATGTTTTCAGCAAAATGGCTGGCTGCTAGCACAGGCTTGCCATGAGGAGACTTCCAGTGGCAGTGATGGCGAAGGGGGAAAAAACAGAAGGCTTATTAGGCTTTCCTTCTTCCCAGTCCTCTTTGCTTCTCGTTTCTTCATGGGGGACAACATGAAACAACTGTTTCCTTTGAAGAAGCTTGCTGCGCTGGGACTGCAGCAGCACTAGATGACAGCTTGGACTAGCTTGGCTCTCTGTGCAGGAGAGTAGGCTAATGTGGGATCCAGCAATTTAGGTAGAAGACTTCCTGACCCACCAGAGACTGAAGTGTCATAAAGGAGCTGCCAGACTAGAAACTGAAATCCAAGTTTGAGCAGTGTCTTGTAGATTTTTTCCTCCCCCAAAAACCGTAGGCAAGTAATTTTGTCATTAATGTACTGCAGTAGCACTGGGAAGCTCTAATTGAACCTAGGGACCCATAACGACAGAGGCAATAAAAGCAAGTAATGAACCACTCTGTCTTTGCTCAGAAGAGACTGTAATTGCTCTTTGCTTCCTTTATGCCCACCTGCAAAATGCAGGCAGCAGAGACCTACCAACCTCACACAGGGATCATAAGAATGAGTTCAGAAATGTTTATGAAATGCTTACAAGCCATGGAAACAGCCACCTTAGAAAATAAGAGACATTAAAAACCTGGCTTGTAAAGCAGTGGAGCAGTAACTACCCATTTGTCACATTTACAAATAATATCCCATTTACCAGTGGTACAGACCCATGATCCATGGCTGGCAACTGTAAGCCTGGCGCTGCCTTTTGGGGCATTATGAGACCAGCAATGTCTTTGCAGGTTTGCACCCAAAGGCCATTTGAAAGCTTAAGCATATTAAGCAGTCCTTGTGTGTTGTTTTCTATTGCTGACAACTCAAATTGATTCCCTGTAATCAGGCAGTTGTGCAGCCTTTAAATTTAGGCTGTAATCTCCAGAGTGGGAAACATGTGCTGATGTTTGTACCATCAGCAAAGCACCCCGGATCTCCACACGGCTCCGCCACAATCCTGTCTAGACCGCTTTCACGTGAGATAAAAACACCACTGCTGAGTATCTCCGCACCAACTCCTACCCCTGCCTGAACTTTTGTTTCCTTGAGCTCAAAACCACCACCAGTCAAACTTTTCTTCCCCAAAAAACGAGTATGTGAGTCACCTCATGATGAGGAGGCTGCTCCCAGGGCAGGTGGAGTGCCGGCTTTCAGTGCTGGCTGCTCAAGGGACTCTTTGCAGCTGCTCCAAAAGCTGCTGCTGGCACCCCCAGGAAGCGCTCCTTACCTATCCAAAAAAAGGGGCTTCATTAAGGGTGATTCTACCAGCGTGGAGACTGCTCTGGGCTGGGAGGGACTCAAACCCTTGACCACTGCACGTCAGCAGATTTTGCAGCCTTCGCTCAGCGCTGGCTGCAAGAGAGATGGGGAAGACAACAGCTTTTGTTCTTTCTGACCTCCCTTTTTCCCTCTGTTATGAAGCTAAGAGGGAAAAACTCACTGGCTTCTAAGCAGTGGGTGACCAGAAGTAGGCAGTGATTGACCCAGAGCTGGGCACTGTTCCACGGGAAAGCCATCACACAGCCAGGGGGCTGGGCTGCTGTTTTAATGTATTTTAAAAATTATCTCAGTGCAGACATACAGTAACCATGTATATATGACAAAATCTTTGAAAAGTTAAATAGTGACAGTGACTGCAAGCGCTTGAAGGATATACCAACAGTTTCTGCAGCCCTTTCTAGGAAGTCCTGGATGTGTGTCACTGTAATGGGTGAAGAAAAACTGACTGATCTGATCATTTCAGAGAGCCCTTTTCCCTTTTGTCAAACTAAAAGGTAGACTTCTATGGCAAACCTGCCAGACAAGTGGTAAGTTATGGTCATACTCATTTGCAAGTTCTGATGCAGACTGTTCTGGGGCCCCATAACAACAGCTGCTGCAGAAACCCACCACATGGTCCAGGCCCAGAACCCTGTGTTTTAATTTCTATGTAGATTCCTGTTAAGAAATCTTCTTAGATCTCTGGAATGCTTGAATATTACAGTATCTTCTTTTATGCACCACTGCTGATGAATTTCCTGCCCTTTGGGTGCTCTTGGCCGCATTGCTCCAACCTGATTGTGGGACTCAATGCAAGGATGAAGGTACTGGCAGCACTAACTGCCCAAAATGCTGGACTAAAGAAGCTATATTGCTATACATGCATATCTGAAATGACTACAGGCTATGATGCAACACCTGTGAGAAGGCTTAAGTATCTGTTGTTATAATCCACTGTACCCAATGCAGAAGAAACAGCACAGTTCATACAAGATGCTTGAAGAAATAGTAGTCATCTCTATACTGAAGAGCCCTACTGACTTTCATTGAGATCCTTTGAAAAATGGGACTTCCAGCAGAAATAGCTAAAATAATCACTAGGAGAGATACAAAAGCTCACCACCAATATAATGCAACACTTAACTAATCTACAGCAGTGACTGTTTCTTCAGAACAAAGAATGGGTTTGTATTTCTGAGCTAGTAATGCAGAGAAAAATGAACTTCTGAGTTGCTCTGACTGGGGTATAATACACTTACCTACATCTGAGATAGTACGGCAGAAAAATAAGAACTTCTAAAATATGCTTCATCTCATCCTTAGGCAGGTATCAAAAGTAATTCTAATGAACCTCACTGCAGAAGTACTTATTTCTTTCAGTGGCCATAGAGGGACTCTAGACAACTAACTGGGCCATATTTTTCTATCTGAAATTGTCACAGATCAGTCTCATCTGTTCCCTAGAGCTTTGCTGTCAATACAAGTTTTGATATTGGCCAAAACCCTGTGCTCATTCTGCACTAAAAGATTTAATTTTTTAAACAACACGATCCCACAACAAGTCATCTGTCCATGATTCCAAGGAAAACAGAGGCAAAGAACAGCAATACTATTAGGTGGTCTCCACCCCCTCCATTCATTCTAAGGGTTGTACAGAAAATTAGTTCAGGCTAGATGCCTGTGCTTTAATAGCTAGCTATACTTAAGTAGAACTACAGCAATGGTCCAAGACAGTTGTCTACATTGCTTTTTTGATGCTGTCACAAGCATGTCTTTCATTGTGTCTGGAGATCTAGCTTCTAAACAGCTAAAAATTAGGGGAAAAGTATGCCGACTAAAGAGGTGGTTGGTACCTGGGGTTCATATAGGGTTGAAGGAGAGAGATGAAAAATACATCAAATGTCTTAAAAGTATTTAGTATTAGTATTCACCTAACTTCACATTATTTTAGTCATTCAACATCCACTGCAATGGAGCTGTCTAAGGAAGCAGTGATAAACCTTAGGAAAAGGTAAGAGGAGATACTACCTCAGTGAGCAGACCACCACCAAACCTATCCATTCCGTATTAGCTGACTTCTGCCTTAAACTGCAAAATCAAAACTTAGTCTTGAACTTGGCTGCTCAGTATTTCACAGAGGACCTCCCTGGCTCTCTCCACGTGTCCTTTCAAAAGGAGGGCACTAACACATTCCAGCAGAGTCAACAAGCTGTGCTGTCTCTGCTCTCAGGAATAGATTCAGGGAGCCTCTTCCATCCAGCTGTAGGGACAAGTAACAGAAAAGCTCTGCCTCTACGTATGAGACTGCAGTTCCAGCTGTCCCTGAGAGCAACCTATGAAAAGCTTTGTAAGAGCTATTTCCACTTTTCAAAGTCTCTTAAAATTAACATTTCTCTTTATTTATTATTCATTTAATTATATTCATATACAAGACTTTTACACACAGGTTTTGAGAGGCCAAATACATTCTTTATCACATTTTACTAAACCAGAATTAAAGTCTGTTTAGAAAGACACTGTTTTCAAGTTCTCCCTCCATACTTGCAGTTTTCCTGCAGCTGTTGCAGGTGCTAATGGGGAAAAGTACAAAATCAAGAAAAAATCCTTTAGGAGCATTCACCTCAGTGCCTTCCCTGCATTGTAAGGAAATATCAGGGAAATTTTCTTAAAATAACTTTTTTTTTGGAGAAATTTCTCAGTGGCTACAAGTGAATGGATAGTTTGTGAACAGTGAGTGCCTTAATGTTCAGTGTTGCAATAAAATCCTGGTATATTGGTGAAGTTACTGTCTCCTCATTACTCTGACTTCACCATGCGTATTAGAGAAAAATAATTTGAGCATATCTCCTGCTACAGAAATAGCCTGTGGACCTTCCTTCATCAAAAGTCATACTGTGACTTAGTTTGAGGTGTAAAAAGGAAGATGTACATAAGCTATGTTAGCTACTATCTCCAGACACTACAGATTGTTTCCTAACCAACAGCTGGCAAGCTCACTGGTTGATCAACAGTGATCAACCTTCGCCATCTTCATGGCCGATTTAAAATTCATCAGGAATAAACACAAGACCTCTTTTTCCTGTGCTCATGTGCTTGGGGATCTCATTATTTTCAGAATATTCATTAAACTCCCTACTTACTCTAAAAATAGTATGGGGTGTTTTTTTTGCTGCTGAGTGACTAGTGGGCAGCTGCTTCATGTATTTATCCATTCCACAATACAAGATCTGGTAACTCCATGTACTCAGGTACTGTGTCTTCAAGAGACAGCTGTCATAAATAGACACGACCTTACAGTATTTGACATTGTCAAAGTGCCAGTTAACAGCAATTAACTAATTCATCCTCAGGGCAACTCCATGAGCTAGGTAACACTGATATAATTAACACAGTAAAATGAGATTTAGGAGTTAAGTCAGTTGCCTGGGCAGAGGCCTTCATGGTCTAGTGGATTAGACATCTGCCTCTCCAACCAAAGAAGTTGAGTCTGATCCTTTTTCTGACATTGATTTTCTGCATGACCTTAGGGAAAGTCAATTAACTTCTCTGTTTCAGCTGCCCTAGAGATGATGCTTACCTACCTGGTGACACATGGGCATTTGGAAACTGTGCTAAATTATACTCTTAATGTATTCTTAGGAACTGTCAGTGGAAGAGGTGAAACATTAAAGCTAGGAAGCTTTAATGTCCTTGCTATTTTATCTAATTCTTCCTCCTCATACCAGAAATAGGCTGGGGGTAAGATAGAACTTCTTGGTTTAAGTGCTTGCTCCTAGTGAAACTGCTTCTGGCATCAGGAATTTTCATCACATCCTGTTTGACCAACAGAGTTATTTAGAGTACAGATCAGCACTAGAATTGCAATGGAAAGCTATTTTAAATTTGGCCATTGAATAGAACAGCACCCTTCCCATGCTACCATGAGGTAATGAACAGACTGTCACAGCCACCCTCATCAAGCACCCTGGATTCAAAGGGAGCAGAGCCTGCTGCAGAGACCCTCGAGCCTGTGCTTACGCATCATCCCCAGTTCCCTCTAAACGAGACTTCTGCAGGATAATTTCGACAGGCATCCTGACCCCTAGCAGGGATGCAATCCCACAGGAAAAGTACCTGCATACATGTACCTCCTGGAGAAGACCCACCTGATCTTGCCATCTTGGAGTAGTGGGGAGCAGTACTTAAGAGAAGGACAACTAAAACCTGCTTTGTTCAGTTCATTAGGAGCTGTCCCCGAACTTCTGTCCTTTTCATGACGTGCCATAGAGTATTAAAAAATACCACCCCTGTAGTGGGCATTTGAACTGCCCAGCAGGTATCTAGGCTGCTGGCATGCACAGGTAACTTTATATCATATTTTGTGTATTTGACCGGGCTTTTAATTCTTTCTACAAAATATTCTGTTGCTACATATAATGCTTCCTAGCCCATAAAATCTCCCACAATTCTAATGTAGCAAGAAGCCTGTCAAATGGGACATAAGAATTCAACATTTACCTTTATTTCTGTAAGCAAGATTAATTCTTCTTCTCTTTCATAATGAAGGAAACATCAGGCACTTTTTGCCTCTTGCTTGCTGAATTATAGCAAACATAGTGAACACTCATGCAGCCAGAAAATTAATAACCTGCTCCTGCCTCTGCTGCAACACTGATCACTTCTCAGCATCCTTTCTGCTGCATCTTTTCTGCCGTGAGCCAGCTCTTTCGTTTCGCTGCCCTGCTCTCTTCACCCTCAGACTGGTTAGCACCAGTTTCTTCTCTACCCTCCCAGCTCCACTGATTATGTGTTTAACATTTACTTTGATGCTATTCCTTGAGGCTTTTCAAAAAAAACCTTTTTGGAAAGAAGACCGTTAAAAATGAAACCCTTTGGGGAAAGACAGTGAGGAAAGCTAAAGCAGAAAGGGTATGTGCTTGTGCATCATATTCCCCTGTAGGCTTTGTCTTGCTGCAAGCCTGGAGATGACTCAATGCAAACCCCTACTGCTGTAAATAGGGAATAAATATTGTCCCCTCGTAAGATACACCTGGACTATTTCAATAAACCCTGATTTACTGGCTGCTACTTGTACAAACATATGCATATTAAATCCCAGTAAATTACTAGGGAGCTGTAAGATCAGTAATGCAGATATTCCCAAGGCTGAAAGATTGTCTATAGCTTGTCCCTATCACTTTTTGGAGAGGCCGATGGTGTGGCTAGCACGGACCAAATGGTTCCATGTCTACACAGTGTGAAAGAACTTAAAGGTGACTTGTAATACCTTATAAAAGTATTCTCAGATTTTATTCTGAGAATGGCAAGGAGCATAAACTAAAACTCTATTCATCCCTCACAGGCCTAAAATGTAAGCCTTTAGTGCTGGCTTTGAGACAGATTAAAATTACCTGTGTGATAAGACGTGATTAACATGTAACACATTTGGCACTAGCAGGACATGTAATTATATTCAGACAGATTACTGGGCACTCCTTCTAAGCATTTGTAGCTTGTAATGTTATCTCATGCACTCACATGTTTGACTGGGATGCCTTTTTTTTTTGTTTTTGTCATACTAGGTGGAGAGTTAGAACCTGTACCTTACTGCATCTAATCTACTAATACATGGAAACATCCATTTAACTTTAAGGTTGAGCTTCAGATCTCTGCTGCATCAGGCTCTTCATTTAAATATGTATCTTTTAGTATTATATTACATATTTTGCAAGATTTCATAAAACAATGGAACAGTTTTGTAATCTAGACTAGAGATCAACAGATGTAACTTCATCTATTGATAGAGTAAAGGATATGTAATTCCAGGAAGGATAACTTCTTTTTCTTTTTTCTTTGTCTTATTAATTCTTTCCATATATATGAATATATATTAGTATATTAATTATTTAATCTTTATTTAATTATATATATAATTATATATTAGCATATATTAATTCTTTCCCTGTATATAAACAATTACAGTTTTCTGTGAGATGTTTTTCCATTTTCAAGTTTGGAATTAAATGGGTGATTTGCATACACATTTCTTTAAGTAGAGTGTAAAGGTGTACAGACGTTCAGATTTATACTGGCTTTGCTGTAAATTAATGCTGCTGAAGTCAATGAACACACTTGAACCTGTAGTGACCTTGTAAAATACTGGTGGCTATTTGGATGAAACAGAATCTATCTGGATTGGAAGAGGGAAAGGAAATCAGTTCATCATAAGTTTGGTAATGCGGTAATAGTTACTGTAAACAGTGTTTTTACTTCTTAGTACAATCACTAGAAGACAATGTATAGTCAGTATTAAATCAGGGCAGATACAGATGATAAAGGCAAATCTTAATCTTGCTAGGATTAGTGACCCTAAATTGATACAGCTGAAAAACATTGCAAAATGCTGAAGTTAGGTGGCTTCAGGGGCTAGCAAAATGCCTTGCCTGGTAATTACCAAAAGTCATCAGAGACAATGATTGCACCTGGAAACTCTGATTTGATTACCAAAGAAAAGAAAATCTACTGTAGTAGCCTCATTTGTAGTTTAATTAAGAGCTTTGTTTTTAAATATAACCATCTGATTCCCTGGGGTTATTTTTGAAGTAAGCTTCTGGCAAGGCAGCAGTGTGGTGGATTAGAGGCTTGGAATTGAGGCAAAATCATCATTCAGCATACAGTTTAGAATAATGTGTGCATATATACAAATACATGTGTATGAAATATCATGTAACAGGATACAGGACTGGATTTATTAAAGCCAAATGGAAAGATATTTACTCTTTTAATATTCTAGATCTCTTTTAATATATGTGATGCAGATATTGCACTGCAGTCTGATTCATGTAAATACCATAATAATTGCACATCAATCTGATCAGTCTACTGAAAGCTCTGTTTTACTACAAATGTAAAACCAAGTTATCAATTTAGCTGTCTGCATCTAGAACTCCATCTAACAGTGGCTGTTATGCTTGATGTGGATATATAAGACATATCACCCATCAACTCACCGTTTATCATGGAGTATGCAGGCATGAGTTGAAAAGCAGTAAGTCAAGATAAAGCAGTTATGGAAAAGGAGCAGCAGGGTAGAAGCAAGGGGGGCAGAATGGGTGAATGCTAAAGAACCGTGTGAAAAAGGGAGGGCTGGGGAGGAGGGTGAAAGATCTGTACAAGACGTGTCTGAACATAAGAAGCCAGAAAACAGTATTTTTCTAGTTCTTATTCCAGAAGAGAACTTACAGCTTCCAAATTTTAATGGGCAAGCATGTGCATCCATGGGGAAATCTTCAAGCTGCATGGGACATTCAGCAGAGATGGTCAATCTGTGGGGGAGTAAAAAGAAAACACATCATTTTTTTTACCCTGCGCTTTCCCTTTAGGGCCCTCACTGCAATACATGAATGCTGACACAAGCACGCTTTTCCTGACGGCTCCTTGCTCCTGTTGAAATCACAGCACCCCCTGTTAAACTGAATGTGAGATAAGCCAGGTGGACCACTCTGTGTGCATGCCTGAGGCCTTATCTAGTAACCCTAGACACATGAAATGATTTTATTTATGTAGGCTGTCCTCATAAGGTCATTCTTTCTTATTAGTACATGAAGAAACTCCTGTGATGGAGCTTCTGCCATGTACCTTATACTTACCTGCTCTCTGTACATACTACAACTGGGCTAGGAATTTGACTCCTGGGTATAGCACTGTTACAGACATAAAGAATCATTGACTTTATATGTAGATGTAACTATTTAAATCCATAAAATAGATATTTATAAATAAAAGTATAAATATATTTATAAAGTATAATATAACTAATTATAGCTATATATAAAGTTATATATAATCAAGGACATATATGTACCACTTTATATAGCACTACAGTTAACTTCTGTGGAAATCACATGGTATTGGGATAGTCCATTTCAGTTCAACACTCTGTTAATTACCTGGCATCTTGTCAGGCAAAAACAACAGGGTCATCTTCCCCAGCATACTGCCTAGGGAAGCAATTCTATCCTGGACTCCCCAGCCACTATGTGGAAATACTTCATCTAGACTGGACATAGGGTAGGAAAGGAAAAGCCCATAGGCAAATATAGATGTGTCCCATGGATGTTCTGCATGATTGACAGATCAAGCTGAAGACTAAGAAAAGTCTGAGGTAAATTTCTGAGCAGTGCAATATCAGTTATATTGATATCAAATATCTCAAGAGAGCCAAAACTTGCTTCTAGCACAAGGAGAATCTGTTTTGTTTATGCCATTTTGATATTTGTGTAATATAGATAGTTTGCTTAGGATATTGAGGATGAAAATCTCATTTTACAGTATGAATACCTTTATGGCTTTCTCATTTTATGCTGTTATTCCACCTCAGAGGCAACCGACCAGAGACATCCAAAGCTTTAGAGACTGCCTGGTGCTGGGGTGGCACAGGGCTCTGCTGGAGGGCAGCCCAGTTCCTAACCAAACTGTTGCTTGAGGAGTGAAAATCTCCAAAGAAATTCACAACACCCTACTACCAGCATGCAAAAGTACACTTTCCTATCACTACAGCAACATGGAGCCATATATACTAGCTAGATATAGTCACCACTTCCCATCAGCAACCCAGAATGCCCCAAGAACTTCTATCCAAAGGGATCGTAAGGGGTAACAATCTGTCTCTGTACAGATGGCACAGTGTTCAGCCAGTCCAGTTCAATACAACACAGTGATGCTTTGCCAGGGCACTACAGCTACACAGACAAACTGGGGGAAATGCCTCCATTCTGCTAACTGGAGCTGCACCAGTGGCTGAAAATAGCAAAATAAGCAGAGAAAATGCGATAGTATCATTGGCTGGATATCATATTCTGAGGATGAGATGGGGAACAGGAAGAGAAAAAGGCAAACTGCACACAGTGATAGAAAATATAAAGATAATATGCCACAGAAATAAAAAAGAAATCCAGTTCAGAACAGAGATAATTTACCATTTGGTAAGAACAGACAGGAGGCTGCAATATAGAAAAGAAATTGCTGAGGCCTGAGATACCTGCACTTAAACAAAACTGTTCTTGAACTTTATTTTTGTAAAAGCTATTTTAAGATCACTCAGATATGGAGTTGTCTGCAGTGGAGACTGCCCCTGGGCATCAAAGCCAGCAAAGCCGAAGTTACCAAGGGTGGTGTGTAGATGAATTTAACAAGCTGGTTCCAGTAGTATTCTGCGCAGAAGTTCCACCCTTTTCACAAAAATCACTCTAGTGGGAACTTGAAAGCAAGGCTGCCATCCCTCCAATGCATCATTGTATTTTTCATGTTAAGCACTGCAAATTTAATTTTCTTAATAAATTCAGAAACCTTGCTCCAAGAGCCCGTAAGAAAGCGGCGTTTTGCTGCAGTCCATCTCCTGTCTCTTTGTCTACCAACAGTTTAAGCATGTCATTTCAGAGCCTGACAACATTTTAATATACACACTTGTCATCTGCAAACATCGAAGGAGGGGATGCCTGTATCCATCTTACAAAGACAACAGGTGTAGAATCAGGAAGTGAAGGAATATTCAATGCAGAATTATGCATAAGACCTTCTGTTTCATCTTGCTCTCTTATGAATTGTATCCTGCTGCCTGCATCTCTGGAAATAACCCTTGTGTGTAATGAGGAAGGTCACAGACATTCATCAACTATAAATGTGGAAGAGAAGTAAAGATGAGTTGCACAGAGACTGTGACCTAGTGGAATTTAATTAAGTCCCTCTAGAAATTATTTTTGCTTGTCTTAAATAAAAGGGTAGCAGATAAGGCTGGAGGGCATCTTGCTGCCACTACCTGACTCAGAAGCCACAAAGACTATTGTGGTGCCAGGGCTACTCCTCTGTCCCCTCTGAATTCCTCCTCCAGCAAAAGGCAGAATATCCCTTAAAAGGGTGATGCCTGCTGCCGTCTTCTGGGTCTAGCCTGGGGATAGGGACAATCAAGTTTAGGAGCTGTTAATGTGCTTGGGGACAGCCTTTCCTTTCATTATCACGAATTCTTTGGATAAAAAAGTTCCTTTTGCTCTCTATCAATGATACCTGCATGCTTCTTTCCTTTTCCCGTGCCTCTATCCTAGGACCACTCCTAGTCTGGCCATCTTGAACAAATTAACTAGCTCTACTTATTTGTTACATGCTATTAAGAACTACATAGTTGAGTCTCTTAGATGATTTCAAAGTGCTCAGTGAACACTCTCCTAGAAACCTCTTACAAAAGTGTGCATTACCCAAGGTTTTTGAAGTGTCTTGTAATGGCCAATGTGGCAAAAACTTGACAGAAAACCCGTAAGAAAACTTGACTGTGGGTTCTGATTCACAGCACAAATGTCACCACCCTGAATTTCTGTAGGTGCTCTGTGCCCAACAGGAATTGGTTTTCATAACTATGTGAGGACCTGAAAAACAAAGCCACTCAACTGACTCCTGGTTCAAAGAGACTGGATTTTCTACTGCATACAGAAACAAAAGTAGCACAGCATACATCTACACACTGAGGGTGGAAGCATGGGTCGCTGCATACAGATTTGCTCTGAGATGCAGAGTACAAACTATATATTCAGATTGTAGCTCCAGGAGTCACAAGGAAATTGGTATCTGGGTCTACTCCTTCAAATATCACCTGCAGTGATATTTGCACACTTTGACTTCTAACATTGTGATAAAGCTTAGGTACCCTTTGTAAACTCTAGTTTATGTCACTGATAATTACACAGCCCTTGGTCACAGCCAGCATGGCTTCATGGCTTCATGCTTATCAAACCTGATTTCCTTTTGTGACAAGGTAACCCACCCAGTTGATCAAGGGAAGCCAGCTGATGTAATCTTTTTGGATTTCAGTAAAACTTTTGCTACTGTCTCTCACAGTATCCTTCTGGACAGAATGTCCAGCACACAGCTGGATAGACACATCATGGGATGGGTGAGCAACTGGCTCACGGG
Source organism: Corvus moneduloides (assembly GCF_009650955.1). Classification (NCBI taxonomy): domain Eukaryota; kingdom Metazoa; phylum Chordata; class Aves; order Passeriformes; family Corvidae; genus Corvus; species Corvus moneduloides. The sequence continues at coordinate 89,849,081 of NC_045477.1, forward strand.
TCAGGCAGAAAGGGTTACAGTGAATAGGGTGACATGAGACTGGTGACCTGTCACTAGTGGGGTTCTGCAGGGCTCTACCTTAGGTCCTGTGCTCTTCAACATCTTCATAAAGGGCTTGGATGCAGGACTGGAAGGGATACTGAGCAGGTTCACGGACAATACAAAACTGGGAGCAGCTGTTGCCTCCCTCAAAGACAGGGAGGCCCTGCAGAGAGACTTCAACAAATCAGAGGGCTGAGCAATCACCTACAGTATGAAGTTCAACAAGTGAAAGTGCCAGATTCTGCACCTGGGATGGGGCAGAATGTATGGACAGACTGAGGAATGAGATGCTGGAAAGCAGCACCATGGAAAGGGACCTGGAGGTCCTGATCAAGTTGAACATGAGCCATCAGTGTGCCCTGGCAGCCAGGAGGGCCAACTACGTCCTGGGGAGCATCAGGCACAGCATCACCAACCAGGCAAGGGAGGGGATTGTCCTGCTCTGCTCTGCACTGGGGTGGCCTCACCTTGAATATTGTGTGTAGTTTTGAGTGCTGCAATGTAAGAAAGATATTAAAATATTAGAGAGCATCCAAAGGAGGGCAACAAAGATGGTGAAGGGCCTTGAGGGATTGCCATATGAGGAGTGGCTGAGGGGAGACCTCATTGCAGCCTACAACTTCCTTGTGAGGGGAAGAGGAGGGGCAGGCATTGATCTCTTCACTGTGGTGACCAGTGACAGGACCCAAGGGATTGGCCTGAAGCTGTGTCCGGGGAGGTTCAGGTTGGATATTAGGAAAAGGTTCTTCACTCAGAGGGTGGTTGGGCACTGGAACAGCTCCTCAGGGAAGTGGTCACAACACCAGCCTGACAGAGCTCAAGAAGCGTTTGGACACATGGTGTGATTCTTGGGGATGGTCCCATGCAGGGACTTGGAGTTGGACTTGATGATCCTTGTGGGTCCGTTTCAACCTAGCATATTCTGTAATTACAACAAAATTACTCCCAGTTTGCATTTATTTAAAGAAAAGAAAGGAGGCCTGGGCACACATACTTGAAAGGGCCTTTGCCTAATCCTTTTAATATGGTGACTCCAGAATGATCTTGCTGTGCCTAGTGCAGCACAGTTATCTGAGCTAGAGACAGTCCCCAAACCAGGATTCTTCTGTCACAGCACACACACTGCTCAAAAGGCAGTTCTTCCCAAGAGAAGCATTTAAAAGCTTCCCTCCTCCACCATCATTCTGTCTTAATAAAAGCCCTATGGGATTAGTTTCACTCAAAAAGAGTCTATGACAAGATTATAAGCAGCTGTTAAAGGTCCTTTGCAATAGGAGGATGAAACTCTGATTTTATTGAAAATAATGGTAAAATTCTCCCTGACTTGAATGGGGCCACTATTCACCCAAAAAATGTAACAAACCCTGATTATAGTTGCCAATTTATTAATGACAGAATTTTGTTTTCATAATGCTCCAAATACACTGCTATCCAAGTGTTAATCAACCAACAAAATGCTATTGTGTACCTTAGCTATCTGGAAAAAAAAAGTTAGGTCTACAAATTATTTAATCTGTCACCTATAATTGTACATGAAAGCTTTATCAGAGCTTCATTATGTATAGCCTTTACTTTAAGAACATAAAGTGTTACTGACATTCTGTTTCAAGACACATAAAACAAATATCCATCGAAGAAAAGCACAATTCAAGCAGCAAGACTTGTTCACTTCAGAAAGTCACCTTCAACCATTTCCACTGGGGAATTAGGCATGACAATGCTTTCAAGAGATTGTTCCTTTATAGCAAGCAGGAAAAGAAGGAGGTGTTAAAGTCAAGATGTGGCAAGGAAATAAATTCAGATATTAGGGAGGCAGACATTTGCAGTAAGTGTGCTTCACGGTAAGGTGAGAAACCCTCAGCAGAAGTCCCCGAGACCAAAGACACCCTGTTCTGCAAGACCCTGTTTTAGGGCGCTGCAGAGACCCCCCCAGCTGTTCCCGTGATCGCCTCAATGCAAGGAGCATCTGCTCCTACTTGTGGGAAAAGAGGGGGGACTGAGCATCTTTCTCCTACCCTGTAAGTGCAGAAAACACTTTCTGATGTATTATCTGCGGCTGCCAGGCAGGAGGTGAGGGCAGTCACCTGCCCGAGGAGCCCACAGACAGCTGCAAAACTTGCTTTTACTTATCAGCTACTAACTTTAATATGAAAACAAATTAAAACAGAGAGCTCTAGAATGAGAGGGGAGCAGAAAGGCAGAGTCACCAGTAGCTTTTGGGAGAACTTAATTCAAGATAAATGTTGAATAATAAGAGTTACAAGCGAAAGGGACACAGGGAAACTTTTGTTGGCGCTAAGGTGCTGTGGCCAGAGAGATAAAAAGCTTTTCTGCCTATTTGCTCTAATCCCCAAACCAGCTCCATCTTCTTAGTTATTTATTTCTGTGCACTACCCTTACCCCTGCTTAAAGGGAGCATTTAAATACTGTGCTTTGACCCCACTTGTGTTGGCAACCAATACCTCCTGTGGGGCTTAGGTGAGCCCAAGTGCCCTTCCCAGCATGAGACCAGCCATTTTCCTTAATAAAAGGCAAAATATTTGCTTGAAACTCATCTTAAACTTACCTCAACCTATCTCCCCAACATGCCAAAAAAGAGTTAAGTGGATCCAGCCTTTAGCCACACTATATCCCACTCCAGTGGGCATGTTGGCTCCCTGAGAAGGTCAGGGTTGGACCAGATCCTTTTCAGGAGCCAGCTCCAGGAGAAGCTTCCCTGGGTATCTGCTCCAGCACGACCTCGGCAGAACGATTTGAGCCCTTGTGGTACCTCCAGTATGCACGCTGACACACATGGGGTCAGGAGAATTACAGAGTTGATGGTTTGGGTTGTTTTTTTCAAACTGTGAACACATGGTTAGGTTTGTGAAATTACTCATTTGACCTTGACTGATGACACAACTATTCAGCTGTTTTCCCACTGTGATGTCTTGGGAACACTTCAATAACCAAACTTTTACTTCTTTCAAAGGGCTTTAAACCAAGACTTGTTTCAGGCCCCAGCACAGTAAGTGTATAGTCCAGGGAATTGATGTCTCCCTGTGTTCCTTAAGTAAATATAACGTGCCAATATAAGCATATATAATATATTGCATATATATATATATGCATATATAAGCGTATGTATACACACACAGAGACAGACATATATATATATGAAGACCTTTCTTGGTTCTGAAGCACTTGCTATACAGTGCTAACAAACCCTATTGGTGGTAGTGGGTTACAGAACACCATAGAGAAGTATTAGAATGGGGACAGATGTTCACTCATGGTAACACAATGGCTGTAAGAGTCACCCTGACACCTGCCCCTGGCTGGGTGATTGTCTGCAGCCTGGCTCGGGGAGAGAGAAGTAATTATTCTTAGTAACTCAAATACTTCTTTGCTCATGAATTTCCATCACTCTGTTGAAAAAAAGCCAAAATACAGATCCAGGGCCTTGATCTGCATGTCCACATGGGATGTGAAGACAGTTCACCACCGCTTCCTACTTACAAACACTCATTTCTTTGAAATACGCCATATAAAGCGAACAGAGAACAGAAAGTAAAGCTAAGACTAGAGTGAGGTGGTCTGCAGAAATTTCTGTCTTAGCCCATTTTTCCTTCATAACCACTCTGCCAAGAACACTACCATGTCCCGACTTTCCTGTGATGCTGAGATGTGCTATCTTTATTGGACACTGAAATGTCCTTTAAAATGCTACAGGGAAGGGCCTATGGAAGACTAAGAGCTCCAGTTGTTGATGCTTCTCGGAGCTGTGAATACATAATTTAGATGCATGGCGTACTTGACAGCAAAACTCTCATTTTAAGCAACTAAAATCCTCAGCATAGCTTCTGCTGAAGTGTGAAACAAGACTTTATTCGCCTAGATTAACTGTGCTGAACTAAGTTTTTGTGAGATGATCTGAGGTGGACAGAATTGATCTCGAAAGCTGTGCCACTACTGGAATGACCTCCCTGCATGTGGAGTACCTTGACATACCCAATGCATACTCTTAGACAGGGGCAGGGGAGGTGTTCCGCCTCCAGACACAGGAAAACCAGAAAAAGGCAGTGATATAACCAATGGGACACACAAATTATATGATACGGATTTGGGAGGTTACAGAAAGAATCGCAAAGCAGACGTTTATAGTAGAGGTAATACCTTTCATTCTACAGTACTTATTTTAAGTGCATAAAACCAATGGATGAAGCAGTGAAGTTTATGCTTATGCAACCTTGCCATGAAAGTTATCTAATGAAGTCTATAAGCAAGATAGAACTTGCTGGAAAAAGCTCTGTTTTTTTATCAGACTAACTGGTGCAGTAAAAACCCCAACCTTTTTGACAGACAATTCATTCTTTAGGTTCTCTTCCTATAAGGTTTACTTTCCTAAAGAAACTTTAGATTAAAATGGCTATGCAGATCTGAATGCTCTAGCACAGTATCACACCCATCTACTGGACAGTTTCACTTAAAAAAACTCTCCAAGGTTTCTCTTCTTTATGGTCCCTTATCCATGATGAATTCTCTTTTGGCACCCCATAAGGAAGGCTTCCAAACTCCTCCTCTGCAGAAGCTTCCTTTTTTAGTGAATTCTAGAATTAAAACCTGAAAATCTAACTAGCTCCAGCAATGCTGAGAAGCTGATGCAGTTGTTGATGCAGGTAAAATGAGAAAAAACATCTCAACCAGCCCACACTTCATTTTGCCATGCCACACATTCCCTGAGTCTGCACGTGCTAGACATTTTGACTATACTCTCCTTATCCACGTAGCTTTTTGATAGCATGTTCAACGAGGAGCTAACTGCAGTAAGTACAGTCATTCTTGAAGTGCTGTGTAAGACTGAACTATGAGCTTCTTTTTGGCTCTCAAGAGAGGTCAGTCCCAGTTACTGGCAGAACCAGCCAGCAACAGCAATACCTGGTGCTAGTCAACTGCACATCCGATCTTTGCTTTCAGTGGAAGAAAACCCAAGTACAAGAGAAAGAAGGGAGCACAGGAAGCACCCTAAATGATGAAGGCTAAGGACTGTGATGGACACAGTGCAGTCATCCTCCAATTTTGATATCACCTGCCAGGCAATTTGATCAGCGCAGATTTTCTGATTCTGAAAAACAAAAAGGACTTTTGTTTTTCCATTTCTGCCTATCAGTATGGGATGTGTTCCTCTGTGGATGAAGGCTACCTCACTGCACAGACATCCTCTTGCTTTCTCCCAGTTCACACACCCTTTATATTTGTCTGGACAGGCACAAACTACATGAAGTGTTTTCTACTGAGAAAAATTAGCTGGATTTAGAAAGTAAGGGAGGATGAAGAGGAGAAGCAGACACCAGATGGGCAGTACCAGCCCATTTGGGCTCTCTCACATCTAGACTGGGATGCACAGACATGGCAGGGTAGGTAGGAAGTTTTATGATCTGGCAACCCGAAATACAGACCTGAAATCTTTGGTTACTTTCCACAGTTCAGACCCAGAGCTCAAAAAGACCACAGTTTCCTTTCAACCACTTGCATTTAACTCCAGCCTCCTCTTAGCCATCTCAGATCCACCCCCAAGATCACTTCTCATCATAATCTCCCGCCTTTTGTGTAACATTAATGCTCCCCACACTTCTGCAAAAGAGGGAAGCAGCAAGTGATTGGGATGAGAGGGTCCTTCACGGGGAAACGTGCACATCCCTATGCGTATGTACCTTATCTGTACCTGAAGAAGGTTGTTTAGCCATCCAAGCAGGATATTATTATCTGGGCGGTTTTGCCTTGCTTCTGAAATGCTACATGCTCCTGATCAATACAGCCATGAAGGGCCAGGTAAAGGGTCAGACTTTGGGTGTTTACTGCTCCAGGAAAAGAGCCCTATGATTCCTGAGCTGTTTAACACCATAAATAGCCATAGAACAGGCCTCAATTTACCATCTGTTTGCTACTTATACCACCACCAGTGCTAGCATCTGCTACAGCATAATCACCTGTTTGTTACAGTTCAACCTCAGAGGAAGAAAGGTTCAATCTCCTAGTGACATTTGTTTCTTGAGCTCCTCCCAAGGTGCATTATAGTCCCTCTTACACCCACCTCGACAAAAGCAGAGAACTGCACCCAATTTATGTGTGTTCAGATGTGCTATGCTTGCACAACCTGGGGCTTTCTGTTACACAGAGAGAAAACTGTGCAAATCCTCCACAAAATAGTTACAGGACCAGCTGCGGGCCAGAACATCCCATAGCTTTAGGTTGCTGGCACACTACCCATTTCCAGGCTACATGAGTCTGGAGGTGGGAAACACCAAAGGAAATAACTAAGTAAGATGGGACTCCTGTGATAAAACAAAGATATCAGTTATGCTGTACTCCTTTGTCTGCTACTGTGAAAAAAAACCAACAAAGACCCCCTAAAATGTGAGTGGAGAGAAATAATTTTTCACTTCACTATTAAACTAGACATCTGAAATAATGTAGACTTCTAACTCTAAGAAATTCTCTCTCCCACATTGGGAGCAAATCTGAGCCAAGAGGCTTGGCTGCAGTCACCAACACTACAGATGAACAGAATTAGGTGAATCTCACCCACCCTGCCTGGTGCATTACACCACAGTGTATTTTAGACTACTCAGTGGCAGTTAGATGTTTCAGCACAAATATAATGTACTTCAGAGGATGGTATTTCTGATTAGGCAGATGACGATTTTAATTTCTGTCTAAGTGAAATGACCAGGGAGTCCACTGTAATGTTATCCTCCCCTGATAATAAAAAAAGACAGCAGAACCATAACAATTCTTCAGCATCTACCAGGTACTTTCAAAGCCCCCAGATTCAGAAGCAGATTGGGCAAGGACAGAGTCACCAAAGCAGCTGTGCTTTCCCTGGGTGCTTGGGGGACACCTATCAGAGCACTGCCTCCCTCTAGGTTCTGTTCAGTCACCACATCCAGGCATACCAACCCTGCTGATTCATGCCTCTAGAGCATGAACACAAAGGGAAACACAAAGGAATCTGTCAGAAAATGTGCCAGCTAACCCCAAAAGGAAGTTGGGTCTGCCTCTGAGCTCAGAACAGACCTGGAACTAAAGTTGGACCTTTTGTGGCTCCTCAAAGTCCAAGCAAGCATCCCCCTCATCCAAGGACAGGCTGGTTCTGGTTTGGGTTTCGCCTTTTAATCAATTTTGCCCTTGCTGTGAGAGTTCCCATCTCTGTGATGGAGATCTCTGCGGGGCTCTGCCCACTTTTATTACCAGCAGAATAGGCCATTGTCACACACTCTACATAGGGACTATATTTGGACAGGTCATAATTGCCTGTTTTGAATGTATTACACCACAGTCTCCTCTGATGCCTTTCTGTCCCCGTGGGTAATTCCTGCCCTGGATTTTTCAAAACAACAAATCTTGGTTCCTTGAAGGACAGCTTTTGAGAAATGGGGCAATGTGCAACAAAAACAGAGTGATGGTAACCAAGAAACTTCGTGTTTAAACAAGAATCCTGCTGCTATCCTCTGGGAAGGGCCCTTCACTTCATATATCCCGATGTTTTCTTGCTCTGTCAACATCTGAATTGATGAAAAGCAGCTGAGAGTCCTTGCCACCATGGCAGTTTTTCATCACTCTGCAAGACTCCGCCCAATGTAAAGAAATTAATTTTTTTTTTCTTCCAGCTTCAGGCAGTTTGAAGCTTGAATACAAAAGAAAATGCAGCAAATCTAACACAGGGAAAGGAAATGCGTATTTGTATGTCTTCATAGCTTCTAATTAGTTTTGTAAGATTTATACAATGCCTAAAAAGCATTGACAGATCCCTTTCTGTAAATATAAATGGATGTATAAACAAAATCTTTCCTGTGAAATAAGAAATAAAGCATTCAAATTGAACAGAAATTCTCCCATCTAGGCATCTGGCTGATGGAAAACTAAGGATTCATTTTAAATCATAGACTTGCTGGTCACTTGTTGCTCAGGGGCACACTAGCAAACCTACATCTGGCAAAGCCAGAGCTTGAGAACCCACACATTTCTCATAGAATAATTTTCCCTTAAAAACCAAACAAAAAACCAACCAAACAAAACCTGGCTTTCCCATTAGAAGTCTTGAAAGCAGCACCTTCTTCTAGTCAACCGGTTTTATGATCAATAGCTCTACAGCATAAAATATTTCAGTTGCTAATCCAAGTCCTTCATAGAAGAGCAGACTTTGTGCTAACACGCACCCAGGACATGTGTTCACTTGCACATACAATTTTAACACTGAGTGCTAATGTAAGAATCAATATTTTCAGCCTAGGTAAGCCTGTGTGTGTGCACTACAGCAGAGCAAGCAGCGTGATTATGCTGCCATCAAGTGGACACACATTGCTGAATTGTAAATATCTTTCTGGAGCTGTAAAGATAACAGTATCTCAGGGCTGTACTAAAAATTTTGGAGTTTTTTAACACCATGCTGAAAAATGTCTGCATTCTCCAGCTGGTAAATTATTCATATGCAAATAATATATATTTTACTGTAAACTCTCCCAGGTTCTCTGGCAACCTTCAGTCATCATAATAATATGGGAAAAATCTGTTTGTGCACTCCTCAGATATATGACTATGCCTTTTTTAAAATCCCAGATTATATCAGATGCGTGGAAGCCCCAGTGGTAAAAAAAGGAGGTTGGTGTCCTTTCAAATTAACAGTGAGAATGGGGCTCTAAGGAGTGCCCTTGTGACGGCACAAGAAAGAATTTTCGCTATCTGCAAAACGATACAAAACCATTAAAAAATGCCTAAAAGCCAGCGGTGAAAAATTAATTCATGGTCCAAAGGTTTAGCTCTAGTTAGCATGCTCTACTTCATACAATTTTTGGCTTCTTCACAGCATTTTTTTGGCATTCTACTGCAAAGTTTATCAAAGCTTCTGCCTTTACAGCCAATTCGCATGGAGCAAAAAAAAATGCAGCTCACTGAAACATGATGGTTCTCTTCTTAGCCTGAAAATGTTGCTTAAATCACTGTTCCAATTTTTCGGAATAGCTTCATGGAAAAAAAGAATTTTGTACTTTTTACAGTAATTATTTCTCAGATAAGATAAAATAAATATATTTTAAGTTTTTAAAAGGAAAGAATCTAATTTTTTCCTCCATTCACAAAGATACTTTTAATATATATTAGCGAAATATGAAGTATATTTTCCAGCGTTTTTAATACCAGTGCTCTTACTGAAAAAAAAAATTAGTAAAAAATTTTAAAGTGCAGCTACGGACAATACTCCCCTCTAGGGGCAGAAATGGAATTTGCAGCATTTCATTCAGCAGCGCTTCATTTGTAAATCACATTAGAGAAGTAAAACTAATAGGTCCTCCCAAGTGAAAGACAACCAGAATTATTAATTCATTCCCCACAGAGAACACTGCTGTCTGTGAAATCTGTCTAGAGGACATGTTGTGTTCCTATATTCACGCTGAAGGGCTTTAATGCCACACATATACAGAAGCTCATTTATCAGATTTCCCTAGCAACACACATCAACTTCTGACCCAGACAACGTATCATCAAATGCAATATGCGAGGAGTACATTTTTCTTTCTAAGTAAACACGTGTGTCATGGAAACATATGTCCTGACAAGTGCTAAAGCTGGAAGTTTGCTCAGCTGATCATACTTGGTATATTTGGAAGTGAAATAGGATGGAAGGTCAGCATCGGCTCGGCTGCTTTCCTCCCCTTCATTCAGGCAGCCAGATGCAAGGTTGCAAAAGCAATTCAGGCATCTCTGTCAATGACAGAGGGTCCAATCCTCCCCACACAGAATACTCCTACGTACAGTCTGGGAAGCTCGCAATTCCTCCTTGGAAACGAGGAGAATGCAGAGCTAACAGAGGGTTGTCTACACATCCCCAGATCCTGAGAACTGAGTAAGCCTGATGGGAGCTACAGGAACTGGGGCTCAAGCCTCAGTTGAAACTCAGTACCTTCACAACACACTACCACTGAGACAAGCAGCTCTCCCCCAGAAAAGCCCAGCGCTGTCTATCTTCTCAAGGAAAGCCACCCTAGGTAACTCTGCTGGCTGTTACTTTTGTTAGGACACTCAAGGAAGCTGAAGGGGCTGGCTGCTTGTCACAGTCACCTCTGAACAGGTTGGGATGGGATCCTCAAGCCACCCTGCAGCACAGCATGGCTCTGCTTCTAAAGGAGCACAGCTCCAGGCATGTTACAAAAGCAGGCTCCTGACTCATGTTTAATCAGAATAGCATAGACACTTTAAAGTTATTACTTGCAATAGTGGAAAGCAAGCTGATTTAAAATCTTTGCACTCTATTTCTTATCACATATATAGTGGTAAGTAGAAATTTTATTTCCACAGACAATATTCTAACAAAAAAATAGTTATGTTGCATGTTTTTTTCAAGTTACAAAAGCATTTTGTTTCTTTCTGTAGTCTACTAAATCATCAATCCCAAAAAATCAGGGGAAAAAGGAGCTGAGTGGGATGATGAGAAAGCCTATGTCAAATCTATATCTTTCTCCAGCTGCATATGCTGAGCTTTTCCTCAGTAGGGTACCTGTGGCACCTGACAATACTGTGTCATTTTTACCAGAGAGGCACCAGGACAGACTAACTCAGGTTCAGTGATGAGCTCGCCTAGGTCTACTTCACCCGGGTCTCACTCTGCCAGCTGTTGTGGCTTAGCTCCTCACCTCATCAATCAGGACTTCACTTCATTTCTTTACCACTGCAAAAACCAGTGCTTGCACAGAAATTGTGCAATCTGCCCCACGACGTAATGTTTTGTTCCAGGCTGAATGTGAGTCTGATCTGGGCTTCACTTACACAAGCAATTTACACAGATAATTGGGAATTGCCACTACAGCAATCTCTGGAGTGGTACTTAGGTAGTCCATGCAGCAGTGAGACTGACTTTAAGGCTGGCATTACTAACTTTTTTGTGAAAAGAAATTTCTCTGATAGCTATTTGGACTTTTAAGTGTGTCCATGCATCCTCACATTTTTTGGTTTATTATTGCCGTGATCACTAATTTGGTGATCACATAAGATCACCAAAGTAAGAGTAAGAACAGCAACACACATAGTAGAAGAGAAAATTAGGATGTTAGGATGTTTTTCTCTTCTTTTAAACATGACTTGTATCATGTCTAAGTCTTTTTAGTGCTAATGCAGTTACAATTGGGGTGGCCTAAAGCTGTAAGGAAATACGTAAGGATACCTTTTTCTTCCAGAGGAAGGGATTTAAGACTAGGGCCAAAAAAATAAAACATGTCTAAAACACCTGAAATAAAACCTGGAAAGCTCCAGGTCCCTGTGTACAGAAGCATAACCCTCCTGAGCCTCAACAAGTCTTAACCACTGGGCCTTTGAGCGAGCTTGGGACTCGCCCTCCCAGCATGCAGGACTGTGTGGCCCCACAGCAGGACGCAGCACTGGCCAGAGCTCAGCTTCCCACACGTGGTTGCGGGTTGCCTGCTGAAAACCCAGTCATCTCAGTGCCCAACTTCAGGCTCCTGAGCACTTTGCTGGGGCTCGGGCACCACTCTGGGCTTGTGTATGGAAAACTCAGAATAACCCTTTGTTGCTCAGTAGGTTTTTCCTTTTATCTCTTCCTTAAGTTGTCCATGTGACTATGGTCTTGGAGAAAACCCTGTTGAAGATAGACAGCAGTCTTAATTATTACAGGCTAATTACCTTTAATGAGCAAATTGCCATACACTGATGTGGGATTTGTCCTGAAAAGAATTTCAGACACCTAAAATCATCAATATTATATTTCTATGTTATGCAATGATGATGCTTGGCAGTATACTCAAATCAGATGAGGACTACAACTCTGAAGATCCAAGACATCAATTTGCTTCTCTGTAATATAATGTCCCAGCTTTGTTTGCAGGATTGTACTTGCTAAAGCAGCTTCACAGTGCTGCTTGCTTATGTCATTTATCCCTATGATCATTTGCCTTTTAGCACTATTACTCAAAATAATAAAAAAAATAATATAACAAAAGCTCCAAGGGTTCAAGATGTACTGCCCCAGAACAAAGTCTCAGTTTCTGATCTTGGATACTGTTCTCCTGCAGTCTGCACTAGAGCTGCAAATACAAACAGTAAGAGAGAACAGATCATCATAAAAAAAGCTGAACTGAATCATCAAATCTGTTGAGAATATGCTTTCCATTTAATCAAAAGAAATATTTAAGCACTAGCAGTATTCAGAAGCTACAAATTAATTTGTACTGGTAGGCAGCAATTATGTTTTCCATTTTTCTTGATATTCACATAAATATGTGTGAAAGATTGGTTCCCTGTCTCTACTAGGAGGGGAGAAAGTGATGCTCCCCACAAGTAATTGTAGTTATCTGGGACTCAGCATCAAAAGAAATCAATCCTGGCTATTACCTCATGGTATACAGGAGAGTGCCATCATCCTCCAGGCGCAGAAGTTTGTTTGGGGTTGTCATGTTGTGAGCAATAGACTTCTTGCCATTGTGGAAAAAAGTGTCTGGGGTCCAAATCTTGCTGGCGAGCAAGTTGTTAAGAGGGAGGCGTTGCATAGGTCCTTTGAATCGCAGCCTTTCATCTTTCCAGCTTTGTCGGAAAAAAACATCAATGGTGTATTCCTGGCACAAAGAAACACTCAAGGTATTGCAGGATCTGAATAGAAACCATGGTTCCAAAAATGACTTTAGCAAAGTAAATACAACAGAGTTGGCAGACGCATGCTAACTTACCATTTCAGTGTCTGACACAGGACCAAAACTGGTAACATAGATGTCTGTTTTCACCTGAGTTATTCTCTCTGTAATAAACACAGGTTCCACATCAGTAATTGCTTTAAAATGCAAATACATACTCGCGATGCATTTTTCTATTAATTCCTGAATCACTCAAAGATCCCCAAACGATTGAAATTAAGGGGATGCGTGAGGAGGCATTTTATCCCAGATCAAATGCAGTTGTTGACCTTTGGGAGTCCAGGCTCCGTTCTTACAATCAGAAAGAAACCCGCCCTTCAAGGGTGTGTTTCCTCTGACTGACAGGTTTTGATCAGTTTTTGATCAGAAACACAGAATGGTTTGGGTTGGAAGGCACCTTAAAGGTCATCTCGTTCCAACCCACTGCCATGGGCAGGGATGCCTTCAACTAGATCAGGTTGCTCAAAGGCCCATTCAACCTGAACACTTGAACCTTGAACACTTGCCTTGAACACTTCCAGGGATGGGGTCCCCACAGCCTCTCTGAGAAACCTGTTCCAGTGCCCCACCACCCTCAACGTAAAGAATTTCTTCCTAATACCTAATCTAAATCTACCCTCTTCCGGTTTAAAACCATTACCCCTCATCTTATCACTGCACTCCCTGATAAAGGGTCCCTCCCCTTCTTTCCTTGAAGCACTTTTAGGCAATGGAAGGTTTCTATAAGGTCTCCCCAGAGCTTTCTCTTCTCCAGGCTGAAGAACCCCAACTCTCTTGTCATATCTTCACAGGACAGGTACTCCAGCCTTCTCATTATCTTGGTAGCCTCCTGTGGACTCGCTCCAAGAGGTTCATGCCCTTCTTATGCTGGGGTTCCAGAGCTGGACACAGTACTCACAAAAGCAGATGGGAAGAATCTCCAGCCTCAACCTGCTGGCCACCCTTTTGATGCATCCCAGGATGCACTCGGCTTTCTGGGTCATCAGTGCACATTACCAGCACTTGCGCAATACCTACCACAGGATGAGATGAAGTGTATCTTGGAAGCACCTACTCCCCTCTGCTGGCTTGGGTGATCTGCCTGATTTCAGACATCAGAGATGTCCGAAGTTAGGTAAAATTATTTCTACCCTCAAGTCTCTAAGTCCTTCTGGCATCTTTTCAAATCCAGGTCTAATTTAATTTAAGGGCAGAAATTTCAGAAGTTCGTTATGTAAGACGAAAGCATCGAGCCCTATTTTCAAGCATCTCTGTGTAAAGTGAGAGGAGAAGGAGAGAAAGGGATGAAAGCAATGTGTTGGTCTCACAAGAGGAAGGGGTGGGGGTAGCCAGATTAAAAAAGGCCAGGAAGAAACATAACAGATGGTTTACACATGGGTAGAAAATGAGAGAAATCTGGGGGAAAGAGAGCTGAAGGAGGGCTCAACAAGGTTAGGATGGCAACCACTATTCGCATGTTACAGTTTTAAAATAGCTGCTGTAGAGGTTATCAAAAAGACGTATCAATAGAAATTTGCTGTACTTGTCTAAATATGGATGGTTTGGAGATCTGTTTTTAAAAGAGATACGCATTACCAACATAATTTTATACAGGCTGACCAGTACGGGAACCTTGCAGGAACCTGCTAGCATAATGTCTTGCTCACCTTAAGAAGTACCAGAAAAAAGAACCCAAACTGTATCCAATTACAGAAAAAAATGTATCACAGATGCTCTCCTAACCCAACCTCAGATGACCTGAGTGACTGAAACAACACGAGTTTCAGTAATTTTTTCTTGTGCCCCATTTGCTAGGAGACAAATCTAATTTCTGGACTTAGTTTAGTTAATCAAACACAAGTCCCTTGTCAAGGCCAAGAGCAGGTACCCACTTGAGAGGGCATTACGTAGACGACAGTCCCATCTAGAGGGGGCGTGGCCGAGCCAAAGCATCATCCTACCTCCCAGTCCTGGGCGCAGTCTGTTGTCGTAGCCGTCCAGCAGACCGTCCAAGATCCTGGTGAATATAGTGATGTTGTCATTGGCGTCCTCTTTTACTGATGGTGTTGGCGTTTGTGAGAAGCTGTTTTATGCAAACAGAAGGAAATATGTCAGAAGTCATGCTGGTTTCAAGGGGCTTCATTCTCAAGGGAACTTTGTGGTGGAGCCTCCAAGCCTCTGTCCTCTCCTGCTGCTCCTGAATAGCACAGGGAGCTGCAGCCATTTATTTCATCATTACTGTAAACTTGTAAATAGTTCTCCCTGGAGGAGGACCCAAAGAAGGACCCATGCCACTGAGGTAAAACCCTGGGATGCAGGATCAGGGGACACCTGAGTCCTTTGATCTCTGTCTATAATGCACAGGTAGATCCCTGTCCCCTGTGCTACCCCGTCCTACATCAACCCCACCACCTCCCCAGTGCTGGCAGGGCTCCATCCATGGCAGGGAGCAAGGTCAGCTCACAGCGCTCACAAGAACTGTTACTGGTTTTCCCCAGGTTAGCTCTCCATTCTTTGGGAACTCTATTACCTGGCAGGGGAGCTGCATGAGCAGCATAAGTTTGCCTGGGGATGCACCTTCACCTCTGCCTGAAGGTGCCGTTCAACCCTTAAATGCCAAACAGCTTCTAATTTTCAAAGTTTCTGTAATTTATTGCCAGAACAAAGGATGAACTCTAACCTTATTTGAGGATAACAAACTCCCACTACATTCAAAAATCCCACTGGGGTATCACCGGGGTATCTGAAAAACATACTGCTGTACAGAAAACACGGTTCTTCACTCCTCCTCTCTCTTTTGCATAATTTAGTTCTCCCTTGTAGTATGCAAATAACAGCAATGTGTAGTGGGCCTCATTCCATATCTTTTGGGCCAGATCTGTTTTTATTCTGAACTCTTTTTTATTTCATCATTTTATCCATGGCTCAGACCTAGGAAGCTGCTCACAGCACAGCTAACGACTTGCATTTTTAAATCTGTTTGATTTTCATTTAAAGATGCTTAAGAGAATCCCCTGCTTAATGCCTTTGCTTACCTAAAGAATAGACATGGGAGATTATCCATAAGCATGCTTCACCTGCAGCAAGCAATGAGCATCTCTTAAGACAGCTCACACTAGGTGCTTATTCAAGATTCAGCCTCTGCTGAGATCACCAGCAAATGCTCCAGCTGTGACAGGACACACCGCCCCACTAGAACAGTACCCTGCCTCATGCACCCTGCCAGCAGGCAGGAATAGCTTACACTCAGCAACCTGAACTCCATGGGAGACAGTCATGCAGAGATAAAAAACCAAATAGAAACAACTATGGTGAGGACTAGTACAGAGTCACTTCTGCAGAACCGCAATCTAATTTAGATTTGGCAGATCACTTCACCCAAAAAAGATGGCATCTGATTCTGAATTTCAGAATAAGTAAAGAGAATCCATGTTTATTTACTACCAGTCCCCAGGGAAATAAATCAGTAAATAAATAGAGAAGCTCAGAGTATCTCTCCGAACAGCTTTCCTTGCAGAATGCTTGTAACATATGTGTTTGCCTCACCTAACAGAATAGCATTCGTAGAAAGAAAGACAAAGGGACCTCAAACTGGTTTTATCTGCATAAGGTTTCCACTAATGAGACTTCACTGACACCCCTGTAATGCATCTGGAAGTTTTAGTGACACCAGACCTAGCCCGGAACAAGCTGCTCTCAGCCATGTATCCCCTCACAGACCCCCACTGGGACCCTCAGTCCTGTGCTCGGTCCCCTTACAGTTTGTATGCTTCTGCTGAAAAAGGAAAGGACTGCAAAGCCTGTCAGGACATGGGAGTAAGGCCGGGTGGAGGGAGCATGGGTCTGATTCCCTGAAACACAAAAGCCCATGAAAATGCCTGGCTGGAGAGGTTTCCTATGGCCTAAGTGCAGTTGGCACTGCTGCAACCCTCAGCAAGCTCCACACTGCAGAGCCCAAGGCCACCAAGGATCTCCCTTCGCTGCAGGTGGAGGCATAGCCACAAATCTTGCCTATTTTTCATCCCCATGGTCAAAAGACCAAATTAATTCTGTTTTCTGTGCTGTGACCACAACCTCTAGTGAGCAACAGAGGCAGACAAGGTTGCGGACATGTTTGACTATAATGAAAGACAGTTAATCCAGCAGATGTAAACGGATTACAGAAACATTAGACATGTTTTCAGGCTGGACCATTCCAGAAGAAAGACTGTACACTCTTTTGTCAATTGTAATTTAAGGGATTCACCATTTAAAAGTGAATATTCACAGGCAGCACCCTAACAAACGCAAAACAGGAGACAGAGACTTTCTTACATATAGCAACCACAACTAATGCTTTGATAAAATCCTAGTATAAAGCATGAAAATCCAGTACACCTAGAATACTATTTTCAACTTTTCTCATCTATTTTATCTTTTCTTTTTTTCATAAGAAAGAGATATGCATCATGCTGTCTGCCTGCTACACCATATCAACGTAGGAACCCATTTTCATTTTCCACTGCATCTGACAAAGAAGCAGAGAGATCAAACTTCATTTCATTCCTACAAGTTTCATGAGAAGCTGTGACTAGACAAGGGGAGAGCAATCTAAATTAGTGCCTCATTAAGTAAAAATGTGAGGGTAGCAGTCATCTATTCCCTCTGGCTTGCTGACTGGGCCACTCAGTATGCATGTAGCTCAGAAACAGCCTCAGCAAGACCAGCCCCGCTCCTCTCTGATAATTAAAAGATATGGAGGAGACTTGCAGGGTCATTATGAAAGATCCTGGGAGAAAAGGACAGTAGAAGTAAAATGTAGGTGTTGCAATGGGAGATGGGAACAAGGGATATCAAATGTTGAGCTGGGATTATTGCAAAGATACAATGCTGGGGACACAGAACACAAAGCTTCACTAGTTTCTCTGCTCTTGAAAAAGCTTGTTATTTTTAGTGCTTATGACTGAATTCAAAGCCAATTGAACTCTGAGGGAGGATTTCCACTGAACTATTTTTGTGGGGATGGGACAAAATATACTTACTTCTCATAACTGTTCCTCTCAATCTAACAAGAGTAATTGATGCTGCTTCCTTCTATCTCAGCTATGTACATCTTTCACAGGAATAGTACACACACCCCATATACTGAAATACTTTTATTTCTCCACAACAAAAGCTAATTAATAGAGGAAGAAGATGGAGAAACAACTATGGTGAGGACTAGTACAGAGTCACTTCTGCAGAACCGCAATCTAATTTAGATTTGGCAGATCACTTCACCCAAAAAAGATGGCATCTGATTCTGAATTTCAGTGAAATGCCAGTATTATGTGAAGTTGCATTTGTAAATGGATTGCTGTTTGCTCTTACGAAAGTGTTACTTTTTCTTTCTTAACAGAAAGTTAGAGTTTCATTTCTGTTACTGAGATTGCTGGTGAAATGCATGTTTTGGAGTAAGGGCTGAGGTTGTCGTGACAAAAGACATGTAAACTCTACTTGCAAAGTTATGTGCATATATTAGATACTATATAGCTCAATGAATAGAGAGAAATAGGTGCTACCTGCCCTAAACTAATTATTTCCACACTGCTAAGGATTAGGCTTTATCAACATATTAGTAGGTAAGCACATTATTGCCTCTGTGCAGTGAAAAATGGTTTTATAGCAGAAATTTTCAGTTACGGATAAAAATAAACCTAGAAAAGAATCTTAGGGAAATGCTAAGAAAATTCAGAGATAATTGCATTTAAAGCTCATTATTGAACATAAACTAAACCAACCAGGAATACTTCTCATCACATTTATTTAATATTGCAGTTTCAGGGTAAATGAAAAAATCAGATGCCACAGAAGGGGCTCATTAGTGTAAAATATAATAACTCTCTAAAGATGCTCAGCTACTTCTTCTGATTACTTCATCATTTACCACTTTAAACATCATTGTCTTTTTTGCCATCTAGTTAAAATCATGGCAGGTACTATTCATAAGTTAGTTGTAATAAGAGGAAAATGCATGGTAGATATTTAATGGTTTTCCCAAAACTTCTTTAAAAAAAAAAAAGGTAAAAATTTCTGGAAAAATAACTGAAGAGTATTTTGCTATCAAAAGATATACTTTACTCTCTCTCTTTTAAGAGAAGTGTTTCCAATAACTTGCTTTAATAGGATTGCAATTATATCTGAACTTCAGACAAATGAACAGTTTGTGGAAAAGACAGTGGAGAACACAAACTTTTGGATAAAGCCAACTGGCCAGACATCAAAGGAAATAGATTTACATTTTCTAAGTTAGCTTCTTGCCACCCCTTCCGTATGGATTCTTGAGATCTAAAAATGTTGATTTTGTGAATTTGTGCACTGAAGACTCAATTCTTTCACATCGGTTTAGAACAGAGGACTGACTAAAATGATGAAACTTTAATACTACTTTCAGATTCTTAAAAAATAATTTAATTCATTTACTTAGCAAAAGCAGCATTTTACTACCTTCTGGAAAGGAGCAATTTGTGAGCAGTGCAGTGAAAGCCTGTTTTTCATAGGGTGACATCTTACAGTCCTCCTCCCCAGCACCCTAATGCCCTTTTCAATGTCCTGAACTGCGTTCCAGGGTCATTAAATGCCTCCCAGTACTGTCAGCTCCCCAGGTCACTGACCTGCAGAGGCACTGCTTGCCAGGGCTTCTCCTGCACCAAGTATGAGCTGGATGGCCTGAGAGACACTCCTGCTCTTTGGCCAGCTGGCGGGCCAGAGATTCTGAAGCTGTTCAGCTGTTCAGCAGTGGGACTGGCTGACAACTGTCTGCCTCCTGCAAGCAGTTCTACATATCAATTTAGTTTTCCAGTTATTAAAATTGTCTAATGGGTTCAAAAAGCTATCTGGAGATACGGAGAATGAAAGGAAGACAGAATAAAAAAATAAACAGACAAGCATGACTGCATAAGGATACGATAATTCTTACAAAATTAGTCTTTAAAAATATGAGAAAGAACTCCCTAGCATCACAAGTACTTGGAATGAGGTATCCCAGCAGAAGTAACTGCTTAGGGCTGCAGAGACTAACTTGAAATAACAGCCTGAAGGAGAGGTATGTTTTGCCTAAATAGCAGGATTATGGTCTTAGTGATAACGGCTGTGAGCTGGAGAAGAAGTATGTGAAACTACAGACACACCATGGACTAAATTCTTCAGAGTGTACCAAGCAATACTGGGTTGGCTACACATAATTGGGATCTTCTGTTCTCCGTGTTTCTGCTATTATAAATATTATTAGCAGATGGCAACTATACTGCGGGTACATGAACAACGTCCATCCCTGTTGGTTTTGGCTCTCAGACAGATTTCTGAAATTGCACGTCCAAAATGCAAACACACCAGGACTGTGCATCACCAGTGTGACCCCATGGATGGCCTGGGACTTGCAAAGTAAGAGCTGGGCAGCTTGGAGCCACCCATGGGCTACCTCATCTCAGGGAGATCTGTGTGCAAGCAGCCACACAAGGCACCGACCCTCACAGAGCTGCCACTACCTGGATGTCCCAAGGGCCCACAAAAGCAGTGGGCCTGAAAACTGAAAATACTCTTCATGCTTGTATTTGACTTTTAATCATTCTCTAGCTTTATAATTAATGTTTACTTTTGAGACAATTGTGAGCTACCTTGAAATGCTTCAGTAAAACACCTTAACTTGTTAGAGCATTATACAAGTCAAGGCTGAATTTAAGCAGGCTTGAAAAAGCTTTGACTCGTGCTGGACTGTTTCTGCAGTAGATTCTTAAAACTGTTAAACCAAAAACAGGGGGGGAGGGGACTTCACAACCTCTTCTCAGTTCGTCTATATCTTTGAATTTTAATTCAGTGATTTTTCTTTAGATAGCTGCTACCAATTATGTCTACAGTCCTCCTCTACTGCCTACTAATGTGGATAATTCTCGATAGTCATTACACATTTATGTTAAACATTAATCACAGTCTTTTGCTGAGATTTCTCAAGTAGCCTAGTAGATTGAAATACATAATTTCTGTTTATTTTGCCATGCATTGTGCATCAACATCCCCCAAGGTGTCTTTGGCTATCTCAGCAAAAAACGTATTTATGATTTAATATAAATGTGGAATGACTATGGAGAACTGTAGAAAAATATCTGCCTTCATCTGTAATGTCCTACAGTATTTTGGTTTTTAATTTGTGCTCCTTTGACCAATCACTTTTATCTAGCACATTGCAAAACACACTGCAATATAACAGCGCAGTAGAAACATGGATGAAGCTAATGAAGAAGGACCTGGTAGCAACAGTGTTATCAGTATTAAATTCCTGCAGTTAATACAACAGCCTACATGTTAATTGTACCGCTCTGTCCTGAAGAGTCAGTCCCAAAGCACTTAGCAAATTACACTCTGAAACTGCTTCTGCCTCTGAAGCAGAAGCGCTGGAGCATCCTCTGTCTTTTGAGCAGGGTCAAAATTCAGCCCTAAGGCAGTGTGTGAATGGTGCAGTGAATTGGAGCTGCTTATCTCTGCAGGCCTGGACTAAAATTACTAGATCAGAAATGGGGGGCAAGGGGGGTGGAGTGGGGGGAATTTATGGGATGATCTCATTTTAGTGCACAGAAGCTTTTCAACTAACTTGCAGAAAACAAGTGTCCTAGTTTCCTCTAACTCTCCTATTCTGGTTATCTGACAGGTTACAGGTCACACTGATTTCTACCTGGGACTTTGATTCAGTATTTGCTTTGGAGTTGAAAGGGAGTTAAATCTTATCAGTTTTGGGTTGTTAGGTTTGGGCTTTTTTGCATCCTTGTCTATCTGTTAGAGGAGAAACACACTTAGAAAACCCACACACCAAGCAGGTCATACTCAACTATTGCAATATGCTGCCTTCTGCAGGAATGAGAAACTTCCAAGAAGGACTTAAGGTTACAGTCACCACAATTTTCTCAATGTGGAAATACTTTGTCAAACTACAATAACGTAAAGACAAGTTTAAAGCCAGTCCCACTGCTTTCTTAAATTCTGTCACAAAATCCTGGGAGACTTTAGCCTTAGACCATGGTGAAAGCAGGACCAGATTTTTCCAAGGGGAATAAATGAATGTGCAATTCCTTGCATCCTTTGTAGAGTGCAGTCCTACAACTGTTCATATAAACCTTCCAGGTCACAGGCTTCCGCCTACCTACACGGGACATGTTCTGGATACCAGGCTGAGCTTTCTTTGCTTACAGCATAGACAGTCATCACTCAAAGTTTGGTCTTTCTCCTAGTTCCAATCTGGAACAAATCAGTTTGCTTGAAATCCGAAACTGATTTGCATCTCCATTTTGTATCTTCTTATAGCAAGGAATTGATGGGTGTGCTTGTGAATCAGCATGTTGGGAGGATTCATTTTTTTCTGGTGAAATCATAAATAATTGTTCTCCTCCACAAAGAAGAATCAACCTACGTTTCCCAAGCACTTGCAAAATGCTTTTTCCAGATTCCATTGTATAGCTCATATTCGGAAAGTTCTTAAGATCTCTGGGTATAGGAAAAACATATAAACAGAGGGTTTCTGACTTTATTTTTCATTTTCTGAGAGCTACAGTCAGAGTATCTCTTTGAGACAGTTTTCAGAATATCACCATCCGGAAAGCATCCAAAGCAAAAAAAGGAAACAGGATTCCTTGCTATATGCTTCGGGGAAACACGATTTTTAATTATTCTAACAAGTTTCAAACTCAGACATCCTTCTAAACAGTCACTATCTTAGGTCACTCAGGAAGAAAGCCTGCACCAGCTAGTAACATGCATCAAGTCCCACTGTTGCAGTTTTGGGGTTTTTTTTTTACACTACTGCCTATAACCAGCACCCATCAGGTGAGCGAGAAGGTGCAAGACCCTCACATCACAGACACAGGGGCAGAGGGCACCACAGACCCCGGCTGTGCTAAACCCCAGACAAAGCACTCAGCAGCTGTAGGCCTGGTCTGAGCTCCTTGTGCCCCACAAGCCTTTCTGCAACAGCATTGCAGACAGAAAGAACTGATAGAAGAGAGCAAATATGAACAGGAGATCAAATCACTCCCTTCCCCCTGACACCAGAACCTTAAGATGAAATGCAAAGCCAGCTTGTTTTGTTCAGCTGCCCTGTACCATACGGAGCCAAGGTTTCTCATTTCCTTAAAAAACACACAGCAGAAATTCAAATGCAACTGGCAACTCACCCGAAGTGGCTGGCTAAACTCATGGAAACGCAGAAGAGGAAGAAGTTTTTGATCATGATAAAGTCAGAGACCATCCCATTGTCCATTCCAGAGGAGAAGAGGAACGCAGGTGGTGGCTTTGGTGAAGGTGCAGCTGTTCACTCTGTTCTTACACTGCAACAATACAAAAAATTGATAAATTATTGCACGGACAGAGAGCAGGATAGCGGAGTTCAGCTAACACCGCATCTTTTGCTATCTGCGTTTTTCACAAACTTATCTAGGCTTATGTAAACATCAGCTGTTTATGTAAAATTGTGTATCTTCAAGGACATGTTTTACCTTCTGCTGACAGCAAACTGCAAAACAGAAAAAATTCTTTGTGGCCCAGCTTTTCCCTATATTTATCTGTGGTACAAGTAACTAAAGAAATAGCCACCATTTTCCAAATGCCAATTTCAACCCTTTACCTATTTCAACAACTTCCACATGCCTGCAAACCCAGGGCTGTGTGCAGCCTCCGCATCCTTTCCTTCCATCGCAATTTTTTCCCATTAAATACCCGGCTTCCCTTTCCAAAATCCCAGTTGAAATGCCAAGAAACACCTACTGCTTCTTGGAATTCATGCTGCTGATGCACGGCTTAGCAAAAGGAGGGTGGGTTGTTGGGGGGGGGGGGGGGGGTGGGGGGAAGAGGGTAAAAAGTGACCTTCCTCTCAAAGGCACATAAACCTCACGCTAGCACGAAGAACGACAGTAATGTAGCTGCTCCAGCGACTGCTGCTTTTTGGATACCTGCCTCAGCGACCAGATCACCAATTTCAGCATTGTGCACTAACGTTTTCCTCTGTGCCCTATTAAAAACAAACAAAAAAAACCAAAACCACAACAAAACCCCCCAAAAGCCAACAAAACAAAAAACAAACAAAGCACCCCGAACCCAACAAAAACCCCAAAACAGCCCCCAGAAACACACCCAGAGAGGAATTGCCTGGATTTTCCACCTGAACCCCGTGCCCCCGTGCTACATCGCTCAGCAACTTGTTTTCCCACCCCGCCGGCGCCGCAAGGCAAAACGCCCGAACCAAAAGCCGCCCCCCGGGGCTCCCCCGCCCGGCCCGCGCTGCCCCGCACCGGGTCCCGCTCGCTCCGCACCGGGCACTGCGGGGCCGCCGCTCTCTGCCCGCAGCCCCGGCCCGCCCGCACCTGTCCGGCGACCGTCGCTCACTCGCCGCCGCCGCCCGCGCACTGCGCCCGGGGCGACGCGCACCGCTCCGCTCCGCGGAGGGTGGCACCTGCCCGCCCGTGCCCGTTCCGCCGCTCCTTCCCGTCTTCCCTCCCCAGTCCCCACGGCGCTCCGGGATTGCCCCCGCCCCGCCCGCCGGCCGAAGTTTCCCGCGGCCATGTGCGCGGCGCGGGGCGCGGCGGTGCCTGCCCGGGGGGCTGACCGGGGCTCCCCGCCGCCCTCCACCTGCCCGGCCGGGCGCGGCAGCCCGGCGCTTACCAGCCGCCGGCGGGAGGACGAGGACGAGGGGGCAGTGTTTGCCCGAAAGTTGCGGAGCGGCAGCAGGAGCGGAGCGGGAGCGGCGGCGCTGCCTCCCGGCCGCTGGCAGGCGCGGCCCCGCCGCAGCGCCGCGCCCGCGCCGCCCCCGCGCGGAGCCCGCGGCCGGGAGCGCGGGGCGGTGTGCGGGGCGCGCCCGACCCTCGGGCACCCCGGCGGGGACCTCCCGGCAAGGGGCCGCTCCCGGACCCGTCGCAGCCCCGGGAGGCTTCAGCGGCTCCCCGAGCTCTCCGCACTGGTCTCCCGCGAGCAGCCCCCACCGAGCGCCCCCGGGGCAGGGTTCCGGGCGAGCCCGGCCGGCATCGACCGTCCTCGGGGAGAGGGAGCCTCTGCCACAACCCGGGCGTGCAGGTGTGGTGTGACCGTGGGGCAGCGGCATGGCCGAGGCTTGCCGGTATATAGGCTCGTTGTACCACACGTGTATAAGCGTACATATGTATACATACATCCCTACATATCCAGGTCTTAGCTCTACTCCTCTTCCAGTGGACCTGACCTAAACCATTAAATGCTGAAGTGGTAGGTTTATATCCACAACATAAACTCTCTTTTTTACATCCTCATTATTAGACATCCATAGTTTATATATCAGTATTACAAATTCCAGGAGACCTGCAATAACTTCGAGGTTTCCTTGTGATTGTGTGTGGTGCTATTCCTGAAAAATGGATGCACTGTTTCACAGCTTCAATGATAGGAGCATTACACTCGCTCCATGTTCAAGTCACATATATAATGTGCTTGCAAGTGCATTTTGAACTACATTAAAGATGAAATGAGTGTTATATAGTCCCAGTTCCTGGGGATTCCTTGAGATGAATGCAACGTTTTGCAGCATGCACATGTTAGACCGGATAATATATGATTTCTGTATATACTGCTGTGGCTGTACTTCAAAGTAACACTCCAAACTCAGTTATTAAATTATCAGATCCAGTGAGGTAGTGTATGTCTTTCAGGCAACGTTATGGA
This sequence comes from Corvus moneduloides, assembly GCF_009650955.1. Taxonomy (NCBI): domain Eukaryota; kingdom Metazoa; phylum Chordata; class Aves; order Passeriformes; family Corvidae; genus Corvus; species Corvus moneduloides. The sequence goes on from NC_045477.1 coordinate 89,874,466, forward strand.
TCAATGAAGCACTAGTTTTTTCCCTGTATCCATATAAAAGCTCTATGAAATTAATACCTCCACTGAAATCAATATTAGTTCTGTAGCTCATTGCCACAGAGGGTGCTGCTCTATGTGTGCCTAGTTCCCAGTCTGCACCATCTGAGTTGAAAACTGCTCCTTAGAAATTTCAGTTTACATTTTTTTCCACCTAACAAAATCAGAAATGTTGCCCCAGGGAGAATTTTCTAAGTAAACAATGAATCATTTTCCTAGTATCAATCGAGTAGCATTTTCTCGGGCAGTTCTTTGTAATTCCCCTCTTCAGCATTCCCTTGAGACTTATCAGGGATTGAACTAGATGATCTTTAAAGGTCCCTTTCAACCCAAACCAGTCTATGGTTCAATGGCTCTCTCTGGTGCTTAGCTGTGTTCGAGTTTCATAGCAATGATTTATGATCTTGAATGCAGAGCCAATGACATACGTTGTTCTTCGTTGTTCCTTAGTGACTTCAATAAATATGAAGTTGTGAATGAATGTTGCTATCAGAACAGCTTTCCCAGTGCTTAAAAATATCTGAGTTAAGTAGTATGAAGTGCCAGTAGTTTCTCATGATAATATTCTTTCCTAGGAGTGTTTAAATCACATTTTTTGCAGTGCTTTGATTTCTAGTACAAACTATTTATATCTCTATATAGGTGATGTTGTAAAAATACGCGATCTCTAAATAATTGTACAAAAGATATATGTAGGAATATTGGCCTAGACTTTGGTGTAAGTGGGTGACAGCTGTGTGCTTCGGCCTCTCGCTCCAGCTCCTTGACGAGCAGAACTGAGTCTCCGTTCCTCCGACTCCCTAGATCTTCTCCGCAAAGCCATATGCTGTGGATCCGCTTCTCAACACCAAAGGGAGAAAGCATTTAGGAGCTGGGGGAGCAGAATAGCAAGAAAATGTTTAAGGAAAGCTTAAAGAAAAAGAAAAGATAAACGAGAATGATGGAATCACAGAGCGGTTTGAGTTGGAAAGGGGTCTTAGACATCACCTAGTTCCAACCCCTGCCACGGGAAAGGACTCCACGAAAGCGCCTTACTCGGCGAAACACTGAGCTGAGAAGTGCCGGTGTCCCGCACAGCGGTGCCACCCACGCCGCGGCGAGCCCACCCGCTCCTCCCGCCGCGTCACTGTCCCCGGGTGGGCGACCCCGGCCGGGGCTGCTGTTCGTGCCGCGGCCGCCGGAGGGCAGCACAGCCCCACGCAAGCGGCGGCCCCGGCGGCGGGGGACGGGGAGCGGGGCGAGCCGGGCGGCGCTCGCTCGGTGGGCACGGTCCGGGCTGGTCAAACACTGACTGCGCTGTCTGCGGGCTGGATCCCGGCAGGACAGCGGCTTTGGCCTGCGATCGCAGTTATTGCCGGCAGGAGAGAGGTCGCTGCTATGAAGGCGACGGCATTGCACGTCCTCCGCTGTGTGTTTCTTCAGGCACTCCCTTGTGATTCACACCCTGTTTGTATCCTCAGCCTCCTTGTCACGTTTTAAAGGATACGTTGAATTTAGTATGTGAATCAAATGCTTTCTATTAGGGTCAGGGAAATGTTTTGTTTGGTTGATTGTTCTCTGTGCTGGCATGTAGCAAAATACCGACATGGCCATTCCATACAGTGATTTTCTTTCAAATTTGGGAGAAGTTTGCGTGGTCTGTCTCTGACAGTTCTCCCTGTTTCACTAAGTAATGTTGCTTATTTGCAGAGATGAATACATTGGAGGTCGATCATCCTCTACATGGGACTGAAACAATAGTGCAGGCAAATTGGACTGTGGTTTTTACTATGGCACATCCTCAGGAGCTCACTGGGAAATACACACCAGCCCCTCACTGCGACGCTCTGTTAGAAAATGGCCTGTTTTGCCAGTAGCCAAAGGTGTCTCTGTGATTGATCAAGTCATTCCTTCTTCCAGGAGAGTTACAGAGAACTCATGAAGTTGCACGGAGTCGTGACATGCTGTGGGAATTGCTGCAAGTAGCCTCTTCAGAGGCATTCTCTTCTACCAAAACAATTCAGTTCCATCATCTAGGTGGGGGGGGACTGCCTATTCTCTTGAAGTCTTTTGCCTTTGGCCTCCTAGCTAAGATTCAACAAAAGGCAGCACTTGGAACAGTGACTTTGGTGATACAAATCCTTTTCCGATAGAGAGCAGTCTGAATTCATCAATCATTGAAGGAACCCCTAATCATCAACTAATACAGACTCAGCCACTCTCAGTGCAAAGACTGGATCTGAGCAAAGGGTGAAAGTCTTGTTTTCACTCCCTTCTTTACTAGTGTCTGTAAAGACTGGAGTCAAAACTCTATTGAGCCCAGGTGAGACACACCAGAGTTCTCCAGTATAAGAGAGACGTGCACATGGTAGAAAAAGTTGAGCAGAAGACCAAGAAAGTTATTAAAGGACTGGAGTGTGTCCCCTATGAAGGTGAGGCAGAGAGAGCTGGGATTGTCTGGACAGGAGAAGAAAAGGCTGAGGGATCCTTATCCAGGGGTGTAAATACCTGAGGGCAGGTGGCTGAAAAAGAGGGAGACAGACTTTGCTTAATGCTACTGACTGACAGTAAGTCCTATGAGGAGCGGCTGAGGGAGCTGGGTTTATTTAGCGTGGAGAAGAGGAGGCTTAGGGATGACCTTATCGCTCTCTACAACCACCTGAAAGGAGGCTGTAGCCAGGTGGGGGTCAGTCTCTTCTCCCAAACAACCAATGACAGGATGAGAGGAAATGACTTCAAGCTGCACCAGGAAAGGTTCGGGTTGGACATCAGGAAGAATTTCTTCACAGAAGGAGTAGTTAAGTATTGGGAAGAGCCGCCCAGGGAAGTGATGGAGTCACCATCCCTGGAGGTGTTCAAGAAACGACTGGATGTGACATTTAGTGCCATGGCCTAATTGACAAGGTGGTGACCACTCAAAGGTTCGACTTGATGATCTTGGAGGTCTTTTCCAACCTAAATGATTCTGTGACAGGAGAAGGTATAGTGGGCACAAATTAAAAAACATGACATTCCACCTGAATACAAGAAAACATGTTTTTACTTTGAGGGTGGTCAAACATAGGAACAGGTTGCCCAGAGAAGTTGTGAAATCTCTGTCTGTGGAGACAAAACTTGAAGGTAAATGATTCTGGAAAACCCACTGTAGCTGACCCTGTTTGAGCAGGAGGGAGACCTCGGTAACCTCCAGAGGTGCCCTCCAGCCTCCAGCCTCAGCCATCCTGTGATCCTGTAAGCTATGAAAACTGTGCCATCCTGTGAAACTCTCGGTTCATTTCTCCAAACCATTTCACAATTGTGTCTAGTAGTGAAATGATACAAACAGCCTTGCTGATGTGAGAGGTATTACAGTCTGATAGACTTTGAAGCATTTGGTGTATTTCTGAATGATAAGGAGGGATATTGATAGCCTTTTTTTCCCTCATGTATGCCCACTCTATAATGCCATGAACACCATAAAACATGACCAGTTTGCTGCATTTCACTTGTCTGCTGGGCCATGCCGCAGACAGAGCTGCATTTAGGACTTGATGTTTTGGTGGTTTGTTCTGTGCATCCCAGTGGCAGTAAGGAACTACTTAACTGAGTTTTTTGAAGTGTAGCTGGGGGCAGAGTAACATTGGGAAGGATTGCTCAGAGATAGAGTTGGTCCCTTTTTGTGTAGCACAGAAGACATCGGTAGAGCCACTGCCCAGAAAGGCAGATGCCTGCCTGCTGTGTTCCAGCAAAATTCCAGCTGCTTGTGAGAAGCAACACATTTAGCAAGGGACACTGATGCCTCTGTGTGCTATTTGTTGTGATTCCCCAATCTGCAGGTTCAAAGGTGTTAAAAACTTCATCTGAATCTAATCTTGAGCAGGGTGCTTTCTGCACGGATTCAGTTTAGAAATGAATGAAAGGCTGCATTTTCCCTTTGGCAGTTCATCCTGTCTGCTATGGGCAACCTTCAGTCCATTTTCACATATTAGACTAACACCTGAGCAAATGTTCAGGGTGTGCCTGAATAGTGTTGTCATGGATTTATAGAATGTCCTAAGATTCACTGTTTCTGAAAACCACTCTAGGCACCTTACAGAGGTCCCTACTCCAAGACTAGAACCCCAGATGCTGGCAGCCTTACTTCGCAAAAGGGTCTGCCAAGAAATGTAATACCTTTGTATTAGAGACTTTACCCCATTAGACCAGCAAAATGTTTCCTAGAGATACCTCCCACACCCAAAGGAGTGGAGAACATTTCCAACATTTTTCAGCCCATTTTAAGGTTTTAATGCTCTGACTCTTGGGTTGGAGCATTAAAGCAAAGATTGTTACTTAAAGTGACATCCCTGTCTTTCTGTACCCATATAAAGGGGTTCCTTTTTCTCCAAACCCACTTTGTTTGACTCCTTACAGTTCCTTTGTCCCTTACCCATTCTCTCCTCCCTACAGGTTAGCCCAGCTGGGGGGCTGATGGTGGGGTTCATGAGGCCTGGCACTGCCCCTGCAGTGCCTTTGCAGGGAAATGTTACACATGTTTTGACCATTTGTTTATATCAGTTCAGCTTGCCACTGAGATGGACCCTTTTCGCCTCTGCCCTGGAAAAGAGAGAATTTCCTCCACACCAGTGGATAGCAATGAAAACTCAGGGTCAAACCTCCTTACAAATATTTTTCCTGTGGAAGAATTGTGGTTTTATTCACATCCTTGCTAGGTTCAGATGTGAAATCTGTTCCCTGTTCCAGCAGCCTACCAAAGTCTGCCCTTGAAAGACAAATAATGGAAGCCAAAGGGATTTACAACACATCCTGGCTCATGGTCTTAGATTTGGGAGGCAGAGGGGCTACGTAACAAAAATCTCTCCTGCATCACACAGTCCAGAAATGTCCATAGTACTATAAACTGTGACTTTCTGTTTTGCTTTCCTCTTGTGTTGTAAGAATACAGGTTCTTTTTTCTGGGTATCCATAAACTGCAGCAAGTCACCTCTTCCATGAGTTTTATATCCCATAAACAAGGGCCTGCTGTTATCTCACCTTGAATCTTCCCCTGGTTTCTTCTCTTGTTGGCACTGTGCTTTTAGCAGAGATAAGTTTGTGGACACAAGATTTTTGCACACAAGTGAGCATCAACTCAGAAAACCCGTGAACCAGAATTTTATGACCCTATCATATATAAAATACCTTAAGTTAATTTCTTCAAAATGGTTAAATTTACTGGTTAGTATTTTAGGTAGGTAGAGTAGCAGTTATATCTACAACTGAAAAATAATGGGTCATTAGGGTAGCATTGTACATAATCTGATGGTTTGGGTGCAAATTTACTGTAAGTAAGACACTGCATGGTGCACTCCTTGTGAGGATAGAGCACACCTTTAATGATACAGTGGAGCGAATACCCATCCAATTAAGAAAGTGCTTTGTGGAGAATAACCACAAAAATTCAGCTTCATAAATATGATTCCTAAAGAAATCTTAATCAGGCTTAAACTGGAGCATGAGAGCTCTGCATCAATATTCAAGGCTTTATACATATGCTACTGTACATCTAATTCCTTCGTAAGAGGAAGGAGAGAACAAATCTTAGAAGGAACTACACAGAAATTCATTGAACTAAGAGGAAAGGATCAATGTTGATAAATTCTTTATTAAGCATGTATTTAAAAATTCATAATGGATGGAAGGTGAGTGTACTAATGGACAATGTAGGACTATAGTAAAATGTATTTACTGATGTTAAGAACCGAGTATTTGAAGTTCAGAAATTAGTTAAATACAGACAAGAGGTACCAAAATCTATTTGTCATTCGGAGTAAATCTGTGAATTCTATTATACATACATATGCATGTATCCCTCTCTCTCATATTTAGGTTATAAACTCTACATATTTATGCCTATTGATACATGTATGTACATATCAACTGTCAGCTGGGTTTCGGCTGTGTAAATACTAAGATGAGATTGGATTAGCATGTTTTAAGTTGTTGTGATGAGCTCAGGTCTTTTTTTGGCTGCTGTAGTTTCCGTATTTACTGCATTTCCCTGTGTTGTTTATATGAGTGCTGGGCACACTGACAGAACTCATTATTTCTGTTTCTGATCAATATAGGTAACTGTCAAAGATGCCAACAAATATTAGTATCCACTTCTGTAAAATTTCACATAAGCTTTCAAGTCGCCCTGTTCATGATTCATTACAATAATTAGCTGTTGCTACAGGAAAATACATTAATGCATACCATTTGGAAAGCTGTAGACACTAGTTACATTTATTTTGGGATTTGCAATGTACTGATTTTGAGACTGAATTTATCGGCAAAGGTTAGGTGGGAATAAATGTTCTCAGCAGTTCCGAATCCCATTAAATGTGACTTCTGTTGTATAGATTCAAGTACTATAATTGATAAAATTTCAAGAAAAATTAGCTTTTAAATTGTTTTGTCTGGAATTAACTTTTGAAATTGAACAGAGCTGTTAAAAAAAAAAAAAAAAGGAAATGACCTGACAGTGCCTTGTTTTGGAAAAGATATTGATTTCAAAATATTTACAGGATGTTAAATATTAATGATTGAACTATAGCAACCATTATAATATACCACATGAATGCAGGTGATGCCAGTCCTACAGCTTTGTAGGAAAATACTTTTTCAGTCCCAGTGCAGTAGAATTCAGAAACATAAAAATAGTAACATATATTATGTATATCATTCAGTAAGCCAGATTTTCATGCAGTATAAATTGGCCAAGTGAAGGGCAGCAGAACTACACCCATACATCAGCTGAGGTTATGCCTGGAGTGTGACCCAGTAATTATGACTCAGTCAATGAGAGTTTGTTTGAATCTGAAGAATGAGATTTGGCACAAATATTAAATAGAGGCTTTCTTTTTTTTTCATCACAAATTTATTCAATGAAAAATGCAGGTGGCTTGCTCACAAAACAACTGCAGTGCAGGCTCAAATTTGCCAATTTGTATTAGTCGATAGAAAAAAGTAGACTAAAACACCAGAGTTAATCAGCATTTTGGTTTTAATATTTCTGAAAATATCAGTGGGATGGAAGAGGAGGCTATAATTGCAGAAAGACTTAAGAACAGCTGTGAGGAGCCATCATATAACCCATGCTTTGGACATTCTCTTGCACTGTGAGAAAGTCAAATTAACTCTTTGCTGCGGGCAGTCATTTTCTTTTTGGACTTTGGGAATTTTTTGAGGGCTTTCCTTGTTCTCTCCTCTTAGAGTGTTCCAGTTTTACAGAGGTGATTGAGTGTTCAGCATATTTAGGATGGAGCAGATTCAAGTTCATTCCTAGGTGCAGAGTGTTTTTCTTGACAGCCTGTGCTGTACTGGAGGGACAGGGATGCACATCTATTGTGTCTGGTCCTTCTTTAAAGTCCACAACAACTCTATTGGCTGCATATTTATGAGAAAGAAGACTGTTTGCTTAAGTAACATAAACTGGATTTATTGCCATGCCTTTCATCTTCAGCAGCTGAAAACTAGAGGATTAGTTTGGGACTATATACTTTGAATGGATCACAGACTGCTGGTCAGTTTCTGTGAGAAACTTTACCTGCTTATCTCAATAGATCACTTGTGGATGCAAGGAGCTAACAGCCATGTTAATTTTAGCAGCCAAAAAGTGGGAATGGTCAATGAGCACAGCATCTCAGTTGCACAGAAGAGGATCAAAAGAGTAGCTTCAAAGAGAAAACAGTGACTTAAATAAAACATGACCACTAGAATGACTGAAGTTTGATCTACTGGTGTTTTCCCAGTTTACTAAAAAGAACAAAACAAGAGCTGTCAAATGTTAATCAGATGCTTTTTGTGTCGAGTTCTGGGACAGCATCCTGGATATGTCCAAGACAGCAGGAGGGAATGAGTTTCAGGTGAAGAATCCAAGAAGAGAAATTAGGCCTGTGTCATGTTTCTTTTAACACACTCTGGTCGGATCTGTCCTTTATCTCAGCCCTTTGTGCCTCACACTGGGTGTCCAAAAGGCCTCTCACGATTTAAGCCCCCTTCCCAAACCCAGGTCAGCCCCCCTTAGGGTAACTCCCCTAGTTTTTATGCCACTCATGACATTCTATGGTGTGGAATATCCCTTTGGTCAGTTTGGGCCATCTGTCCCAGCTATGCTCCCTCCCAATTTCTTTTGTGTACCTCATCACTGGCAGAGCATGAGACAAGGAAAATGTCCCTGAATTAGGATAAAAACAACTTAGCAAAAAACCAAAACATCAGTGTGTTATCAACACTGTTCTCATTCCAAATACACAGCACAGCACTGTAACAGCTACTGAGAAGAAATTCTACCTTTGCTGAAGCCAGGAGAGCCTGTCAGTTAGTTTTTCACTCTTAACTGTGTTTCATCATAAAGTGCCATTTTTTGGAAATCAGATTATGGTGCTTTTATCACAGCTTTTTGAGTTCCAGCATTTACATCATGGAAAAATAAATTACCCACCCTGGAACCACCAGCAGCCTGGTAGTTAAGGCATTTACCCAGGTTTGGGTGAGCCCTTTCGTAAGCACTGGACTGAAGTATTAGTCTCAATGTGAAGATAACTCCAAAATTCTGGCAGCTGACCTTTAACTGTATGTCTTATTTTATGGATGTCCAGCTTGGGCTGCCCAAGGCTTATAGAGCATTTGAAATGGTAGACAAAGTTGGTGAGAGCCGTGGTTTCTCAGCACCTCTGACTGCAAGGCAGTGCAATCTCCAGTAAAGTGCTCAGGGTTGCAAGCCATGAATTTTAATCCTTACTCTGCCGCTAATTCACTGTGTAGCTCCAGGCAAGTCCCTATCTCTTCAGCTGTAAAATGGGAATAATAATAATAGTTTCCTATCTTTCGGCAGCGATAAATTCATCTGTGTTCTTGAGGCATGCAAATACTACAGTGATGAGTGGCCCAGAAAAGACCGTGAAAAAATGAATAATTCTGTATTTACAACAGGCTTTGGGTGCGCAGTAAATAAGGCACTGCTAATTGGCTGGTGAAGATTACTTTTCTAAGTAGCTGCTTGTTCAGTAGGTGCTGTGTAATCAGTACCTACTTATCCTGTGTAATGAATGATAAAGGGTTCCTTGGGGAAAAAAAGGGAGGTAAAGACAGATTTCAAGAAAATCTTAATACTGATCTACAGGAAAGTACAGTTAGGATTTCATCATCCATTTAGGTTCTAGTGTTCTTCAATTCCAAAGCTCTTGATTTTTGGCAGACATCATAATTTTCTTCTGTGAGAATTGTCATCTGTGCAAGCACAGGTTTAGGTGTAGTAACCTGCCCCCTGCCATAAGAGAGCAAGGATGCGTTACTCAAAAAATGACGTTGTGGCTATGGACATGTATCATTCTTCATGTGCAATTATTTCTGTCTGAAAAACAGGAAAAACTATCTAACGTGGTTTTTTGGGTTTTGGTTGTTCTTTTTTTTTAATAGCTGTTGTGGTCTCACCATTATATTCCCGTTCTTATATTGCAGTTTTCTGAGTTCTAAGATTAGTTTCAAGGTAGGTGACCTGTACAATACAGTGCCTTTCTCTTTGTATACAAATAAAATTCCCCTAAAGGGCTCCTCTCTTAACAAATGAATTTCTGCTGTTGAAAGAAGCAAGAAAAACAATGAAGGCCACTGTCCAGGGTGGAACGCTAACACTTCAAACTTTGTTAGAGTAATCTGAGCATGTTTATCCTACAGTTTAACTGCTTATTAGACCGTTGCCATCACATCTGTTAAAAGCATGTACAATCTGCAAAACAAGCTGCCAAACGTCCCTTTTCAATTACATTGTTCAGAGGTCTCTGTGTTATCTTTCTGGCTGGGTAGATGAGGGAGAAGAAGTGCCTGTTGTCTCCCTTATCTTTAGCAAGGCTTTTGACGCTGTCTCCCATAAGAACCTCACAGGTAAGCTCGGAAAGTGTGGGTTAGATGAGCGCACAGTGAGAATGAGCACACAGTGAGATGAGCACATGGATTGACAAGGGATGAAAGGCAGAGCTCAGAGGGTTGTGACCAGTAGCACTGAGTCTGTTTGTAGACCTGCACAAGCACTATTCCCCAGAGGTCAACACTGCGACCAGTCTTGTTCAGCTGATTCATCAGTGACCTGGATGAAGGGATGGAGTGTGCCCTCAGCAAGTTTGCTAATGATACAAGACGGGGAGGGATGAGTGACACACCAGAAGGCTCTTCTGCCACTCAGTGAGACTTGGACAGGCTGGAGAGTTGGGCAGAGAGGAACCTAATGAAGTCCGACAAAGGGTCCTCCACCAGGGGAGGAACAGCCCTGGGCAGCAGCACAGGCTGGGGCTGACCTGCGGGAAAGCAGCTCTGCAAAGAAGGACCTGGGGGTCCTGGTGGACAACAAGCTGTCCATGAGCCAACAGTGGGGCCAAGAAGGCCAATAGGATGCATTAGGAATAGTGAGGCCAGCAGGTCAAGAGAGGTGATCCTCACCCTCTAATCAGTCCTAGTGAGGCAGCATCAGTATTACTGTGTCCAGTTCTGGACTTCCCCATTCAAGAAATATAAGGAACTACTTGACACAGTCCAGTGAAGGGCTATGAAAATAATTAGGGAATAGATCATCTCTCTTATGAGGAAAGGCTGAGGGGTCTGGGACTGTTTAGTCTGCAGAAAAATGAGAGGGTATCTTACTGATGAAAACAAATTGATATTTGTATTGATTAATACAAGTATCTTAAGGCTGGACACCAAGAGGATGGGTCCAGACACTTGTCAGTGATGTCCAGCAATATGACAAGAGCCATTGGGCCCAAATGAAAACACAGGAAGTTCCCTCTGAGTATGAGAAAAAAGTCTTTACTTTGAGGGTGACAGAGCACTAGAACAGATTGCCTAGATTGTGCAGTCTCCTCCTGAGGAGATGTTCAAACCTGCCTGGATGCAATCTTGCTCAACATGCTCTAGGTGGACCTGCTTTATCAGGGGGCTTAAACTAGACAATTTCCAGAGGTACTTTCCGACCACAACCATTCTGCGGTTCTGCAATTCTCTATTTTGTACTTGTGTATATGATGTGTTAGTGCAGCAGTCCCCCAATGGGTCTCCTTTGAGTATAGTTTTGAGTCATATTTACTTTTTTATATAGAAGAAAATCTATGCTCTGCCAAGACAGAGTGTGCATAGATTTGTTAGTCTGATCTGCACCCCATTTGGTGGTGCTATATTTAAAATTAGGACATATCAAATTAGAATCGTGATATTTGCAGTAGTCTTGATATAACAGGAAATCATCCACTGCACAACATTTACAACCCCTCAATGTATCTAATAAAGGAGCATGTTTTATTGTAATCTAGCTCTACACATTTCTAAACATTTACTTGATGTTCTTATCTGTGATGTTTAAGATTTATTTGAAGTAATAAGAATACACTGCATAAAACCATGTAATATATGTCCTCAAAGGATATTTAAATTAATATCTTAAAATACTTTTTTTCTTGCTGCTTATACTGAAAACCTTCACAAGCAAGTATTTTGGAGAAAATTATTTCCATGTTTCTTTATAGGCCCTGATCTTATGACCTACACACATAATTCACTCTAGGCATGTGAATTTTTGGCAACTGAACCTACATACAAAATTATAGCAGTGATTAACTCAGTGGAAACATATTTGCAACACTTTGTCCTTTAGGTTTTTACTTTTCACTTAACGAATGGTGCTACCGGCTATGAGCAGAATATAAACAATAGGCACAGAATTATTGTTAGGGATGGCTGTTACCTCTAGTCACTTATGAATTAAACATCTGCTGTCTCACATTGAAAACATTTTTAAAATAGTTTGCATATAAAAAGGAAGACTGTAAAAGAGATTTCAGTGAAGAAATCTTCAGCGTGTTGTGAGCATGGTAGCCTCGCTGCTCAGTAAAACTTTGCCAAAAGTACATCACCCTTTGAATTGTTGTCTGATGGAATCTGATGGCCTAAATTTCATTTAGTATCTTTTGCTTAGTGTTTGCTGTTGGGTATGTCTACACCTTCAGAGGCACCTAGATATTAGAAAACATGGCAAAGTAAATGGAATGTGGATTATTTGAATGTTAATTTTCATGTGGGTTCCCACATGAAAGAGAAGCCAGAAATGTCCTTTTTCTTTAGCTGCTGATGAGCTCAATGGAAAAAGTCTCCTACCATGCTCTCCCATGAAAATTGTGGCCACTGAAATAATGCTACTGTTGAAAAGTACGAGATGAACACAATTGCAACAAGCAGAATTTCAGCAGGGACTGTGCTAAATGCAAAGAATTCAGTCTAGAGAATAGAGATTGTAACCTGGCTGTACTTGGAGTTAAACATAAAACTCTCATCTTCCTGGAATAGCAACCCTGATGCTTGTAATCAAAACCAAATTGAAACACTGATGTCTGTTTCTTGGTGTCAGGGAAAGAGATTAAGGGGAAGGAGAGATCACTGTCATCTTTCATATCACAGAATGTACTTTGAAAAGGTCAGAGTGACACCAGGGAAAAACCTGAATGAAGAAAGAACATACCATCTACCAGTACTTCAGCACCAGATGTAATGTGGCGCTGCGAGCAGCACCAGAAGCAAGGTTATAATAAAAAAGATGCCTTAACTTAACAGAATCTGTGGTGGCCAGCAGCAACTATGCAATTGTGGCTTATTTAACCAGTTATGACTGCACACAGGTTCACATTTTAAAGGCAAGAATTAAGTGTAGAAAGGAGCTTGATGCTGTAAGTTTTGCTGTGTAACTGTTTTCGTTAGATGCATGGAGACACTTGAGTGTGTTTGGAAGGCCTGACCTGGGTGACAGCATGAAAACCTGAGCAATGCTCCATATTATATAAATAGCCTGAATCATTCAAAAGATTTCCTATCTTTAAAAAAAAACAAACAAACAAACAAGAAAGCAGACATGGCTGCTACTACATTGCTGTTAGGCCTTCAGATGCCTACATAAATAATGACAGCCTTCCCTGTCATTCTCTCTCCTGCATGTAGGCACTCCATGGTATTGGTAACTTTACTAATGTGGGTAATTTCATTTCAGTCTTATTTTTAATTATTATCATCCTCCCATTTTTTTCTTAAATGTATTTCTCCAGTGGCTAAAAGATTAATGATTACCCTCCCATTAGGGAGGAACAAAAAGACAGCTTTGGCATTATTTATTTATTATTCTTTTTCTTAGCTGGAAATTGAATTATCTACTCCCTATTTAAGATCCTTCTAGTGAAAATGTCACTTGCCATGAACTAAATGCTCTTTAATAGCAGCAGTACATATGTTCTTTAATAGTAACAGGACATAGCTAGCTAGCAGAGCAGAATAAGAGAAGAGAACAAAAAGCAAGCTTGGGTGTAGAACTGTGCGCATCTACACATGGAAATACATAAGAACCTTACAAGAAGACATGGGTTAATACTCTGTGCCCAGAAATGTGGTCACGTCTTTCTCAGTGACACTCCTAAAGGGTGGGATGCCATCCAAAGAGACCTGGACAAGCTCCGGGAGTGGGTCCATGGGAACGTAATGAGCTGCAGCAAGGCCAAGTGTAAGGTGAGGTAACCTGGGTCAGAGCAACCCCTGGTAACAATAAGGGCTGTGGAATGAAAGGATCAAGAGCAACCTTGATTCTCCAGCCCTGCCAAGGAGGACTTGTGGATGCTGGTGGACGAGAGGCTGGACGCGAGCCGGCAGTATTCACTTCTAGTCCAGAAAATCAACTGTATCCTGGGCTGCATCAAAAGCAGCTTGGCCAGCAGGGTGAGGGAGGGCACTCTACCCCTCTATGGAGTGCTGTATCCAGTTCTCGGGTCCCCAGCACAGGAAAGGTATGGACCTATTGGAGCAGATTGAGAGAAGGTTACAAAAATGATCAGAGGGCTGGAGTCCCTCTCCTATGAAGACAGGCTGGAAGAGTTGGGACTGTTCAGCTTGAAGAAGAGAAGGCTCCAGGGAGAATTCATTGTGGCCTTTAGGAGTGTCACTGAGAAAGATGTGACCACATTGCTGAGGGTGCACTGAGGATTAACCCATCTGTTCTTGTAAGGTTGTCTGTCCTAGATGTTAGATGAATGCTTTTTTTTGGTAAAATCTTCTGACTTCTGTTAATCGATATATGAAATAACCACCCTAAAATATCCCATGCCACCCACGTTATAAAGATTTCTTCATATCTAATTCTAGGGAAAATTATCCAGAATTGTCAGAATATTCTAAGGAAAATTACTCCTGTTAGCAGATGGTACATCAAGATCCAAAGATTATTGGAGTTCCCCAGAGTGCAGGCTAACCAAATTATTTATGGTGGTTGGTAGATGCTGCTATCCAGTACCATAGTATGGTGGGTGTCTTTTCAATGAAAAAACAAAGTAAATTTGTTGATCCATTGAATTTATTAGCAAAATGACTCCTGAACTCATGCTATGCCATCATGCAGTCTCCTCCATGTTGTCTTTCCTGAAGTCTGGATTTATGCAAGTATTTTAGCTCTTTCTATTTCTCTGAGTTTCATGTATGAAACCAAGATTTGCACCATGTTTTCTTTAAATTGGGATATCACCAGCTCCCTATGTTTGCATTCCAGCTTCCTATGCAGAAACGGCCAGAGTACTCAAGCAATTCCCATCATCCTTACCACAATTTTCTGTATCTTCATATTTTAGCATGCTTCTAATCAGTGAAGTGTTAGGCAGAAATTCAGGGCTAAGTGACCACTCAGAGGCTGCATGCAGCAGAGTTGTGCTCTGGCATTTAATACTTTTTGGAGAACAACACGAGAAGATTTGGGGCCTGACATGCCCCCAGATTCAGCCATGTGCCCTATGACATTGTGTAGGCTCCAGCTTTCTGGTCTTAGGGGAGCAGTGTTAAGGAGAACTCCCGGTTTAATCTGGGGTGTTCTTTGACTATCAACAGATGAAGTCACATCAGACTTAAAAATGGTTCCACTCTCATGTGGATAAAACAGCAAACACTCTGGTTTTATCATGGTTTAAAGCTGGTGGGAATCTCAAGCACTTTTATTCATTCATAAGCATCCACAAGAGATATTTCCCAAGGGAAGGTTTGACCTAATGCTAGCCAGCCCTTGGGACAAGGAGGGTGACTGCAACATGTGAGGTGTGTGTGTACGTGTGGGGGCACATGCGCACCTGTGTGTCTGCTCCCACACGCTTTCAAGGTGGTCCTGCATGTTACCGAGGACTGTGTCAGCATTGCACTCCCATTCCTGGCCTATCAACCATCCTTCAAGATGGGAAAATAAAACCTAGCCATCTTCCACACTGGCCAAACCCCTCGAAAAGGACATGCCTGAGAAAGGTGCAGCATCTGGCACGTCTGCCATATCCGATGGAGCTCCAGAGCTCCCAGTGGGCTGTGCAGCTTGCCATAACCTCCAGAGTATGCATGTTTGTGTGAGGCACAATCTGGCCCATCATTTCATTTAATCCCCTTAATTTAGCAGAAAAATAGGTAGTTAGAAAAATATTATCTTTTTCTAAGTATTATTGCTTTTTATTTATTTTTCACAGTGGATTGTGTGCATAAGTGTCAATGAAAATAGGTCAGAAAGAAATTACTAAAAGAAAAAAAAAATTCTGTTACAAGAGCTAGATTCTTCTTTCCAGAAGGGCAACTGGAAAATATGCTAGAATGTACCACATGGAAACGTAGAAGCTGTCAGCTCCCTCATTTCCTCTTTCCATCTAGTACTAATTACAGTGGACTTGCAGCAATTTCATTTAATACGGAAGGGATCATATTAAGGAGGGAATAAAGGCTGACAAAGCATGTGTTTTGTTCAATTTGATACTGTTTTAAAGAGTGAGGTCTTAAACTTTCTGCAAGTTGTTAGATTGCATTAACTGAAGAAAAAGCACAGAAATTTTTAAAGCATAATATGACATTGATTTCTATAGCAAAAAGGAAATTTGGTCTGAATTCAGAGAACTATAGCTTATTTTCATTATAGATGTTTCTACTGAGAGATTCTATTCAGATTTAAAACTGCTGCTAAATGTACCCAGTAAAATGGCAAATGTCTGTACAGTTATAAGGACATAAGAATTGGAACACAGGAACAGACCAAAACATTCTATTCAGTGATTCCCCCTAAACTTACAGAAAATGAGTAAGAAGAGGACAAGTACTTACACAACCACTGAGAGGAATCCCCTTGTGCTAAGCAGCAAAGAAGGACTGGGAAGGCTGTGAGAGGGTCCAGCCTCTCATTCCCTCCTGCTATGGTCCCATTCTGCTCTGGGTCTCAATCAGAGGCCCAGCTCTGCCTGAGGTCCACGTGACGAAATTTCAAGGGGTTTAGGAAGGTAAAAGAGAAAAAAAATAAAGCCAGGCTGGTAGTTTGGGAGCAATGAGAAACTTTGTGGTGATAAAGGAATTAGTACCCCATTGGCTGAAGGGCACCCAGCATTCCAGGGAAAGTCAACTCCTCCATAACTCTCAAATTCTAACAATGTAAAGCTTGGAGTTAAATGTTAATTGATATTTAATCGTATATAGGTATAAGTGTTATGCATGCCAACTTAAGGGTATTAGGATGTCTGAAATACTGTAAAATAGATGTCTAATTGATTTATTTTTTCTAAAGCACTGTTTAATGTAGAATTGTTTCTATATGGGAAAATATAATTTATGTTTCCTAGAAGTTACAACAAAGTATTGGGCATTAGGAGACTGATATTCTCATCCCTATCTGCCAGGGAAACCTTATAACCAGGACTCACAGCCTGACATTGATAAATGATTTAATTCTGCAGTGTTTGCCCCATATTCCTCAAGTGGGATATTTAAAAGGAGATTAATAACTACTCTTCTCTCTGAGGTTTCAGATGTCCCAGTTTTACAATGTCTAATATATATGTAAACACAGTATTTGAAAACTTTGGGAGAAAAAGACCAAATATAGTTTAAAATTATATTAGGGCCTTTTAGCCAGCTTGCATGCATGGTACAATTTATAAAGATGATGATGAACAAAGCCAGGCAATTTGGAGATTCTAGTGGATGACTAAACACTGATTGAATATGAATAAAGGGGTATGAATATGATTTTTTTATTGTTGCTTACAGGCAATAGAGAAGTATTTCAGGAATATAAATATAAAGAGTTTATAAATATAAAGATTTTATAAAACTCTTGATAAATGGAGGTGTTTAAGTGTGTGCTATGGATTTCATAAGTGTTTTTGCAGACTCACTTACTTCACTGTGTCTTCAAATAAAGATGGAGGGAATTTTGAAATATCATTTTAATAAAAAGATATAAATAATTTTATCCTTAAAAAGCTTTTTGGTTTTGTTTTTTTTTTTATATTTAGCAATGTCAAGATGAGCTCTGAGACCATTCCAATGTCACTGGATGTTTATTTTACATTAAAAAAAAAAAAAAGTTTTAGCTGCTAAAGTTCAACCAAGCCCCCTTAGAATAAAGTACTACTGCAACAGATAGGGGGATGTCGCAGTATATTCAGAACACTTTAAGAGTTCATATTCACATCTCAAAATCCTGTACAATAAAAACAGTTCTTCTGATTCATTTTTAAAGCAAAGAACACTTCCATGTTTTCCAATTTATAGAACATTTCCAATCTTTCATAGACTCCCACAACTATTTAACTACATTTTACAGTTCTCTCACCCTCACACTTGATGTGAAGTAGGGAAAATGCAAAGATGCATAGGCTTCTTTACCAGCTTGTTTCTCTTTTAAATCAAAACTTCTGATGATTAAAGAAGAGCAGATAAAAGAAAGTACAGCTCGAGGCTATGATATAATGCACTTAGAGATCCCAAAGGCAATATTCTTAACATCTACAACCAACCCTGAAACATAACAGAGAAATATAAATGTTAGGGCTGGGCTCTTAAATTCAAGTTTCCTGACACACTGTGGCTGACAGCCTTTGAATTTATAAAGACCTCCTATCTAAACAACCAAAAGAGCTAAAGATCACTTAAAATAATTATTTTGATCGGTACTTGCAAAGCAGTAGCAACCTATGAGAAAGTATTACCATGTACATATCCAGGGGATTATTTCACCTGATCATGTGATTTCATCATCTTAAAATTGTTCTTCCACGCATAGCTGGAGACTAGTTTTATCTGTAAAGTGTGTGTCAGGGGATTCATAACCCATTTTAAGTATTTGTGTATAACTGCATGCACTTAACATGGTTTAGAATGGATCAAGAAATTATTCTCCCTCATGATATTTTTTCAAATGACCGAAATACTCGAGTCTTTCATGGAAATGCCTTTTCTTAGTTCAGGGTTCTTTTCCATAGTATTATTAAAAAAAAAAAAAAAGTATTTTTGGTTTTCTGTGGATGCCAAAAAATCCAAGGAATGAGCCACAGAAATTTCTTTGGAGACCAAGGGCACCTTAAATTTTAGCAGCAAAAGTACCTGAGGAACATCTAATGGGCCCTGTCAAATAGATGTGCTCATTGGCATGGCTGTTGCACAATAGCTCAGAGTTCAGCACAGAGCATGTTAGCAACACCTGCTGTCAGTCAAAACTGTCATGATGTTGGGCCAAGGTGACCTCTTAATTTTGTAATATGGGTCATTGAAAAACATGCACAATGTCCACTAGGATGCCTGAATGAGAATTTAGGGCTCTCTTCTGCCTCTGTGTACTTTGCATGGAAACTCAATCCCTCTGTGGGAAGATGCCCTTCACAGTCATGAGGCTTTCAAGAATGGCATCAGCTATCCTTAATGAATTAATTTTTATTTTTCCCAGACTATTAACTATCATTCTGAAAATTTTAAAAAAAGCACCAAAAAACAAACAAAAAAAAAAAAAAAACAACCCCAAAACACTTATAAGGAATTGAAGAGCTCAAGAGAGTAGGCTTTGTTTAAAATCATAATTGCTTCTTGAACCAAAAATGACATGAACCCAAATATACATTAAAATTCAATATACATCACATCTTTTATAATACGGATATGCTTATTGAACATATATTCTGGTCTGTGAAATGTAAAGAGGTTTACTTCTAAAGGATTTTATGAGTACTAGCTGCACCTGAATTTTTTCTTTCTGAGAAAATGCATGTTTTACAACAGCCCTCTATACCTCAGGAGGGCTAGAAGGGACACTGGCAAACTTTTTATCACCCTGGGATGTGTGCAAGTATTTCAGAGGATCAAAGTATAAAAATCAAAAATATGCAACTGAATGAATTTCTGAAGTAAAAGAAGTAAAATCAGTGGTTTATTTGTGGAGAGTGTAGTAATGAAAACAACAGACATTTTAAGGTGTGAAAGTTATTTAACTGTGGGCTCACAGTAAACCAGAAACATGTATTTCTGATTGCATTGAAGATAACCATTCCCATACTGAATCAAGCCAAAGTTGTGTCAGTTTGCTGTTGTCTGACAACGGGCAGTAGTAGTACTTTGGGAAAGACATACAAAACAGGACAGATAAAACCCAACTCTTTCCCAGCTATAAACTTTCATTTTCAAGCAGTCTGAGGTTTATGGACTTCCTCAGGCAGAGGGTGCGTTCACAACATTGATCTTAATATCTATTGATGGATCTCCTTCTCATGCATTTGTCTAATGGATTCTTGAGCCCATTTATATCTTTGACCTCCACAACTTCCTCTGGCAATGAGCCCTACAATTTAATTATGCATTGTGTGATAAAGGACTTCATATTGTTTGCTTTAAACTGACCGCCTGATCATCTGAGTCCTTCTCTGTTTGTTATAATATGCATGATAGCAAATAATCATTTAGGCAGACTATGACTTCATATACATCCATCATCTCTCTCCTCCCTCAAATGCCTTCCAGACTTAAGTGTCTCAGCCTAAATCTTTTTCTTTCTACCAATACAATTCCATACTTCTAATCATCCCTGTAGCTCTTTCCTGTACGTTTATTGAGCTCTCAAGCTCTTCGAGATGCAGGAGAACAGCACGAAGCTTCGAGGGTGTGGGTAGAACACAGATTTCTAAAATACTGTGCTGATCCTATTTTGTTCTATTAATTCCCTCATTGTTCTTAGCACTTGTTTACCTTTTTGAGCTCTGCTGAGCATGGAGCTGGAACCTTCACTAAACTATCTGCAATGACACTGAGGTCTTTACTCTAAGGATAATGGCAAATTTATGCACTGGTCTTGCGTGTATTTTCATGTCTTTCCCTATGCCTATTATTTTTATATTTGGAAATAGAATGTGTTAAAAAGAAAAGAGAAAATAAATTCTGTGGACTAAAATAATGCTATAGAAACTGCAGAATTTGAACTAGAACTAGACAGATTCAAAAATATCAGTGATTAAATGGGAATAAACAGGAGTCCACAACTTGACAGATTCTCACTTCATCCTTCTTATCTTGCTCTGAAATGCCAGCAAACAGGTTTGTAGGCTTGCTAATTCATTGGCATGTTTCTGAGCAGTGCTAAACTTCCCATCTCTGGCTGATGTCAAAAGGAGTCAAGACTGGCTAGCCCTCATAGAATTGGACCTGAAGCGTATTGTTCTCGTAACTGTTTATACTATGTGACATTGTCACTTCCATACTATTTGGGGAGTTTGATGCTGGGAAAATGAATTTTTAGAGAGGTTATGAAAGATCAAGGATGCTATAATGTCATCATAATTACATGTAACTTGGGCATCAGTATTACATAAAAGCATATTGAATGCTTACTTAACATAACATTTGAATAAATCATGTTTAAAATCATGTTCACTGAAACATTTATTTCATCTAGAGCTACATAGTTTAAGCTTCTCATACATAAACATTTTTGGCATTATTTATGAAAACTTGGCTTGCATCCACTTAATTTATATTTTAAAAAATAAGAGATAGCTATGTGAATCTCATATTTATACTGAAAACCTCCATCGTCTGCTGCTTACTGAAGTTTCAGCAGATCTACAATGGTAATTCAATAACTGTGTCTACAATATCCTGGGAGTTTTAAACACAGTTTCCCATTTTTGCATTTGACATTTCAGTCTGTACTTTCTTACTTTTCTTGATAGGCTTCTAGGTACTAAAAATAATTACTTAGTGCCTATCACGCTATGTGACAGTGATGCCCTTGAATTCCTAACATGGTTAGCAAGGGTTGAACCTCCTAGGAAAAGTGAATTTTATTGACTCATTGGTGCAGTTGCCTCGCTGCTTCTGAAGTTTCTGGAGGGAGAGTTTGCAAAGTGGGTTGAACAATCTTGAGGTAGAAGCCCAGAATCGGCTGTTCTAGAGAGGAAGATTTACAGTTGGGTTTTGCTGTTGCAACCAACAGTTACTGCACCAAAGTCATGTAGAATGGGGTTCATTTGGCCTCTACTGTGTGTGCTGGGTCAACCAACAACTCTATTTTCTTCATTTCACGGTGAATAATGAGGTGTACATTCCCTGAGTGGAGAGTGAGTTTAGCATCACATTTGTTTTTCTTCCTGTTTGTAAATAGCTTATGTGAGATGTACAGAATTCTTCCCAGAGTAGAAAAAGCAAGTATTTTTTTCTTAGTAGTGGCCCTCCATGTTCAGATGCTTTCAAATCTGAAGCTAAAATCTCACTTCCTTATTGTTAGCATTGTCTTACAAGCTATAAAATTAGTCTTTGTATCTATATTTTCATGCTGAATCATTTTGTTAGATACATAAGGTCAAGAGTACTTGTTAAGCATCCTGTGATTCATTAGCATTGAAGTATGGAATCATAGAATTTTTTGGGTTGGAAGGGACCTTAAAGATCATCTTGTTCCAATCCCCCTGCCTTGGGCAGGGACACCTTCCACTAAACCAGGTTGCTCAGAGCCCCAAGCAGCCTGGCCTTAAACACTTCTAGGGATGGGGCATCCACAACATCCCTTGGCAACCTGTTTCAGTACCTCACCATGGTCATAGTAAGAAATTTTTTCCTAATATCTAACCTGGATGAACTCTCTTTTAGTTAGAATCCATTTCTCTTTGTCCTGTCACTACATCCTCTTGTAAAAAGTCCCTCTCCATCTTTCTTATAGGTTCTCTTCAGGTACTGAAAGGTTGCAATTATGTCATCCGAAAGCCTTCTCTTCTCAAGACTGAACAAACCCAATTGTCTCAGTCTTTCCTCATAGGAGAAGTTCTCCATCCCTCTAATCATCTTGGTGCCCCTCCTCTGGACTCGCTCCAACAGGTCCATCTCCATCCTGTGCTGATGACCCCAGAGGTGGATGCACCACTACAGGTGGGGTCTCACGCTGCTTTGGATGCAGCCCAGGACACAATTGGCATTCTGGGCTCCAGGTGCACATTGCTGGGTCATGTCCAGCTACTCATCCACCAGCGCTGCTTTGTATTGTGACCTGAATCCAGAAGGGATGATCCTTGTTTAAAATTTTACTTACATTTGGATAAAAGACTCCAGCAATTCCAGAAATAAAGTATTAACTTAGCAGCTTTTCTGTTTCTTTGCTGCCCACTTAACATTAGCAGAGATATTCTTCATGGAGCTCCAACCTAAAGACATCTTTATCTAATAAACTTTTGTAGGGCAATATGCTCAATGTACTGAAACAGATCTTGCCTTCATTCCCATTAAATCACACGAATGTAATATATCTTAGGCAATACTACCTACCCAAAAGTTAGATATCTTGCTAGCTATGGGCTATATGTTCATAGTTATTAGATACTTCTGGAGGGTGATTCATTTACACTATTTTAGCCTATTTCAGCCTCTTGAGTTTCTTTCAGTCTTTGGACTTGCTTTTGCTGTCCTCACTGATAATTAAAGTAGTACCTGGTAACTGGCTCAGACTTACACATTTAATCTCTAGTGCTTACATCAGCAAGCAGGAATCCCAACCAGAGGCATTCTGAGTCATGGTATCATCCAGAAACTGTGGGGTCTTTAAAAAAACACACAAAGTTCTAAGTTTGCAGTTCAGGGAAGTCCTAACATTTCAGCATAGGTTGCTCATAGCATGTTTTTCTGTATATATTGAGTAGGCCTTCAAGAGAGCTGGAGAGGAAAAAGGGGGAAAAGATTAGCTACTATTTCTGTTACTTTAATAATCCTAAATGCAAAACATTAGCTCTTTCTAGCAACAAAAACTCCACCAGCAGCAATACTGAAACCATATGCCCTCCATTTGATTTACCATCAACAACTGCCTGGCTGCACACAGAGCCTCTCTGCTTAATAGTGGCTCTAGGCAAGTGCATGTATAATATTCAAAGCAGTTTTGTTCTTTCATTAAAGTTGTGATAAGGATGCAAAGCATTTTAATGGGAATAATCAATTATATAATGATATTCATATACAACAAAGTCCTTTTAATATAAGTACTTTTAATGTGCTGCTTTTGTCACGGGGGAATTACTTTTGTAATACTTTCAGAAGCATGTCTTCTATTGGTGACAGGCAGACAGAGCCATGCTAGGGGACTCCTGAACTCCATTTGCTCCTCATTCACAAGAAAGCATTTTTCAGTGCAGAGATCACATGATTTTACTACTCTGCTGAAGAAGACAATTTCAGCATTAAGATGTGTCTACATTTTTGCAAGAGAAGAAAAAAATGGAGTGCACGATCAGTCTGAATAAAACCTGACTGTGAAACTTCAACACTTAAAAGATTACATTTGACTCTTTCCTGTTACATTTGCTTAATGGTTTTCCTGATCTCCCTTTGCTGTTATAATCTCTCTACCAATAAGGAAACTAGAGTCAGTTCTATCCTGCCATTGTCATTTTTGATGACAGTTGTCAAAAGTTATAAACACAGGGTGGCCACACATGACATTTTTCATGGTTCTTAAAATTTTTACAAATCTACTAACTAAAGAAGACTCTTATTATATTCAAATTTCTTTTTATCTTATGATTATGGATATATTTAGATAATGAGATAGAAACCAGATACTTATTCCATCTATACTGTAGATTTTCATTTCGAAGTAGTACCCTCTTCCACCCATAGCTAATTTGCTGTAAGTCACATGCCAGTTGTCATGGTTACAGGTTGAGCTGTGTCTGTCTCCCAGGTGTCACTGGCTGTTTGGGAGCATAGTCCTAAAGGATGATGAAGGCTGAGCATGCTCCCTGACTCTCTGTATCCAGCCTCTGCAAATGCAGAGTGGTTGCTCCAGTACCTTGCAGCAGGTTGCAATGTGCACTTTAGAAAAGAGCCCAACCATCTTCTTGTGTCAGCATTGACCATGTCACTCTACCAATATGAGATCCCTAACTATAATCAGGAGTTATATTTGGGTCAGTGTTCAGGCTTCAGATGCTACTTCTCTGCTCTTCCTCCTCTTCTCTTTCCTTTGCCGAGCTCAAGAAATTACCCGATGGGGGTCACGGAGGAAAAGACAGCTAAGAATTGTGGAGAATAAACGAAACTGTACTTGAGAATATCAATCAAACCCCAACAGAGCATGCCCAGGTGTGGCTGTAGGCAGACAATACTATGATCTTTAAATCCAGAGCAACGTGGTTTGTGAATCTTGATGCCAGAACAATCAAAAGAACATAAGATATTGTGAAATTGGGAGTAGGATTAATCTGCAGACTAGACATAGGTGTCTACCCAAGACCCGGGTGTTCCCATTATGTCAACAGAGATCTAGTCAACTCTGTTAATGTAGCCTTTGTATAGAAAGCTGGGGATCCTTCTCTAGGGTGGAACCTGACCTGAGAGTTTCAGCCCAGGTCCCATACACAAGCATTCTGAGCCATTGGAATTCTCCAAGGTGTTCCCCTGGAACTTCAATTAACTCTCCAGTAGAGTGTGGGTTTCATGTAGGTCCTGTGTGGTAACTGACAACTCTATGCAGTGTCTCAGGTAACTCAGGGCACCTTAAATGGACGAGATGTTGCGGATCCAAGCTGAGCCCAGCCCAGCACTACCAGTTGTGTTTTACACACTGGCTATTTCAAGGAGATCTAAGACATGAGAGAGGCCCCACATCTCCTCACCCAATGCCCAAGAGAGTTGAGTATTCACAAAATTAATCTGTTAATATCCCTTAGCCAGTGCATATTTAATGTGAAAGGCATAACCACTCCAGGAACAGGGACCAAACCCAAACTTTTCCCATGTAAGTGGAGCTTAATGCATCCAAACTCAGGGTCATTTACCCCATGCTTTTAGTTGCTTCTCTTTAACTTCTCTAAGCAGACAGGTAAAGTAATGCAGAGAGACATAAATCAGATTTTAAGATACAAATCAATACTTATTATGGAGTGCCTCTTAGATTCATCACGCTTTCTCAGAAACTACTTAGCTAAAACTTATATTTTATTGCTGATCCCAGCAAAGCCAACACATTTCAGACAACATTTCTTGCTCTACCTCAAATCAGTAGCACTATTTCCGAAGAGTACTTTTTTCTCACAGTCCAACAAAACAGTCCAACAAAAAAGTTCAGACAAAAACCATCTTTTTCCTACTTAAAGAATGCAAAATGCATTCTGCAAAGTCACATGGATTTCAGTTGAGAAAGCTTAAAAATAGAGACTCCAGCTTCAAATTTTCAATATGTCTTTTTTTTTATATGAACCTCAATGTTTAATCACACATAAAAGTATTCAAAATATCAGAGGTAAATTATTTACTCACATTGCATACATTGCATTAGACTTCAATATATACTTTTAGTTTTATTTATTAAAAAATAATGAAATAACTGAGTGGGATAATGTTCATCTGGATCAATTGGAAAGCATTGCTGAAAATTATTCACATAGCTCTATCAAAAACATATCTTTTCATTGTGTTTTTCACAGAAGCAGTTACTATTTTTTTCTTTATTCATTTCTTGGCAACAGAGTCATGGATCTATAATTAAAAACCCACTTAGGCAATTTCCAAAGGATTATTACAATCTTGTCATGTGAGGGGTTGAACAAGTCAATTTATAGGTTATTTTATTCCCTGTTTCTAGATTCTACAATGGTGGTCTGAAAATGTTTAGGGCCATCAATGAGAGGGGTTTTTGGCAATGGACACATGGCACAAAATTAATATTCTCTTTTTCTCTCTTTTTAGGAATGCCGTTGAAGAAAACAAAAAATTATATGCAATTTATGACACAAGGTGAGTTACTAAAAGTACTTTAAGAGTGTGATTATTATCTGTAATTGAATTTATATCCTTCAAAATATTAAAAATCATTATTAACATTTTTTTCCTGAGCCGCAAAATAATCTTTAAGGCAAAATGAAAAATATTTTAACCCATCATACACAATTCCGTATATACCTAATAATGTTTCCCCTTTAAATATAGTGATTTCCCCTCTGTGTACAGTACATATGACAAAGAAATACAGTTGCACAACCAGCCTAATTTATGAGTTATTTCACAGATGGAATATGGCCCACGATCCTGATCTGTGTATTATGAGCTTAACTGTGTCTGCTTCTGATGCCAATGTTTGGGGAATAAGAGCAAAGGGCTAGCTGGCACAGCCTTGGGAAAAGAGGATGCATTTAGAGAGACCAGCAGAGCGCTGTGTCTTGGCAGGAGAAGGCTGCGGATGCAGCCTCTGTATAAACACACCTCCGCATTCTGAAGCCTTTCCTTTCCCCTCATCCTTCATGGATTTGTTCCTGTTAAGGGCATTCCTCAGCATAAGCAAAAAAGGATTTGTTTTCTTCTCAAAGGATAAGAGCAAGACATACTTCAGATTTTCACTACCTATAGCTTTTTCTTTGTTACCTTGGAGTTTCACTTCCACAACTGTGTCTAGAAAATGAAATAATTTCACTTCACTTCCTTCTCATTGCTTATGCTGTTTCATGTGGAAGTGTTTGCATTCCCTCCCCTTGGTGTTTTTTTTCTTCGTCTTTCCTCTTTTCCTCTGTTAAAATTCAAAGGGACATTTGGATGGAAATGCCAGGGACCAATCTCTTTTGTTTTAGCTAGTCCTAATACAGATGCATCAGTTAGGACCCTGACTTGGTCTTCCTTTAAATATACATAATATTAAATACAAGCAATTCAAAGAACTCATGCTTGTCTTCTTCACTCTGTATAATCTCCTGCAAAAGGAGGCTGGGATCTTAACTTGGAATTCTGGCTGTTGTTAGCAAAAAACTGCATAAACAATAATTATATCTAATGAGATTCATAAAGGTATTAATAAATATGAAGACATAAATATATGGGCTACAACCTTCTGGTTTTAATTAACCTTAAAGAAAAAAAGGTAACTGCTGCATACTGGTTTTTTAAGAATAATGTGCTCCTGACAAAGGGATTTAGATGAATCCACTCAAGTAGAAACTTAACAAAGAAGTCCTATATAAAATAGCACTTCCTCAACTACAGTTACAGTAAAAAAAAAAATGTTGTAACTCAGTTACTTGTCTGTTTTTCTCAAAAGACTCTATTTTCATCAAGACAGAGACTTAAAAGAATAGTATTTCTAATGCGCCACAGGCTTCTCTAATGTATTTGTGTTATTTCAGTGCATAATCATTAATCTTCATGATGAAAAAATGTGAGCTATAAAGAGCCATGATTATTTCTTCCTCTGCCAAACTGTCAATGGATTCTTATTTTGATGTGTCTGACTCACTATGTGCATAATCCAGAGGTTTTGCCGCATAAGGAATGGAATGATGCAGGAATACACTTTTAAATTCATTCAGATAATTCAAATTTTTATTCTATTTTCTTGAATATGAAGAAAAAATACCCATCTGAAATTTAAACAACAGTTCAAGACAATTTGGATCATGCCTCTTATTAAAGGCAAATTTCCCCCATTATTCATACGGATTAATAACTTATTCTTTATGTGGCCCACTGAAACATTCGGATCTCCACTACATCAGAACTGTTGACATAACACCATTAATATTTCTGTATAATTAAATGTAGACCAGCAAATTATGCAACCAAAGCAAATGGATTCATGCAATGCTGCTTTCAATCTGCCTGACAGAAATGGGGACAATGAGTATAAACTCACTGTCAGTTAAATAAACTGTTGAGTATTACCCAACATCAGAAAATATTACATATGGTTTCTGATAAATATATATAGTAAATGAACATAATCTTGTTTTCCTCACATAGTATGTCCAACAAACACTGCTCATTATCTGAACAGGCAAAACACAGTGTAAAAAACTGCCAAAGTGCAGAGTATTCCCTAAGCCTAATGCTTCCCAGCATCCTCCTGTCACTCTAAAGCTCTGCTCCTGCTGAGATACTGCAGGACAGAAAATAAGAAAGTTGAGCTTTCTGAAGGAAATACTAATTTCTATTGTATGGTATTTTGACAAAAATGATCCTCAACTTGTGATTTCATAAAGTGAAAAAGAAGTCAGATTTAGCAAAAAGAAAAACAAAAAAAAAAAGAGTTGAAAATTTTCTTGTGGATTTTTTCCCAGCCAGTTTTATTAATTACACCTTCTCAGCAGGTTAAACCAGCAGGCTAATAAAATTGCTGCAAGGCAGAGTAGGTAAGCAGCAGCATGGGTCTCAGCCTAGTAAGATTAATGTCCTGTGTTCCTCAGAAGGCAACATTTCAGCTGTAGCAACAATTCTGCCCACTTTCTTTTAGTTTCAGTCTCTCTTTTGTATCTCTGAACCCTTTGTGATTGCAGTTTGCTTCAGGATAAGACTGGATCTTTGTCAGAATCAGTTAAATGACAGACAAGCCAGAAAGGAAAATGAAAAATAAAATATTTGATAAATGATTCTGATCTCAATGTGTAAGTGGAGTTAAGTTCACTTTGTCAGGTAAATCCCCAGTACCACTTTCCAGCACAGGAGTTCAGTGGTGTATTGCATGGTGTGATCAAATACTTCTTCCCTGATTCCCAAGCCAGGCATTCTCCTACAATCTGGTGACTGATAGTGGTAGTACTGCAAATGCATCAGTTGTGAGCAGATCTCTCCTCTTCTCTAGCCTTCCTGTCATTGCCTCCTCTTCTGTATCTCCATTAGTACTGAAAATGATGAAGGAAACTGGAATTTGTTCCAAAATTTTGAGTTGCTTCTCATTCTAATCCCACTGCCTTCAACCATTTCTGTCCTTTGACAGGGGCTGAGTGTGCTCTGTTCCAGCTCCTTCTGAAATAAGATGATGGATGCATCTACATAGCATTTTACTGCAGACCAGGATTGTGCTTGCAACATGAATCATTTGATCATTCCCACTTACTGTGCTTTGGTTCATGTCTCAGAGCAGTCTCAGAATACATGAACACAACTCCTCTCAAACTGAGTTGAAAAATGCACCCCAGCAGCACATTGCTTTAACTGCTAATGAGCATTTACTTTAGAGGACCAGATTTCTCAACTTTCCCTAATGGGATTAAAAAAAAAATCAAACACAAAACAAATGAGTATGGCATGGATATCAGATCCTCAGCAAGAGTTTTGCTCTAGAGATCAGCCCCTGTATCTGCTAACCCAGAGTTCGTTGATGAATCCATTATAATCCAATTTACCCAAGGACTTTTTTCACATGTAGGCTTGGCAGTTGTATTCTTCCACACATATTTGCATTGGACCAAGGACAGTCCTTTTGCTCCTTCACACATAACGCTTGCCTTTGCAGTTTAGACTTATCCATTGTTCAAGTGGCCTTTACAATATTGGCAGTGCTGAGGAAGTAAAGAACATACACTGTGCTTACCTTATTGAACCAAATTTGATCAGGAGCATAGATCTTAACTGTCCAGTGGCCCAGAGGCTGTAACATTCACCAAAGCTGTAGAAAATGTGGTGAATTTTAGTCCCTGAGCTACAATGTTCAAAGTCTCGTATTTTACAGGGATAGTTTTACTGGGACAGAAAGACTGTACATTGAAAAAAGAGAAAGAGTGAGAATGAGCAATTATGAAGACACCCAAAAGGAGGAGAGAATTGGGTTCTGTTCCTTATACCACTGAACATTGATTTATTTTATCCAGTAATTAATGAGTCGCTAGATTATTTACGAAATAACAGTACTTCCCAGGCAACAGCCAAACCACTAGGCCACAGAGTTATGTTAACTCCTTCCCTCTCCCTTACTTAACTATTTGCTGAAAAGTGGAACATTGCAAAAAACAAAGGTTTACCCTGAGGTCCTGCAGTCTGGGCTTATCTCAGGAGATATATCCTTGGGATTTTCTTGGATGGACAATCTACAAGTTGTGATTGGATGCTTTGTTTTGCTTTAGTGAATAAAAGTGCCCAGACTCCTTCCAGCCATTCCTTGCGATAACCTGCTTGCCTTTTGAAAGGAGATGTTTCGGAGTCTAATTCCAGAAGCAAAGTCAGGGCGGTGAATTTTGAGGGAGGACAAGGAGTCTATTTCTGTGCCCATTTTTTCCTTATTGGCCACATTAAATAGCTTCCCAAAAGTCTGGGCTTCCACTATGTCCTTGAATACTCTGCCCAGTGCAGGTCTTGGGTGGGTCTTACCCCCAGTCCATTGCCACAGAAGCTTTGTTCTGAGCCTTTTCTCCAGACAAAACCTACAGTGCTACTTTCACTGCAAATGCCATGTCACAGAGAAGTCGAGATGGTTTTTACCTTTCATGAAATTCATTGATTGGTTATAACTTTTAGCATCCTTTGGTTATTACTGAGCCTAATTGAATCCAGAGTCCCAAGGAACAAATGCTCCATAACTCACTAAATACTTCCTTGTTCCATCAGTTCCAGCCTAGATTATCTTTATGCTGCTCCCAAGTAAATGGAAATGGCTGCTCTGTAAGATCAAGAAGACAAATACTTAAATGAAGTGTGATAAGATATGACAGACTCTACAGCACTGTTGATTCATTCCTACCTCAGATGTGTTTCCAAAGTACCAGGATAGCACATTAATCAGAAATATTGTTCTCTAACTTTTTTTATTTCTGTTATAAAACTGACAATCTATTTAAGAAAAGTTATTAGTGCTTAAATGTGCTTTTAAACCACGTTAAATTCTTCATGAGAAATATTTTCTTTGGTGTTAATACTTTCTTTCAGAATTTAGGGGGACAGAATTGAATTGGTACCCTTCCCTAAATTCACTTCCTCTGAAGTCTTTGAAAAAACTGGTCTTCAATACTGCCCATTCATAGCATTAAAAAACCATTAGGACCCAGAGCCTTAAAATTACTTACATAGTTACTTATTATTTGACTTTTCATTTTTGAGCCCTTGAGTTATGTATGCTTCGTGCCACAATTCTCAGGCTTTCATCATAAGCCTAATAAGGTTTTTAAATGAAAGCTAAGATTTTTCCTTACTTTATAATCATAGTAATTATGGTACTATTAAAAACCCAAATATTAACATGAAATCACAAGATTTGGCAACACTCAGTTTCTCTACATTTTTTTGCATTGCCTATAGAGTTTAATATTATTTTTAAAACTGAGCCTGCTCCTTCTTTTATTTGAATCTTTATTAATAACTGCAAAAGCAACAAGGTCAGAACAATGGATTGCATTTGTCTTTCTTTTCAAGAATTTGTTGAGGACAGAGGAAAAGCCACCCATGTTTTCTCACCTGTACGTAACACCACAACATTACTCAATGTCCACCCTTTTCATAGCAGTTTCTCAAAGGGAAGAGAATATGTGGAAGGAAAAACAGGTGGTAAGAGAAAAAGTGCAAAAGAAAGACATAGCTGCTCTCCCTTGGCTACTGAAATGTTACGCTTTGTCATGGACCAGTGGCTGCTGATTGCAATGCAACGAGAATCAGAAGCTGGCCAAGGGCATGTTTGTATGTTCATAGAGCATGGTGAAGAGCTCCAGCGGTGAGGAGCTGCCTCTGGAACCAAAACCAATATAGCTAAGTCAGCATTCTGTTTCCACGCCAACTAGTCCTGCTGAAAGAACTAATTAACCTGGAAGAAGATTAAAAATAGTAACAACTGTGCTGCCTTCACCCAACCAATGTTTTATACAAAGTTAACAACATGCAGAAGCTGACAGGGGACAACTCTCGCCTTACATCTCTTTGATACCAGTGCCGTTTGCCTTCATTACTGTCCCGTATGACAAGCGTGCCTACACGCGTTTTGAACCCAGTGGAGATTTGCCTGGCAAAGCATGTCCATCTTGGTCAGTGCTGGTGGCACCCTCGCAGGAACGGCTGAAGGGACCCTCAGGCCTGTCAGCTGTACATGCACACCTCATCCCTGGCCATGGCAGGGACGCATTCAGGCCCTTGCAGGTCACGGCAGGGTTCCCAGGCCAGCTCCTTCTCCCGCCCCAGCGGCTCGCTCCGGGCATCGCTCCCAGGATGGGCCACGGGGCAGGTGGGCAGAGTACCCCAAAACAGAGAGGCAGGCCGAGGGGCAGAGGAGGACAGAAGCACGGCGTCGGGCAGCCGCCTCTCATCCGGCTCCGGGGGGGACCCTGCGGGCTGCCCTGCCCCCGCAGTCCCGCTCCTACCTCGGGGAGATGGACCCGGCTGCGGGGAGAACCCGCGGGGGCTGCCGGCGAGCATCGCCGCCTCCAGGCAGGTACCGCGGGGCCGGTGCCGTGCCAAGGTCGGGCGTGCTTCGAGGCGGTGCCCGGGGAGCCACCGCCCCTCGCTGCCGGCCCCGGCCCCGCCAGCCCCGCTCCCCCGGCGCCCCAACTCGGGCTTTCTGCCGGGGGACGGCGGCGCCCTCCCTCCGTCCCCTCCCCTCCCCTCCCGGCTGGCGGGAAGGCGGCGGGGCGGGCGGCGGCGGGCGGAGGGGAGGCGGCTGGCCGGGCTCCGGCGGAGGGCAGCTTCCTCCGGGGCTCGGCGGCGTCCGGCCGCGGGGCGGGCGCAGCCGGGTGCGCGGGCGGCTCCCGCGGGCCGGGTGGTGGTGCTGGGGCAGGGAGTGGGGGATTTTTTTTGGGGGGGGGGAGGGCGAGGTGGGGGGAGAACGGAGACTGTCGCCTCCGCCTCTTCCTCAGCGGCAGCCGGGGCAGCCGGATCGCGGCGGCGGCTGCTGCTGCTGCTGCGCGAAGGGAGCGTGGAGCGGAGGGATGTGGGGCTTTGGGGGAGTCAGGATCTTCGGGATCTTCTCTGCTCCCGTCCTGGTGGCCGTGGTCTGCTGCGCCCAGAGGTAGGTGCCAGTGTGCCCCGGCGGCCGCGCGGGATGCGTTTTCCAGGGGAACAAGCTGATGCGCTCCCCCCCGCCCTCCCCCTCCGGTCCCGCTCCCGCTGTCGCCCCTGGCCCTTCGCACCCCGGCTTCTTGCCCCTCCCGCCCGACACCCCCGTCTCTCTCTCCCCACAGTGTGAACGATCCCGGCAACATGTCCTTCGTGAAAGAAACTGTGGATAAATTGTTGAAGGGCTACGACATCCGCCTCCGGCCGGATTTCGGAGGTGAGTCGCCCTACCCGGGCTTGCCGCCTGGAGATTTCCCCCCCCAGCTGGCCCCGGCGCTGCCGCCTCTCCCGCACGGCGGGTCCGGCCACCGCGCCCCCGCTGCTGCGGCACCTCTCGCTGCCTGGTAAAGGTCTGGTCTGCTCGCAGGTCCGCCCGTCTGCGTGGGGATGAACATCGACATCGCCAGCATTGACATGGTTTCCGAAGTCAACATGGTGAGTAGCGGGCGAGCCCGGCCGGCGCCGGGGCTGTGGCGCGGGTCACGGCCGCCCGTTCCCCATCCCTCCTTTCTCACGAAGTCGCTGCTGCCTCGGCGGACGGCGGCGGGGCTGCGCGGGGCTCCGAGCGCTGCCCTCTTCGCTTGAAAACTTTATTTCCCTGGAGACGCGCTTTCCTCCTTCCCCCCTTTTTCCCTCTCACTGCCGGCGGCCGCCTCCGCGAGTGTGCCGGGCCGCCGGTTTGCACCAGCCCTCCCTTCTCCTCCCCCTGTCCCCCCGGGCGACCGGAGCTCGCTGGGGCTCCGCCGGCGGCCTCGCAGCCGGCGAGATGCGGGGCGGGCTGGCGGCGGCCGGCGGGCTTCCCGGGCCGGCGATGGAGGGCCGCGGCTGTCGGCATCTCCCTGCTTCTTGCACGATTCAGGGGAAAAAAACCGAACAGCCCAGCTTGTCTGTGGGTAAACTCTGACATGTGCGAGTGCTTTAAGGCTTGTTGAGCACCCAGAGCCGGCGCGGTTGTGAATGGACTTGGGAGGAATTGTAGTCTAGTCTTGCCTCGGAAAGTGATGCTGTGCGGGGCTGTCGGGTTCACCGATGGACAGGGAGGTGTTTAGTGCCTTTCTGCGTTTTGGTCCTCTCGTCTGTATACTTTGATGATTCGAGGTTAGAAGCTATAATTTCTGTTTCTTGGCCTAATCCTAAATCTGGGGTGGATTTTTCATGATCCTGAGCAAGTTACTCCTTCTCTCTGCGTCTCAGCTTTTTTTTCCTTGTATTCTTCCTTTCGCAAACCACGTGTAGAAAGACCAGCCCACTCTGCAATGCTGTAGTTACATTTGTAGCATTAAAAGTAATATTTACACATTTGGAAGCTGAGCTCTCTTGTAGTACCTATAACGCTCACACTGCGCTACCTCTCCTTCAATGAACTGTTGCAAGCTGGTGTATCTCGGCTTGATACGTGATCCCTGTATTTTTATTAATCCTGCCACTACTTTCACACCCTCTACTTGAAATTCTGAGAGAGAAACTTTTTCTCTACTTCTCATCTTTTAAAAAATGCTTTTGCCAGAGATACAGTTACCTGTTTGCAGTTAAAAGTGTCACCAATGCCAGCCTTTCTACTCGTTCAGGCGGGAAAAAAATGAGATAGTTCTTACTTACAAGAGTTTGTCTTAGGCTTCATGCAGATTCAGGCAACTGCAGCGATGCCTCATGTATTTGACAGGCTTTTCTGTACCTGTAGGATTGCTTCTCAAGTAAAAAAATGGGAGCTGAATGAAAGCTTCTCTCTGAAGAGCAATTGAAAGTCTGACTTCACTATCCCCACTGCCACCTTCCCCACCTCTGGATATGTTCCAGTCTTAGGGAAGCATTACATGACTCATTAAATTAATATATAACACTGTGTATGTGAAGTGCCAGAGAGGCAATAAATACCAGAAAAAGGCATACTGAGATTGGAAAGAAAATGAGGGCATGTATGCTGCTTTTTGTGCTTTTTCTTTTTTCTTCCCAGCTGCAGGAAAGCCTGTTAGGTTTAAATAACAACTTGTCCAACCCACTATAGCAGGGGTATAAGGAAAAGTAAGTAATTAAACTGCTTCTTGTGCTAGGCTGGGTAATCACATCCTCAGTGATACGGGAGCTCCTCAAGAAGATGGGTGCCATCCCCTTCCCCCAAACAGAGTGTCAGTGTACTACCAGTTGCTTAAGTTTCTAGCTGCCCCAGGAGTCGGTACCCACTCTTGCCTATTAGCTGCCAGAGTAGCTGTAGAGAAGTGTTTTTTTCTGTGCCCCATCGTGGGGCAATGCAAAGTCTTAAAAAATCAATACAGATCTTGCAACAGAAACAAATGATGTGTTTCTGAAGAAAGTTGCTAAAGTACTTTTGTTACAAAAACTGTTCTAGTTTACTTCAGCAAAAATGAGCAGGAAGGGTTTCTGGCTGGTGAACACCTTACTACAACCAGAGTTTCTGCTGAGTTTGTCTCACCTCCCTGGAAAAGAAGTCATTGACTAAGCACAGCTATATTCACGTACTGCCTGAGTTGGTTACTTCTACTTGTTTTAAGTAACTATACTGGTCTGCAAGGATTCTTGAGTATGTATCAATGAACAGTGAATAAGGATGAACAGAAGGAGCTTTTCAAGATTACTCAAGTATTTATTTTAAGTAGTAATTTGGATGGGAAAAAAAAGACACTGTTAGTCTGAAGACCTGAGGCATAGCTGTTGAACTTCATGCTGGTTGCCAACTAAACTTTTAAACTTTGACATATTCTTTCATTTAATTCCCAGCAGTTTTTGGGAGTGTTGACCTTTAGCCTCATCAACTATTGAAATATCTTACAAGAATTTCTCTGTGTGAACTGTGGTAGTATGGACATTAATTCCTTTGAGTTAAATCTAGGCATTGGTATAACATTGTATAAATTAGCTTGTTAAAATTTACCTCTGTATTAAAAATAAAATAGCCAGAGATTTAACATTCTTCAATTTTATGGATATAAATAAAATGTCATTACAGCAAGTTTTATTATGCTACCTTATAGGCAGCCTGTAAGGTAGCTTTCAGTGAAATGATAACAATTCTTTGTAACAGGAATTACAGCTTGTATCATGCTCTTTTCTATTCATAACCAAACTGTAGGTTTATATATAATATATTCCTCTATGAATCTTTATTTGCTAGTTATTTATTAAGCTTTCCATAATTTAAAAAATTTATTTGTGTGGTTTTAGTCTTTCTGTTGAAAATCACTAAAAGTCCTTTGCCCTATACATTGACTACCTGTAGCTATATTTTAGAATAGACTTACTGAATAGCCATGCACATCTTGGATTACATGGAATGATTAACATTTTTCTTTATTTTTGATGCTGAAATGCTAATCTGGATCAGGAGGACAGATGCAAGTATCACGATTGCAGACCATCAAATTGTTTTACTGAAAAGTTATAAATAAGCAGCTTCTATTTGATTTCATAACATATTGAAAATATTGATTAGCATTATTGAAATTGTAAACATGTATGATATAAAAATCACATGCTTTGATATTTACACTTTAAGTTACATAAATATGGTAGCAAGGAGGAATTAATGAAGTTGCAAATAAGAAGTGCATTGCTCAGGGAAGGGCTGCAGTCTGTTAATGACCTGTACATATAGCTGTATCTGTATCTCAGTGTGCTTTACTCCCCTGCTTAACCTGTACATTCTTTCCCATAATTATTTGCCTATTTCACAAATTATATGTGTAGATGGATACTTAAGCACCTACCTGTTTTTGTGCCTACCTCCAATAATTTCATTTAAAATCACTGTAAATTGTACCGAAATATAAATCTCTAAACAAAATACTGATCAATAATAACAACAGATGTAATACTGAGAATATACAGTAAGTCATCTTACAAATAAAGAGTATGGAGAATTACTGATGTCAGATTTCAATAATTTAGCTATAAATTTTATCATTTTTTATGATTCAGGTTGATTCTGTGTTGTTCTTGCTGTGTTTCTAGGTGTTTTGCTTAGATGATGTGAATTGAAAAAGAAATAGTTCTTGTGCTTTTACTAGTTTGTCAGCCTATTTCCAATCAGACAGTGTCCACAATTGGCAATTTTTTTTGTAGTCTGATTCTTCTTCAATGTTTGGTCTGTGAATCAAATGCGGTAGTTCCAGGCATTC
Organism: Corvus moneduloides; assembly: GCF_009650955.1. Taxonomy (NCBI): domain Eukaryota; kingdom Metazoa; phylum Chordata; class Aves; order Passeriformes; family Corvidae; genus Corvus; species Corvus moneduloides. The sequence goes on from NC_045477.1 coordinate 89,911,680, forward strand.
AATTTTCAAGCACCTAAATACTTCTGTATTTAGGAAGTTAAATAATCAATGCCTTGAATCTCCAAATAACCCCTCTTTAAAGTCATTATTATAGCTGGAAGACTAAAGTACTGTGCTTTCATTTTACTATAATTTTAGAATGTGCTTCATAGTTTATGGGAAGCAATGCTATAGAGTGGAGAAAACAAGGGGATCAGTGCAAAAATGAACCTTTCTTCTTAGAGATAATGTTTTGCAGACAACAGGAAACATGCTACTGCTCTCTGAAGTGCTGTCTGCATTCTCTTTGTTTATAGAGAGGACTTCAGAGCTGTTCATCAAGGGTTTCTCAAAGGCTCTAATTTTGATAAAATTAAACCAGAAAAACCCGGGAGGCATCATTCGCTATATAGTTGTCCTGCTGTTTTGAGAATACTGTAGTCACAAAATTAGTTTTTAGTCAGATCTTAAAACAGATGAGTTGTTGTTTCTGAAAAAGATGTCATCTATTCTATGCTGTCACTCTAAAAAAGATGTAATCTGTTCTATGCTAACACTGTAAGTTTTATTTTTACGTATGTGCCTTTATAAAACTGCAAGTATGCATATAGACTTCATTGGGTGCCTGCTGATTTTCAAAGCAATTTTGACATCTTTCTGACAAACTGTGTTTTAGTTGCTGCCCTAAGGTCGACTGAAGCTACTACTCATTGAGACTAAATAGTGTCTATTTTACTTGAGAGTGATACACAAATAATTATTTTTCGGTGAATTAATTCATGCTTCACCTGAAGTACTGAGGGTGCAGAACATCATGCTTCTGTTAATGAGATCTCTCACATCTTGCTTTAGATGTTAAAGAATTTGCTGGATGTGGTTTATGTAAATTGAGATTTACAGCATTAGATGTCTAAGTGAGAGCTGGATTGCTAAACTCCACAAGTGCAGTTAATGGAGATCTAGAACAGAATGTGGATGCTTGGGCAAAGGTGTCTACTGTCATTTTGGTTTCACAGTACCATACTTGCCCTCCAGTTTCCAGTCCAGGTTGGTGCAGGTCTCCTGTGAGTCCTCTGCCCAAGTATTAGCTCCTGAAATTTAAACAACTGAGTCTTGTTCTTGTCAATACAGGTGATGGAGTCAAGAGAGCTGAAAATAAAGAAGGCAATGTAATAATGCTTCTTAGATATTTTAGGTGCCTCAAGGTATCTTGTTTGGACTCCAGCTGCCTCTCTAGAACTGAAGCAAACATGATCCCTTATCCTTTAAACGAGCATAGATCCTTTGCTGTACCTGCCAGCCCTATGCAGGGGTCCTGCATAAGCCAGGCAATCCAAAATGGCACCAGACACCTCTGCTTAGGTAAGTTAATTGTTCCTTAGATGTACAGCCAAAGCTTCTCCTCCAGATTCCCTCTGGAATCAGAAGAAGGTGACAGTCACTAATTTGTAACAGGTATCTTAGGTGTCTGTGTGGTTGTTATTTTTAAAATGGAAGGATTAATCTTTCTGGGAGGTGTCCTTGTTTCCTGAATGGCTATGCAGAGAGCCAAGGCAACTTGGATGGTTTTTGAGTAGGCACAGTGAAATGTAACCTCTATTTTCTACTGTAAATGGAGCTTATGTTTCCTCCCATAAACAGATACTTTCTAAATACTTTGCAAACACAATCTTGATGTTACCTCCTGCAGGAAATCATAACCTAGTTGTGACATACTTCACTTTGAAGATTCAGATGGAGAAATTAAAGGAGTTTTTCTGATACAATGGTTACATGATCATATTGCAAACACGAGTTTTCTAGCTAGAAGATTCCCGTGTGTAGTGCTTATTACTAGTTCACAAATCACAGGAGTATAAAATAGAATATATAACTTTGTATTCTGATTTTACTTTTATATATTTTATAATTTAATGTATTTAAGGAGAATAGTAGATCATACTATGGCAGAAAGATCACATACATAATTTTGCATGCATGTGTGTATATACACACATGTATGTATTTGATAGATAATATAGAGGGGAAAAAAAGGAAGAAGAAAGAAGTAGTGCCCAAGCAGGGAAGGATCTCCTGAGGCCAGCATACCCCTGCAAAGAGTGCTGTCACTGTGCTGGTGACAAGCCAGTGTCCATCCACTGAGAGGGGCATGGCAACAGGCACTGATTCTAGAGGATAGTCTGTCTCTCAGGTTACCTGCTCTCTAGTTGCCGGCTGGCCACAGGATCATCCAGCCTTGTTTCCTCCATTTTTCTTCCTCAGGACAGCACCCATGAACTCCCCCAGCCTGCCTCACTCTCTCTCTCTCTCTCTCTCCATCTCTGTCATGTTTCATAGTGCTTATTGACAGAGAGAGAGAAGAGTGCTTGTAGCAGATGGCATGATAGGAAAATGACTCCTGTTTGTCCAAGGGAAATGATGACAGGCTTCTGCTTATCTGCAATGGAAAGCAGCTACTCTGAAGGGGAAGGAATACCTGCTTATGCAGAGACAGGGAGGTAGTTAATGTTGCTGGGCGGTGCCAATAAACTATTTAAAAGCCAACTCCAACTGCCAACATTGAATCATCCAGACTTGGATGATGAAATAGATATGATCTGTGATGACATCAATCTGGAATAATTGCAAATAGTCCGTGGACAAAAAATTATGTGTACAAACTAGAGGAATGGCCCTGTAAAAAGAAGGAGCAAGCACGAAGTGCTGCATTATATAAGGAACGATGAATCCATTATTTAAAATGGTAAAGATTTGGCTAAGCAGTAGGACACTAAAAAAGGCCTTACTGGGCCAGAATCTAAAGCAAGCGAAAAAGTCACAGGTGCAGTGTAAGTGAAAAAAGACACATCTTACCTTGGGATACATAAATAGAAGTGTCATTCACAAGACACAGGGTTTGCTTTGTCATTAGTTAAGCCTGAGCAAGAATGCTGTGTCCAGTGTTTCCTCACTTGCTTTTAGGGAGATGGAAAGAAACAGGAGGTGTAAGGAATGGAAAAAAGGTTTCTAATTAATATAATTACAAAACAGGGCATATGTGGTGATGTTGAAGTAAATGGGTTTGTTTAGCAGTGAAAAACAGTATGGGGAGAAGAAATAAAGTTCCCAATATATAGGTGAGAGAATGATGATCAGTTTCTCTGTAGAACCAATTGAATTAAGACCTGAAGAAATTAAGGAAATGAGGGAATTGATTTCAAATTGGTTTTCATCTTGCTACATTTTTTGTAGCATCTCCTTTGTTTCAGGTTTTCAAGAAGAGATTAGATAAATACCTCTTCCAGTGGTGTTGCTCTTGCCTTTGGAGAGGCTGGGCTAGCTGATGCTTTGAGATATTCTCCAGCACTCTGTTTCTGTGGATCTCTGCTCTGATTTAATTATTATTTCTGTCAACACTCACAAGCATGTTTTGGTGTGGTTTCGGATGTTCCTTTGGTATCGTGCTGATGCTGCCAAAGATGGGAAGTTTCCCATAGGTAATTTGTAATAAATGCCAATGCCATAAATACATGCCTTGCCATCTGAGATGTCATTAGTCACCAACACTGTGTATAAGTCTTCACTGTACCTTCATAGTACCTTTGCATCGATTGCAGCAGGTGTCACATGTATGTCATTTCAAATATACATAGTAGTCATAGAAAAGTTACTAAACTACAAGGTTGGGACTTCTGTGCATGTGACCATGATATATTTTTACTTCTGCTGAAAGACTTTTATAATGCCCAGGTAATGAAGAAGTGCACTAATTTAAGGTAACAGGAGTTGAAAATTCTCAGAAGCTTTATGGATTTATACCTACTTTATACCTAGCAATTTTTTCACATTCCCTTGAGGACAGAAAAAAAAAAGAGATAAAGGAAAGAGAGATATTTATATGAAGATCTTTATTAGTGCACTGAATTCTTATTCAGATAATTTAATGTCTGTAGTGATACAGAAAGCTTAGCAATTTGATAAAGGCACAGCAGGCAATGTCATGCTTGGCAGAAGACAACATACAAGCATAGAAACTTCCATGACACATCTGACACAGAGGTCCACGGAGCCAAATGTCCTGACTCTGCTACTGGCTGGTGGTGGATGCTAGGGGAGGAAAAAAATGAACACGTTACTACTTCTCTGGGGTACTTTTACAATCTCCAGTGATTTGTAACTTGAGGAGAGTATCTTTGTTTAGGCGTCACCAGAGCATTGGGATGATTTAGTAACAATTCACTTTTCCCTACAGTTTTCCTTTTAATAAAGATGTGATTATATAAAGGATTTAAACTTGTGTAGTATCAAGTGCAATCCATCAATACTGAAGTATAATAAAAACTTTCAGTGGAAGAGGTTGATAGTACTTGGCTACCATTAGGGGTTTTAGCTTATCCAGGACAAACTTTCTTCTTTTCTCCCCTGTGACACAGAGTCATAAAAAATAGCTGGAAGAAGAATCATCTCAAAGCGACAGTTTATTTAATATTTGTAATTCAATGTCACAGCTCCTCACAGCTACAGATATTGCAAGGAAAAAAATCCCCAAGTCTGGGCATGTCTAATTCATTATTCACTATTACAGATTTGAACCAATAATTTTGGCAAAATAATTTGTTCTCTCAGCAGTTAGGAACTGGTTACAGGTCGCTGTGATAATGTAATCTGCAATATGAATGTAATATTGCATGCAGCAGAGAGGGAAGGTAAAACAGCTGTGCTGGGAGGTCTGCAGTTACACTGGATAATTGGCAGTTCAGTAGCAGTTAATGACTTTTTTCTTTATACTAATATGAATGTTGAATTTTCATTAGTTCATGGGTATGTCTCCATGGCACAATACAGCACTCTGCAGAGATGCCAGAGACACCTCTGGTGCAGCTAGAATTTCTGGATGCTGCGAAGTTATGCCACCACAGAGCTCTGTACAGGATGGTTGCACTAGTGGGAGTTAGGTCCTTGAATAAGACTTGTCTCACAAGCTTTAAATAGGTTATCTGGTGTACAACCAGCATCCAGCCAGAGCTGATCATCAGAGTGCCCTTCAAGAGAGAAGCACTTCCCTAAGAGAGTATTTTTTGTTCTAAAACAGGTATTTAAGACAACAAGGATGACTGGCCCTCCTGAAGTGCCTGTCTGGTGGTACTAATAGGGTAATGGGATGGAGAGGACAATGAGAGGAGTTGACTGACTTAGGACGGACGCTCAGTTTTCAGTTAATGTTGGAGTGAATTCCACCTGTTGCTCCTTCTTAACCTGCCTTTTCGAAGATCATTAGAAGACAGCCCTAAACTGGTACACAGCTGAGCTTTAGTTGACTAAGTGGTATTAGCCAGCAGGTTAATGCACTGCATGTAAATTCTGCATATGATGTGAACTGGAGAGGGTTTTTCATGTAGATTTTGTGTGAGTCCTGAATCAGAATACATGTAGGACAGAGAAGATAGCCTTTAAAAGCAAGCTCAAATCCATGTGATTAAAAGTAGGTCATCCCTTTTTCTTTGAACTGAGATACAAGATAGCCCCACTGTCTTACTCTGATGGCCTGTTAACCCTAAAGTTACTTGAAAGGAAGAGCTTCATTCCCATAACTATGTCCTGTTCACATGAGGGATATTTTAAGGTTTCCCATTCTGGTTGTTACTTACCCATCATAGCTTTAGCATGTGAGCTCATTGCTTAGTTGCAATGTCAAATGTTGAGCTTTAATCCAATTCAGGTGCACCTGAGCTTGGCTGGGCAGGGCCCTTCATGCTTTTGGACTGGGCTGAAGTACAACCAGAAAGCTGCGGGCTTTGCCTTCCAGGAGCTGTGCTTGGCTATGTAGGGAATCTGAGCCTCTGTCACATTTTTCAGTGGGGAAATAAGTCAGGAAGAGTAAGAAATTTAATCTTCCAGATTTAGAAGGCTAAGATGTAAAGTAATTTTCCTACTTAATCAAATGTTATTTTGCAAGCTGATGACCGTTTTTCTTGGTGTTTTCCAGTGACCATTTTTCTTGGTGGCTTTTATGCTACTGTACATTTTAGAATGCACTGAAAATCTGAAGTTGAAAATAATAAATGATACAAAATTGCATTTAAATTCTCAATATTACTGGGTAAACCAGTAAGTCTTGTTAGTTGTTAAAGATACAAAAGATTAATATAGGCCTTTTTTTCATAATATAACACATTGACATTGTCTTTTTTTCTCTGCATCAGCAGTGATTTGCTTTAGCTTCTGACCTCCTGGAATATTTAGGTAGGAATCCTACGCTATTCACTTGGACTTTCCAAGAATTTTCCAGTCATGTACAGTAGGTTTCTATTTGGATTACAGAAATATCTCCCTAACCAGCTGGAACTTTATGTAGGAAAATGTCTTCCGGACTTGCAGAACAATATATATAACCCTTAGTTTTGGTTTTGAGCCATGGACTATGGCTCTGCTAAATTTAAGAGTTGTGGTGCTCCTGATGATCTGTAGAATGTTAAGACTTAATGTGCTTGAGCACAGCACCTGTGCTCAGACATGCACTTGTTGTATGTCAGCCATTAGCATGGATTTGTCCCAGCAGTTTCCCAGGTTTGGTCCTCTCTGGAGGTTAGCACATGCCAGCTCCACTGCCAGTAGGCACCTTGGATGCAGCTACTTGTGCTGTGAAATAACTTAATCTAGATAGAAACAAATTGTGCCATGCAGCAACACTTGTCCTTCAGACAAGGAAACTCCCTGGCTCACTTCATTTGTTTGGTTAGATCTATCCAGAAAGTGCAGTTCTTTGCATCCATGTGAGGTTACGTAGCCATCGTTTCTAGTGGGAGAGCTGTGACTCTCCAGAGGGCGATAGAGCTGATCTGACTGGCAGATCTGGATTAGAAGATAGCTCACGTAGAGCTCAATGAGCTTGTTCATTGTGCCTTGTTTCTTTCCATTCTCTGCATAGTGAGTGTGGCTTGAGCCAAATGCCCATCTGTTACCCTTCTGGCAGTAAGTGAAGTGGATGCCACCTGCATGACCTCTTGACTCTACCCAGCTGTCAGAGCTCTTTTTTTTCTTTGAGAGAATAGGTGGATAGATATTCCCTTCATGATGGGAAACTGCTATTGCAGACTTGTTTGTGAGGGGTGAACTCTGTCTCTTGGTCTTGCTTGGCTTCATGCCCCTTGACAGCAACTCCACACAGTTCAAATGCATTGTGTGTTGACCTGCATGACTGAGCAGAAAGCTGTGGCAGGTGAGTGACAGCTACCAACAAAGAGAAAAAGGAGCTTGAGGAACACAGGGCAGCTACACTGGGCAGTTTACATGCACTTAAATTCAGTGGAGATGTTGTTCACTTCAGTTTAGATAGATAAGTGGCTATAGAGGAAGGATTTCCAGAGTACTTACTTTGTGAAAACAAACTAAAGAAAGTACCAGAGTCCCATAAGCAGCCTTTGTTAGATACCTAGAGTGTAGGTGCAAATTAATTGCATAGATGAGGTGGACACTTTACCTGTGGGACAGAGAAAGCCAGGTTGTCCTTGGGCAGTAAGGGCTTATGGAATGTGTAAGAAGTAGTTAGCAGTACCTTGTGTGTGTTTGTGTGATGAACGAGAGGTGATTAAGAGAAATCAATTTTAAGGAGGAAATATCTCATTTCCTTTTGATCAAAAATGGTGTCTCCTTCGGCATTTTTTCCTTTTGGTTTCCTCAGAAAAATGGTTGAGGTAGCTTGGGAATAACTTAGCTATTTTTAAAATGCTGATTATCTGCCTACAATTCTTTTTACAAACAATCCCCCTTAAATGGACAGGAAAGAAAAACAGGAATAAAAAGACGGGCAGCAAATTAGCAAATGCATTTAAGGTAGTTGATCAGCTTATCTTTCCAGTAGACCCACTTTAGTCACATGCTCATATATTATTAACCTGACTGCATCAAGGCTGATACCATATGTCTTTCCCAGCATACCCATTTATGTGGTGTTGGGTGCCTCTTGAATTGGATGCTGGTGCTGTAATTTGGAAAGGGAAGCCAAAAGTTTAGGTAATGTAATCTTGTTATCCATTACTATAATATTCTTCATTGATATTATAAATATCTGTTTAATATCATCATGAGTGATCTGGAAGGTGGGATACCTTCCAACCTGGTATTCTATGATTTCATGATCTTTACATTAAAAAGAAAAGCTTCTAACCTCCAAAGAAGATCCCTTTTGCATAGCCTTCCTCAATAAATCATCTAGCCCTAACAGTTGTGGTGTTAGGCTTTTCTTTCATTAGTCACATCTATAAGGATCTCATTTACAATCACGCATCTATTCCTCTAATTTACTTAGAGAGACACACGTATAGTGTCATTTAGTAACCTGCTGGCACAAAGGTTTCTGTATGTGCAAGGTGGTTTAACTGAAAAAAGAATTATTCTACTGAGATGTAAGTATATCCATTAATTTGACTTCTGGTGCTCACTGAGCAGCTGTCTTTAAGACAGAAGTCACAGTCATTTACTGCTACTTGTCCCCAAAAGTCCCTGAATGATTTCTGTTAATAGCTCGAGCAAGTGACCAAATCTCATGAGACTCCTGTATGAATCTTTTGCAATTTTTCTTTCTCATCCCTCTTGACTCTTGATTATTCACATCTTTTGTGCTGTAAAGCAGGAGGTAGCCTTCTTTTCATCATTATTTTTACAGTCCTTTTCCTAAGATATGAGGTCTACCAAAAAAAAAAAAAAAAGAAATCTGTTGTGGGGAAAGCCAGATCCATCCCTCTCCCTGAAAACACTGCTGAATTACAATTCAAACAATACAAACATAGCTTGCTACTTTCTGGCACACAATTAGCTAGCCCTTCTGAGCTTGACTGTAGCTGAGCTTGATACTGAAAAGTGTGGTAATAAATGAGTTCTAAAATTCTTGGCACCTCTATATGCTGTTTGTTTTTAACATTTACAGAGCAATATTGAATGTCATCTGTACCCTAATATGTGTGGCACTGTTGAATCCTATGTCTCTTTATATATTCATGTTATTGTGGTGCCCTTCATGATCATGAAACAAAAGCAAACCTGAAACGAAATGTTATGATGAATCCATACTTAATGGCAGATCACTTTGGAGGAATTCGATTAAAACATGGCAATAATGCAGTAACAGTGCTGAAGATTACGAAGATGGATTTAGTTAATTGCTTCTAGAGGACACAAAATTAAACACTACCTTTCAAAAATGAGTGATAAATCTTCACATACATGGAAATAATGGGTGTGAAGAATTGACTAGATGTAATGTTGATGGAGGCAATCAAAGGATGAAAGTGTCAGGGTTACTTTTCAATCTGTCATTGATTTATGGTCATCTATCACTGCAACCAGATTTTGTCCTAGCTCTTACTGTGGCAACTAGTATATTTCCTTCTTCTCCCTGTTGTCCCTTGCCAAGTCTTCATGTCTATTACTCTCTGGTCATCTTTTGTTGTCAGAAGTGTGACATTTTTTCATGAGTTTGTGCAGCATAACCAACCCCCTGGCAGTTAGGCTGTTTCATATTCTTCAAGCTGCCCTTGCCTACAGCCAGCACCCCAGCCTCAGCGCTCAATGCTCAGCTTCAAGTCCTTTTGATGCCTTAAGAGGCCTCCTAGACACAGAGACTGGACAGGAGTAAGGGAATAAAAGTAAGTATTTATTTGAAAGGCCTTCAGAGGTACCCCTGGGGAGCCAGAGGCTGTTGCCAAGATGGACCCCAAGGTGGATGACAGGTCACGAGTTCGTCACACTTTTACAGGTTTGGTTCATTTGCATAGCAGGGTTAATTCTCCAATTAAAGCTTCAGTTTAATGATGTAATTCCCCTCTGCTTGCCCCCCTTTAGAGGCCTTTGGTTTATACGTTTTTGGCCTAGGACAGTCTTGGTGTCCTTGGAGAGTAGGCCCAGGGAGGCTTTGTTATGTCTACCTAGCACGAGAGAGCAGAAATTAACGGGCTACAAGAAACTTCAGAGTTACACACTAGGCAGTACAGTGATTTGAAAAATATAAAAGTTAAAACCTAAGACATCACTTTGCCATGTTTCCTTGTCTGGTGGTGTGGCAGAGCTGTCAGTATTTTTTTTTTTATGGCATGTTAATGTCTTTGTAAACAGAAAGTGGTTTTTTTTAATGATACCATTACACAATGCCTTACTTGTTTATTTATTTTGACTTGAATAGCAGACATTTGTGCTGTATAAATACATATAAGAAGTGTTAAATTTTTAAAAAGCTTGAGGTACCAGACCTTTGCAAAAAAAGTCCTCCAGGTTACTCTTACCTGTGCTTTTGTTAGATTGAGCCATACCATAACTGTGACTGGAGTTAGAGAATGCAAGGAAGGAAGGTGGGAGGGAGTTGTTCAGTTTTTAGATTACTGTATGATCAGAGTGGAGTGAAAGTTCAATTTTATTTGGTTATCATCGCTCAGCGGGGACAGAGTATGTTGATTGTTTTACACAAAACCCAGCGGTAAACAGGCAGTCATTCAGAAGGAGTTGTAGTCTCCATGCCATCAAAATCATGTATTCAATAATCCTCCAAGACGGTTATTTTATTGATTGACTGAAAAAACTCCAGAGGAGACTAGTTCAGCATATCATGTCATATCAGGCTTCTGAGGAACACATTGTCCTTTCCTTTCCAGGGAAAATACAGTGTCAAGTTTGGCTGTTATATGCAGTGGTGCAATTCCAGTGGTCAAAGAGAAGAGGTTTTGGCCCATCTTCTGTTGTCTGTCATAGAGAATGGCAGAAGCAAGTCGATCCAGCATGACTGCTGATATACTGACCATCAGTTATGCCATTGTGTAATCATAGGATGGCACTAAAGCTACAAGCTTGCAGATCTTCACACCAAGAGTAGAATTTTTAAGTAGTTAGGTATCATCACCTGAATTTTTAGGTACTTTGAAGGGCAAGAAATGGCCATGTTTTCCATTCTGTGTATATTCCCTGAAAAACTAGGACTCCAGCATTGTGAGTATTGGGGTGTGTGTGTGAAAAGCAGCAGCAGAATTGAATGTAATTACAAAACTGAATTCCAAAAATACTTCAAATCTTCATTTCTTTGAAAAACTGTTTTTCAGACATTACCTGTGTTGATCATCCCTTGATATATACAAATTTCATGTCTCATTCTGCCCACTCCTTTTTTTTTCCAAGCAGCAGAATACGTAACAGAACTGGGGCTGGTGTTCAGTTCAACGTCTTCATACAGACGTGAACAGTGTCACTTCTCAGGTTTGCAAGAATATTGGCTGGAGCTCTCAAATGCTGATGTGTTTCTGAAACCCACCCTTTTGCATCAGTTACTCTCCAGCTTGTCTTTGCTGTTGTTAATACAGGGTTCTCTTTAGTGGCCAAAGACAATAATGCCAGTTGAGATTCCTGCTGATACATTGTCTAGTGTTGTTCTGTAAGTTTTATGTGTGAAAAGGAACTTTTTAAATCTAGAGGTCTGGGAAATAGCCAGATCCTTTTCTGGGGTCTAGATGTTGGTTGTTGTCTCAGTACAAGAGACTAAATAAGAAACTGAGGATTCTGTTTGGGCATGCTGTTGGAAATACCTCCCAGGAGCTAATACTTTCTGTCTGGGTGAGATACAGAGAGGAGCTTGTCAGGCTGAGGAGAGTACAGAATTTGTGTGCAATGGGCTCTGTTTGACACTTAGATGACTTGTCTGTATTTTATTTCTGTAGTCGTGCTGCAGTTCATGGTGAGAGCCAGCTCAGCCTGGCTCCTTTGGGATCAGAGGAAGAAGAAGAAGGTGTTTTGAGACAACTTTTCCCATTTTTCCCTTCAGCTGTTCTGTTCTATCTGATGGAGATAAAAATGTTTTCTTAATTCTTTTCAAGCTAAACTCCCGGTGAAAAATATGGAAACTGAATAAAAAGTTTTATATCCACCAATAGGTCCAACACCATTTTTTCTCTTTGTTTTCCCTTCATGGGAATAAAACAAACCAGAGTATTAAACAATGATAAAAGGGGAGGCACAAAATTTTTTTTTTAAATTATTCAATAATCTTCAGATGCTCGGTGTAATTTAGAATTAGTGTACATCCTAAAGAAATTATTAAAGACTCTACAGTTCAACAGTTTCTGCTGGACCATGAAGAAGTATCCCCAAGAACTGAATTTCCCCGACCTGCTGTTATATTTGTGTGGTTCTGTTTCTTCTGCTGTCCCACTGTGACTCAGCTTCCAGGAAAAGGTTGTGGGAGGGACATGTGCAGACACTGCTGCCATTAGGTTGTTTCACAACAGTGTTTGGAAAACATTCCTGAGTACTCTAACTCCAACCAACACTACCAGTAAATTCTTGGAGCATTCACATGTGGTCTTGGCCCCTGCCAGCTGTTACTCTCTTTCTAGGCTTTCCAGGCACTGCTCAGGAGTCTGCAAGTGCCAGAGTTGCTTCCAGAGAGACATCCAGCTATCATATGGACACCCCATTTTGGAGAGTGATAGTCCAATAGTGAGGACTTGAGATGCTCTTGCCAGCGTATATGTTTAATATTCTACTCATGTTTAATCCACTAGTAGAGAGATAGTTATAGAGTCTCTTGAGAAATTTATCTACTGATCTGCAGGCCTAATAAATTCAGCTTTTTTTTTTTGGTACCAGAAGTACTGGCTGTACTGCATTTAACCTTATTAAGCATCCTCACTAAGCTATACGTGTTGAACTTTTAATGGAGGTGAATTCTCAGCAGGAATTCAGAGCTGGTAAAAATTCCCCATAGTTTTGTGTGACAAAAGGCTCCAGTGATGTTTGCAGTTTAGCTTTTCCCAAATAATTTTCTTCTGGACAAAGTGCATGGCTCTAGACTCAACAAGCCTCAGACCTATAGCTGATGCTGCAGTGGCGGGTTGTCTCTGTTTGGTGCCATGGCCAGTTGCATGATGCCATCACCTTATGCTTTTCATCCTTGGCACTATTAGAGCCTTTTTGTGATGCAAACTTAGCTTCCACTTTCCTTTATAACACTCCAAAGAAATGTTTCATATTCAGTATGTATAAGAGATGAGGGAAAAAATGTCAATGAAGCTAACATGGATAAAAATTTGATGTATACTGATCAAATGAGGTTTGTTTTTTTTTTTTTTAATGCCATGTGGAATTACTGTGGAGACTTAATGTTAACAAAAGTGGGAAAATGTCTATTTTAGAATCAAATCAGTGGAAAATGAAGCTGACTGGCATTGCCATTCATAGCAGCAATCTGTGTTATGATTTCCATTAAAAAATGCCTTCTCGGCACTGAGCTACCTTTGTGCTCTGCAGGAGGACCTCACAGAGTCCAGAGAGTCTGTTTCTGCCCAAATAGGTCTTGGCTCTAGTGAAGTCTGACAAGTGAGTTGTGGGTGAGGAATAGGTAGTTTATAAATCCAAGGTACAACACAGTCAGTAAGGGGATGGATTACCAGAATGTCATGTTAACTACGTGTTTGAAATAATTGTGGAAATCATTTTTCATTGATAGGTCTCAAAGTTCCATCTAAAGGAAGTTAAATAGTCTTGTGCTGGGGGACCACAGACAAGAGGGGAAGCGTGTCCTATGTCCTTCAGCTGACCAGTGACAGAGCCTGTCTTCCTGAGCTCTGGTCCAGATTTTAGTGCCAGAGGCTGGTACTGTTCAACCCAGTAGGTGCAGATCTGTGGAATGCAGCTGGGTGGCCAATGTCCATATTAAATGCTGAGAGTTTGCTTTGTAGAAGTAGTTCTGGTTTGATTCAGTGGGCATAATTCATACTTGGACCTCTAGGTGTGCTTATGGAGAGCACCTCTGGCTTGGGCCCATCCGAGTTGTACAGAAAAGTTGTAGATCCCCCATCCCTGAAAGTGTTGAAGATCACGTTGGATGGGGCTTGGAGCAATCTGGGATAGTGGAAGGTGTCACTGCCCATGGCTGCAGGGTGGAACTCAGTGGTCCTTAAGGTCCCTTCCAACCCAGAACATTCTATTATTCTATGATTCTTTGACATGCTCCGGAACAGGTTTGCAGCATGCACCAAGGTGTAGAAAGGGAGACAAGTTGGCAGATGCACTTCAAAAGCATATTCCCAATTAGAACCACAGTGCTAATATAGATAGCTCAAAGCCATACTGACTCCTGTTTTTAGAATGAATTGTCATTTCATTTTGGGACACTGAAGCACATCTCCATCTGATGTGTTATTTATTCATGACTTAATTATCAACTAGTTGTAAAGCGATACCTTCCTCTTTATACTCATTTTTCAACTGTTTGTGAGTGGCAGTGGTAAACAGGTGTAAGAATTGCTGTATCAGCTCATAGCAAACGTGTCTTAGCCCAATATCATATCTCTGACTGGGACTAGTGTCAGATGCTTAATGAATAGCACAGAAAAAGTGGTATTTCACTGAAAAAATCTCCCAGCCTCCATGATTTTCACTTCAGGAATATCTGTGGTTGCAATTGGTTTCTTAATGCTTAATCTAAAGGATATTAAATTATTTTGCTTATGTGCACCTACATAAAGGACATACCTACATACAGGTTTTGTCCACATTTTTTCTTGTACATCATACTTTTCTACAACATATTGTTGTAGTGCGCGTCATCGTTGTCGTTAGCTGCGCTCGTTAAATCTGCAGAGCTGCCCAGCATTAACCACCGACATTGCCATGAAATATGCCTCTGTGCACACGTGCAGATTTTGGAAGTTGCTTACTTTCACCAGCTGTTTCCTCGGATTGTCAGAAAACTTCCAGGTGCAAACAGTATTAAGCAGTGTGTGTCTGTCTGTGGCTGTAAAGGGGAAGATCTGTAAACTCTCCCTTAAATTTCTGGACTTTCTAGTCCAGAAGTTTTAAAGCAGCAGCTCTTTTGCTTTAAATTGCACTAGTCCTCAAAAATCTTCCTGAAGTAATATTTGAATTATGCTATTGGGAATTCAAGAAGAGAAAATCCAAATGTCTTTGAATGTTCAGTCATGGATTAATAGAGACTACTTTTCCTCAAGCTCCTTTTGCTCACAATAATGAGTTCCATGGTATAAGGTAGGGTGTAATCCCTGAAATGAGAGTTTTTGATGACTTCAATGAACTTTGAAAAAAGAAACTGTAATACATTTTGAAAGTTAAAATCTATATTTTTTAATGCAGAATAGGAATTGAGAGCAGATGAGGTATTCTTTCCTGAACTCGTGACTCCTCCCTTTCTAAAAAGATAAAGCTTCAGAACAGGTCATTGTGAAATCTGGGACAGAAAATCCAATAGAGCTCAGGTTTAAGTATTGCATCTCTGGGAATGGACAATGTGATTTGTATTGCTTCATAAAAAAGTGGAAAACAGGATTATTTTCCTGTATTCAGGGCATGCCTGAGCTATGGCACCTGAAGACAAACACCCTTAATCAGGAGTTGGTGATGAATCCCCAAGTGTCTCAGATTACACATAGTTTGTGGTTCCCACTATACACACAGGCTTTTCACTGACACAGTCTTAATGTTTCAGTATGTACTTTCACAGGTTCTTCACCTCAGCATCTTCTTTGCTGTTATCCACCCTGGAACTGTGTAGAGTTTTCTGGGTAAGTCCATTGCTGTAGCCTCCGGTATGCTGAAGAGCAGGAGGAGAACAGAAACTGGACAGACAAAGGGAGAAGCTAATCCTTGCTGCAGACTGCTCAGACTTTTCCTACAGTGGTTTGTTTCAAGTGATTTATTCCTGTTCAAAGACTATTTTGGCCAAATGACCAGATGGTGCAAGAGAATTCACAAGTGCCTATGCATTCTTCACCCCTCGTTAAAGACAACTGTGAGTTGTTAGACTCCAGTGTGGATTTCTGCTGTGATCAGATAGGCAGGCAGACATACTCAAGGTGCCTTTTGAGGAACTAAAACCCTTAGTTTGGCAGGGTATGAAGAAACCCTGTAGAAGCCTTCTGAAAGAAGTCTGGAGTGTAGGGGAGGAGCACACCAAGTAGTAGACTTAGTATTATCATAATGCTGATTATTTTCCTATGTACTGCTAATTTAATATGAAACTGGATACTGAATAATATAATACTGAAACATTTACAGAGATGTTGCAACAAAACATTGATTTTCTTCAATTACTTTTTTTTCTAAATTACATTTTCTCAAAATCAATATATTTTGGCAGACAAATTTTGATACCACTTTTTATCATCGTGGAAACAATTACAGTGCTATTGGAATCTACTCATTATGGTGCTAAGCACTCCTAGCAAAGTAAAAGTATGTGTGTGTAACAAAACCGCTATCTCTGTACCTGCTGAATCTCTTTAACACAAGTGGGAAAATAAAGATGTAAAGTGGCTTTTATTTACTTACTAGCATGTAGGAGCAATGGCGCAGCTCACTCCAGGAATGCAAAAGTGTATTAAAGCCCAAACTTTAAAGTTCTTTTGTCACTGTTATTTTAGGCAGCACAGGTAACACCAGTGCTTTAGCATGTGATGACCACTCCTGTGTTTTGTGACTATATTGCATGTCATGTTCTAGGAAGTCTCTATTTGAAATCAGTTTATTGCATAGATGTGATTGGTTATTTATTTGTTTGTTTATTTATTTGATTATTTAATTTTTAGCTTTTTTTTTTCCCAAAAAAGCTCACCTGAAAAAATTTAATTCTTCACAGTGGGATCCAGTTGCATCAGACTCTTTCAGAGATGTAAGCATCACATACCTATTAACTATTTCTCTGAGGGTTTATAGTTGCAATCAATTCTGACTGACTAGTCTCAAAAGATAGCATGAGAATACAGCCTATCAGGCAGATCTTTATGAGCCACTGTAAAGTTCCATCCACTCAACAAAGGTCTGTGCTCTTTGAGTATTGTTTCCTCTGTGAAGTTAGCTGGATGACTGCAGGAAGAATATGGCTGTCACTGTGGGCAGGGCAGATATGAAGGGCTGTTAAGCCATTTTGTCTCATGAAGCCTAGGATGAAAACTGTAGCATTAGGACTGGTTGCAGCAGCCGGCAGTGTGTGTACTGATATAACTGCATATCCTTAAACACTCTGTAAGCAGGTTGAACTGAAGCAGAGCCTGACTAAGTGTGTTGTTCTACACCAGGATTGTAAAAGTCATTAACTGATGCATGCATTGATTAGATTTTTAATTCCTAGGTAAGACCACAGGTATCACAAAAAGCACAGAGAGCCCTCAGCTCTCAGCATAGACTTAGTGCTGGGGCCATACTGGGATAATTACGTGCTCCTTGAGAACCTGCTGTTCTGCTTACAGTCCAAGCTCAGGAAAGTAGGTCCAGGTGTGTGTAGCAATGTGGCATTTTAAAAGCCACGTCATTGAATTAGAGTGATTGCTGCTGGAGGAGAAAGACCACTCTACAAATTGCTTTAAAATAGAGACTGAATCTCCTTGAATCTTATGCTTGATGCATAATTTTTCCATTTACTTTCACAATATAATTATTTAATATGTTTTTTACACTTTAACCGCCACAGAAAGTACATATTTTATATCCTCAGAACATGTGTAGCTACATATATATTAGTGAATTATGGTGAAGAGGAAAGGAAATACCCCAGATGAAATTGAAGGACCTTTCTTGAAGTTGCAGTATTTTCAGTGGTGTCTTCCAGTGAGGCTGCTAGTAGCAAGCAACAGGCTGCTTTCTTGGCAGAAACTTCTGAATTTCTGCAGAAAGCTTTTTTGCTGTTTTTGGTGCTGACACACGACATGCATCTCTGATGGTGGCCTGTGACCACTGTCATGCACCCGATTCAGATGACAAACTTGTTTCTTCACTGAGATCATCCCATGACTCAAGACACGTGACAGTATCTGCAATATCTCACTTCTATAATTACTGCAGAAAACTGACGTTTCGTATCAAGAATTTTTTTTTTTAAAGGTGCTTTATATCATCTCTTGTATGAAAATAAGATGGTATTCAACTATGCTACATTTCACTAGTTTAGTCTAGATTTGGTGCCCTAGAATAAAGTTATGGGTGTAGTTGATCACTCTTTACAAAATGCCCAGGTTTCGTTCAGGTTCTTTTTGGTGGGAAAACATTGCATTTTCTTCCTTTGCTTGCAAAATAATTCAGTGTGAGGGTGGCATTGCTTATCCTTTATTAGTTATATCTATGTATAAAACAATCTGTTTAAATTAATTGGAATGACGATTGTAAAACACGTCTTAGGACCAATATTCCAGAAACATGCTGATTTTGGAAACATTTCACAGAGGAATACAATAAAACAGGCAGTCAAAAATCCCAGCTTCAAAAATGTCTCTGTACTGGTTAGTAAGAACACATTGACATAAAAAATTATTTCTTATAATTTTGGGTATATCTTACTGATGCATTAGACTCCTACTACTATGTACGCGTAAGGATACTAATAAATGCAAAAAATATTCATTTAATAGTGCATAGAAAAACGTGTAATTATTTATAACTTGTTGATTGCTTAATAGAACATTACTCATCTGAATTTTTGTGTTATTTTCCTTTAAGGTATCTCATAATATTAGAAAAGAACACAGGCAAACTTTGGACATTTTACATAAATGTGTCCTGGCCTGTTGTCATTTAATTTTTCAAAATGATATTTTACTTTTTGTACAGATTATGTTTTGGCTTGAACAGTTCATATGCATTTTTGTAGTGTCTGAACTGCTTCTCCTTGTAAGGTAGGCATTTGCCTCCAAGGTAGAGTCCTGCGTTTTGCATTCTGCAAATCCAGTTAACATTTTAGAAAGGTAAAATCATGGATAATTCTATATTCTCAAAGAGGAGGAAGTAGGATGAACCAACACTAAATGTTGTATTGTTTCACTCAACACTGTTTTTTGTTCCTATGCATTAAAAAATAGTGCTTTAAAGAGTATCCTTCTTTCAGTCCTATAGTGCTAGCAAAAATAATTCCTGTTTCCATTACCACCTTGAGCATTTTTTTTTCCTAGTACTTACCTGGATAAAATTAGAGGATTAAAAATACTGTTTATTTTGAAATTTATTTTCTTTTGCTAGAGTTGCCGAGTATTTTTTTAATAAAAAATTGGATGACTGCAAGCAAAATGTAGAGAAACAGTACAAAAAATGGCTTCTTCTTTTCTTTCTGCAATTTTATTATTATATTTAAAGTTTTCAAAACCAGGTGTTGACCTATACTTATTAACATGTTACTGTTCAAACTCTAAGATACACTTTTTCATTGGTTTTACTGCAGGGACTGATAAAAGCAGTAGCAGTTCTAACATTCTCCCTTCTGGCAGTTATTTTAAATGGTTTTTTATACTTGGAGAGTTCATCATAAATTTCTAATGCTAGTGCCAATGAAGTACAAGTTCTTGTACTGCAGTGACACATAGTGCATTTCATAATGCAGTAGAATGGGCACTGGAGGAAAAACCCTCTGAATAAGCTGTAAGTGACTTCCAAACTCCCAGAGCAACCCAAAGAGTCTCTGGAGGCTCTGGGTAGGTTTTCTGCTATGTTAATTAAAACCAATTTCTTTAATGGAGAGACCCTGCCTTGATTATAGTCATAAATTTCCAATCCCTTTTTTGTCATCTGTTAGAAGCATGGATGATTTCTGACAAGAATTATTCATTTTGGCTTAAATGTTTTTATCGTGTTCTTGAGTGGAAATATGAGCAAATGCAGCTTCACCTTTTGGGAATAGAAGTGGTTTTAAAAGATAAAGATGTCTTGCTATTTTTATTATTTTTTATATCACAAAGAAACAGAGAAATGAAGAGTCAGGGATAAAAAATAAATTATTCTTCCCACAGTCCTAAATTTACTGCTCCACCAGAAATCAGATAGAACTTGAAATACTTGAAATACTCTCCCCTCAGAGCCACTAGATTTAGTCAAATTGAGGATATTTAACTCTCATGCATTTGAGAAATCTCAGAAGGAGCCAATTGCTCCAGCGTGTGAGTGACACAGGTGAGGTGAGGCAGTGAGGGGCCGCTCCCTTCTGGGAGCCTTCCCTGAGGAATTGCCATTGGAAGACCAGGGCTACTCACCCCAGGCGATGGAATGTTGCAGCAGCTATGGTCTTTTAATTCTTTTCCCTCCTGCTGACAGCACAAACCTCTGTACCCTCTTCAAAGAGAGATTGCCAACTGCAAAGGGAAGGAAAAAATAAACATCGTGTACGCTCTGGGTCAGCTTTGTCAGTGTTCTTTGCTCTGCTGAAACATGCTCAGCCTCTGAAAGAGTGCAGCCCCAAGGCCCATGGTTTCCTGGCTGCAGGAATTTCCTTTCGGTTCATCTATTCAAAACCACCTTGGAAGTGACAGCGTTCTGGCCGCTCCAGTCGGGCTTTCTCCCCAGTCGTTTCAACTTGGTTTATGGTGGCGTTGTGGCAGAGTAATGCAGAAAGGATAGAGAACAAGGGGGAAGCCTTGCCGGGGTTGTTCAGACTGGCAATGATGTTTTAAGGCCTGGCTTCAGCATCACCGTGAATGTCAGAGTGTGAGTTACAGGCAATCCTGATGTGAAAGGTTTTGCTAAATAAAAGTGAATAAAGGTGCTTTCCTGACTTGGTGTTGTAACTGGGGAAAAAATGGTTTTTAAATGATTTTTTATGGAAAATTTTAAAAGATGCAGTTTCAAGATTTATGGTCCTTTTTAAAACACAATTTGATAAATGACCTGATACTCCAAGAGTAAATTACTTTACTTGTAAAGCCTTATTTTTCCCTTACATTGTTCTCATGCTTGGCTAGTTCAAGTGCAACATCATGTACAGTATTAACTGGCACTTTGTTTTATGCTTCATGATCTTTTTTGCATTTTAAATTTTGAAACCAGAATGCACATTCTGTAGGAAGATCAGGAAAGAAAGTCCAAATAATTGTTAACTATTAATTAGAAATTGTTTACATCTTAATGAAGGAATGGCAATTTGGCTTAAGATTTAAGTGGCATCAGGGCAAACACAAGAATAGTTTCTCTAACCACCTGACACACTCTAAATTAACACCCTAATCCTGAGATAATCTCTGTTTATAGTGCACAGATATTGAAAAGATTAAGAACAGTCCAGAGTCATTAGAGGAAACATAACATACACATACCCATGAATAATCTGCATGGTGTTTGTTTAGAACAACTGTGAGGAAGAGGTGGTCAGTGGGATTTGTTGAGCTGTGGAGGAGATTTACAGTTAACTAGTAGAAATCTCCATTTATAAACTGCATACCTCCATGCTTAGGAAGAAGCAATTTCAAATCATCAAGTGACAAGATGACTCACTTGTAAAATCTGAATAATATAGTTTTGGGTATACATACCTCATTTGTAAAACAAATTTCTTCCATACCATTGTGATCCTTAGCAAAGACAAATGACTGAGAATGTAGAAGTATTAAGCCTCTAATACTTGCCTTTGAAGAACTCATTGAACACTTGTCTTCAGTACATTTTTTAATTGAGGTCTGAGCCATATTCATGACATGATCTTAACCTCCAAGAATGAGTATGGAACTGGAGCAATGTGAAATCTATATTCCCTGTTAACAGAGAGAGCCAGCACTGGAGCAGAGGGATGGGCTGGGATCATCTAGCAGAAGGAAGGCACAGTGCTGAGCGGAAAGGTGGCAGCACTCTGTTTCATGGCCAGGTGTTGGATGTGAAGTCTAATTATGTCTGTCACATCTTGAAACTTATTATGAAGCGAAATTCTATTAGTGCTTCTCAGATATAAAACCAATTTGCAAGGCATTTTGTTGTTTTCTGGGTTTTGATCAGTGAGAATTCACTTTTTAAAGTTTTTTTAATGCAACTAAGGGCTAGAAACCTCTAAAAACATGGAATTATATGTCTCCAAAACCAGAGTTGGTTTTCTGTACCTTTCTTTTTTTCATGTGGAGCTCCTTTGTAAAGGGATGCACCTCTGAACAGAACCTCTCTAGTCCAGAAGACCATATGCCCATAAGCGTAAGAAATACGTAAGAGGTAAGAAATCAGAAGAAGGCAGTCAGGATTTAGAAGCAAAATTGAAGGGGGGATCTTGGAACATTTTGTCCTGCATCAAAAAAGAAAGAAAGAAAAAAAAGCACAGGAATTTGGTAGGATTTATTTTTCCTTGAATTTTTAGTGAAGCAGACATAATTTTTGATTCTTCTCTCATGAGGTTGATCCTTCAAAAAGTCTTTATGCAGGGCCCTACACAGTCCTTCTTGATCTGAATTTGGAGTACCGTGAGTAAATCATAAGTGATTGAAAGAAGCATGTTACATTATAGACTAACGTAAAATAAATAGTAGCTAAGTTTCTTCAGTCTTCCATTAGGCTTCTGTATGTAATGGAAAGTTCTTTTTTCACTTCTGATTGGGGGTGGAAAGATTTGATTATAGAAGTGGATAGTCCTTAATTTTGTAGCTGTTTTACTTGCCAACTATGTGCCCAGATGTATTTCTAGCTGTATATCTACAATAAGCATTTCTGAAAATGCTGGAGAAGGAAGGAGTCCAAATTATCTGAAAGACACCATGATTCATTATTCCTCCTCCAAGTGAGATTTCTCTGGCTTGACAGCTCTGAACCTCAGCCATTTTATTTAAATTTTCAGACACTTCATAGAGAACATCAAAAAGGTTTCATTGAAATCCCTTGATCCATATATTATTGAGAAAACACAATAAATAATTCTTAAACCATTTTAGCATTTTTATAGGGAGTTGTAATGTTTACATGTATCAAGAGCATAGACAGCATAATTTATTGTTATTATTACCTGAAATCTGTCGACAACATGGCATACTTCAGTTTTGTTATATTTGAGAATTTTATTAGGGTATGTGTAATAGGCTCCATTTTTTTCAGACAGTGGAACCAGATTAAGAATTGATAAATGACTATGCTATGCATAGCTAAGAGTCAACATTTAGCTTCAATGTTTGTCCACTGAGTGAACTGCTAGTCATTTAATTAACTAAATATGTATTTATTGAACAGATTTGAAATGATACAGTGTGCAGTGAAAGTGGGTTGTAGTCCTACTATATTTGTTTATCATCAAAATCTCTCAATTCATGTTATTTGGATAAGAGCTAAGGCATAATTAAATTGAATCAGGATTTCAAGGCATGTATAGGAGAAATTTTATTCTCTAATGAAAATCTTAAGAGGAGGAAGAACTAATTTGGCCTGGGTTGTTTACAGCTTTGAACTTGCATATAATTTTACCCGGACTATTTCAAACCATTTATTTGATATCCATCTCTATTTCTTTGAAAAATAAGGGAGAGAATGAAAAAAGCTGCTGGAAATTTGGAAAAGACTGTGCTTTGTGTTTGCAGCACATTTCAGTCTATATGGAAAGCTACTGCCAAATCACTTCACAGCCTGATAGGTCCTGGTGTATTTAATTAAATTAATTGGTTGTATTTGGGACAAATGGTTTGATTTGGAGAATATTGAAAAATCTATCTTAAACTTTGGGAGGTTCTACACATTAAGTTGATCAAACTGCTGAAATTTCTCTCAGTGATTGGAGTACAGGACTAAGGCTGCTTTTGTAGTTTACGGAAGGGAATTTGAACATAGACCTCAACTACAGGTGCTCCACTACTACTACTTGCGTGGTTGTAAGGGCTGGGTCACAAATCCCACTTCAGGTTTTCATATGCCAATATGAAAAAAACCACTTTAGCAAACATCAGCCTGAATTATTCGTGCTTACAACTGCGAAACACTGATGTTCTGTAACAGCAGTATCTTGAGGAGAAGCTGCTGGTAAACAAACACATGTAAGTCAACATTTAATACAGAAATATACTGGAAATACAAAGTGAATTGTTTGCTTTGGTGATAGTGAATATTTTAGGTAAAGGAAGAAAAATGATATCAATGTGTACAAAGTTCAAGAACAGTTAATACAGCTAAAAATACTATTTTATTGCTATGAATACCGTACTGATAATACCTGTCACGAATTATTACCTCAAAAATTTGTAGTTGGACTAAATGTGGCAGATATTACACCTGGATCTTAAGTACAAAACTCCTTCTTCTGCCCTCCATTATCCTACTGGAATGTATCATAGGCTCTTCTTGAATGGCTACATGGACATCACGCTTTGACTTACTCTGCTTATGCCAGAATTTTGATTAGTTAAGAGAAAATATCTTCTTTGCCTACTTCACCTTTGTAATAGATGATGTAAAATAAAGTTTGAGTGCTTTCAGTTGTACAGATGATTCGATAATGTTTGTACTCCTTTTAGTAATGTTGGGATATGGTGTCACCATTTATGTCCTTATAAAATGTAATTAGGTATTGAATGTTTGCCTTCAAAAATGTTCAGCTGCTTTTTTTCAAGCAGTGTGGCAGTAGACCATGAAGTGGAGCATAATCAGGTCTCCTGATGCATCACATCCCACAATATTTTCTTCAATAAATATTTAGTAATGTTTTAATGTCTATTTAACAGGTCTTATTTACTTTGCTGCAAACTGCAGCTGAGAGGCATCAAACCAACTATCTATGTGCTTAAAAGTATATTTAAGTGTGGAGGGCTGTGAGCCCTTGGCACAAGAGCCCTGTGCACTCCCTTGGAGGGGAGAGGCCTGAGGCCAAAAAGACTTTCCCCAGAGATAAGCAACCTTCCTCGGGGTCGTGGTGACAAAGTGAACCACGCCTAGCATGCCTTGCTTCTTTATGGTAATAGCTTGCACCCTGTTGGCTAATTGGTTTCTACCCCACCCGCTGCCTTCCCCATATAACCTCTGTCACCAAGCCCTGATGTTAGGGAGCTTTTGTCCCTGGCCTTCCCTTCACAGGGGCTGCTGGACAATAAAAGCTGCCTCTATCGAAGTGCCAAATGAGGCTCCTGTCTCTCTGTCCCCGAGTTCACCTTGGGTAATTTCATAAAGAGCTGAATCACAAGAGCTGATATCACTTGTAGCAGACAAGTTGCTACACTTGCTGAAAACACCTGCTGCTCAGGGAGGCCTGCCACCGCCCCTGGAAGAGTTGTTCCTTGCAGGATGCTCTCTCTAGAAAGGTCGTGGCACACCAGGTTGTCCACCCCCGGCTCTCTGGTAGCAATATTTAAGTGCCTAGCTCTGTTCAGTTTAGGAAGATGTTAGCTAAAGTGATACACTTGCTGAAATGGAGCAAGTTTATCCCTTACCATGATAAAACTCAGAAGTTCTTTGCTGTCCATACTATGTGCAAACCACTATCCTCCATACTAGAAATCTCAATTTTAAACGTTATTTATAAAAAGGTCCAGTAATTTCCTCCATAGCTGTAATATGGCTATCTACCTCCATAGAATGTCATTTCTTGTTTTGCACTTGTAATAGCTTTTAGCTTAGAGGACACCCGAAATGAACACTGCAGTAGTAGTATAGATATGGAAGATAAGTTTCAAGAGAAATCACCTCTACTGCTGCAATGAACAAAATCTGGGTTTAAAAAATGATCCTAGGACCCCTTGCCCATTTTCTTCATCTTTGTCTTCTGTGCCAGTTCTGCCTTCTTGTATCATCCACATTCTTTCACTGGAATATTTCTCTGACATTACTGGAGTCAGATTCTTTCTGCTTTTGTTTGTTTGTTTGTTTCTTCAGTTCCCTCCCTATTGGTAAAATACCAGAGTGCTTTTCTACTAGAAATTTTCAGACTTCACTGTTCTGAACCATGACCATGATAGGACAGCGTTAATGTCCCTTTTCTGGAAATGCCCCTGCTACATTTGCAGTCATCAATGTCAATACAGGGAATTTCGTCAAGTCGTCCAAACCAAAACTGGCTGGAGCAGGCTGTATCCCTCCACAATGTTGTGTCTCGGTGGGACTGGACATATCAAGGGCATATCAAAACACACAATGGCTGTGCCTGTTGGAGCAATGGTATCATGGTCCTCACACAGATGATGTGTTTGGAGGACTTGGTTAGTACTGCTGTGCCGTGGTGCCATCCTACTGCTGTGCTGTGGGCATGAGAGCATGAGTGGGGTGTTTTACTTCTGTTTCCGTTTGTACAGTGTATTTGCTGGATTTACTCAATCCTCCTCTGTGTCACTTACCGCGCAGAAAAACCTGTCGCGTCGAAACAATTTCTGTCTTGCAGTCCATCAGATTACTTTGGGAAGCAGACCTACTCCAACATCGCTGATAATGTCAATGTGTAGGAATGCAGCACTTTGCATATAGACACTGAAATACCTAATGAAGCAGATATTGATTTGCCAGATCTTATCTGTCAGTGTTCACTCTTTGGCCATCTGGATGTTAAAGACACAGCCCTGGCACACAATCAGGAGATGAACCTGGGATCATTTTAGTCCCGAAGCTGGTGAGGAGCTGCCTACCCAAAATATGTCAGAAGAGTTTGCATTGTGTCCAAGAACTTTGATTCTGAAATGACAGTGGAGTTTTGTCCATTGGCACTCTCAAAGGCTGGTCATTCCATCCCTTGGTAAAAAAAATCAGAAGTGAGGTTCCTGAGATTTTGAAGATGACACTGTTTACTGTGCTGCATTATTTACCTGAGCAGGCATTGCTTATATCTGTACTCTTGCTGTGTGTGACTTCTGCAAGCACTGAAGCAGTTTAAGTTTTGCCCATAGAAATGCTCTGGGCATATGAACATTAAGCTTGCAGACTGGAAGTCTCACCTTTTACATAATGATTAATAATACAGTAGCAAAACATTGTCCACTATTCTTCATCTTATCAACCTAATTTAAGAGTCTGCCTCTGCCCTTGTAAGGCTACTGTTTAGTAACTTACTCCTGGTTCTCATATGAATGGAATTCTGACTCCATCAAATCCTGCCATTACAAGGGATGGCATTCAGTAATTTTTATGGTACTCCCTGTTCTTTTAGAAATCTGTAGTTGGTTTATTTAAATGCAGACAGTATTTCCAGAGTAAAGGACTCTACCATGCTCTGTGTGCAACATGATTAAAGTTGTGAAGATGTGGTCAATAAGGAGTTAAACAATAATTTTAACATTCAGTCCTAGGATTGCTTAAACCAGTGTGCAGACAGAAATTATTGGAATATTTCCAAATCTTGCTTGATGGAAAGGTGTCCTTTTCATCCATGAGACTCAGAACTCCAAAATGCTGAAAATATCTTCATAGCAAAATGTCAGCAGGCTAAATTAGCCTGGACAGACAGTCCAGTAACTGCAGATACAGCCTTGAAGTAATCTTATAATAAGCAGGCTAGGCTGTCTTTGGTGATTATCTGTATATTGTTTAACCTCACACATTATGTTGTGCCACATAGGGGACCCCCAGGTTTTTTAAGGTACTTCTCTTACACAAATCATCATTTTCCTTTCCAGAAACATTTCTAAGATTGTTTGGCTTATCAGGCTGATATGTACAGCTTGGAAAACAAATCTTTAGTAGCAAATACTTCCCATGAGTTGTTCTTGAGCAGTCCACAGATGGAGAACGCTGGGTGAACTGTAAGCAACGATGCTTGTGTTGCTGTTAAGAGGGCCCATGTGGCAGTAAATGAGTCAAGCTGATGAGATGCACAGGCAAATGTACAGGTTTCTGTGTCATTAACAGTTTTTGCAGAATATTTCATAGTTTATGAGCTGCTGCATCCTTCACCTTGCACACCTTTCCTGCTCAAAAACATGCTTTTAGCTGGGGAACTTCTCTGGTTATCCAGCAAATTGGTAAAATCTGTAAATAGTACTCTTCTGTGATTCAGGCATCCCATCCATTCCAGCTGGACTAGTGAGGTTAATACCAGCTCAGCAGTTGTACAAATGAAGATGGATTTTCAATTTAGAAACACAAGTTTTGACAAGATTGCCTTTCTTTGAGGGTGCTGGAATTTGTGTCGGGTATTTTGCTGTTTAGTACTTGTGATGTTGAGGGATTGCTCTAACCCATCTTTTTGTTGTTTCTCTTTTTGTTGTACCTCAGCTTTATCACTTTGTAGTTTTGGTATTTATGGTGGTATTTACAAGTTCTAGATGGACTTCTGGTGTATATGTCAGGCAGCAAAATTGTTGTGTCAGAGATTTTGCTTCTCTTAAGTTTTACTATGCTGTGGAAATCCCAGTTCTCTTATGTCATCTGGTGCATGTTTAAGGAAATCAGGAGTGTGATTAGACATACCCTTGCTATCACCTTCAGTCTGCACTGGCTGGGGTACCTATTACAGCTTTTCTCTCTTTTCTTGTTTCCCTTTCCCTAATTCTGCTTATCAGTGTTAAAATGGTCTGTGTTCTGACATCAACTATCTACTGTAGCTCTCTTCACAACCAAACCTGCACTTGTTAGTGATCAAGGAATCAGACTAGTAGTGAGTAAATTATAATGTAGGGCTTCTCTCTGGGCTCCTCTCTGTTACTTAACAGGATGTTTTGCCAAAACAAAACCAAAAAAGCCACCCCCCCAAGCAAAAAAAAGTAACCAACCAAAATAATCCAAAAACAACCCAAAAAAAACCAACCCAACCCCCCCCCAAAAAAAACCCCAGCCCCCAAAAAACCAAGAATATCCAAACAAAAAAGCTAACAAAAAACCAAACAAAAACAAACAAACAAACAAAAAAAAAAACCCACCCAAAACCCTGAAGAAAAAAACTGAAAAGAATTCTTAGCTAACACCTAAATAATTGCAAGTACCTTGGGGACGTGTTTTTCAAAAAACAAATTCTCTGGGACTTCCTTATATTTTGTTTGAATTTTTTTCAAGTCAAATCTGTGTTTTAGTAAAACCATCAGATTTCACTTTGAGAAAAGAGAGAGTAGGATCTGATTCTGATAGTCCTACCCTTATTGATCAGTTCTTCTACGTTTGGGGGTCAAGTGGCTTGCTGCAGCAGAATGAAGGCTAGAGTCCAGCCTTCCCTGTAGTTTTCTTACTTAATATTAGCAAGTTTGTGCAAAATAATATAATCCTTATGCGATAAAATTTGCATTGAAAGACCCCCTCCACCCATTCACACTCACAAACGTTCCTTTGCTTTCTTTTCCTGTTCAGAATATAAAGGGTGCCCTGACTTATCATTCTCTATGAAGAGTTTTTCCAAATTCCCTTAGGAAACTTTGTTTTATATATAAAACAAGATAATTTTTTCCCAGATACTTTCATTTCTGCTGAAGAAGACTTCCTTTTCTTTCGGATATATACCTAAAACTACAGTTTGATAATTATTACTGAAGTGCCGTTTTCTTTGTATTCAGCTCTTAATGATCCAGAAAGTACCAATCATTGAAACAGTTATTAAAATTCTTAGTAAGTAGATGTAATTTAAGAGATCCAGACTGTCCAGAGGGCAGTAGACATAGATCTCTATTAAAAATGCAAGACATGTAAACTAATTTTTGCCAGCAGTTAATCAATAGCATGAAAAGTAGAAAACTTCTGACACAGTAATAAGTTTAATTATTTTCCAGTTCACTCTGGTAGAGAAAAGTTTTTCTAACTCTGAGCTGAAAGCATCAGAGTTTCATATGATACTGTGAAATTTTTTGAGCCTGTCAGAACATGGCTGATCAGATTTTTTGGTTTTGGGCTCTTCCCCTCTTTCAGAACTGGAATGTTCTCATTATATGTGATGCTGTTTAATCCTATAAATGCACAGTGTCTAATTTTCCTTTTCCTTTAAAACATCCTTTTGGTTGCTTAATACACAGAATAGTATATCTTAAATACCTTAGGAAGCATTCTGCAATATTCATGAATTTTTCTTCTATTTGTTGTAACGTTCATAGAGTCATAGAATCAGTTATGTTGGAAAAAACCTCTAAGGTCATTGAGTCCAACAGTTAACTGTATCCCCAAGTGCCACATCTGAATGTCTTTTAAATACCTCCAGGGATGGTGACTCAACCGCTTCCCTGGGCCATCTATTCCAATGCTTGACAACCCTTTCAGTGAAGAATTTTTTCCTCCCCTGAAGCAACTTGAGCCCATTTCCTCTTGTTATACCACCAAAACCAAGCATGTGTGCGTATTTGACTAATCATTTTCTTATTTTGGTGGGGTTTTTTTAAAGGGTAGATTGGGATTCGCTACATGTGTGAGCAAGGGAATTAAGGGGATTGTAAAAACATCCTTTTGGCCTTGGCTACAATAGCTGAGTGTCTTGTTGAATTGTGGGTTGCAAGGAAGCCAATAGGTTTCCAGTATCCCCAACCTTAAAAATGGGAGACAAGGAGGCAACATTGACCCTAGGCGATTTGACAGCAAAAATGACTGCTGTCATAATTACTGTGATGTGGGAATATGTAAGTGCTCTAACTTTTCTCAGTATTGAGTAGAAATATGTAGTCCAGCTAGGTAGTTACACGAGACTAATTTGCTTTAAGACTGAAATAGGGAATCCAAAACAGAGCAAACAGCAACTGGCAAAGTTTTTACATCACAATAGGTTAGCAATGTTTTAGAACATAGAAGTCTTCAAAATCAGGGAGGAAAACAAGCAGAAAGCCCCACAGGTTGCCTTTATAGAATCATAGAATGTCCTGAGTTGGAAGGGGCCCACAAAGGTGTAGTTTATGAAGAAAATATATTAGAAAATCCTGCATTATGATCTTTCTATGACAGCTAAAGATTGACTTGGAGCCTCAAGAAACATCTCAGGTAATTGCAATTTCTGCTGCATACAGATTCTTTGCTTATTTTGTGCTGCTTCAGCATTTTTCAGAATAAAATCATGGTACCTTAAGTGAACGTATGTAATACAAGATATTTAGCTGATGAATTGCTCCAAAGTCTTCCTCATGTACATTTACTGGAATTGCGCCACAGGTGAAATTGGTTCTTTTTTTTTTTTCCTCTACCACTGAATTATATTCTGAGTTATTATTTTGCATCAAAAGGCAAATGCTAATAATAGCAATCAGCTTGCTTAGTCCAACATCCTAACTGTGTAAGTGGCATAATTATTTCAGCTAATGTGCTTTATCAGCAGCATGCTTGGGTCTGTGCTAGCTAAAGAGTATATAGTATAAAATAACACCACTGACATAAGAATTTTTATTATTCCTTAAAAGTACAATGTTTTAAAAACTATTAAACATAAGATTGTTCTCATTCAGTCTCTGACTTGCTTTATTAACACTAACTATAAGATTTGCTTGGAGAATTGGCAGTAGACAGATTTGCTTTCTCACTGCTGCACTAATCTAAGATTCTACACATGTCTTAAATTATACGTGATGGAAAAGAGAAGAGTAGAGAATTTAATTAAATTAAATGACCAAGTTGTCTCAGTCCAAACGTGTTTGGTCAAAAATTGTGCCAGCAATTTTTGTAGCAATGTTCAGGCTGACCCCAACTGAAATAACAGCTATAATGTACTGTTTAAATTTAAAAAAAAAAAAAAAAAAATTTAAACAAACAGAAACCTTTTAAATAAAGACCTGGTGCATAATATTAGCAATAAGGAAACAATTTACAGCTACTAACTGAAGTTTTGTTTGTGTATGTCACAAGGACACACACTTCTTGATGGAGTGTCTTACTCTGAATACTGCAAAACACTTGAAGGCAAAGATCCACAAAGATGCATCTTATTTTTCCATGTTGCCTGGTGACCAGCACATTATCCATCTACTAGTTCCCCTTCTACACATTCAAGCACTAAAAGGGTTTGTCTGAATGCCCCCTCGCTCATAAAAACTGATTTTCCCATACATGCACAAAATGGTTATTCAGAGTTTTCTGGCTCTTGCTGTCTCAGGTGACAGTCAAACTCCTCTGTGTTCCAGAGCTATGCAGCCCTTGTTGAGCTCATCCTTCATCCCAGACAGAAGCCTAAAAATAAGGCTCTGGCGGCAATACATTTCAAATGTGATAATGTATGTGGTTTACATATTTCATCTGTATCTTATATATTCTTCTAAACACTAGTTTGTTAAATGGAAAAAAAATCTACCAAAAGCAACTCCCAACACCTTAGGCTTTATTCTTCTCTACTTATTCATAAATAGGTTTATATATTTGTTCATTCATTTATTCTTACTTTCTCTTCAAAGTCTTAATATTTTAAGATATTTCTTAGATATTTTGTTGTGTTGCTATTATACAAGGTGATATGATGCTTTGGTGCATCAATGTTTTCTTTGGTAGGAATTCTTATTATCAAGCACACATGAAACAGCGCAATGATAAAAAAAGTCTTCCATTGTATGGTTAATATCCACACCACTGAAAATAGTATCTTAGTAATTCATTCAATAGAAGCCAAAGCCTGATTGCTTAACATAGACCACCCTTCTGAATTTAGTATTAGTGAAGCAATACCAGAATTCATAAAAGATTTAAAAATTAAGGGCAGAGCATTAACACCTTTTTTCAGGGAAAAAGGGACTTACTGCTACAGGAACTAAGGATGCCATATTTTCTCCACTGGCACAGGTGGCTTTGCTGGTTTCTCCCTCCTGTGGCCCCAAGTGCTGATTTTGCCTTTGCCGCAGCTGTGCCAGGCTCATGTGGTCATGGCAGTGCAGTGCTCAGTCCACCAATGTCAATTATTTTTTCAGCTAACGTGCTTCAAAAAGACGCTCTATAACCATGGCATTGGCACAATTGCAAAACAGCATGCAATGATACAGAAATTTGAAAGAAGTTTTTATAGGTGTACAACTTCAGTTACCATTTTGACATGTTTTCGGCTTTCCTTCTAGAAATAGTAACTGCTTTGATTTATGTTTTCCCTCAGATTTTATTACCACAGGCCTGGTTCCTACGGTATATCACCGTGTCCCACAGCCATAGGGAGGAGGAGGAGAGAAGATCCAGCAGGCAGGAATTGTGCAGCAAGATTGATTTATTTAATTATTTTACAAACTCTTTTATAGACTTTTTTCTTCATAGTCTAATTGGACAAAGGACCAGCCACCCCGTGGGGGTGATTGGCTAAAATCCTAAAACATCCATTGTCAAAATATTTTCTACTATACCATAAACAAGATTTTTCAAGGTTGCAGGTGGCTTGGTTGTTTACATTCTCTGCTACCTCTTCTGTGAGAGAGAAAAGTCTCTCACGGACTTAGAAAATAGCAAGAAAATCCTTGCTAGCAGCATTTTTGTATCTACAAGATTTTCCCTTAAAGGTATTGCCATCTTTAAATCCCATCCTAATTACAGTGTTATGAGATATAATTAGTTTGTTCAATAGATATAATTTGTTTGTTCATTACTGTGTTGTCCTTGTTTGAGGGAGTTTTCCTTTGTCAGATAAATATGCTTCAGGCATATGTCAGCTGGCTAGCCAGCATTGGTTTTGAGTTTGGGCTGTAAACAAAGTGTTTATGCTAAATAACTGTTCCTTTTCCCAGGAGATGAAGTTGGTAGTGCTGAATTGCTTTATTACCTCTGAATATATATGAACTAAGTCCACGATTTTCCTAACATGCACATGCAGAACTCATCATCATGGAAAAACATAAATCTGAACAATCATGCCAGCCATCACCATCTCTTGGTACAGGTAAACGCAAGCGTACATGAAGAAGCCTGTGGTGATTCTGCCCTCAGCTCAGGCAACCAACAACTGCTCTTGCTGAGGACATAGAGCTGCTCTCACTAAATGAGCAGCTGGATGGTACCTCAGCATCCAGTGACTGTACTCACAGTCCTGCATTCCTGCTCCTGAAGTACGCGTCACTGGTTAAAGTCACTTGCCTGGTGTTCTAGGTGGTTTTACTTCACTAGCGGGTTGGGCTGCAGGCAGTCACTCTCGAGTTGCAGAGTTACAGCTGGAATCACAGGCCTTTAGTCACCTGTGATCATTTGTGTGATCATGTCTATCCACCAACTCTCAGCCTAAACTTTTAATATGTAAATTTTTTTCTACCGTTCCCTCTTCTGTTGAGCTCCCTCTCCTCTGACGTTTTTGCCTTCCCACTTCTTTTGTCATGTTGCCTATATTTATATGTAGAAAGCATGGTGCTCTCTCTCTGTGACACTAACATGACTTCTTTTGCTGTCATGCTCTCCTCTCTGCTTTTTTATTCTTTAACTTTTCTTGGTGTAGTGAGTACTTTGTTTTAGGTACTAGCTCAGAGACTTCTGGTTTGGGATCCTGTCTTAAATTAATCCCATAGTGCAGTCTCTATACAAAACAGTGACAAAATTAACAGCATCTTCTGAATTCTGCTTGTGATGAGCATTGTGTGTAAGTATCATGCATACAAGAGAAAGAATTTTTAAATGGGCAAAGAGTAAGCTGGGGGAAAAAGTCTGTATTATACTATTGTACAGTACTGTTGTTAGAAACTGGTTTACAAGGAAATTACATCAGTGTCTTTAAAAATTACAACTAATATCACAGAAACATAATTGACTTCTATTTACAAAACAGCAATGAAGTTGGCTTCAAGAAAAACCTTGTATTTATTAATTTTAATAAACAGAATCTACTGGAATGAAATATTCTACTAAATTATATGTATTTTAATAGAACTTAACATGTAGGCTATGTATCAGGTAAAGTATCAAATCTGTGCAAAACATGTAAATAGATGGCACACCTTATGACTGACGAGAAGTAATTTTTGAGTATAGTGGAAGTGATGCTTTCATCTGAAGATGTCATTTTTCTTGAAAACTAAAAATAGCTTCTTATTCAGATAGATTATCAGGCTATGTTGCGTGGAAACCATTTTTCTCTATTACTGGTGCTTATGTAACAGTGGCTTCAGGCTGAAAAGCACAATTGTATTTTTGTTAAATTAACAGTTTAGGGTCAGGTTCTTTCTCCCTCTGCTGCTTTATATATATGTGTAGGTCTTATTTCACGTAACCTCTGTGTCTTTTTCTGACATACTGAACTCCTGTAGCATAATATAAGGGTTCACAGTAAAACATTGTGGAAGGTGGACTTGTGTCTTTTGCCCTTAGTCAAGCTGATGGGAGTTACAGTGCTAAGTTACAGTTTCTTTCTTGAGCTTTCTGTTGATCCCAGAGGATGGTATTAGTATAAAAATTTAAACGTTGAATTTAAATAATTCTGTTTTGCTGTATTGCTGATGAAAATTAAGCCTCTTTTTCTTTTTTTCTTTGGTGAAAAAGAATATCTCAGAATTACTGAACTGGTTTTTTTTGTTGTTGTTTGTTTTTGCATTGAATATCTTTTGGGCAGACCCAAGGGTATTTGGATAACACATTTTTCAGTGCTTTTGAGTCCTTCAGTTTTTGTTGTATTTAACACTCAATTTCCTCCTCTTTTAATGATTATTTCACTACAGGAGAAATACTTTTGTATTACCATTAGTTATTAAAGTATGTTCTGAAGTACAATTTTAGCTTAATACAGACTTTTTCCTCTAGAAATATATTTTCTGTATATTTTCTCTGCAAGACATGGGGACAAAATATTTGAAGAGGAGGTTTCATGGGTCTGTGGGTTCTCTATTCTACTTCATGATTTTCCATTTCCCTTGCCTCTCCTTCAGCTTATGGAGAGCTGTGTCTGTCCACCTTGGCAGTTACTCAGTATTCTTGCCTTCTGCACATATTGATTTCTGCTTTCCTCCTTGCAGACCTTCAGAAATACAAAGCTGTAACGAATGAGGCTGTGGTCCTGGGTGTTTATTGACATAGTGTCTGTGTCCGTAACTACTGTGATACTCCTTTATTATAGATGCAGAGATACTTCAGACTCAGGGTTTGGGTTGGTAGGAGCATGTGCCCTCTTAAGAAGGGAAAAATGAAGTCTTTGTGATAGCCATTCAGAAGCAAACCATTTGACTAAGACAGAGTCACATGAAATGGTGCTTCTAACTATGAAGCTCCTCTGGGCTGGAGGGTAAGAAGAAGGCAGTTGTATAAAGAAATGACTGCACAGAGACTGTCAGAGAGCCTAGGTTTGTTCAGAGATCATAAATGGGTTCTAACCCTTTATTTTAAGAGGGAATTCTAATGTGCAAATTTTGAGATTGTAAATTTCTGTCAGCTGTCGTTTGAAATCCTTTTTTCCACTCTGTAAATGTCTGGTTCCAGCATCCCTATAAACATACATTAGAAAGCTGTCTGCTACTGACTGTATTTTGCCAAAAAGGAACAACCCTTACAGGTGCTGCAAGCTCAATTAGATGTGCCAGTTATCAGCCATTTTTTCCAACTATGGCTGACCCTTATCACAGCCTGTGAGCAGAAGCACTGCAATACTTCACCCTCAGAGAGAAGACTCCAAGACGTCTTAAATGCTGGACCTCAGTGCCCTGTTCAGGAGCCTGGCTGATAAACACTGTAATTATTTTCTGGTCTTCATAGCATCATGTGGAAGAGCTCTTGGGTCCATTTCTTTAGACATAAGATGCAAAGGTCCAGATGTGGGATACCCTGAATGCCATAGCGTGTAAGCCTCAACGTGGTAAATCTTCCAGTTCAGTGGGGTTACGTTTTTCCACTGCAAACCTGAAGGCAGCTTCTCTAATTCAGGTACTAATGTCATCCTGAAAATTTCATCTGAAGGCACTGCTGGATGTAAAACTTCCTTGCTTGTTGCTGTGAAAAATGGATGTCACTCAACAACGTGTTAGACATGTCAGTTCCACCATTTTAGCAGTCTTGTTACTCCTCTGTTTCCTCCAAAACTGTGTTTGCCTGTAGTTAAGCATAATGATTAGGAGTCCAAATTGTATTTAGTCATTTTGCATTCTTTAAAAATCTTCAAAACTCCTAGGATTATTCTTATTTTCATGATTACCAACAAATAATGTCCCAGAATGCTTTCATGCCTCTTCTAATGACTCTTTTCAGCTACATCTCACTTCAGATGAGCTTTATTTGAAATTTTCAGAACAGACAATTTTTGGAGATGCAACATGTCAAAAAGTGCTAAGAGACTCTTCAAAACATAATTAGCACCTATTTATCCCAAGTATTGTCTCTTACGAGTGGCTGTACCCAAGCACTGTCAAATTTGGGCCAATGGTTAATGAAAAATATCTGAAATATCTGAAAAATAAATGAGCATTTTGTTATGTTAGGAGTTTATTTTGGTTTTGTGTTTCAGGGTTGTGGGATTTGGTTTTGGTTTTTTTGGGGGGGGAGAGTTTGGTTTTGTGTTTGGTTTTTGTTTTCGTTTTTTCTGGGTTTTTCTTTTTTTTGGTTTTTTGCTTGGTTGTTGGTGTGGGGTTTTTTTACAAGGATCTAAAGGCTAGAGGCAGAGTTGAGAATTCTGGAAGGAAAGCAGAGAGCCAAATTGTGAATGATTAGATCTTCCTCTTATTTTTTCATTTTTTTAATCTATAAAAGGACAGGAGCTAAGAATTTAAAAATCACTTTATTTCTAATTCTTGGAAGGAATATGGTATAGGATCAAGGGACCAAATCTCACTGAAATGTTTTCCCTTTAATTAGAAGAAAATCTCAAAGGCATGGCTTCTCTCTCCTATAAAAACAGATTACAAATACCAAATCAGAAAAGCATCTTAATTGTGCAATTTCCTTTAGCTGTAGAGCTTTTAGTCCCACTGCATTTTCCATTCACCTATGGAGAGACAGCCTGACAGAACTGCTGTGCACAGCTATTAGGTTTAATTGCCGTGGCTTTACTTTGCTTTTCTTTACCCAGAACATGTTTGTGGCTAAAAATAGAGCCATTCTTTTCTGATGTAGATATAACATCTCTAGGAGCTTAACAGGTTGCATACTATTCACTAGCAAAATAGTGATTTATAAAATACTTACAAGGGAGCAACTCTGTAGAAAGCGAACATTTCTCAGCTGAGGAATTGTTTTAGATGGTCAAGCCGTATTTGTGCTCTTTTAATATTTAATCTGTAGTCCTTCTCTTCAGCTCTTGTTTCCTGCTTCTATTTTCCATGTAAGAATTTTTGTATTTTTTTTTCAAATTACACGTTTTGATGTACAGGATGGATCAATATGGGCGTTATTGAACATAAATGGTCAGACAAAATTAGAGGATTACGGTTTAGTATTTTATATGCTGTGTGTAAATCATAGAGTAGAGCCCATAGAGTCTCTACTCTAAGATAACTATAAGCAGCCAGCATGATTTTAGGAAGGGCTGGTCCTGCCTGATCAATCTGATCTCCTTTTATGATCAGGTGACCTGCCTGGTGGATGTGGGGAAGGCCATGGATATTGTCTACCTGGACTTCAGCAAAGCCTTTGACGCCATCTCCCATAACACGATCCTGGAAAAGCTGGCAGCCCACAGCTTGGGCAGGTGCACCCTTTGCTGGATAAGGACTGTCTGGATGGCTGGGCCCAGAGAGTGGTGGTGAACGATTTTGCATCCAGTTGATGTCCAGTCACCAGTAGTGTCCCCCATGGATCAGTGTTGGGCCTAGTTCTTTATCGATGATTTGGATGAGGGGATTGAGTCCACCATTAGCAGATTTGCAGATGACTCCAAGTTGGGTGCTAGGATCTAGGAGGGCTCTGCAGAGGGATCTCAACATGCTGGATAGATGAGCTGAGACCACTGGCATGAATTTCAACAAGAGTAATGAAGTACACCTTGGCCTCAGTGCAGCACTACAGGCTGGGGCAGAGAGGCCAGAAAGCTGCCCAGTGGGAAAGGACCTGGAGGTGCTGGTCCACAGCAGCTGAACCTGAGCCAGCATGTGCCCAGGTGGCCAAGAAGGCCAGTGGCATCCTGGCCTGTATCTGAAATTCCGTGACCATCAGGACTAGGGAAGTGATTCTTCCCCTGTCCTCAGCACTGGTGAGGTCACACCTCAAATCCTGTGTCCAGGATTGTCCAGGTCTGGGCCACTCAATTCAGGAAAAACATTGAGGTTCTGGAACGTGTCCAGAGAAGGGCAGCGTATGTGCTGAAGGATCTGGAGCAAGTCCTATGAGGAGCAGCTGAGGGAGCTGGGGTTTTTCAGCCTGGACAAAAGGAGATTCAGGGGTGACATTATCACTCTCTACAGCCACCTGAAAAGAGGCTGTACTCAGGGAGGGGTTGGTCTCCCAGGCAGCCAGTGACAGGACAAGAGGACACCAGGAGAGCTGCACCAGGAGAGGTTTAGGCTGGACATTAGAAAGAAATTCTTCACAGAAAGGGTAATTAAATATTGGAATGGGCAGCCCATGGAGGTGGTGGTGTCACCATCCCTGGAAGTGTTTAAGGAAAGACTGGACATGGCACTCAGTGCCATGGTCTAGTTGACAGGGTGGTGTTGGGTTATACGTTGGACTTAATGATCCCAGGGGTCTTTTCCGACCTAATTAATTCTGTGATTCTGTGAATGGTGGTTCCTGTGCCCCCAAATGGAAGACACACCTTGTACACTCACCAAGTTGGAACTGAGTACTCTAGACCTGCTCCCTAGAGCCAATTACATCTATTGCAGTTGACAGGCTGTTTCTCCACTGATTTTGGCAAAGTGAACGCAGAGTTACTATGCAGTGAACATGCTCTTACTGAAAGTAAACTAAAATTTGCTAGCAGCAATGCTAAGTCAATCACCACCTGCCAAATGTTTTTTCTTTCTATTTTTTATGGTAAATTAATTACCATTTCAAACAGCTAGACTATTATTTTTTCCCTCTGAGTTCTTGTTCACATAATGTGCTTGATCTCCTCTTGCAAGCTGGAATATGCTAGGAAAAGAATAACTTTCTTTTTCTACTAGAATATAAATCCAGTGGCATAGTGTGCAGAAAATAATGTGAAAACTCCTTGGGGGAGCTGTGTAGCCTGGTTCTAAAAGATAATAGAAATACTAATATTTTCATCTTAGATATCAAAGATGTGGGCTGACTTATGGGCTACTCATCAGTAGCATAAAAAGTCTTTTTTTCTTTGGATATATTGGTATGTAATCATGTATTTTTAAAATACAATCTGGTTGCTGGTGAAGGGAGCAGAACCAGACTGGTAGCTCTGAGGGCTTTGCAGTCTCTTGTTGATACACAGGACAGGTGACAGCAGTCAGTCCTGTGCCAGGAAAAGGAGGCAGCTGAAGTGAGCCCTGTTCATAGGCACAGCAACAGTTGTTTGTTGATCACCCTACCATTTGAGTAAGTACACCACAACAAACAGCTAGATTGGAAACGGTATTCAGTAGAGTGACACTCCTGTCTCAAGGCACAATTCAGTCATTTCTGCTTGAGAATTATATCCTTAGCTCTTATGTACACTGCTGAATAGTAGGTGCTTTCCAAACATCTTACTAACAGAGGTTATCCTGCTCTTCTGAGAGAGTTTTTATCCTCCTACATTACTCGACTGCCAGCAAACAACCCCTCAAATCCAGAATAAAATTCACATTCAGGATTTTGTCTGTGGATTTTCAGGTTTTAATCTGAGACCATGATGTTAGCATCCTGAAAAGCAGCATGATTACACAGAAGGTGGAGAGCCAGGCTGAGATCTGCTCAGGAGCTCATTTCAGAAGCTCAGGTCCCCTGGAGTCCTAGCAGGGGTATTGGAGGGGGTTGCTGTATTATTGTTCTCCCTAGTCTGGATAGAAAATCATACCTATATGTCACCAAAGCAAAATTCTTCCCAGCCCCCTGGGGAGAACATAATTCTGTTTGTGTCTGGAGGATAAGTACCTGAGGGCAAAGTGGTAATTTTCTGTCTGTGGCTTTGGCCTCCCAGCTGAGCTTCTTCACAAAGGTATAATTTAGGTCTTACGCAGCAGCTCACTTCGGTGTGTCTTCAACCTGGAGCATGTGTTTTGGGCCCCCTCGTTCTGTGTGAGCTCTGCCCAGGTATAAAGTGAGGAATGTTCTGGACAATGTGAATTTATTTAGTTAAGCTTAAAAAAAACCCCAACAACTTCTTAATCTGCTCTCAGCATTTGTGCTTTAATTGTGTTTGTTATGTGCTCTTTAAGACTTCATTAAGGGGAATGAAATATTTTGTTTAATGTGTAAACCACATTTGATACGGAAGTGAATGTCTAGCTCTTGTTACCTATGCTGGATTTAGCCTCACTAGTTCAAGAACTGTCTGGACACAAACCTGTGCAATGTGCTCTAGGATGACCTTGCTTGAGCAGGTAGGTTGGACCAGATGACCCCACAGGTGTTCCCTGCCAACCTTATCCGTTCTGTGATCTTGTGATTCTGGGACTTTTCATGCTCTGTAAAACTAAACACATTTAAAAGTTTCTAGAAGGGAGCTCTTCAGCCAGTTAGCATATTATATCAATAGGAATGATAATTATTATTGGTTATTTCATGTTTTCTAGGGTGTGCCTACAGATTTTCATTTTGCAGCTATTACAATTAAACTAATTATACAGATAAATACACCCTACACTAGTATATAGATTTCTCTTTGTTTGAAGAATGCACATACTAATGAGATCTTTTCAATACAAATTAAGCAATTTTGAACTATTCAAGTTAATTTACGTAATAGACCTTGCCTATGAAGCTTAGCATTTTGGTCTTGATTAAAGAAGGATAAACAAGGATATCTGGAAGTGCACTCATTACTCCTGTGAAGCCTCCCTACTGTGAAGAGGAAGTGAAGTTTTGTTTGTTTGGATTCTTTTAAAACTTGCAATTAGATTTAAGCAAAAAAAAATATGTGTAGACATATTTGGATAGAAATGCACTTCAGATCCCCATTCTTCTTCTCTTAGATATAAAAGACACTGAAGAGCAAATATTTCTAAAGTTTGTTGCACTGATACCCTTTTCTACAAACAGGTAAGGAGAATGGGCACAAGTCCAAGTGGCCCTCTCGCTCTCTTCTACCTTTCAGGATCAGGGGAGCATACCCCAAGTTGCGAGTAGGGAAGTCTGCTGAGCATGGGGAGAAAGAGGGACCTCAAAGTTGTCTCCTCTTGCTTCCCTTCATGCTTGGCCTTCAAAATGTCCATCTCTCTGTCAAGAATGGAAGGAGGGGAACAGCAAAAGGAATGTGCAAAGACCACCGAGAGGGACTAGACTAGACTGAGGCTGTAAAGAAGAAGGATGAACAAACGATTAGCAGTTGGCTGTAATTCTAGCAGCTGGTCATCTGAAACAGGCTGGCATTTCTCTCCACAGAGCCATGCATTGAATAATTAATAATTGTGTGACAGACCCAGCAGTTAAAAAAACAAAACCACAAACAAAAACAAACACCCCCCTCTTTAAGTTCTAAATGTGCTGAATGTGATTAGAAAGGTTTCTTCAGCACTGGCTGTATTAAGATAAGCTACCATGCTTGAATTTCTTTCTTTTTCTGATTGTTACCACAGTATTTCCTTTGCACGTATGTGGTAGTTAAACCCTTTCATGAATTCTCTATCCTGGTTCTGAGTGAGAACTAACTATTGTCAATATATTTTTATTTGATCATTGTTGCCATTGGGATCCAAAGGTTTTGGTTTCCTTGATCAAGATTCAACAATACATAAATAATTAAGTAGCCCCAGCCTTGCTTTTCCATTCATATTCTACATTTGTTTAAAGTTACAACTAATTTTATTTTTTCTCTTTC
Source organism: Corvus moneduloides (assembly GCF_009650955.1). Taxonomy (NCBI): domain Eukaryota; kingdom Metazoa; phylum Chordata; class Aves; order Passeriformes; family Corvidae; genus Corvus; species Corvus moneduloides. The sequence continues at coordinate 89,953,987 of NC_045477.1, forward strand.
TGCTTGTAATTGCTAATGCATATCGACAGTAATTTTCTTAAATATGTCCTGGTGTGATCCAAGCTTACTTCCGTGTCCTTTAGTGACACTGCCTTTCCTTTTCTGTTTCATCTCACATATTTCTCCTTTTTTCTTCTTCTTTTGAGCGCAGACACTCAAAGCAGGGGGTTTTTTGCCGGTAGTCTTGGATTCAGAACTCTCACACTGGGAATCCCTGCACTGCCTCATCTTCTTCCATCACATTCATTTTGTGCTTTTCATCTTCTGGAAGACACTATATCTTTCCTGTCTGGTTCATTTTTGTATTTTATCAAATTGCTCTATACTCCTCTGCAAAGGTAGCTATCCTCATCTTCCCCACCCTTTTTTTATGCAGTTCTCCATCACAGGTGAGGTTTCAGGCTGCCCATGACCCATTTCTGCTGGAATGGCTGTGATGAAGCTCTAAATTTTAGTGCTTTTCAGTACATTGAGAGATTGATGGGATATGAAAAACAGATTATTATTTTAGTATGCAAAGAGATCAGTATGTCAGTAGAATTGGTTGTATTTCTGCCCAAACATCCTTTTACATCTCCATATCTTAGAGAGCATAAACTGTACAGAATGAAGACTGTATTCATGTCTGTTCTCTGCAGTAGCTACCAAATATAGCCCAATCTAAACCAATGTGTTCAAGTGTTGTGTTAATGGCGCTATTTAATTATAAAAGGAAACTTTCTGTAGCACTAAATACAATTTCAGTTCATCATTACTCATTGCAGTTGTTCTGCCTCCCTGTTCTTTTGGGTTTTTTTCCCGTTGCCATTTAAAACAAGGAACACACAGACTATAGGGACGGATGTTAACACGTGAATTCAAAGGGAAAGTCACTTGCTCTGTTTAACATTATGAATTGATGCTTTAGAAATTATCTGCTTCAGTGCTAATTTTACCTTGTGATGAAAGTTAGGCTTTAAATATGTAAAATGCAATGAAAGGGCAGCAGACACTATCAGTATCCTGGAAAAGTTGTCTTGTTTTCCTCAGAATAATTACATTACCTTCTTCTCAAAGCCGGGTCTGTTTAGTTGCCAAACAACTTAGAAACACAGGAAGGTGTTTCAGAAGCTGTCCACTGGTTTAGCTGAGGAGGAGGTCCAGGAACTCCTGAAGCTTGGAGGGAACTTGAAGGAAAGGTAGTGACCTTTTAGTTCATGAATGTTTTTAGGGATGTAGACATCTAGGAGCAGAGAGCTATTGTTCCAAGGTTCTGCTGAAATATGAGAGCTGCGTTCAAAAGACTTAGAAGACCAAATTGCTATCTGGTGAATAGTGTGTGGCATAATAGGGAGCAGTCTGTGGAGGGCTTTACAAGGTGTGTGGTAACAGTAATAATATTTCTCATGCCCCCCAATGTGTATTAATCAATACATGTTCAATATTGATTAATAAGAGAAAGACATTGTCTAAATTCTGCAGAGCTAGGGCAGCAGAATATTGACTTGTAGAAAGCCAAACAGGCCCTTCATCCTCCTCACCCTCCAGTAGTATTTATGCATAATGGTTCTCTTTAAACAGTCCAAATTTCTTGATTTGGACAATAAAGCCTCCATGGACAGTGCCACTACTGCAAGACAGAGAGTTCAGTATCTACTCAGATAAAGCTGTGGACTTCAGCAAAAAGGCCCTTATTTAAGTAAAAAAATAGCAGTTGTAGCCCATGCTAATTACATTATGCACACTCCAACAACTGATAGCCATTGACCTGTATGGAACATGTCCAGTTACAAACTGATTAAAACTGCTTCAGGCAATTGTTCTGCTCTACGGGGAAGCACTGATGCCTGATGTAATGACCTGACCAATGCTAAGCAAATGCAAAGCCCTCTAAGCAGAGTGGTACAAATATAGACAGCCAAAAGGCCATGCACTGTATGCTTATCGGCTGTGAATGCTGAGAGCAGGTTTCACAGCCATGAATAATCCTCAGCCAGCTGGTCATCCTCAGCACATCCCCATGGAGCTGAATGTACAGTGGCTAATTCATTCCTGGGCTGAACTGGATGTGTTTTCGAAAATATCTTCATTCCCTCTATAGTGCACGAAGTTACAATTGTGTCTTATGTGAATTTGATAAGTGGGTGAAAAGCATCACTGAAAAGTCATTCTCTGCTCATGCCTGTTCAAGCACTTTACATCTTCCTCCAGCTCTGTGCCAGTCCTAGGTTAAAAAGAGCTGAAACATTGGGGACCCCACTTTCTGGTGTGTTTTTGTGTATACAAAAGGTGTGTCCCCTTGTCTGCCAGTAGTCCTTGAGGAGTTTTATGTAAAATGTAGGTATTTACATAATTAGGATACACATTTAAGGGCCACTAAACATGAGAATGTAACTATGTTTGACATACCGTAGAGCCCTGAAGGCTTTAGAAACTTAGATTTGCTGTATCTGAATAGTGAAGTTGTCATAATTTGATGTTACCCTTCCTGTATCTACATTTGACAATATAAACCAAAAACTACAATATGCTACATGCCATGCAGCAAGATGTGAACATTTGTCCAGGTTGCTTCAGTTCCTTTATAGTCAGTCTTCTATACTAGATCAAGGTGATGTGTGACTTTTCCCACACCAATGCTGATATGAATGGTTAGAATTAATGCATTTCTGAAATACCCTGTTAATTCTCTCTATTGTTTTCAAGATGATGAAGATACTAAAATTCAGATTTTTCAATGTTTTTTTCCTGTGATGCATTGCTAAATAAATTTTTGCGCAATTTTCTTACCAAAAAAAATAGTAAGGATAACACCTCTGCATAGTTTTAATATTCAAAATTGGCCTAGAATGATGAATTATTCCTTATTAGTGTTTTGTATAAATAAAGTGAAGAAAGTTTGCTTGAAATTTCCAGACACTAACTATTATTCTTGAGAAAGGGAAAATTGTTAGGAATGGTCAGGTTTTGGTGAGTGTTTCAAAATCCAGCAGAGGTAAGGAGAAGGAGTCAGAAAAGCATAGCAGTAAACAATGATGAAGAGCCTGACATTGTGTGCAGTTCAGTAGTTTCCATGCTTCCAAGTTCAGTCTAAGTCAGGTCAACTCCCTTACCTCACTAATCCTTTCAAACCACTTACATTACAAGTTGCTGCTTTTGTTGATCACAAAAGCAGGAAAGTGAGGTGAAGGCATGAGTGGCAGGAGAGAAAAAGTTAAGGGATTTCAGAGCTTTTATGAAACATTCAGTATGGTAGGTTGACTGTGGCTGGATGTCAGGTGCCCACCAAGCAGCTCTATCACTCCCCTTCCTAGTGGGACAGGGGGGAGAGAGAATAAGAAAACAACTCATAGGTTGAGATAAAGCAGTTTATTAAAGAGGAAAAAAAAAAAGAAAGCAAAAGTTGGCACATGCATAAGCAGAGGGGGAAAAAAATTAATCTCTACTTCCCATCAGCAAGCGATGTTCAGCCACTTCCCGGGAAGCAGGGCTTCAGCATACATAGCAGTTCCTCCAGAAGGCAAACACCGTGACGTAACAAATGCCCCCTGTTCCTCCTCTCTCCCTTAGCTTTTATATCTGAGTTTATGTCATACGGTGTGGAATATCCCTTTGGTTAATTTGGGTCAGCTGGCCCGGCTGTGTCCCCTCCCAGGATCTTGCCCAGCCCCGCCCTACTGGTGGGGTGCAGAATGCTGAGGAGACAGCGCTGATGCTGTGTCAGCACTTCCCAGCAGTAGGCAAAACACTGGGGTGTTATCAGCACCTTACCAATGCAAAGCATTGCTGCTAAGGGAAAATAAACTCCAGCTCAGCCAGACCCAATATAGTCAGGAAAAAAGTTACTTTATCTGTTTTTTGTAATATCCTCATATGTTTTGCTCTACTTGACCAGACCAGCTAGGGTTTTATTTAGGTTAAAGGGGGGATGTGCACATTTGATTGTAGAGTCTAATGGATCATAAAGTCCCAAGAGAAACAAATGGAGAAATTTGAGCCTGTACGGAGGTTATTGGAATGGGGCAGTGTTCATTCCCCATGTCTGTTCAATCAGAACAGATGCACGGTGACCTACATGTCACATAAACTCTTTCAGTTTGGCGTTTTTTTTTTCTTCTTTTTTAATCCCCAAGAAGGTTCTGGCCTGTTGCTATAACAACTCTGTAGCATCATCAAAGTACCAAACACAAACGACTAAGTCAGACCACAAAGCCTCAGTTTATTCATTTTCCCTGTGCCCTGTGTATTCTTTCAACACTCATTTTACATAACATGCACCAAGCATTCATGGGGACCTCCATGCAAATTAAAGTTTCCGGCAGAGAGTACTCAGCATAACTGTAGGCCCTTCACATCTTTTCTGTCTTGCTAGTTAATGGTTGTTAGAGGAAGGTGTTTGGCATATGTTTTTAAACAAATGAAATAAACAGCATGCATTTACACTGGGAAATATAATTACTTTATTGAGTAACTTGCTGTAAATATTTTTGTCCTATATTTAAAGTTATCTGGGCCATACCTTATCCATCTCTAATTAAATCCACAAACGAGGTGGAATGAGCTGCAGGATTATGCAAGACTCTTGCTTAGGATTTACTGTGACTGTCATTGGAAAACAACAAATAAAATAGCATTTCCATGGCTGGCATGAAAGTGGTACATCTTTTTCCTTGGAGAATCTATTTCAGGTTCCATAAGTACTATATTTTACTGCAGTAGCTGGGAGATGAAGGGGACTTAGCTTTTCAGAATTACAGAAAATGATGAAGCAGTCCCTATTTGCTTTCTTTCTTTCTTGTACTGAGTAGTTCAAAGTCCGTCTTTCTGCTTTTGTTACTGTGATTGTATTTAAAATGTTTGACAATGATTGTGATATTAACTAATGTCTCATTAGCCTGTTTTCTAATGGTCAGTTTATAGCTGATGTGATTAATTCTAGTTGGAGATTGAAAAGGTGTAACTCATTGGTATAGATGCTACCGTAGGCTGTCTCCCATATATTTGGGTACGGGAACGGAGAAGGAGACGGAACAAGGCCTGTGTGGCTCTTGCTCTCCCACACAAGTATGAGTGGGGAAAAGATTGTGGATGGAAGTTCAGTTCCAGTCTTCCCAGGCATCGTGCTCACAGAACACAGCAAGAAGCAGTTGTCTACAAACAAGAAACAGATTCCTTGATGCTGAGAGTCACCATTCTCGTCACTTGGAGGTGACATGCAGGGATGTTTTCTGAGACTGAAACAACTACCTTATACGTAGACCATGGAAAAAGGCAAAGCATGGATCTAAAGTACCATCTTGGCATTTCCAAAATGTTGGTACTTCCTGGTTCTGTTGCTAAATTATTGGTAAGAATGGTTAATTTTGCTGCTGTCTTTTTTTCACAAGTGACCTACATCTTCTCACTTTTGTCTGAACTAAGAGGAACTGTGTTAAGCACTGAGTTGTGAAGAAAAAAGAAATAGGAAGAAAGGGCAAAACTGTCTCCCATTTAGCATGGCTAATCCAAGCAGAAAAATGGTCATTTAGAATTTTGCAGTGTTCTGATCATGTCTATAAAGCATTTCTGTGCAAACAAATTAAAGTTTTTACTTAAAAGCATATTGTTTCTGATCATATGCTTTGCACACTTCTATCAGAATTGGTCTAAGTTCTGCATAGCTGTACTTATTTTGCCTTGTGTCTCTGCTGGACTAGCTGACCACAAAGGAATTATAACATTACACTTCTCAGTTAATGCCTAAAACGTATAAAGTTCTGCCTCCAGGTTTGTTTGCATTTGCTTATTTGGTTGGTTTAGTTTTCCCTGATACTGTTTATGAGTGGGTCATGGACACTGACATGTATTTGTCTCTGATTTGCCTGAAGACTTCAGTTTGATCTACAGATGCTTGAAAAAGTCCATCTGGCATCAGTACAGCAAGCCTACTGATGTTAACCTCTTTTCCCAGGGAGGCAAAATTGCATCCTTGCTCCTAATGTTATCTGCTGGTATTTAGGCTGGTCTTGGTTTTCCTTGTGTGTTTGAAAACAAAGGTATAATTTAGATCTAGTCTCTCTGGTTGCTGTCACTGTCTCTGATGCAACTCCTGCACCTGTGTGTTTTAGAGCAATGTTTCAGGTTTGTGTTTGTCTGCCAGCCCTTTCTGTGGTCCACAGACAGCCTGGGAAACCTGTGCAAGGCGGCAGAAGCATGGAAGCAGTCAGGCGGATGTACGGCTTACCTTTGGGGGCTCTTTTAGGACTGCCCTGTACTCTGACATGTACATCCAGTGCTTAATCATTCACAATTCCTTTTCAGATGAAGCAACTTGCTCTAGGTCCTTGGCCTCTCCAGAGAGTCAGTAAAAGCTCCCCTTACCTGCGTCAAACATAGGTAGTGTTGTGCAGCAGCAGCTCGACTGTGGCTGCACCAAATTGGGCAGCATTATTTTCAGCTTGTCACCCAAATCAGCCTACATCCACAGGACTTGAACTACTTGCAGGATTTTAAGGTTTCCCACTGGAATTTCTGATTTCTTTGGCTACAATGCCTTGAATCATACTGAAAACTCCTGCCTTCCCTTGCTCCTTCCCTCTTTCTGTCTCTCTATCTTTTGTCAGCCATCAGCAGATGTCAGCTCATGGCTGAACCTGTTTCAAGCCAGTCTCTTGGAAGATCTGTACTGCAGCTTTGCCTGGGGCCTCTTTCCTGTTTGTCTACCTCTACACAGAGGTATCCTTCCAGTACTTTTATCTTGATCAAATTTCCCCAGAAGACATACTCAGAAATGGCAGGAATGTCTTCTCCCAGTTTCTAAGGGACACTCCCGTAGGATGGGCTTATTTTTATTTCTCCTCACTAGATTTCTTCAAGAGAATGCACACAAATGATACAGAATTGGTCCTACTTTGTCCCAAAACTAAATCATATTGCCTTTTTGAAATCCCAAAAGCTTGTTCAACAGGTCTTTAATAATTATTGTAAAAAAATTTAAAATATGGGAAATTGCCTTAGTTGAACAACAATTTGCATGGAGTATGGTTTTGCCCTTCTGTTTAAAGCCTTGTATCATGCAGCTCTTCTACTCTCCATCCAATACTTCTTACTTGAGTTTTAAAGACTGTAAAACTAGTGATGTCTGACAGATATATTTCTGCTATTAATTTTCTTAATTAATTCGATGTAGAATTAATGAGAATGACTGACTCTTTCCGTGCTTTTCTTATTGACTCTGTTTTGTGAGTTTTCAAAGATTACTTCCAAACACAGGCGATGAGTAAAGTATAAACAGTCTTTTATTCTCCAGATACACATATACTTGAATACTCAAACTAATACCTTTTATCATTTTAGGTCATAAAATAGGTAGGAACTGTAATATTAGTGTAATTAAGTTATATTTTTATTCCTCTTTGTACATGGGAAAACAGGAGTGCTTGAACGAGATGCAAGGGTGCCAGGCATGTAATTCTAAAGGACAACTTCTATACCAGCAAGATTAATTCCTTGAAGATACTCTTTCTGTAGGGTTATTTCCTGTACATATATAGACATTAAGAATTGATATGTCGCTTACTCAAGGTACAAATCCTGCTCTCTTTGAAGACTTCGGCAATGAGCTATTCAGGAAAGTGAGTGTTTACACTATCAGTGCATATATTGTCAAACATTGTTTGTCTGGAGATTTTTGTGGCTTTGAGTTTACTATTCAGGTAACCTACTCTGAGGGTGTCTGGGTGGAAAAGTTGGAAATGAACATCACAGACGGGCTGAAAAGGAATTGAATCAGTTAAGTATTTCTTGTCATCATTTATCTCTTTTTTTTTTACTCATTTATAAAGAAAAAATGAAGCAGCATGGGGCTTCTTCTATGACTAAGTTAGCAAAATAGAACAGAAAGTGGGAGAATTTACATAGGATACATGAAATTTGTTTAGCATCAGATTTGTGGGCCATACTTTTGCCTGTTACTTCTGATTCAGTTAGCTATTTCAGTCCAATATCTTTGCAACTTCTGGTCATTTATTTTCTATTTTCTTTCTTCCTTTTTTTTTTTTTTTTCCTTTCAATCTGTGTTAATTTTGTAGTTGGGAGTTCTAGAGTCCTTGGCTCAATCACAGGTGTCCAGTGTCCCTTGTCAGTGTCCCTTTGGGTGTTTCAGTTATTCCATCTGGCATCCAGGTACAGTTCCAGGAAGAGAGTGTCTCTTCTGATAGTCGTGAGTCCCATCTGCAGCCCTGTGGAGAAGTTTTAGCTATCCAAGAGGAGTAGGTTTGCATGTCTTGGTAACCAAACCCTGCTCACAGGTACCAAAGGGATGGGCGAATCAGCTCCCAGGCCCACCGAAGGCATTACTACAGGGTGTTGTGAAGCACAGAACTAGATAACACCAAGATCTTCCAGAGCAGAGTGCAAAAATGCAGTATGCTCCAGGAGGATGAATTTTAATGTCAGAGATCCAGTCACCTCTCTATATTTACACACATTGTAATAAATTGCTTGGCAGAAAGGTTTTTTCCCCATGTTATGCTTTTAATATGGAAATACTTGCTTGGCTTTATGATTAATAATTTCTCTAGACCAAGACTAAATTTCTCTGTGGAAATGAGAATAAGGCTAGGTTGAGCTTAGGGTCTGATTATGAGTCAAAATTTGTTTTGTAATGTTAATCATTTCATGGCTGGAAAATGGCTCAGCAGAAAAAGTCTTGGGGGAGCTGGTCCACAACAGCTGAACATGAGCCAGTGTGTGCCCAGGTGGCCAAGAAGGCCAGTGGCATCCTGGCCTGTGTCAGCAATAGTGTGGCCAGCAGGACCAGGGCAATGACTGTCCCCGTGTACTCAGCACTGGTGAGGCCACACCTTGAATCCCGTATTCAGTTCTGGGCTCCTCAGTTAAAGAAGGACATTGAGGTGCTGAAAGTGTTTCCAGAGAAGGGCAGTGGAGCTGGTGAGGGGTTGAGGGGTCTAGAGGGTAAATCCTATGAAGAGTGGCTGAGGGAGCTTGCGTTGTTTAGCCTGGAGAAAAGGGAGCTCACTTGTACAGCTCACTGAAAGGAGGTCATAGCCGGGGAGCGTCAGGCTCTTCTTCCAGGCAACCAGGGAAAGGATAAGATGATGTAAACTCAAGCTGCACCAGGAGAGATTTAGATTGGACATCAGGAAGAATTTCTTTATGGAAAGAGTGGTCAGGCATTGGAACGGGCTGCCCAGGGAAGAGGTGAAGTCACTGTCCCTGGAGGTGTTCGAGAAACAATGTGGGACTTGATGCCATGGTTTAGTTGACAAGGTGGTGATTGGTCAAAGGTTGAACTCAATGATCTTGGAGGTCTTTACCACCCTAAATGATTCTGTGGTCCTTCTTTGTTCACTTACCATCTTTTTCATTTCAGTAAATGAAAATACCAAACAAAAAAGCTTTTCTAATAAATATTAAATTACAGCTTTAGATAGCCTAACAAAATTAAGCTAGGGCTTGTAAATGCAAATTATTATTTATTTATAACTTTGGGATTAGAATTTAAAGTGTATTTGTAAGATGACAGCTGCACACCAATGCTTGTCCGGTAGTCTTGGAGTCTGTCTGGCAAGTGTAAGTGCCAGAATCAATTCTAGCGGAAGTGGATGTGTTATTTCTTGCTTTATTTCTACAACAAAATGTGTGGTGAAATATTTATAGAGACATATGCTGTACTTGAAGAGGTTAGTTATCTGTTTACTTTCTTGAGTGGTAAGTAGACAATCCTTCCTGTAACAGAACATTTAGAGGCAGCAGGAAAGTGAAATGTAAAGCTTTTTTCTAAGCCTGTTACAAACAAATATCAACTCTTGAGCTCTAGGAATGTAAGGAGGAGCTGAAACAGGCAATAGTTGCTTGGTGGTGCAAACTGGAATAGCAAATCTAAAACTACATTTGCAGTAGACATTTGATTCAGATTCTGCAGTATTTAGTTCAGAGATGGCTTTGTTTCAATCCTAATTAGTCCAGGTTGAGTAACTTGCCTATGAAATCTGTTTTGGGGTTCATATGAGACATCTAAATTATGAGTGCATTTGTCCTAGGTTGCATATGCAGCCAATGGAAAGCGACGTGTTCCTCCAGAGGCTTTGGCTTGTCTAAGATCCAAATATTCTCCACTGGCCTGGGGCAATTATGTATCTCATTCATTTAAGTGCTTAAAATACAGCAGCCTGACCCTGGGCCTAAGGACTTGATGGTCTCTGAAGAATTAATAGCAGTTTTCTTTTTCTTGTTCCTGTCATTCATGAAAAAGAAAATGTGGTTGTCATATAGCCTGTACCTAGAATCACTGTTCATAAAACAAAATACAAGACTGGCTTCATTTCAGATGTTTATTATAGCATGTAGTATTTCTTTCCTTAGAAGCTTTTGCCTCTTTAATGTCCAGCAATGTGTGGTATTATTGGCAGTGAAGGAGTTTTTCAGTGATCACAAGTGTTCAGAATATGGAAGCTGTAACTGAAATATGCAGTCACATCTTCCTGCTGAGAAATGGTTGTGTGCATCTCTGCTCAGGAGGAAACCAGGGCTGGAGAATTAAGAATGTGATAGACTAGCACTAAAATACAGCAAGAGTATCCTGGGTGAGCTCAAGGGGTACCATTCCTATTGTCATCCAACATTCACTTGAGTTTCTTTTCGTTGCCTTTGCTGCATAGTGGTTCAAATAATGAATGTTGCTATTTTTTATAAGAAAAAAGAAAAAAAAAGAGAAGGGAAGAGCAAGAATGAAAAAAGCAGAGGGAAGGGAAGGGAAGGGAAGGGAAGGGAAGGGAAGGGAAGGGAAGGGAAGGGAAGGGAAGGGAAGGGAAGGGAAGGGAAGGGAAGGGAAGGGAAGGGAAGGGAAGGGAAGGGAAGGGAAGGGAAGGGAAGGGAAGGGAAGGGAAGGGAAGGGAAGGGAAGGGAAGGGAAGGGAAGGGAAGGGAAGGGAAGGGAAGGGAAGGGAAGGGAAGGGAAGGGAAGGGAAGGGAAGGGAAGGGAAGGATGAAACTGTTCTTTTTCATAAAAGATGTGAGATATGTTACTGTATTACAAGGTCACAAACGGGTGTTTGGGTGCCACATTCTGAGCTCTCTGAAAAAGCAAAACCTTGAGCACTAAATGGGCTATAAGTAATACACTGAAAGACACTATATTGTGGACTGGAATAATTTTTTAAAGGAACACTGAAAAAAATCTTACAAGATCCTAAAATAAGTACTTTTAGGGAAAAAAACCCCCTAACTTTTCTAAGTTAGTTTATCTCATAATCAATGTTTACAGACTTAGATTTGAATAGGCTTTCTCATATTTGTAATAGTTGTATTTCAGAACAAATGTGCTTCCATGACTACTTTACAGATTTCAGGAAAAAATACAATGTTTTTATGTATATATTCTTTCAAGCAATGTGTACACCCAAACATCAAAGCAAAACTGGAAGGATTATAGAGCTGGCTGAACTTATGTTAAATTCTTACACAGTATAAGTTAACGGTGTCTGTTGGATAGAATTTTCTTCTTATTTTCATTTATAATTTTTTGTGCTGTCCCTTCATTAAGAGTAAAAAAGGGAATAAAATCTCCTACTAGTCATTGCCACTGATTTTCCATCCTGTTTATATATTATGTCATTTGTTTTGTAAAAAACAAAGGAAGGGCTTGTACTGGTGTCAGTAGGAAGTGGTTTACATAATTTACTACTAGTCTCACTGTTCTTATCTGTTGTCACATCAGCATTATGTACCAGGAAAATACATTTTGGTTTCACCATGGTGTTTACTGATGACCCCAGTTTACCCAAGTTATTTGACATTTAGATACTTTTTTAGTCCTTGTCCTGCTTTTTATGAGCTTGTGGTCTTTATGTACTGCCATTGAGAGCAACATCAGCAAGCCAACTGCAGTCAACAGTATGAATATTAACATATTTTCTAAGACAATAAAAACATTCTGAATTAGTTTTTCTGCAGCTAAACCAGTTTATTTTCTGCAAACTTTCTTGAGTGTTTGCTAAGGCCTGGCAGTCCACAGTCTATCAAAGATGGATGTAAACATGTGTGGGAGTACAGAAGGAGAAGTAGGAAGCATCTTTGTCATAGGGAAAACTATTTGGCAGGAACAAACTCTTTGAATTAGTGCCAGCCAGATTATATTGGTAGAGAGAGGTCACATAATAGTCCAAAGCTACCAAAAGAGGACAGATGTAAGAAAGAAATGTGTTTTTCTCATGTTTATGGGGATGCAAATGATGTGCACTTGGGTAAGTCAAATATCCTCAGAAGTATCAGAGTGGCTGCCTGTGGAGTTCAGGATTGCTTCTTCACTAAAACTGACATAATGGAAATTTGGCAGATGGTCTAGTTTGATTAATGCAATTATTTTGTTTATCAAAGTAAATAAGATTACTTTTTGATCAAGTTTGCTTTAACACTTGTATTGACCTGATTTAATTGAACAAGTGTGAAAGGAGATATCAGTTAGTGAAGTCATTACATCCTGTTGCATACCTTTATTCTGTGGCTGCTAATACTGCAAATTTATGTTGGTGACAAAGTAAAAGTGCTGATATAAAGGTGAGCACTAACAAATGCAAAGATGTTGTATCTGTAGTGCACAATATAAATGATGTTACTTTTTTAAATGAGAAATACAATAAAGTCTACATAGCAGGCTGACAGCTCTACTGCCCTCAGCTATCACATACATCTCCCTAGCTTTAGCCAAGTTGCATCATTGCTTTTATACAAATATTTGTTGTGTCAGCTGACATTTTACTGCTTTCTATTTTTTGGCAGCCCGAAATGGCAGTCACTGATTTTGAAAAAAAGAGGTGTTTTCACCTGCTACCCCCAGCAAAGGCATTAAGCTGAAGATGTTTGCTATTTCTTAAGCAGACAACTTGTTTTTTAAATTAATTCTGTTTAGTTAGATAACAAATTTTCTATGAGCAGGAAATGAACAGATCTTGGATTTTAACCACATACTCTGTTGTTGTGGATTGATGTTTTACTGAATTGGAAGCACTGAAATGGTAGCATAGCTCTAGAAATGAACTGATTCAGCCCCTGAGTTCAATATGCAGGTAGTTAGGAATTCCTTTGTTTATCTTTTTATTATATTTCATCTATAAAGTAAAACTGTCTGTCTTTGTTCTACATCCACAGGGTGTCAGTTATCTCTACTTCAACAGTGGTTTAAATCTCAACATTTGAAGTGAAAAGTAAAGTGTTTCTGAAAAATTGTTTCAAGCATATTAAAATACGTTAATATATGAATAGCCTCTGAGCATGTTGTCTTTCATCTTTTCCATTCATCTGATGCTTCATAATGTGTATTCCAGACAGAATCAATTTTGTAAATGCTAAATAATGAAATTTGGGTTGTGAATATTAGTTAATTAATCATTACAACTGTAACAGCACATTTGGATATTACTGTGTTGAGATTCATGCAGAGTGATAACATACTGGATTTTGTTACCTTTTTGGTGAGAAAGGGAAATGAATGTGTTTGGTGTTGTTTGGTCTAGCAGTGGTGTTTACTTACAAGGGAAACACATAAAAGCAAGAGTATTTGAAAAATCTTGTTTTCCTGGTCACGCTGCGTGGATACAAGAGAAATCTGCCTTGTGTTCAGAAATAAGTGGGTCATAAGCGCTCCACCCAAAACCCCATCCGTGGGTCTTGGCTTTTCCCAGGACTGCGTATTCAGAGGTCTCCTCACTGATAGTGCAAGTGATGGTACAAGCCTGGAAAAGCATTTGATTTTGTCCCACATGAGCTCCTCATCTCTAAACTGGTAAGACATGGATTTGATGGGTGGACCACTCAGTGGATGAGGAATTGTCTGGACGGTCTCACTCAACTGCCCAATGTCCAAGTGACATTCCTCAGGGGTCGGTATTGGGACCAGCACATCATATCCTGGGCTCCATCAAAAGCAGCATGAGCAGCAGCTCAAGGGAGGTGATTTTCCCCCTCTACTCTGCCTTCGTGAGACCCCACCGGGAGTGCTGCATCCAGCTCTGAGGTCACCAGTACAAGAAAGACTCTGTTGGAAGGAGGTCAGAGGAAGGCCACAAAAAATGGTCAGAGGAATGGAGCACCTCTCCTATGGAGTAAAGCTGAGAGAGTTGGGACTGTTTAGCCTGGAGAAGAGAAGGTTTCAGGGAGATCTTATGGCACCTTCCACTACCTCAAGAGGCCCGCAAGAGTGCTGGAGAGGGACTTTGTACAAGGGTGGTAGTTGGACCAGGGGTAGTGGCGTCAAACTGAAAGAGGGTAGATTTATATTAGATATAAGGAAGAAATTCTTTACTCTGAGGGTGGTGAGGCACTGAAACAGGTTGCCTAGAGAAGCTGGGGATGCCACATCCTTGAAAGTGTTGAAGGCTAGGCTGGATGGGGCTTTTAGCAGCCTGATCTAGTGGAAGGTGTCCCATGGTCAGGGGGTGGAATTAGATGGTGTTTAAGATTCCTTCCAACCCAAACCATTGAGTGATTCTGTGCTTGTGTGATTTTTACTTTGGTCCTTTTTGCTTTTCATATGTGTATTTATGAAAATAATAAATCTCCAGCATTTTCAAATTGTTTCAGGCACTGGTATGACACATAACTTTTCTTGCCTAACTGAATCATGCATAAGGTACTTCCCTCCTAGTGTTTCAACTGTTTCTATTCTTTCATCAGAAGTCTGTGTTCTCTAGTGAAAAGCATAACTGCAAAAATACTGGATCTCCATGTGAGTGAAATACTTGCCAGCCTTCTTAAGGAAAGTGCACTAGAGTTTGAGTTTTCCAGCTTCAGTGAAAATATATGACATAAATATTTTTAGGGTCAATGTCTATTGCATATGGGTGTCATTCTGTGTTCCTTTCATTTATACTGGTGTAAAATCGATCAGCTAGTGACAGGGTGTCATGTGACAGCAACAGATAATCAAAATATTTGCGTCTTGCATTGCCAAACAAGAGAGAGCACAACCCCTCAAGCCAGCCTGTCTGACTTCATTGCAACAAACATTTGTATTTCCAGTTTCCATCTCTGCTGCATGGATTATTTCTAGACTGTAACTAAATTGTACACATGCAAACGGGTACAAATCAGTTGTGGTGTTTTCTGCAAAGCTGTTTCTTCTTGTGGAGTGACAGCTACACAAAATGAATGGGATTTCATCATTATGGTTGAAGGCCCTAGTAGAAACTGCACTGCATGTTTCAACACACTAGAGCTGAATTTTTATGGTCTTAACAATTGTTCCAGTTTTCTTCTGAGACAGAAAACAGCAAAGACTATTGGAAGTTACTTTGTAGTTTAGAGCTTGCTGGACCAAGATTGCTGAAGAATTTCTGATTAAAACTTTCTGGTTACAGCATCCCAGTTAAAGTGATCAGTGAAGAGAAAGTGTGTACACTCCAGAATATTTTAGTATGTTTTGAGTAAAAGGTGTCAACTTTCTCTCTGCGTTTGAAGAGTAAAAGAATAAAATGTTCAGTAAGGGTGCTATATTCAGAATAGAATTACTTATTTTTAGAATGGATTTTTAAAAATTGCTTAGAAATAGTTTGGCTAATCCATCTGCCTGAAGTTTCAGCACCCTGGGAAAGTTGTGATATATGTTGTTTATGAAGGAAAGGAATAAGGAAATGCAGTGACTACATCAGATTAATTTGGTTGCAAGCTACTGTGATTCATTTCTTGCTAATGAATGTTTTAATTATTCTCAACAGTTATCCTGAGGTCCTTTGGAGGGACTGATTTGAAATCTATATAATTCAAAGAAAAGTCTCCAAATTACGAAGTGCCATTTCCTTAATGCTGGATGCATAAATATCCAGGTGGTGAGACCTGAGTGAACCAGAGAATACTCCTCCTCCTCCCCCTCTAATGCAACATTAAAACACACAGCGGTATCAGCTCATGGAAGCTGCCAGAAAGAGTGGGATCAGTCACCATTTACCTTTTTTGCCTGCGTGTAAATCTTATGGCAAAATGCAGAATGTTTCTGGTTGAACTTCAGAAGTCTTTTAGCTTTCCTCTTCCTTCTGTCTGTTGAATTTATGGGCCTGATAAACCTGAGTCCGGGTAGCTTAGATAATATGTAAAAACGTGAACATATTGATTAAATGGTTAGTTTTTAGGTGGCTTCAATGATCTGTATTTTTTTCCATGGCAGGGAGTTATATTTACTACCTATGTGTTTTAGAGAGGCTTAGATTAGTGAGATTTAAACTGGTTGCATCTAACAGTGAATAAACACAGTTCATGGAGAGAAGAATGGCAAAAGCCAGCAAACAGCAAACAGCAAAGTTCCTAAAACCACCCCTGCAGAATTCCATGACTGCTTGTTATTCACAGCACTTGTAGAAGGAAGAGAAATATTTATTAAAACACGTTCACATAAATACAAGTACTGGCTTGTGGAAAAAGATTGATCCCAACACCTTAAAATGTTCTATTTCAGTTTCTGCACTGTTACGTCTGTGTGAATTCAGAGTAAATCTACAACAGAGAAATAAGGAGGAATCTATTGCTCTGGTCTGATAATACTGTAACAAAGGTAATCTAAAAAACAGAAACAAGTGGCAGAAACAAGTATGGGGGGATACATTTAGAGGAAGAAACATGATTTCCACAGAAGAAATGCATTTAAAAGCACAGATCAAATTAGATATACACAGAAACAAATATGGCAAAAAGGATAAAGCTCCAGTGACGTAGGCCATCTAATAGATGACTACAGGTTGAATACTAAAAAGAAAAGAATCAATAAATGAAGAATTTGCCTGAGCAGAAACACAGTTTATAGAAGGAGGAAGTAATATCTAGCAGGCAGAGAACAATAGAAAAAGCCAGTGTTCACCCTGAAAGGAGGGAAGCATACATGTTTAATTCTGAGTACAATTCTTTGTATTTAGACTTTCATCATAGCATTCTACATGAATCATTATTTTATTTTTTCTGGGAGGAATGAGCATCTCCTTTACAGGAATACAACCCCATCAAAACCTGTAGAGTTCAAATAACATCACATTAGCTGAATCTGGCCCATTATCTGTAAATTGTCTGGCCAAGTTCAGTCCAGAATCTGAATCACGTGATAGAAATATTTTAAAATGAGATGCTCTTCTGCTGTGGCTGTGTTCTAGAGAATGCTTATCTGGGCATGGACATGCCATAGGTCTCCATTAAAGCTATGAATATACTTTCATCCTATCTAAGTACAGGACTAACTCTATTTGAGTGCAAACTGCACACTGTCACTGTTGTTCCAGATTTTTGTCAATACTTTATCCATGTAATGCTTCCTTTCAGTCAAAAGTGAGCATAACCCTTGAATGCCAGAATGAGCATACTTAAAATAAAACATCATTCTAACATGATTGATGTAGAAACAGTCTGAAAGTAGAAACTGCTTATACCTGTGTTGTAACTTACACCCTGGTTTTGCAAGGTGTTGGGGTGCCAAAGAAGAGTGTTAGCCCTGCTTTGTGTCTTCTTTCTTCATCAGCCTCTCATGAGGTCTTCCCTGTCTATCAGTTACACTTGGATCCTTGTTCTGGGGCATCAGACCACTCCTAGGAACCTCCACAGTTCAAATCACGAGACCACAAAGTGCTGCAGCTCCTGTTTCCTGACTCATCAGGCTACTCAAACTGCACCTTCAAAGCAGGGTCTTGTCTCCCTTTTTCATACTCCTGAGCCTTTATGTCACTTTTTGATCAGGCAGCCCATCAGCCCAATGGCATCAGGCATCTCCACAGCCTGCGTAGGTGCAGCTTGCTGCTATCATCCCTCCAATATCAGTAGACTTTGTGCACAAGATTTCACTGCTCTTGAGGTCTATGTCTTGGTTTCCAAATGCATGTGTGTGTGTGGTGTGAAGTACACACTTGAAGAAGATTGCTATATGCAAGTGGCTTTAGCCCAAAGTGAGCTTGGACAAGTCCCACAACTTCTGGTTTAGTTCAGATTTTCTGGTTTTAACACTATACATCATCTAAAATAAACAACTTGAATCTCTCATTAGTGGCAATCAATGACAACAACAAATCAGATCAACATTAATTAGGCAACTGATGCCTCTAAATATAATTAATGTTTTTTTCCTAATAAATAAGAAAATAATTGATTAATTTATTCTAATGAATTCCCATTAAAAGTTGTACAATTTGTTGGTAGAGAGCTTTGGTAAGGAGTTCAAGATCATAGGTAGTTTAGGAGCCTACATCCTAACTGCACCTAAACACCTTTGGAAAAAAAAAAAAAGCCCAGTTGGTTATTTTTTTATAAAAGTTGGAGTTTTTTAGGACTTTCTGTGAAAGGTTAATGCTAAATCATGAAGAATTGTGTGTGGGTGGTTCTTAAGGCTGTGCACTGTCTTAGATTACATGTCAACATGGAGTATTTCCTTCCTTAGGATCAAAGTAAACAAAGCAGATGCATCCTGACAGTGTGTTTTGCTAAGATGTAGATGCGTATGATCTCTCCATCTCCTGCTACTCACTTTGAAAGAAAACAGTGTATGTAGTGCAGGGATAGAGTCACCATACACTCCATTTTTCATGTCACTGAGCTAAACAAGACAGTATTTTATTCAGAAGACAGGTTATCTTTTCCCTTGGGCTTTCATTAGCCCTTCGCTGCACCTTTCCCAGTTGAAGCTTTTGAAGAAAGGTGACCAGAACTTTTCAGCATATTTTAGAGGAAATTTTAACTGATACCTTGTGCACTGGCACTTTGACTTCCATCACTTCTGCTTGCTAGGATTACAGTAACATCTTTCACATATGCGTTTCACTGACAGCTCCTAGTGCTCTTTCAACTGCCCAAAATGCCCAAAATACTTCATCATCTATGATTTCTGTGGACTGATCAGCTATTGCTGTTGTTTTCAGTCCCTGGGTGCATAACTTTCCTCTTCTGTGTTCCCCAATTTAAAATCATTTCATTCCCTGTGACTGAAAGAAGAGCTTAACTTAGTGGAGTAACTGAAGTGTGCCCCAATCTATGACAGTCAAAGAAATTCTAGTCCTATGGAAGGCACAAGCTAATTTTCCACAGTTTTCAATATAATTTGTTACTGTCTTTAATGCAAACATCCAAATGACATTACATTTTGTAGACTTTTGAAGAATATTCCTGCAAAGAAAGGTCAATCGATTTTGAAACCTCGAAGTATGTAAAATAAATACTTCATCTCCAAAAAAGCAATATTATCTAGTGATATTTAAAAAATCATTTCTAATTAAATTATCCTTTTAGAATTCATAGCTACAGGTAAAAGTTTTGAAACAATAGCTTCAACCCTCCATGTATTTCAGATGGCTTGTGAATGATCACAGGTTAGTTTTTTTGAAATGGTAATGTTGACTATAACCCAGTACCTTTTTAAAGCCTAGGTAGAAGAGCTGTGTTACTGGAAAGATGAGTTAGTGTGACAGAAAGACACTGCATGTCTCTGCCATATACAGTAGCATGGAACCAGGATTTAAAGATTGCATGCCTGCACGTACAAATGCATGTATAATCTGTGTTCCTGGTAGGAAAGATAAATTCTTTATATTTGTATTTAGTCATTATATAATCAGGGACCCACTTTGTGAATCCATTTGCAATATGTCTACCATGTCATGCTATTGTGATAATAATGCATATATCAATAACTCAAGCAAAGGCCTTTTTCTAAGCATAGAATAAATCACTTAGCTGGGGAACAGAGTCTGAGTTCAAAGAAAGTCAGTTCTTTTTTTAATGTAAACACATTTGTTACAGTTAGTTGTAAAAGAAAATCAGTCAACCATGTTTTTCAAATGCATCCATTTCTGTCATTACAGCCAGATTTCTGAGATCTCTTTTCCCAGTATAGCATCAGATGTTTTAATGTGCTCAGCATCCAGCAGCTTCTACTCTGAAGGGGAGCTGATGGATTTGGGACCATGTAGAACAGCTGGTCATATAGGAATGAATTCTTTGTGAGACGAACCTGGACAAACATGAAAGAGATAATGTAAAACTAGGTTATATCACACGTAGATTTACATTTGGTTTCTGAATTTGAGATACGGTCTACTTTATGTCCTTGTTTTATACAGTTAATAATTTGATAATTCTGTTTCTGCTTGTAGCTGATAATTGTAAGTCAAATTAGAAAAAGGTAAACACTATAGTAGTCAAAAAAAGTAGCCCATAGTGGAGAAAAAGTATTTGTTTGCATAAATAGAATCAAATTTTAATATAGTACACTATGGTGGAGGAACAATTATGTGTAGCTTCTCCACTGATCTATATTGGCATGCGTATGGTTTTAGGTACATCTTTCTCATCTAGCAGAATTTGAACTATTTACAAGTTTTGTGCCATGTAGAAAGTTTGATATGTGGTCACAAGCAGAATCATTTTGTTGGCATACTGTGGATAAAACCAGATGACATAATAGTGAATCAGACATTCTTAAAATTTAAACTGCTAAAAGAATTTTTCTGTGGTTTTAATAGATATTTCCTCCTTTACTGGCATGATCTGTGTGTATGAGAGGTTGGTAACGTAGCCAGCTTTGCATTTGGTGTGAATAGTGCGACCTCTTGATTTGAGATTACGCTGTTCTTGGAACACTTGTCAGATTTCAGCTTTTCCGGATCATATCACCCTAGAAACCCACCACACTCCCTTTCTGACATATGTTTTATAATCCCAAACATTCCAGAGACTCTCTAGTGTGCTGCCATGGAGAGCAGCAGCCTCACTAGGGACCGGGCAGACAGCAGTGTGCCAGAAACACGGACGTAAAGCTGGCATCGACTCCCTTGCACAGCAGCGAGCAGCATTGCCTGCCTGCAGGCTTGCAAGGCAGCAGCCAGCTGGGTGGCAGCAATTTGTCCCTGGACACAGCAGTAAGTCCAAGAGCTGTGCAGCCAACAAGTGGCCCAAAATCCAAGACTATAGATGTATGTGAGGGTGGTGGAGAAGCTGCGCAAGCTGTTGTGGGGTTAGAGGTTCTGCAGGGGATTTAGGATTAAACTTCTGCCTCGTGACATAGACCAGAAATCTATATAATTGTTGTGTTGTGTTAAAAAGGGTAAATGCACTATTTAAACCGGTTTTTTAACCAATTTAAGATTTTTCAATAGGCAGAACCCACTCAAAATGTGAATGGTATTACAGTTAAAAATAAGATCAAGGATATTAGCCCTATCAATCAACTCATCAGGAGTTGGACTTCAATGAGTCTAGGTCCCTTTTGACTCAGGGTATTCTATGATTCTGTGATTCTGTGAGCTTAAATTGGAAAGAACACAGTTCTGATGTCGAGCTCCAACCTAATTTAAATTTACATATATATCTATCGCCTTCAAACAATGTTTGTACTTGGAATAATATATTGTTTGTGTTTATTTGCTAACTTCCCAACTATAAAATAGATATTTTAGCTATCTGATTCATTGCGATGTCATTTGCTTCAAAGGCATTTTGCCTCCTCTTCACAAAAGTCTGTTTTCCTCATGTTCTTACTCATGCTATGCATATACAAGTATCAAAAGGTAATAATTAGACACATCTGCTTACATTTGCCAAGAGCAGATGCTAGACAAATTAAAGTGAACATGAGTATCACTCAAAATCAATAAAGAAGTGACTCTATAATAATTTCTGAACTTTGACAGACAGTAAAATATTCTACATTGACATATTTGTGCCATTTGCGAAAATCTCCTGTTCAAAATCATCTTCATATGCAGTTGAATCCAAAATGAATTGTGTAAGTGTTTCAGGTCACAACTTCTACTTCCTTTCCCCTGGGAAAGGTAAGTTGTCAGCAGCGATGCTTATTAACACCACAGGACAGTCACATCAGCTGCTGAACAACACTGCAGAGTCCTAAATGACTTCATAGCATGCTCCAAGAAGATAAAGACATGAGAATGGCTTTATGAAGTTAGACCAGAAATCCACCTTTCTTGGTATTCAGTTTCCTGCTGTGGCCAATGATGAATGCTCTAGCGCAGTATAAAAGTAGGATGAGACTCAGTTATGTTATTTCTCTGACATTTTCCCAGCATCAAACTATGAAACTGCTCAGGGGCTTCCTGGGACTTCTGTGTATTTTTGGTGTCAAGCAGCGGGTAAGAACCACCTGGTTTAAACATGCACATCCATATATATATGTGTGAAAATAGAGTATCCTTTCATTTGTTTAGAGCCCAACGTCTGGTAATTTCTTTTGCTGGTCTCTGTTTCTTACAAGTGAGGAGGAGTGAATAGCTTTTGGCCTCCTCCACAACATTATTACAGATATCTGCAATTTATTTCTTAGTTGCTTCTTTTGTAGGCAGAAAAGCCTTTGTCTTTACATGTTTAGTCTGGTTCTATATGGAGTTTTGTGCCTTTCATTCCCCTTGCTGCAGTTCCTTGTCCCTTGTTTTGCTCTGCCCAGGTGGGGACAGAGGCTTCAACTGTACTCAGTATTCAATGTGTAAGTAGACTAAAATGATGCAGTGCAGTGAGTTTTCCTTTTTTCACAAACACTTTCAGAAACCATTGAATGGTTTGGGTTGGAAGGGACCATAAAGGTCTGGTTCCAATCCTGCCACCTTGTGCAGGGATGCCACTCACTAGATCAGGTTGCTTGGACTCCCATTCAAACTGGCCTTTCTATCTCTTTTCCAACTACTAGTAATGTTTGCTTATTTTAACTTTACAGAATACTGAACTGATTTAGTCATAAAAATTCTGGTTAATACCACAATGTTTTTTCTTGAGTGGCTATAGTTAGCTCAGAACCTGCCAATTACTCCACAGCTAGGACTGTTTCTTGTTTCTTCCCCATGTGCATAACTTTGCATCAGCTCTGATTTTTTTTGTTTTATCACTCAAGCATACAGAATGCTGATGTCCTTCTGCACCTCCTCACACTCACAGCTCTCACTTTTACTATTCAAAGAAATGTTGTAGCAAATCTAGGTGCTTCAGTTTTCATCCCCTGTCTGTCACATTTATGAGGATGATGGAGGCCTGCACAAATGCACATTCAGGTCTGACACTGACCTCCCACTGGTGTAAAAACTGTCTGCTTGTCTCTGTTTCTCATCTTATACCTACCTGATCATTAATCTATATCAGGAACTACATTCTTGTTTTACAAGACTTTCTTTTAATATCATTTGATGATTTATAGTAAGTGTTTATCCCTTTAAAAATTAATGCTTAGGCAGTTTTTTCTTGCTTTTCTGTCTTGCTTTTCTGTCTTGCTTTTCTGTCTTGCTTTTCTTGTATGTCTTCTTAGCTATCTTCTCCTTTGGATGTGACTTCTTATTTTTGAAGTACATCTTTTTAGTTCTAATAAAGGAAACATTCTGGGGTTTGTTTGTTTGTTACTCAACAGTTGCTTTTGATATTCAAAATTCATATTATGATGAATATAAACAATCTTTTCTCCAACTCTGAAGCAAGCAGCTGCATTTTTATACAACTTATTTTCTGAAATGAAATACTATTTTTATGTTAATTTTGTATTTTCTCCATTTAAAAAGAGAATTTCCCAATTCCTTCAGGGTTATTGAGCAGTATTTCTGTCACAGCATTTTGCCCCATGACTTTCACATTGCTCAGAACCCAGTTAGGGGTATCTTGGCTTGTTTCAGCTTTTAGCAAAAGCTCCTCTATGAATCAGTCATTTGTGGTGTCATTTAGTCTCTGCATCACACCCCAACCTGACATTTATTCAGTCTATATGGGGATGATTGAAGTTTCTGATTACTAATTTGTTTTCTTGTCTTTTAAATCTCTCTTGGTACCTCGCTCACACCACTGTCATCCTGATTAAGGAGTGACAGCTTTTTCTAATACTTATGTAGTCCTGGTGTCTTAATCCATGTGCAACATTCAGAACAATGATCTGATGCAAAGCATTCTTTAACATACACTGTATCCTTTTTTTTCTTGCCTGTGTAGTTAGTTTGTGGTTTCCACTGACTGCCTTCCTTCCATCAAGTCTGATGCTCCTGTTAGGTCAATATTCCCTCTTAAAACTAAGTGTCCTAGTTTCTTTATCTAATTTAAAACTTGTAGCATTTCAATAGTAGCATGTATGTATTTGACCTGGTTGCTAATTTTTCTGTGCTGTCTTTAAATGGTTTTGGGCACAGAATGAGCTTGTGTCCCACATGAGTTTTATGGACTTCTGTCCTGTGTTGCTTCTCAGGGATATAAAGCTTTTTATAATTTCACCCCTCTATGATATATCACCAAGCCAGATTTTCTTCTGCACCTGTTTAGGTTTCCTCCAGCCTTTAATTCAATCTCCTTCTTCAGTGACTTTCCTGGTTTTTACTTACAGCATCTTCATCTGAATCCCATTTTTGTTGTAAAGACTTCGTACAAAGTTTATTCGATTCCTGATGAGTCTAAACCCTCCATTCCTACACCATTGTCTGAAGCCAGCATGAAAGACACTGCCAGAGCAAGACCAGAGGTAGCTAGATGGTCAAGGATATAATTTTCGTATTTGAGGAGATCACCTGATCATCCTAACTGAGGGACTCTGCAGAATACTAATCTCTATCTGAAAGCAATATACCTTGCTCATGCTGATTTACTCAGACACATTTTGTCCACCCAAAGGCCTCATGGGGATAGTGATTTCTTGCCTCATAAATGGACTTCCTGCTTCTGAGATATTTGACAAAAGTAGATCAACTGAGTAACTAATTGAGCAGTGGTTATAGGCTGTACCTGTGGGAAAGACAATTCCGTTTCTTTAAATAACTTATCTCTGCCTGTGCTTCAGAATTTGAGGAGTGCCTTTGAAATCAGTGTGTCCACCTAGCACAGATGCATATGAGGAATTTTGCTGTGAGTGCACATTGCTGGATCATGTCCTGCTTCTCAGCCACGAGCCTCCCCCAATACTCCTTGGGACTGCTCTCAATCCATTCTCCATCCAGCCTGTATTTGTGCTTGGGCTTGCCCTGATGCAGGTGCAGGACCTTGCACTTGTCTTTATTGAACTCCATCAGGTTCACACAAAGGGGAAAGGAAGAATTATCCACTACAGGATCATATATCCTGTAAATAAATATCCTAAGCAGACACAGACCCTTGGACAAGCCTGCCTTTATAGACATCCTGTTTGCGGCTTAAGGAGTTCAGCAGCATTGTAGTTTGAAACTCTTCTTTTTTCGTGCTACTGCACATTTTGATTCCCTTCCAAAATCATTAGCAGATCTTTGCAGTGTGTTCAGATCACATGCAAGAGGGGAGACGCTCCTTCAGGAGGATATTTCTCTAGAAAATCACTCACAGCCTGATCTTTAAAGGGCACTGTCAGAAGGACACGCTCTCCTCCACTTTTGCAGGTCTCGGTACAGCAAGAAGTTTGTGTGGATATTGAATATCACATATGCTTATAATATTTGTTCTTGGGTGCAACATTTGAGGGGTTTTGTCCATTCATTTATTCTGTGCTTTGCTGAGTTTTGTGAGCATTGCTCTGTCACGGGATGAGTTTATCCTCCCCGCAGTAATGAGTTGTTAATAAAATGCATGTTTTCCTTTTGGCTTAGCACAATCCTAATTTTGTTACTGCAAGATGTAGAGTTGGACTTAGCATTACTGATGGAGTGAAAGGAAGACGTGAGGGAAGCTGGCAGTGTGAGTGACATGTCTGGAGGGAAGGGAGGAGGCAGCAGAGGATAGTTCAGGCATCACCTTTGCAATCCTCAGCCACTGTGGATAAATCTCTTCCAGTTCATTTCCTTACTCTGAAATGAATAGATAAAAGCCTGGTACAAATGAACTACCGTCTTACATATAAAGAGCCAAAGTGGCCAAGGTGTCTGTAGTGGCAGGGGATCCTCATGGAGGGCAGAGAGACTGCAGGAAGGCAGGGCCCATCCCACCCCCGACCCAGAGCAGGGCAGCTGGAGGGCACCAGGACAGCCCCAGCCCTGGGTATGGGAACCTTCCTGGGGTTGGGGACGAGTCATGAGCCCACAGGTGGGCCGAGCTTGGGTGGGCCCAAGGCTGGCTGGGGCAGAGCTGTGTGAACTGGAGACTGGCACTGCTGTGGCATCGGTGGAGCAGGAGCTGATGGACCCAGGGGGCTGACCCGGAGTCCTGGGCCCTGGGCAGGGCAAGGGAGCCCTAAGATCCAGCAGGGTCCCTGAGGTGCGGGGATGCCCTCCAGGCCTGGCACACCCAATTGGGGTGTGCCATAGTACTGAAAATGCAGGGATTGTGTTTCAAGTTTAGCATAGCTAAAGCTTTTGATGGCGGTTGTGCTCTCTCTCTCTTTCTCCAAAGGCATTTTGTTCACTGTGTCTGTCTTGAATAGGTTTTCCTGCAAGAATACCTGTTGTTTCAGATAATCACAGACAGCAAGTAGGACTTTGGGTGTCAGCCTTGCTGCTGCAGTGCCAGTGAGATTGGCTGGCTCTGAGAGTCAGCAAATGCATAGGTTGGGAGATGAGAAAATTTAAGAAGTTCTTCCCACAGTGGAGTAAAAATGCCTTTTTTAACCACAAAATGTGGATGTGAACAGATACTATTTTCATTCAAGTGCATGCATCCCTCAGGTTTTGTTCCTAAATATAGTTTTGATTTTTTTTTGGACTCTGGAGTGACTTAAAAAAATATATCTGCAAGTTCTGGAGTGCCTTTATAAAGGTCTTTTTACAGTTCTGTGGTGGCAAAAAGATTGTAGACTTTTCAGTCTTTCTTTTTGAATGTTTTTCACATTTAATCACAGCAAATAAGAGGGGCATGGATCTATGTATTTATGATCACGGTATTTAAAACCCATCTGTGTATGCCCAGCTTTAGAGTCTGTGCTGGAACACCTGGCAGACACTAAAACAGTTCATGCATTCAATAGTCTAGGAAGTAGGAAGGCCTGAATAAATATGACAAATAATATCATCTTATAGGGCGTTCTTCGAGTTTTGGTTTTCCTTCCAGATATTTATGGATAATTCAAGAAATGCAAAGGAAAGATATAAGATTGTGTATTTACAGAAAGAACAAAGTAGAAGTGTGAGAAGTCCTTCATTCTCTAAAATGAGTACCTGGTAGATCCCAAATTTTTACCTCTTTTCATATCTCCAAACTGAAAAAAAGTAATCCTACAGCTTTAAGATTTTAGGGCAGTAGCTCATTTCGCCAACTCACTGGTGGCACATCCTGCTACTGTGTAGGAGGCACAATCCATTAGTTGTCAGTTCCCATCTCTCTAAGGTCAGCTGCCTCAGTCGTGGGAACCAGCTGACAGCTGATAGAGGTTGATTTTTTTCTTCCCTGTATGTTGTTAGCAGGATTTCAATTAGTGCAATTAAATGTACCTGTTTTCTTGAGGCCTTGTTGGCTCTAAAATGTGCTTCATGAAACAAGTTCAGTGAATCACTTGGCCTAGCAATATTTTTCTTTTGTATAAGTTTCCTGGGGTTTTTTTTGGCTATTTGATGGTATTTTTTCTGACTTGATCTCTTTTGGAGTTTTTCAAGAGTGCAGCATCTATACATTTGACGTTTTTATTCCTCTTTTTTAGGAGGGACCTATCAGATACTGAATTTTTTGTTCTATCTGTCTATCAGCAAGTGGATTTTGATTGTAATTTACCACAAATTGTTTGGACAGCTCTTCAGAGATGGTAGTGTAAGACCATACTTTTTTTTTTGCTAGCTTTCTGCTCTGGGGCAGAGAGCATTGTACCCGTGATGAGTAAAGATGTGTGTTAGTTTTCCTTTCATTGCTCCTTTGGGAACAGAAATTCCTGCTTACTGGGAAGCCTGTGGTGTTGTAATACCTGTGATACTCTGAATCAGAAAAGATATATTTAAGTATTCTGCCCCCAGCCTCATCTGTCAGGGATTAAATAGCCCAGACTGTCTTTCCATTGTCTTATGTCCCTGATCTTAAATATTTGCAGGAACTTGATGTTTCTTTGTATTTGCTTTCCAAAGCTCAGCCCAAGCAATTGCTTTTTTGTCAGATGGTGTCCTCTGATGTTGGGATGAGAGAACACCCCAAGAGCAGGAAAACATCCCCATCAGTTTGGGGAGGGCAGAGGAACAGAGAGAGAAAGGCCAATACCTAGATTTTGAAGAGCGAGCTCCACTGGCCATGGCAGGAAACTGCCATGGGGCAGTACACCGAGGGTGCTTGGTTGCCCCCTTCATTCCTGCTGAGAAGCTTCAATTCCACTGCAGTGACCACGACCTGTGCCCGAAAAGGAGCAGAGAAGCTGCTTTGGCCGGTTGCTATGTCAACTGTGCTCCTTTTGCCTGCAGAAAGCCAAGCACTGGTTGGTATGGCAACCTTCCTCACAGCACCCAAGGATGCTCGATGAGAAACAGGCTCTTTGGAGAAGGCACTGGGGTATCAGTGGAGGTGGAAACTCTTGTGCCAAAGAGTATGAGGGGCAGGAAAGACCCCTGCAATCACACATTTATTTGGAAAATTGTTTTGTAAAATCAAGTGTGTTCTTGGAGGCTAAGTAATTCCTGCTTATAACACCATCCTTTTGTGTTTCAGTAGGAGAGGGAAACAATAATGGTAATTTGGTACAAAAGATACCAAGAGAACATGGGTGTACGGAGGGTCACTCTGAAATCAGTGTGATTGAGCTGCTTTAGCATTTTCTTAATGGAAGAGTATCGTAGCCACATGCTTGGGAAAATATGTGCTATGTTTTCAACCTGCCATTATTGTAGAGGTTTTGCATAGTATCAGAGAAAAGCCCAAGTCAGGATCTTATAGGTGAGAAGAAATTTTACTGTAACAGCAGGTAGGCCAAGAAACATTGGAAAAAGATGCTTTGGTGGACTGTAGTGGATGTGTGTGTGTCTGTGTGCATGCTCAGGTCTCCTTCACTCAGGCTCCCCAGGAACTACATCTGTTGCCAGAGACATTTTGATCAGGCAGTTTTCTTGTAAAAGACTTTGCAGAACAATAGACTTTGGTGGCTTTCTCCATTTTCTGGCAATTAACGAACTTTATTGTTTAGACATTGGACAAACCAAAATGTCCACAAATAACACATAATGTAAAAATATAGGTTTCAGGCATTAGAACAGGCTGTCCAGGGAAGTAGTGGAATCACCATTCCTGTAAGTGTTCAAAAGGCCTGTAAATGTGGCATGTGGGGATAAGGTTTGGTGTTGAACCTGGTGGTTAGTGTTTGGACTCAATGATCTTAGAGGTCTTTTCCAACATTAATGATTCTGTGATTCTAAATTCTTCCTTTAATAAAATTTTTCTTTAATATGAAAGTTGTTGAAGCTATTAGAAAATTTTGAATGCTGAGAAAAAGATTTATGTGATCATCTCACACAACTGAATAACATTGCTGGTAAATTCTGATTTCCTGTGGTTAGCCTTTCTGAATACATCTTTATTAAACTCATATTTAGTTATGTGAATTAATGTGTGCATTAATCTATTTGTCAGGTCTCTTCTGCGTATGGTAGGGGGACAGATTTACAGATATTTTGTCGAAGTGTAGGTTTCATGAGTTTGGCTTTGCAAATCACTTTGGGCTAATTGGGAAGAATATAACTCAATCATCAATGGTGCAGAAACAGCTCCCTATACTACAGCAGCCATATCTAATTTTTGAAATTGTTAGAAGGTGAGGGAAGAGACTTTGAAGTTATAAAAGAGGCTAAGACATGGATACATCTTTTCATCCACTGGATGAGTACTTACTTTATTAACTCATCAAAATTAAATAATGCAAAACCTGATGGTAATAATCATATTTGTCTGATTGTTCAAGAAAACAAGGATGTGAATTTACATCCAAATGCAAATTTAAACCAGGTAGACACAAGGCAGCCTTCCCAAGCAGTGAAATAATTAATTTTGCATAATTTTTTTCTGATATTTCCAGTAATTTTCAATATATTCTTTCATTTTGCATAAATAACTTATTTTGCTTAGTTGCCATATTAACAGTATTCCATCATAATTATTAATTGCAGTGTTTATCTAGCAGTCATTTTGAAGGAACATTTTTACAGCTAATAGAAAACTTGTGGCATCCCTGATACATAATATAGTGAGAGTCAAATTTAGAGCATTATTGTTGCTATAATTATGTTAATTTTATTTTGATGATCAAACTGTATTTTAGAATTTTGATTTCACCGTTCTTGAGTGCAGGAGAGAAAAGCTAGAGATAACAAGCCCTGTAATAGAAAACAAGTAATTGTTTCCTTTACTATTACAGCATATTAGTATTTTTCATTCATTAGTCTTATCAGTAGTGCATTAGGCTCTGTACATTATTTGTCTGAAGTGACTGTAGGAGTGGGTTAGTTGTATTTCCTGCCTGGTATGCTCAGTCCAGGAGAGACAAATCTCATGTAGAAAATGCTTAAAAATTTCTTTGTACATGGTTAGCACATACAATACTTGTTAGTCTCTATAATTCTTGCTTAAGGTGTATTAAAATCACAAGCAATACACACGAAGAACACAGATGTATTATACACTATTTGAGTTGTGATATCAGCCTCTTTATTGTTGTATCTAAGTGTCTTCCAAAGTGTTACCTACTATTTGAGGTTTTTTAATTCTATTTTCCATTCCCCTTGCCCAGGGAAAACTAGATTGGAAGAACAACCATCACATCTTTCTGTGTGCCTTTCCTTACATTAGTAGCATTGTTGCCATGCCAGAAATTCAAGGATGCCCAGCACTGTCCTTTATCCTTGTAGGATGTTCCAGGGTTTTTAAATGCACAAAACAAAGATCATGTTGCCTGTGCAGTCCAGCTTTTCCCACTTTGAGGACATTTCACATGTACTTGAGAAGCACTGTGTTTGTCGCCTGTCGGGGCTTTGAGTGCTTTTGTTACCATGCTTGACCTGAAGCGTCTTATTACTGTGAGGATCTGGAGAAGTAAATTTTGAATGTTGCATTGTATTGTTTGGGGGAATAAACATGTTTTATGGAGGTCTTTGCTGCTGAGAAAATTGTCCACTGCTCTGTGCAATAGTTAAAATTTCCTAAAGCTGGCAGCTCTGTGTCCTCTTTGAAATACAGTAGCATGCTAATAGAGTAGCTGTAGTGGGATGAATCTCTTCTAGCTTTAGACATCTATCCTCTTGACCTCTATATAAGAACTAGTCATCATAAGCTCATAAGGAGCTTAGTCATCATAAGGAGGGAGGTGGCCCTTAATAAACTTTGTAGGCTGCTTACTGAGAGTTAAAAGCTCATTTTCTCATTTACCTGAAATACCTAGTGTATCTTTTCAGTCTACACTCAAAATGTTTTTGCATTTTCCTCTAAGGTCTAGACTAGGGAAAAACTTTCTTTATAGATACAAAGTCTTGAAAATTAGCTAATCAAAGAATGAGAACTGATATCCGTATGGGTTTTAATAAGTATAATTTCTGCAGGTAATGACTGACTTGGGTGGAGCCACCCTAAGGAGCTGGCCTTTCCTGCTCGTTTGTTGCTCCTTGCACAGCCAAGCAGTTTCAGTGCACTTCTAATACAAGCTCGCTGCTGCTTTTTTTTTTTTTTTTTTTTGAGGTCTGGCAGAGCCCAAATGTACAATGATCCTTCAAGGTGTGGGGTAGCACACATGCTTGGTCGAGCACTCTACTTCTGTCGTGTCTGTTGTTCAAACTTCAGAGCATGGGGTTGGGCAGACGGGTCAGTGCGTCTGGGGGGTACATTACTGTTGCAGAAGATGCTGCTTGAGCAATTTCCTGAGTAGATACCAAGTGAAGAGCTCAGAATGAGCTGATATTTCACGTGGAATAATGTAGCCTTTTTTTTTTAGAAAGTAACTTATGGGGGTATCATTGCTTTCAGTACATGCGAATATAGTCTATACATTGATAGGGTGTTGAGGGTTATTTAAATTTAAAATTAAGACGATATAAGAAGGTAGGAGGGTTAATAGAGAAAGCACTAGTGAAATTTGTACCTTAGAGAATGTGTTTTGGAAGGTTTTTTTCATTCAAGACAGTAAATTTTGGATGTTTAATGGTTGTTGTGTTTCTGCGCATAATTTGTAAAGTTGTTCCCTCACATAGTATATATTTTAAAATAAAATGCCAGATTCTTTGTGCTCATATTGTTACATATGTTTTATTTAGCTAATTAATTACTCCATTCATTAGATGTTAACATATATTTTATCTTAAACCAAAGGAAAAAGAAAGCTAGCCTAAATTTTTTTTTTCTTTTTCAAGTGTACTGCTTCTCTTATATTTTGGTGCTGGCCACTTCACGTCTTTCAATGCTGTGCACTGCCACCTCTTTTCTTTATTTCATTTTTTAACATTATTCTGTGCATATACTGTGCGTTTACACACAGTGAGCTTTTGGTGTACTGTTCTTGTGCCCGCAACTTTTATAATCCTGAATTTCTTGACGTTACTGTGCAAACCATTAGAGAAGCCAGGCACATACAAGTTTTGAATGTTAATAGAAACAAGCTTTAATTAAGGCAAAACAAAGCTGGTAGAGGATACTTGTTCTAATGCATCAGTGTTACAAAACTGATTGCAGAGAGCGGGAGGAGAGAGGTGGTCTTTGTGACATGGTAATGGGAGCGAGGCAGGTGCACCCAGTGTCTCATGCACCTCATTCACTGCTGAGCAGGACCATTAGTCCCACTGAAGAAAGCTGCTGACAAAAAGGTTAGAGCTCATTCTCTTGAGCAGTCATGTCAGATTTGAGGTTTGAGGGATGAGATTCCGTCCAGGCAGTTCCACGTGGGCTCCCCTCTCCCATCACTGGCCCCTTTTGTTTTCAAAGGTTTCCTATTAGTTTCTTAAAATGGGAACAGCTTTTCCTTGATATCTATAATGATTTATTTTTCTAAGCAATTAAATTTGATTTCTTTAAACTGTAGCAGCTCCCTCATTAAAGAGAATGAATCACTGAATCAAAAATGCAAAGGCTCTGAGTGTGAAAGGCAGGTTCAAGTTTCATATGATTTCAAGGAAAGACCATAGGGCTTGAGGGAAATAGGGCAGGAGCAGTGCCTGAAATTGGATTGTCTCCATATGAAACCCATTACAAGAATGGACCATTCCCAACAGCCATGCTTAGAAAACTTGAGCATCCTTTTCCCAAACAAGCAGCAAGCCTGAGGGGTTTTGCATCACCAGTTTGTAGAACCAGATGCAAATGCAGGTATCCTGTGGATTGCACACCTGCTGCTAAATATTTAAATGTATTTGGAGATCACATAAATTTCTCAGTGTTTTGTGAAGAATCTCATGAAGAGTTTTATTGTTTAGATCGCTTCTGTAATTTGAAAATCAAGAGTTTTAATGGCCTGTGCTTATGGTCTCATTTTTTTCATGTGATTTATTTTTTCAATTTTGCTGGTACATAACTTTAAAATGTTCCCAGGCATTTTTTTTTAATGTCTTATAATATCATGAAGCTAATGAATGAGGCCTACCATGTAAGACTTTCAAGGCATTTCAAGATAGTGTTGTTACAACATGAAGAAGTCAGGTTAGCAAATTCTGAAATGAAATAAAGAACTTTAAAATGGATTTTCCAAGATTCTGTATCCATGTTTAGGCTTTTGTTAGTGATCACAGCTCATAGTAGACACCATAAACCTTAAAACTGACAAAATTATGAAAAACAAATATTGACATTAGTGGGAGTTTTATACAATTTACTGTTCTTCTAAGTACCAGTGTGCCTGTTGATGAGAAAATACTTATGTCACTGCAAAATGCAGTCTCTCACAAAGGTACATGTATAATCAACATATTTGCAGACAGAAATTATTTTTCAGACAGAAATTTGCATACTGATTCAAAATACTTCAAATGTTTTTCAATTTATCTATCATTTTTTAAAATGGGGAGGATGGCAGTATTTACCCATTATGTCATTTATCATGCCACAAATGTAATAATTTTGGGCAGTTTCCAGAACTACATGACAGAGAAGAAGGAGCAAAACAAAAGATACCCATACCTGCTGAATTTCATAAGAGTTGAAATACCCCCTTAGTCTAGAGTGATACTTGAATTATATGAAGTATTTATTAAGTGATACAAATATTTAATTTTTATTAAACATTTAAAAATATTCAATTTAAATTGAATCAACAGCAAAATAAGCTATCAATAGGGAAATTATTCTCCTACTTACACAAAGTATGGTTGACTGTTCTACTTCTCTTTTTTTTTTCCTTACCAGGATTACACTTTGACTATGTATTTTCAACAGTACTGGAGAGATAAGAGGCTGGCTTACGCTGGCATACCTCTCAACCTCACGCTTGATAACCGAGTGGCAGATCAGCTTTGGGTGCCTGACACTTACTTCTTAAATGACAAGAAATCATTTGTGCACGGCGTTACTGTGAAGAATCGAATGATTCGCCTTCACCCGGATGGAACGGTGCTTTACGGCCTCAGGTCTGTGCTTCCATGATGATTTCATCACTGCTGTTACGTGGTGTTGATGTTTGCTTCCTGGTACAAGGTTATTACAAACATTGGATGCTGAATTATGTAACCTTCCCTGTAACTCTGAAAGATGCCTGTAGAAAACAAATGACACACTCGATGTTTCTTAATTTTGCCCGAAGCGCCTTCAGTCAGGTTTTATCTGTTTCTGTAGAGTCACAATATCTGCAAAGCCCACTGGCTGTAGGAAGCAGAAAGGCATGTATTAATTGTAAACCTGAAAATTCTGTCCAAAATACAGGCAGTAAGATTGAATGTGGGTGCTTATATTGTCTCTTGATGTGTTCATAGTCTAAAACAAAAAAGCCAGAAGTAGCCCTGGTTGAGGGGAGTCAGCTGCAGCTAAGATCATGACCTGGTACTTTCAGTGATTTCTTCAATCACCACTGTAATTGTTATATTTCAAACCAGAGGTACAAAGTGACCTTACACTCTCTTACCTTCTACCTATTTTAGGTTTGACTTGTGTTTTCTTTCTTTTCTGTCCTAGCTTTTATGGTTAAAAATGCTGAAGTATCATTCCCTTAATAAACTTAACTACACCAGCAAAAATCCTAATTGAAGACACAGTAGTATCAAAATATTGCTTTCTTTGAACAGGTTATTTCATTTGCTCCAGCAGTTTAAGCCAGCAAAACAAGTCTTTGCCAATGGAAGTTCCATTTCCATAATTGGAAGTTTCTTGTATATTTATTGGAGATAATACTCAAGATGGGATGCACATAGGTAACGAAGGATAAAAAGTCCCTAATATAAAAATGAATGAGGTCTGAAAAGTTGTGCAGATGGATTATATACCCAGTATAATTATTCTACCTTCTTCTCTTTTTTATCAAGAGTTGAACTTTGTACTTGACTTGGGTTTTGGCCCTCACCTCTTTAATTCCTATTACATGTTACGTATGGGGTAGAATTGGATGAATCTTTCTAGACAAAATAAAAATAGACTCAGCCTAATATGAAACTTCAAAGAAGTTTAAAATATTTTCTCTGTAATTAACCGGCTTTAGCAAAAAGAGGCTTTTGTTTTGCATGGTATTGACCCATGGAACACTACAGGTTTAGGATTCTTTCCACAAGTGGTTAAACGTAAGAAAAAATTGCCAGAGATATACTTGTTTTCTTCATGTCAAGAAATATCCCCACAAGCAACAGAACAAAAAAGTAAAGGAGATTAGAACTCTTGTGATCCTAGTAATGTGTAGAAGTCTTTCTTTCACACTCTATAAACATTTGGAGACATTCAGATGAGGATTATCTATCAGAGAACAGTGTATTTGAATAAGTTGGCTTCCTCTTCTGCAAAATCTAAGTGTCCACAGGCAGATTGCATTTCACATAATAGGATTTGCTTAGCAGGGTTTTCACCAGTGGCTCATGTGTAGCACACTTCTTCCCATTCATTTTCCCTGGAAGCATGTAACATCCAGGACGAGATGTCCATGATGTGAAGCAGCTAAGTGACATAGTGGAGAATGACTGCCTTAAATTAAATCATGGCAAAATATAGGACATTGTGATCAAAAGGAAGAAAATATCTGAGCCTTATCTCTGCTGATTTAAAGCCCTGTGCTTTGTGTTGTTCCATCACTACCCTACTTCCTCTGTTATGGCTTCAGAGCATCCCAGTGGCATTGGGCTCAAGCTGCAGTCCAGAAGCAGTGTGGGTTGAGGCCAGGACTTGGAGTTTTATG
Source organism: Corvus moneduloides (assembly GCF_009650955.1). NCBI lineage: Eukaryota > Metazoa > Chordata > Aves > Passeriformes > Corvidae > Corvus > Corvus moneduloides. Next base: position 89,990,098 of record NC_045477.1, read on the forward strand.
TGCCACAAAGCACAGAGTCACTCAGAATAATAGGTGAAATTTTGGAGGGTTACAACCAATTACAGAACATGCACAGAGCAAAGCAGTTCCTCAACACATATATAATTGAAAGTAATCCCAAGGCCACTCTGGATGTGTGTTCTCTTCTGAACAATGTAGGATTTATCACAGTTTTAAAGACTTGACCTTCAGTCATCCAAGGTTCCTCTCTACTTTAGAGAAAGCACTTTGCTACTGCAGCAGAAGTCTGTGATAGTGGGGGAATGGAACAGTAGCTTTTTGAAGTTCAGCCTATTTCTGGGGAATTTCTTTCTTTGGGAGACACACTGAATTTGTTCCACCTTCTTCAGAACAATCTACAAGGCAAATGATGATAAAACAGCTTTTTTTTTTCACAAGAGACTAAGGAGGAAATAACTACTTTATAGTCTGGGGATCAAAAATAAAGTCTGACTGCTTGTGTGTTTGTCATGCATAATCTTCTTTGTTTTAGGCAGTACAATGTCAAATGTTAAAAGTAAATGGAATGGAGGAATGTATGTATTTTATCTGAAAGGTCTTGAAAATTATTACCTATATATGAAACATGAGGAATGTTTGCAGGGTGAAAAGGTTAGTTGTGATCAGTCAGACAAGGCAACCATGCTTCTATTCTTTTTTGGATGATGAATGTATTTCTGTATCAAGGAAGTAAGCTGTCAGGACTGTGACCTAGTCACATATGAAGTATCTGTATTGCCTAGACTGATGCATACTGTAAAATTTGGGGGGGACATAAAATATCCTTCTGTCAGTTATGCATGCAGCACATCACAAGTGGGGTTCCTATACAATATAGCAGTATAATCAAAGGTGATGAGCCCAAGAGTACAGTACCAGAGAAGTATAGGAGAATCTATATCCAGAGGAAAGAAAACCAGAGTAGGAAAATATGAACAATTAAAAACACTTCCTTTATGTATTGCTTTCAGCCAAACTGTATGTGTGTCTGTGTCCATGTTCTGCTTCATCTTTGTCTGGCTCGTAATCATTTCTCTGTCACTGCCATGATGATTTCTTTAAACCCTGTTGTCTTGTGTCAGATACCATCCCATCCCATAAAAAGTAAACCTGCTCCTCTTGGGAGCATGCACAGGCCTGAGCAATTCATATTTGCTTTTGGTGTGCATTTGTGCAAGTTAAATTTGGTTGTTTGAATGCTCATTCAGGAGGGACCTCTGAGTGCTCAACTTGCTTTGAGAAAATGAGGTAAATCTGTTTCTGTCTATTTCTAGCTGTATCTTCTTTTCTAGTGGATATTTATTAAATTAAAAGCATACATTTTTCTGTAGTGTAAAAAAGGTTTTTGAGCAAGAATGTGCTGTTTCTGGTACTGGAACTTATGACACAAAACCACTACCGTATGTGAACAGACCAAAATAAAAATACATTCCTTGAAAATTCGTTAACACAATTATTAAGTTGAATATAAGTTTGCCAGCTGTATAACTTTTTTACAATTTTGTAAAATTAATCATCTGTGTTCTGTACGGCTGGCATTTAAAGCTAGTTATACAACATAATAGTTAAGAGTCTGTTAGCACATTCCCTTTTGTATCAACTTGGCTCATGTGGATTCTGCTGCAGGATCCCACACGAGACCTAGGTCAGTGTAGGCGAATCTACTAAAACATGGGAGAGAACCTTCATATCAACAATTCCCATGCATGCCTACTTGTTTTACTTTGAACACAGTTATTATTTGACACAGGAGCAAGACCCTTTCATTGCACAATCAGTATGGCTTTGCAAGGACGATCGCTGCTTGTTTATCAATAATCACAGGTATAAGACTAAGTTTTCTCCTCTAAGACCATATGCTAATCCTAGTTTTACATGCTTAGCTAGACCTGCTCTTAGGCATCGTATTGAGGAGACATTCAAAGAATCGTAGAAAGCTTTGGGTTGGAATGAGAGGATTTTTAAGGTCCTCCTGACATGGGCAGAGACACCTTTGATTAGATCAGATTGCTCAAAGCCCTGTCCAGGGCTCCAAAGTCCTTGCTTTCAACACTTCCAGGGATGGGTCATCCACAACTTCTCTGGGGAACCTGTTCCAGTGCCTCACCACCCTCAAAGTCAAAATTTCAACCTAAAATCTGATCTAAATCTACTGCCTTTCAGTTTAAAGCCATTCCTCCTTGTCCTATCACTACACATCCTTCTAAAAAGTCCTACTCCAGCTCTCTTGTAGCCTATCTTTTGGTACTGGAAAGCTGCTATAAGATCCCCCTGGAGCCTTCTCTTCTCCAGGCTAAACAACCCAGATGATTAATCATCTCCATAGTTAATAGCTAGTTAATCTTAGCACCCTGGTTCCAGGAGGGCATTTCCAAGTGTTGGTTGCAGAGAAGACGTTTCCCTAAACTTCAGAGCAACTGAGGAACAGCTGTTTGTCCCACTGCTCCAGGCCACTGGAATTTCTGGTAACAGAGGAACCAGAGTAATTCCCAGATGCAGCTTGGGGGAAGGCTGACCTAAGTATCCCATTGTGATACTTGGTACCTGAAATCTCGTGGGACTGTCCTTCAGAGGACAGTCACAGGAATCAGCAGTGACAAACATGATCATGCTGTAGGTAAGGCTGGAAAGCACAAAGATCAAGCGTGTGCCTTTCTCACTGGCTACTGCTAAGAACACAAGTGGGAAGATGTGCTGAGTAACAGATCCTTGAGCTTTTCCCTCTGCTAGCTCATTCATTGCCTCTGTCTCTCCCTGTGCAAAGAAATTACAATATTTTCTTGCAAAAGCATCTTCTCGGTCAGAGAAGGGTGGCCTCTGTTGTCCTGTGAGATAACAATAATGGTCTTAATACCTTTCTTTAGATATTATGTAGTTATTCATCTAATAGGATCCTATATATGAAGGATAAGTGTTCTTCCTTTTCTTTGAGATTGGATAGAACATTCATAATAACAACATGGGGGTTTTTTACTATGAAAGAGGTGAAGAAAGGCACCTAACTACTTTTCTTCTTTTGAAACATTGCCCTGGAATTTTATAGTTTACAAGATTAGAAGACTGTAGTTTGAGAAGGTTAATGGGTAGAAGAAAGAACTTCAGAGAAAACACATGAAGAAAACATTAATGTTGAGGGTTCCAGCTTTTAGAGGTATATTTAAGGCATTTCCCCCTCTTGTATTTATTAGCATAAATTATCACTAGAATATTATTTGTTTAGGAACAAACTGTGTGCAAGGTCCTTGTCTTGTTTATATCAGAAAAGGATCAGCAAGGAATGGAGCTATTCAGATTCAGAAGACAATTTAAATGTGAAATTTATATGAAGCTGTTATAAAAACAATGATGAATAATAATGTACATACCCTTGGTGAAGGCTGTGATTCAGAAAAACATCAAAATATGCTGCAGATTAATTAGGAGCATATGGTTATATCTGTCTAAAGTTAGTACAAATATATAAATCCATTAATTAATAAAGTGACAGTGCTGTTCGAAGCTGTTAAGACAGTTGTTCTGGTTGCACATGTATATTGTTGACTCTCATGATATACAAGAGGTTGATGAATAATGTTGGTTCATAAATAGTGAAATGTTTTGCAAAACCATCCTTAGGGTGCTAAATGGATAAATAGACAAAGAAGCAAAAATTTATTTTTATATAAGGAGAAAACTTAAAATTCAACATGGAGCTTCATAACAAAATCCTCTTTACATTTGAAAACTAGGGAAGTATACTTAACTTTGAAACAAAGCATTTTGCTGGACTTAAAACTTTCTTTCAGCATTTCAGGGTTTCATTTCTAGACCTGCCACAAAACCAAAAAATCAGTTATTCATGCAGCTGTGATGATTTTGACATTTGTAGCAGACTGTTTTCACTTCATGGTTTCTGTTATAAAGTCATATCTTTTAATCTCAGCAAATGTTTGTGTAATATTTGCATATGAGGATAGGTCCATTGAACCCCAAAGGGACTGGTAGCATAAGGGTAATTCACAGCGAGTTGTTCCACTGAAAGTCAATGTAATTGCTGCTCTATTAGGCTGCTGTGCAATGTAAAAATACGGACCAGATTCTCAGGTATTGTAAGCTATTCTTCAGAGGGCCTTCATTTTGGAAGATGAACAACCTCATGACCCAAACCTGGATTACTGGCTGTACAGTAAAACATTTTGATGCTTGTATTTCAGAATCACAACCACTGCAGCTTGTATGATGGACTTGAGAAGATACCCATTAGATGAACAAAACTGTACTCTGGAAATAGAAAGCTGTACGTACCTAAGAAAATGCATGTGAAATCTAGTTTGGATCTAGTTCTTTTCCTTTTATAGAACTGTGTGGTATTTACACGTGTGTCTATAAACACTGTTTGAGTCAGGTAATTATCAGCGTTGGTATTTTTTGTTTGTTTACTTGACTTATTAAAAGATATAAGGAGTCATCCATTTCTAGATAGATGAATACATCCTAGAAAAATGAGGTTAGGACAGAATGAAGTCATTCAGTATTCCTGCCTGACTTGGCAGAGGTAGTGACTGGATGCTTATCTTCAACACAAGAGATGAATATTTGTATTTTTATCAGATTTATTTTCAAGACAGCAAACACTGTGATATAATTTTCTTTCAGTATGCTTTATTATGGATGCTTTAGTATGGATCATCTTGCTGCAGGACCTACCCTGGGCTTTCAGATTGACCCCATTTATGATTTGAAATTGTGTTACCAAAATAACAATATTCCCTTTTTCACCTATTCATGTCCTAGTATTGCAATATTCAGATGTATATTTGCACTTCAGAAGTTCCTGGTCCATTTCAGCTACTAGCTGGAAATTGTGGGCCATATACAGAAAATACTAATGTATGTTCTGTATTCAGCTGTAGTCCTCCACTACTGGAAGCTAGTGGAAATGGTGCAACTCAGTTTACTGTGAGTGGAAAAGGTCTGCCCCAATTACATTTCTCTGTGTTCATTGAATAATCAACCTTCTTCTGGTGATTATCAGTGTAAATATACACTTGGTTTCATAAATGCATATGGTGTCTTAAATCTTGGATAGTGTTTTCTTCTCACTGTGACAACTAGTGAATACCATATGAGTGATAAAAAAAGATAAAATACAAAGAAAGCAGAGTATTTTGCCTAAAATTCCCGGGCAGACTGTAATGGTGTAGCTATTTGGAAGACCTTCCCACAGGCAAAATACCACACAGCTCTCCAGCTGTTCCAATTCTTTTTGTTGTCTCAAATGACAAGCTGCATGTTTGAAGCTACGTTTGATTCTGTTGTTATTTCTGACTTACTCTCCTGCTTTGCCTGCAGATGGCTACACAACTGATGACATAGAGTTCTACTGGAGAGGTGGAGATAACGCAGTCACTGGCGTGGAGAGGATTGAACTTCCTCAGTTCTCTATCGTGGAATACAGACTGGTGTCAAAGAATGTTGTCTTTGCCACAGGCAAGTATTGTCATCTGCCCGTTTAGTGTTTCATTTTCTTGTGCATGAACATTACTGTTTTATTAATAATAATTAATTATTATTACCAGTCATGACATGTAGCCTGTGTTGCATGTTTGGATAAAGAAATTACTTGATAAAGCCTGGAAGTAAGAGCCCATGAAGTCTCATCCAGACCTGCATTCAGCTCTGGGACCTCCAACACAAGGACATGGACCTGTTGGATTGAGTCCAGAGGAGGGCCACAAAGATGATCAGGGGTCTGGAACACCTCTCTGATGAAAACAGGCTGAGAGTGTTGGGGTTAAGCTTGGAGAAGAGAACCCTCTAGCAGCCTTCCAGTATTTCATGGGGCCAACAAGAGAGCTAGGGAGGGACTTTTTACAAAAATGTGTACTGATAGCACAAGGGGAAATGGCTTCATACTGAAAGAGGGTAGATTTAAATTAGATATAGGAAGAAATTCTTTACTGTAAGAGTGGTGAGACAGTAGGTTGCCCAGAGAAGTTGTAGATGCTCCATGCCTGGAAGTGTTCAAGGCCAGGTTGGATGGGGCTTTAAGCAGCCTGGTCTAGTTAAATGTGTACCTACCTACAGCAGTGGGGTTGGAACTATAGAGTCTTTAAGGTCCCTTCCAACCCAAACCATTTTGTGATTCTTTGATTCCTTGTTTATTTTTCTTTTTCTTGTGTGTATGTGATACTTAACTAGACACCCAAATATCTAGGATCTAAATAATTAAGTCATTCACCTCTGAATCATGAGTTTAAATGTAGCCTACAGGGTAACTGATCATACATAAATGTGTTTTGGCATGCCTAGGTCAAAAAGCCACCAATTTTATAAACACCTCCCTGCAACTTTTCAGTGCATGTTTGTTTTGTTGTTATATAGTGAATGTAATGTCTTTTATATCTTGATTTGCACTGATGGATATATAGTACTTTATACATAGCCAGCCAGTGGATTTGTCGTCATTGTTAAGGTGCTAAAATTAAATCCCTGCTTGTCTCCTTGAAGATGTAATAGAAGTTACTATTAACTCACAGCACTGGATGTCTTTAAATCACAAAGTGGAGTGTTGATTTACATATTTGTGTTAGATACCAGTATAGGAATATGTATGACAAAACCAAAGCAACACAGAAAGCCATCAGCACATGTGGGGCCATTATTTGGCTCATTATTGGGGGCCTTCGGATTTTCAGTGCTCTTCAGACCACAGGAGTGTGCTGTTCCATCTGTCTCAGCACACTAGAACAAATGAAGCACAGCTCAATCATGTTTGTAAGCATCACTTCACCCACTCTTTGGGCACAGCATCTGTTTCAAAGCACACAGAAACACAAGTTGTATTTCAGAACAAAATGTAAATATTGCTGGGATTGAAATTAGTATGAGGGGGTTTGCCAGCTGCTGCTGTTCTTGTTTACCATTGTGAATGGAAGATTTTTTTCTGTAGAGAATCAGTTGCTCTAATCCTATATCCTTTTGTCCTGCAGTTAGTGTCACCTTTGGCAGCCAGGGCTTACCTGCGCCTCCACAGGACTGGATATGCTTTTGTAGGAAGGCTCTTTTAGACAACAATGAGAATACAGTGAACTTATTTGTGGAGTGATTTTTATGATGATCCAAGGCCACATTTTAGTTCAATATGAAATATTTCATTAAAGGCATGACTTAGAAATGTAGAGATGAGAGATTTGTAAAAATCAGGAAAACGAGAAATCCAAAGAGGTATGTTACAAGTACGAGAGTAAAAAATAGGAGCACATAGTTATGTGACTGACTAAATGTTCAGAATATTAATGGTCTTTTAAAAAATACAGTGAAAGGAATAAAAAAGTCTCATGCTTCAGGGTTTAAGACAGCTTGACATTAGGGAGTTTCAGAGAACAGCATGTTTCTTGTACCATTTTCTGAAACATTTAATTTTTGTCACTGATGAAGACACAATACTGAATTTACTATTGCTTTGATACAGGACATTATAAAAATGCTTGATCAATTATGACATTTTATGACGAGAATTTCCATGCAGGGGAAACATCACATTTGTTTCTCAAAACCACAAGTTTAAATCTAAATCTGAAGCATGCCAGCAGATCTGATACATAAAGTCAGCAGACTCTTTTCAAGTTTCTTCTCAAGAGTTTCTTACAGTCCTAGTAATTAGGGCCAGTTTCTACATTCTTTTGGAAAATAAGTTAGGCATGTTTTTGTCTTTGAGGTTATTGAAGTCTCAGGGGGAGATATTAGTTCTTTGAGCACAGTATCTCAGTGAACATTTCACAGATTTCAGTCCTAATGTGCTTTGATTGAATAAAACTAAAAGAAGACTTCAGAGTCATGCCATAGACAGCTTTTGGATTAGTTATTTCTCCTATCCTCCAAGAGAAACTGTGCTGTATAATCTTGTGTAACTTAGGCAAAGGGAAAAATCTGTTCCCATAGTTACTACTGAGAAGCAATGATAAGCATGGGAAAAACCCCATAAATAACGACAGAGATCGAGGTGGAGCTGCAAGAATACTGGAGGAACTGCATGCCTGTTGAAGTATAGAATGGAAGTTAAAATTTATCTTTCCAAATTAGCAAAATGTGTCTGAAAAAAATAAAAAATTCAGTATGGACAAGTGCAAAATACAGCATCTGTGCAACTAATTATTCCTATCCAAATTAAGGATAGAGAATGCCAGGTTATGCCAGGGTTCTCTGTGTAGAAATATAGGGGCTGCTGTTGATGTCAGACTGAACATGAGCCAATAACATCTTTTTTGGGAAAAAGAAACAAACAAACCCACAAATCTCATCATAAAAAGGGAGTCTGATTTACATTGATAACACTTGAGCTTTGTCTTTGTCATCAAGGGTAGCACTCCTGAAGGCAGTAATGGAGCAATAGGAGAGGGTTTATGGAAAATAAGCAAATGTGAGTGAAAATCTAGAAAATGGCATACCTGAGATTAGTGGAGAAACAAGTATGGTCATGTAGTTTAAAAAAAGAGAGTACTTGATTGGGAGTTGAATAACATCTTCGAGTGTCTAGAAGGCATGTGCAAAGCCACACACAATAGCCTGTTCCCTTTATTCATGATTTTTAAATTGCTATGAAGAAGAAATACCTGGTTTGACTATCCTTCTAACACCAGCTGAAGGCCATATAGGATACCATAAGACATTTAAATGGCACTGGATGCCCATGTGTCAGTAACTGAATTAAGCCCATAGTCAAATGCTGTCAAATCAGTGCTGTCGGTAAAGCCTAAAGAGCTCTTCAGCTCTTGAATACCTTCTTTTCTCAAATGAATATTTTAAGACACTATTCAGTTGCCTGCTGAAGTGTCTGCTGCTTCTTGAGCTGCTGTAGAAGATCTTGGTTAGCAGTTAGGCTGCTATTCTGGCAGCTTACAGCCTTGTGTCCCATGTTCACCATCTAGTGCTTCAGTATTGATTACTTAACTAGTGTTCTGTGCTACTCTTCTTTAGCCTATCACATCTCAAATGGCCTTAGACACCTCTGTAGAGGCAATTAAATCGCACCCTTAGAATCAGGTGGCTCTAAGTCTAAATCTCCACGGTTTCCAATGACAGCTCATGCTCCATCCATGTGCAAGTATCTGCATTCAAACACCTGAAATGTAGTGCTAAGTCTGTTACCTCAATCTGCCTCCTACATGTTTGTTATCCTAAAATGCTGAGATATTGAACAGGAACGGGGATATGTAAAACACCACCTAAAAGCTTCAAGTCACATAGCAGTCAAAGCCATATTAGCAACCAGTTGGTAAGAGGAGGGTAGTCTTAAAAGATTTGAAAATTAAATATTTGCTGTATTCTGAAAAATCAGTAGATAAAGTACATTTCCAATTAGCCAGAAGAACATATTAAAATAAAAATTCTGTAACTGACCAACTCTGCTATCTTGTTGCATACTTGGATAAAACAGCAAGAGACTAATTTAGCCTTGAAGCCAGATATTTCAGCTTGCTAGCTTTTAATGAATTTGGAACAGAAACAAGTAATCTCTTTTTACCAAGTGCCCAAATATGTGAAAAAGGAATATTTGGGGCTCAGTTATTGATTAAGTATTTCTTTTCATACCTTCATTCTCAATACTGTTAAATTTAAATACTTCTTGGCAAAATTCTGTTATTCCTATAGTGTTTAAATTAGCCCATACACATCAACATGTCATGTGAGATGGGAGGAAGGATAACAAGGCAAAACAAGGTAACAAGGAAGAAACCACAACATTTTTATGGAAACTTCACAACTAGAATTTCCTGGTAATTAATTTCTAAATGTTCTGAGGCTTAATTGACAAATTATGATGCGATCATAATCAGACAGGTAACAGTGTAATTGTTGAGTTTACCCAGAAATCAACTTCTATTAAATAAGTTACACAGAATGGGTCCTTCTTAGAGAAATAAGGATCTGGACTTACAGTCCTTTCTCCATGAAGGTTAGGACCCATCCTTTTCACTGAGCTTTAGCCATTCAGACAAAGAGGGGGAATTAACCACGGGAAATAGTAGTTCTTCCTTGTTTTTTTCCACAGACTCCTGTGACCTGTTGCTGGAGGTGAGATATGGTGGCAGAGATGGCAGGCTGGAGACAGGGTCAATAGATAATTTTTGAAGATATAAAAGCAATACAGTTGGAAGTAATATAAACTCTCATAGTCTCAGGGAGAGGTACCTAAAGGAGAACCCGAGCTGCATAGTATGATAAAAACCAAAGCTACCAGTTCATGTTTCAATTTCAACCTGACCCTAACAAAGACTATACTATACTATATAAGATCATATAGCAAAAAATTATACTGTACTATTCAACCTGCAGTAAACACAGCTTCCCTACCCATGGCAGCGGTGGGAGTTATATGGTCTTTAAGGTCCCTTTCAACCCTACTGTATGATGCTATGATATGTTTCTATAAGACCATATTATTCTGAAATTTTCTGAGATAAAGTCATGTCAATAAAATTTGATCTCGTAAAATCACCACCAAACAGGATGACACTCCTCTTACCACGGTGAAACTGAACAATGTGTCAACTGCAGTAAGCAGCTGTAATGCCAGCAAGACTTTTGTTTAGATTGCCCAGGAGCCTTACACCATCAAAATCTACTCTGAGACTTGCAGGGCTTGGATTCATCTTGCTCTGATTTATGGCGAGTATGATTTCAGTGTGTACATTTGAACTAGGTGTATGAGTTGGTCAGAATTGAGTCCATATTAGTCGGTGGAGACAAATTCAGTACATCTATAGGAGTGCATTTTAGGAGATGATGAATAATTCTCTAGGTTTCATTTGCTAGATTGACTGGATGAACTGGAGCTTAGACACCAAGCCCATGTGTAAGCAGTTCACGTGAGTTGCTTAATCAACTGCATTTGAGAGGGCACAAGGCAGCCTTTGTAGTCTCCACCCACTGATCAAAAAGGTGTAGGGTGTGTATCATGTCCATCAACTGTGTGCTGGTGTCTGAGATGTCACAGGGCATCTCAAAAGGATCAGGACACCATCAGATTAGCAAATGAATCTCTCTTTTACAATCTCTCTTACTCCAACTCTAGTACAAGAAGACAGAAAGCACTGACAGCCCTGGCCCTCAACATGGTCCTTAGGGTTCTAATTTCAGGACAAAGAACCTGGTGCTTGAAGTATATTTAGGTTGATGTCTCTGGCCTTGAGGTCAGCTGTCTGGGGAGTCAACCTTTAAGGCCAGGTCTCACCAGTTTCAGTAATTACCTTACCTAATTAGATAGAAATGGTGATAAGGTAATGGATGATGGTCACAGGTGAAGCATTCCACATAAATGTCTAAAGTTCACTCTGTTATACTGTTTCTCAGTTTGTGAGTTCATACTGAAAATTACTAACATATGTGACACGTTATTCTCTCCCCTGTTGACACACACCTTTTTCACTCACACCATTTTCTGTGCTTTATCAACGGCAAAGTTCTCTCTCTCTCAATTTCCCTAGTGCATCCAGGGTCCTTGGCTCTAGAGCCAAGAATGTACTCTGATTCAGTGATTGAGTTCTACTGAACTTTCTTGAATTAATCCTTCATACTATTTAATTAAAGAATCAGTATGTTATGGGAGATTTTTCTGTTGTCACCTCTATCAATTATACTCCACAGATATCCAGACCTGGACAGGACTTTTGGAAAGTTTTTTACAGATTTATAGAGAATCCTTTGAGTGGGCAATGTATTATATGAAATAATTTTTCTCAACAGAGCTTTATAAAGATTTCTGTCTGATGCTCTACTCTTACTGCAGAAAGGTGATCAGGTCTGCTGCATTTTTAATGTATTTCACAATGGCAGTGTTTATTTATTTCATTATGGTCTCCTGTTTTATTTATATAGTCTGCAGACACAAGGCCACAGAAACATTTTCATAAGAAGCCAAATGAAAAAGTTAAGCTTTGTAGGCAAAAAAAAAGCAGGCCTGGTTTCAATGAGAGAATTTGTCTTTTGAAATGAAACATTGTTCATTGGAATGTGTTGAATGCTTCAGACAGCAGAAAACCTTGGTATTTCAGGATGAAATACATTCTTCTGACTCCACCAATATACCTCTATTGGTGAAACTAAGAGGCATTTCATTCTGGAAAACAATGCTACTGATTGAAATAATCACAGCAACCAGATATACCTACCGGATATTTCTTTCCCTGGTGATAGTTGTTCTGAGACTGTTTGATACAACAGTTATATTATGTGCAAACTTATATTTGCACAAGTTTGATACTGCCTTGATGCTTCTGCTGCCCGGAAACAGTGTGGCATTTTTCTGTTGTATGACTCAAAGTGTAACAAACTATCAGGAATGTGATGAAGAGAAATCTTCCGTTTTCTATTCCTTCTTTCCCCTTCTCTCTTAGGAAATCATTCATGTGTATATGGGCAAATGTAATTTCTTAAGCTCATATGCCAACATATGAATATAATTTAAAGGGAAGGTTGTAATTTTTCATTTTTTATCTAGATGTAATCTTTCATATTTTCTGCATATTTGCACTAGAATGGGTGGGAAGTGTTCTAATAGCTGGTTGGGTCCTTGGTATGTGCTGAAATGTTTTTTAGGATGTTGACTAACTAGAGCTTATAGATGAGCTGTTAGAAGTATCATATCTAAGACTGGTAGTGCGAACACTGAAATCATGGAGCTAATGTGTGAATGACTGCCTTTTTCTTATACAGCTGTACTCAGATTTAATCATCTTTGCATTTGGTGAAAAACATCACAATTTTTTTTAACAATTTGAGATTTCTAAATATATTGGTCTGAATATATATATGTATGTGTGTATATATAGATATATATATGTCTAAAATGTATTCAGTAAGATTAACACCAATTCAGTAAGATATACAGCAGTTTGAAGTTAAGTTGATATTGAGGTAATTATTTTTTTTCATTGTTAATTTTTTCTGTTTGTAACAGTTCATGAATCACATATAGATATATGTATATACACAAAATTCAACTTTTTCTTTGTTTAAAATATGTTTGGAAGAAAAATTCTGGCTGGCTGTTGTTGATGTTAGAGGAGCAAGTCTGAAGGCTTTTCCTCAATGAAATTCATTACAATTTATTTTTGACACCACATGGTTGCATGTTTCTTATAGTTCAGATGTAATTAAGAAGTCTCATCTCTTGAACAATTCTTCATTGTAAATGAAAAGCTATGCACGTTACCTATTCTCTCAATATAAATTCTATACAGAAAACTGTGTACTTGGATAAGCATTTTACTTGGACACCTAAGCATTTGTTTTTAAAAACTACCTGGTGCTCACCTATCTGTTCAACAGTCCAAAGTAATTTACTGTCTCTCTTTTCTTCCCAAATACAAATTACTTGGCTATTACTATATTCACTGCAAGGTTTCTTTTAAAACCAATGAGTAATACAGTGAAGGTGTCTTCCCTACTGTTCTGCAGATGTCATACTACCCCACAAAACGTGCATGCTTTAGTTTCTGCAGAAACTGAAGGCAACTATCCACAAGTGTTTTTCCTTCAGTATAAATAACGCTGTTTTCCTCTCTCTTTTCTCAGGTGCCTATCCAAGACTCTCACTGAGCTTCAGGTTGAAGAGAAATATTGGCTACTTTATTCTTCAAACCTACATGCCCTCCATACTCATTACCATTTTATCATGGGTGTCATTCTGGATCAATTATGATGCATCAGCAGCAAGAGTTGCCCTTGGTATGTGCTAAGAATGAGTGGGTCACTAAAATGTCAGACTCAAGGTAGTCTTCAGAGGTTGTTAAAAACTACAGCGTGATGTCAGTGTTTTGATATTCCAAAATAATTTTTGTCAAAATCATGTCATCCAGTATTGCCTCAAAAGTGATAAGTTTTCCCCTGCATGCAAGAGTATAGCTATCACTAAATCTCTGACATGAGCTGCTCATACAGGTCCCATACTTGTTCTCCTCAAAGTTAACGTTGTCAGTTCATCTAGGAGATCAGCTCCACAATCATATTTGAGCATGGGCTTAATCCAACTCAGTGTGGGAGGACAAATGTGGCTTCAAGCCTCCCCCTGAGGTCCTGGGTGTTTTAAGTCACACTGGCAGGAGCAGACTTCAAGAACCATTGCTAGTTCAGTGCACAGGGGCACATCAGCTATGGACCATAACATGCCACCTAACCCTCAGAGTACACGGTATGTTAAGTGCATGTTTATGACAGCCTAAAGGGTCATTTACCTCATGACAGAAAAACATGGATTTGGCACAGGTTTGTGATTCCTGCGCAGATCAAGGTATCCTTCTAATGAGGGAAGGTGACTAGAAAATTTTGCAGCTGACACACTGGAGGGAAGGCATGCCATCCAGAAGGACCTTGACAAGCTTGAGAGGTGAACCCGCATGAACGTCATGCAGTTCAACAAGGCCAAGTCCAAAATCCTGCACGTGGGTCAGGCAATCCCAAGCACAAGTACAGGCTGGCCAAAGAATGGATTGAGAAACAGCCCTGAGGAGAAGGACTTGGGGTGTTGGTTGACAAGGAACTCAACATGACCCAGCAATGTGTGCTTGCAGTCCAGAATGACAACTGTGTTCCGGGCTGCACCAAAATCAGTGTGGCCAGCAGGGTGAGGGAGGTGATTGTTCTCCTCAACTCTGCTCTCATGACACCCCAGCTGGAATACTGGATCTGGGTTTGGGGTCCCCAACATAAGAAGGTCATGGACCCGTTGGAGTGAGTCCAGAAAAGGGCCACGATGATGGTTGGGGGCTGGAGCACCTCTCCTTTCAAGGCAGGCCGAGAGACTTGGGTTTGTTCAGCCTGAAGAAGAGAAGGCTCTGGGGTAACCTTATGGCACATTCCAGTAACCAAAGGGGGCCTACAAAAGAGCTGGAAAGGACATGAAGTGACAGGATAAGGAGGAATGGCTTCAAAATGACAGAGTGTAGATTTGGATTAGGAAGAGATTCTTGATTGTAAGGGTGGTGAGAAATAGGAACACTGGAACAGGTTGCCCATAGAAGTTGTGGATGCCCCATCCCTTGAAGTGTTGAAGGCCAGGTTAGATGTGTCTTTGAGCAACTTGATCTAGTGGAAGGTGTCCCTGGGCATGGCAGTGAACTTAGACGGTGTTTAAGGTCCCTTCCAAGCCAAACCATTTTGTGATTCTGTCAGAGTTTAGGAATGGTATTCTCCAATTTAGTGCTCCCAATAAAACCACACTGCTTCTTGCTTCCCCCTCTCCCCCTTCCCCCTGCGGGTGGCTGGAGAGAATTGGAGGCACAAAAGGCAAAGATCCCAGGTTGAGGTAAGAACAATTTGCTGGAAACAACAATGAGACGAGAAAATGAGCAGTATCAGCAACATACTAATAACAAAACTGTACAAAAGAGATAGTGATTCACAAGCAAAAATGCTCATTGTGGAACTCACGACCCAACAGTGGCCACACTGCCCCAACCTGAAGAGAAGCCTTCCTCGCCGAAAAAGACTCTCTTCCTGCAACCTCCAGCAATGACATGAGGTGATACAGAATAACCTTTGGGTCGTAGCAAGCCAGCTCCTCGTTACTGCCAAAATTAACCCTGTCCTGGCCAGAACCAGGACAGATTCTATGACAATATCTCACAGCAAATATTTCATCTTTTACCAAAGCATACTCAGGGATAGCTATGGCTAAGGAAGATGAAATGGATCTATAAATCCTTACAAAAACTTCTGCCTCTCATCTCGTCCCAAATTCTGTCTTCAACCCTGTGCTTCCCAATTACACATACCTTCCTACCCAAAACTTGTCACTAAGTCTGTGCTGTATTCTCTTATTTTCTTAAAACAGGAACATAATCCCTAGTTCCCTTATTTTTCTGTAACATACCACAGCAAACCCAGACTCCAACCCATGTCCCTATGATTCCCTCTTTCCTTACCCCGTACCTCCCAAGGTCCCATATACCACAGCAGCAGTGTAGCCACCTTTGTGCAACATTATGTCCCAGCTTCTGAATTTGGGTAGCTGGAGATGTTGTAGATTGACTGCAGTTACTGTGCAGTAATTCTGCAGATACTGTGGATTAGCTGGTGCGTATGGGCATGACACAGTATGGCACTACCACTCAGCAGCCAGTGTTTGTTTAGCAGCTTGAAAGCTAAGTAGTAGCTTAATAGGAAGTGGGGCATAGAGTTCAAACATCTCTGATGTGTTCATAAGTTAACTAATAGATACCAAAGATCCACCCAGGTGGCCAAGTGAGGGGAGCACTTCAAACACATCAGTCAGCATCTAGATACATAATGGCCAGGACTGCAGAGAGCAACAGATGGGTAGACAGAAGTTACCATACCCAGTGACATTCCATGCCCTTCTATTACAGGTTCATGAGAGTTTTCCTTGTTTAAGGAACAAGACTGTCTCATGTGGCCTATTTCTGTGTAGCACAAGTTCATCAAGTACTGTAAGACAAATATTAGAACAAAAATCAGAGAGTACAAGGCGAGCTCAGGAGACCAGATGTTCTATTTCAAACTGATAGAAAGTCCTTTGGAGAGGACAAAATTCCGTCTAATAGTTTCTTCTCAGAAAACAATTAGTGCCCTGGTGATGATGTCTGTGGTGTTTGTATAATAAAGGTCAGTATCATGGGTCTAATCCTATGTTCCTTTGATAGGCCTTCTATGAGCCTTAAGCTGGTATCACAGAATCACAGAAAATGGTGAGTTGGAAGGTTGCACAAGGGACCCACAGAAGTCCAACTCCTGACCCTCTCCAAGAGTCACACAATGGGCCTGAGAGGATTGTCCAAATGCTTGAACTCTGTTAGGCTTGGTGCTGTGACCACTGCCCTAGGGAGGCTGTTCCAGTGCCCAACCACCATTTGGGTGAGCAGCCTTTTTCTAATATCCAACCTAAACCTCCCCTGACACAACTTCAGGCCATTCCCTTGGGTCCTGTCACCACAGAGAAGAGATCGCTACCTGTCCCTTCTCTTCCCCTCATGAAGAAGTTGTAGACTCCAATGAGGCCTTCTCTCAATCTCCTCTTCTCCAGGCTGAACAGACCAAGTAACTTAAGTTGCTTGTCATAACAGCTTCTCCTCACAGCCTTTCACCATCCTCGTTGCCCTCCATTGGACACCTTCTGATAGTTCAGTATCTTTTCTATATTGCAGTGGCCAAAGCTGCACACAATATTCAAGGTGAGGCTGCCCCAGTGCAGAGCAGAGCAGGACAATCCCCTCCCTTGCCCAGCTGGTGATGCTGTGCCTGGTGCACCCCAGGACATGGCTGGCCTCCTGGCTGCCACGGCACTGCTGACTCAGATTCAACTTGCCACTGACCAGGACCCCAAGCCCTTTCTTCAGCACTGCTTTCCAGCCTTTTATTCCCCAGTCTGTCTGTACATTGAGTTTTGCCCCATCCCAGGTGCAGAATCTGGCACTTCCCCTTAATGAACTTCATATGGTTGGTGGTTGCCCACCCAGTCCTCTTAATTTTTCAAGGTTTCTCTGCAGGGCCTTCCTGCCTCCAGGGGAGGCAACAGCTGCTCCCAGTAAAGTATCATCCGTGAACTTACATGGTACCCTAATATGAAGTGGTACAAAAGTTTAAAGGCAACATAGCACCTTTGGACATATATAATTGGCTCTGAAAAGTACAGTACAGAGAAGGTATATGTGAATGCCTGGTATTTGTTCGAGGAAGCATTCCCTGTGTAATTCTTGGGACACAGAGACAAACTTTTACTCAACCCCTGCAGAAGCCTGTATTCTCTGTAAGAGCCTGATTCTATTGATTCACTTCCATATTTTGCCCCTGTGCCTGATCCCTTGCTGCACTGAACCAAATAGTTGCCTCCAGGGTGAACCCAAGCTACAAAGCAAAGGCCAGCTCATTCCAGAGACTCTGTGCTATGGACACTGCAGATAGAGGAGGATATAGGGTTGATCTCAAGAGAAATAAGCAAATCTATCAATTCTGCTCTCTTTGCTAGTTAGCCCTAGAAGTTCCTAAATTCAGTCCTTTGAGTGAGGAGAAAAATAATCTCTAGAGTCCTCCCTTGTGGGAAGGACTATAATCACAAGATTATCTTATTTTTTTGTCTTAGGGGACTGTCAGCTTCTTCTCCTCCAGCTGTGCTTTAAAACAAATTATTGATCTTCAGAAGGACATTTGGCCGCAGGGTTTCAGGCTCTCCCAGGGAATGTATTTCCCTTTGGTTAGTGATAGCCACCCTTCTATTCAGTGTGCTTAATCTTCAAGATCACCAGACATCTGACATCAATGCACACTCACTTCACAGTTTAGAGGAATAGCACTGAAAACTGCATGACACTAACCTACTAAATATACAAAATATCTGTTACACAATCTCCTAGGGTATTACTTCAGTTCCCTGGAGTGACACTGCTTACACTGACAGCTTGGTTTGGAGTTATGTTGTCTTTATTTCTGTCTCTTCAGGTAAAAGAGGATGTGCTTTATTATATGGCAGCATTTTTATTTCGTCCTTTATTCTGCCTGTATTTTACTGACTACTTATAAACTGATGGTATAATTATGGAATCAAAGAAAATAGTAATGGAGGAGACCTAATAGAATGACTTGCCTTGAAATGTAGACTTGTTCCACAAATCAGTGTTTTCAGCAACCTGTGATTTGCAATTCCCATAAAATTTCCAGCAGAGATACAGATCCTGCAGTTTATTGTGAATTCAGGCAGACTGACAATAAATTTGCTTTTCTTTCCAGATTCTCAAAATAGTGCTCTGTAATATATTTTCAGGTGCTATGTCCATAAATAACTTGACATAAGGTTGATGTAGATATTTTGTAGATATTTTATTAGTGTCCAGTTTGTTGCTAAAAAAATGCTGCTCTCCCTCCTTCTTCCTTCCAAAAATTCACATACCTCTCTGTCTGTCATTGCTCACCTCACTTCTTTCTATGTAACTAGCCTACTGCTCCAAATTAGTCATCTCAAATTCCACTTATATATTGTCCTTTCCTGAAATAGGTAGCTAAAATAGACGGGATAAACTGCTCTAGAAAGGTGCCTGTCTCTCCCCATCTACTAAAGGGAGGCCCAACAGGACTAACATCAACCAACTGCCTAACTCTTAGAAATTTAAAACTGTGGGAGATGTCTTTCACCTTTTGTATGAACACTGTTCCTGTTGCACGTCAGTTTGGTCTTCATGGAAGAGATGTTCAGTACAGCTACCCTGGCTTCCATGAAGCTACATTAACTCATGGCAGTGGTGCCAGACCCCCTTGTTAGCTGTTCCCCCACTCTTATGAAGGAAACAATTGTAACAGAATAATAATGCATCAAGTTTTAATTTTGCTTTCTTTTGCAGTGATGTCACCTGCAAGACATCTTTTACAAATTTTTAAGCTTCTTCCCACTGATAATTTGCCTTATCAGGAAAATAAAATATAATGTTTGGAGTTGTAAGATATGTGATCTCTTTTCTTTGCGTAGGAATTACGACTGTGCTGACTATGACAACAATCAACACTCACCTGCGAGAGACTTTGCCTAAAATTCCATATGTTAAAGCCATTGACATGTATCTCATGGGCTGCTTTGTATTTGTCTTCTTGGCCTTACTAGAATACGCCTTTGTCAACTACATTTTCTTTGGAAAAGGCCCTCAAAGGCAGAAAAAACTTGCAGAAAAAACAGCAAAGGCAAACAATGATCGCTCAAGGTTTGAAGGCAATCGGGTAGGTTTCTTTAATCTATATATTCTCTCTATTTTTACATTGCAAGGACTATCACTATGAAAAAAACCAAAAAGGCTTGCCTAAAAACATCACCATCTGGTGACACCCAACCACATCTTTTTGTGGACAAACTCGGGCATTTTCATTTTCAGGAACCGACATAGAGGAATATATGTAGGCATACAAATGTGGAAGTGAGTATGATCTGTATGACAAGTAAGGGTAAGAGGAAGACAGTGGGAGAGCAGCTAGCTTTAAGACAAAGGCTCAGATCTACAAAGGCATTTATTTGCCTATCAAATACAATCTAACTGTGATTTTAAGTGCCTTTGTACACTGCCTATATAAGCAAATCCAGAATGTGAGCACACTTTTCCTCACTACACTTAGAGCAGATGCATTTACCAGAGAGAACAGATAAAGGATTTGTTCTTCCATGTTAATTAACTGGCCAGAATAGTATGCTGTGTGTGACATTGTCATCTGCTGCTGTTTAAGACCAGCAGAAAACCATAAGTCCTAGAGAAACTTTCAGATTGATTTCTGAAGCATGGTATTGTCAAGGTCTGTGCTGGTTATGCTCCAGCTATTTCCTTGCCTGAAGTACTACTTTATCCAGTGAATACCTCCTTTTTTAATCTTTGAAAGAAAAATTCAAGGTATTCAGCAGTATCTGACATTAACTGTCAGTTTGAATATAACATCTTTCTTCTTTTTACTAAAATGCTCCCAGTGAGGGTTTTTCATTCAGTTTGGTTGAGTAAGACTGCTTTTTTTCTATCAGCTATAAATTAGAAGAGTTCACAGTGACAAAACTACTACCTGTTCATCAAAACCAGTATCATAAAAGTAATTTCAAGCTATATTTGTTTATCCTAATGATTCTGTCTGCTATAGTAAATGTAATGCAGAACTATACCTAATTATCACCACTCATATATGTGAAACAATTCTGAACCAATAAACACATTTTTGCCCAGTATATTATGAAACCAGATTCTCATCACAGTTGGCAGCACTACTTAGAACTAAGATATCAGGACGAAAGAATTCTCTTTACTGGAAAAATAAATAGTCATAATAATAAAAACATACAGATGGGGAAATAAAAGAGTATCTGAATTGAAAGCCATGGAGAAGATTTTAACTGCAAGCAGGTAATGCAGATGTACGCACTAAGGTTTAGTTCTCCTGCTGGAAGCCATCTGGTGAATCTCATCCATTTAAATGATTTACATAACTCAGTACAAGACTTGTTAATGGGTCCAATACTACCCCATGTCTGACAGTTCTTCTATCTTGAGATCAGTTTGTCCACATTGTCAAAATAATCATTAGTACCTTAACTAATGAAAATGTATATTTTCATACCCAGTTCATGCCATTTCTCTATCCTGGATCTGCTCATACCATATAGCAATCTTTTTTTCTGGCTTTTGACATAAAATGTTCTCTTTTGTTTCTGAAGCATATCATGAATGGTTCTGATTCTTCTGCTGGTTTAATATCAACCATGCATGAATGAAAAATTTCTTCACAGGAAGGGTTGTCAAACATCGGAACAGGATGCCCAGGGAAGTGGTTGAATCCCTGTCCCTGGAGATACTTAAAAGACATGCAGATGTGGCAGTTAGAGACGTGGTTGTAGTGTGGTGGGGGGTGGTCTCTTCTCCCATGTAGCAAGAGACAGAATGAGAGGAAGTGGCCTCAAGTTGCACTAGGGGAGGATTAGATTCTATATTAGGAAACATTTTTTCACAGAAGAGGAAGTCAGGCATTGGAACAGGCTGCCCAGGGAAGTGGTGGAATCACATCACTGGAAGTGTTCAAAAGTCATGTGGATGCAGCATGTGGGGACATACTTGAGTGGTGAACATGGTGCTGGATTAACAGTTGGACTCAATGACCTTAGGGGTCTTCTTAACCTAAGAGATTCTATGATTCTCTCAAATAAGGATACAAATTCAGCATACCAGAGTTTAAAGAGTGTGTTACTTTGTCCCTTCGAGTCCCAGGTGTGAAAGGGAACTCTGTATGCTTTGTAGAACCATAGATGTTCATATTGACTGTGAATATTAGCTGTTCAAATGACGCAGGATAAATAATATGGTATGGTCCCTTTCTGTGCAGAAAACATTTTGTCCCCAGGCCTCAGCTGGAGAATTCAGCAGATCTTTGTAGCATGGATTCAGTGCCTTCAGAGAAGCAGTGCCAGCACGCAACAGAAACAGACAGAAACATTAGGTAGAGCTAATTGGAAATCTTTCTTTGAAACAAAACAAAGATGGAAGATTCAGTGGATGTAGGATTTAATTTCTCATTTGATAAACACTGGCAAATGCGAAGCATAGGGAATTGATCAGAACAGGCAAGAGGTCCCATGGATTTCAAGATTCACATCTCAGGGAAAATACATCTAACAGATGTACTTTGGGCAAAGTTTACTATGGCTTTGAGACACCACAGCCTTGAAGCAGGAAAATGAAAACAGTTTCTATGTTCTGGGTCATGTCCACTATTTACCATGCTGTGCAGATATCCATGGATGCAGCAGGACTGGGGTCATGCTAGAGTTTTTATCATACTTTCTATGGAAGACAGTACCGGAAAGCTCTGCAACCTTGGTTCTGACCTCTTCAGGGATAGTAAAGAGTAATTAACTTCCAATCTCTCCTTTAGTGGCTCTTGAAAATCATTGAATCTGATGGAAATAACAGTTGCTTGCTTCTTGCTTTAGAGTTGGGACTCAGGTGCTGGATGTTTTGGGAGAGGCTCACACAGTGTACACCAATACTGCACAGTAAAGGAGGCGTAGAGACATACGTGGAGACTGCTTTGTGCAAGTTCAATGGAACTATTGGTTTTGTGGTTTTGCTGAGGCTTCAGTCTTCCATGGAGTGTAATTCCATTCAGAAAGGGAAGGTTTCTAATCCTGGGAAATACTTCCAATCTCATGTGATTTGGGGCTGAATGACATTTTTAAAGAAAGGAAGAATGGCAAAAGCAGGCAGCTCACTTTGCACTTATCACCACTATTTAATGACTGTCAAATGTATGCTGTGCTGGAAAGGAGATTGAAAAATGTTCACATATAAAACTGGAAGAAGGAAATATTAGTTTATTTCTGACTACTATTTTGGGTTGCTCTGTTGCTGTTTTGTTTTAGTAATTGAATTTGCTTGTTTATGAACCGTGTGCATGAGCTCCCTGTCACTGATTAAAAATACTAGCTCAGGGCGCTAGAAAAACAAAACAAAACGAAACATAAACCAAACTGAACCAAATAAAAAAGTAAACATTATTGAATTTATTGCCAACATCAGATACTGTAACATGTGGGTGTAGTGACTGAACAACTTGGTGCCGTTATCAGGTCCAGCTAGAGTCAGGAGGGGCTGTGGTGCTGTGGAAGTCACTTGTGTTGGGAGGCAGCACTAGCAGACAAGGGGCAGCTCAACACACTGCCTGGTACTCAGACCCTGAGTTCAAGCCTTACTTTTATGGTTCCCAAGACTGGCAGTGCTGCTGAGACAGTGTCTTTCTCTCAGGCAAAGGGAACAAGAGAAGGCAGTGGGAAAATGGCATGTTATTTTCACTCAGAAGTGTTTTAGCCCATGGAAACCGGTAGAAACATAATGGATACTACTATAGTAGTCTATTTTTTACACATCAGAAAACTGAAGTCTGGAGTGCAAGCTAGCAGGCTTGGTTATAAACACTCCTCTTATAGTAACAAAAGGGCTTTTCATGCTTTCTTAGTCTTATTGGACTGTAGAGCAGGGGAGTTTTAATAAAAAAAAGTTCTAGACCACAAAATCCACAGATGTGGGTATGTTTGTGTTTTATTTGATAATTGCTTTGCAAAGCAGTTACTCTTCATGCTCAGTAACTCTTCTTCATAATGAATGCATTTGCATTGTTCTGCGTCAGAAGTTATGGGTTTGAAAAGCCAAAACTGGCACAGCCACCCCCCTTTTGGTGCTGCTGCTATGTCTCTCCAGTGCCAGGCTTTTAGGTACTTGTCTCTGAGTTAATCCTGGTACGATACGACTAGGGCTTGCTGTCCAGCTCTGTCCATGTGTTGAAACCAATGAGCCAAATAGCTCCAGGTGTAGGGGAAAGAAGAGCTCTTGCAGCATGGAATTGGCCCAGCCAGTGTCCTCACGTTGCAGAGGTGACAAAGAGAAGCAGTGGGGAGAGAAAAACTCTGCACTGTATTCTCCTGTGTAGCCCTGCTGAAGGTGGCATGATGGCTAAAGCACGTCTGACTAAATTGAATCTCTGGAAAAGGTTTCAGAAGATTCAGAGCTGGTGATGAGATGAAACCTGAGTGAGCCTTTATGAGTGACTCATCTGTGGATCAGCAGCTGACTACAAAGAAAATTTCACACTTAGCCGTCTCTTCTTTTGACTGCTTTTGCATCACATATTAATTCAGAAAATGCACTGTAAATAGTATTCCTCACTGAACTGTTCCAGCCTATCACAGTAAACCGTAGTTACTGAGACCAAATAGGATGCTGCTTTTTTGTGTGTATAACTGATCTTCATACACATTCCAGTTTGGGATTGAAAACTCTTTTGAAAACCTTGACACTCTGCTTCATATATGAGGGCAAGCTCTAGGATAAAGGAAGAAATTAATTTTGATTTTTCATAAAATATGGCTTCGTATATGGTATTGATACCTAAATTAAAGTTCTCTGATTGTGGACAAACTCAGAAAAGAATAGGTGGTCTCTAAAAATGTTTCCTTTGAAAATTGATCCCCATTGTTATGAATCAAATCCATTTCTCCTGTTTGTGTTGGCAAATCCAGGCTTCATTTGTAGCTCTCAGCTTTCAGGTTTGCTACATAAATTGTTTCTTTTTAATAAGGCTCAGATACAGCCTAATTTACAGCTAAATCAGCATGAGAGAGCTTTAAGGCAATCCTGTTCTCACTTCTTGTTCACTCTTGTGCTAGAGGCTACTTGTATAATCAGATGGTTAGCATGTGTTTTGAACATTGCTCCTTCTGGGCCAATCCACAGAGGTTATGTGATATGTTAAATTCCCCTGCTAAAAACATTGCTTTTTGGTTCAGACTGGCAATTTATGTTTTCAGTTCGGTGAGACCAAAAGTTCAGTCCTAGAGTATCAATCAGGAGGGTAACTATCACACAAGCTCATTAAAGCGTCAAACCCCTAATGGCTGCCAGACATGTGGGAAGAGCTTTCTCTGACAAGAATAATGCATAACCCTTTATAAAAGGGCCCTTCTCATCAGGCAGTGTCTGCATGTATTTTTAGCTCTGGAGATTCCTGGCTCAAACCCCCGCTGTTGGCCAAGGCAGCAGTTACCCACCAGGCATTGCTGAGAATAGAGGCTCAGGCCACTTAGATCTACTTAGCAGTTTTGTTAATTGCAGCAACCCTTCTCATAAGTGGGATTTTATTCTGAAAATTAATATCTTGGCTTCCGTGGCAAAATTATCACTCAGTTTAAATTGGGAAGTATGAGAATAGCAAAACTGGCAGTATTCTCCTGTGCATCTTCATGTTTCCTAGGTACTTTTTTCAGTGCTGTTTTGAACAGTGGGATATTTTTGAAATATGAATGTGATGAGTAGGTACCAAATTTTGAAGTATATCTGTCAAGGGTGATAAGCACAGCTCTCGTGGGAAGAACTGTCATCCTGTAGCTCATGGTGGGGACATTCATTGTGCACTGGGAGACTCATACATGTACTAATTTTGTTTTGCAGCCACTTTGGACAAGAATGAATCATGCAAATCCTGAGACAGTAAGAAGGATTTTATGTGCAATTCATAGTACAGCTCAGAGACTGTAATAATCCAGACAATGTGAAATACAGGGCAAAGGGACACTATGCATTTGTTTCCTTTTCTTCCCCCATTGATATACATCAAGGTTAATTGTCAAACTTCATTATTACTTGATAGACAGTGATAATAGTATGGAAATTCCTAATTAGTTTGCTTCTTCATACTTTCCTTGTTTTTCAAGGACTTTCCATCTTCCCAGTTCTGCTGGGTATCCTGGGCTCATCTACTAAGCTGATATAACATAATTATCTCTTTTTTTTTTTTTTTGGTGCTTATTAATTAATATCAACATATTTAGATGGCAGTGAGAGAAGTATCAACTTTTAGACTCAGGGAGAACACTCAATACTATAATTTTTGTCTTGCATTTTTAAATATTTTTTTAAATATTCAAAGCATAATGGGGTCAATGAATTTAGCTTCAAGCCCAGATAAAACGTAAGGCCTGATTGCATATTGTTCTACATGTTGGAAAGCCATTTATGCATAAGTGAAGAAGGTGAAAGAGGCAGACACTGATCTCTCTGGTGACCAGTGACAGGACCCAAGGGAATGGCCTGCAGCTGTGTCAGGGAAGGCTTAGGGTGGATATTAGAAAAAGGTTCTTCACCCAGTGGGTGGTTGAGCAGGGACAGGCTCCCCAGCGAAGTGATCACAGCCCCAAGCCTGACTGAGCTCAAGAAGGGTTTGGACAATGCTCTTGGGCACATGGTGTGATACTTGGGGATGGTGCTGTGCAGGGCAGGAGTCAGACAAGACGATCCTTGTGGGTCCCTTCCAACTCAGAATATTTTTTGACTCTGTATGTACCTGAATACTAATTTTGATGCAAAATAATGCAAGACTAACTACAGAGACAGAGCTTTTCATTATGTTATTTAAACCCCCTATTTGCATTTATATTGCTTCACATGATGGGAAGTGTTTACACGGTATTTAAAAATTTGGGCTTGATGAACAACTAAACATACCTATGGGGTTTGAGCAAAATGCTTCCTCTTTTTGTGTAGTAGAGTGTAAGACTCACTCCTTAAAATTTATGGAATATTAAGCAGGGAACTGAATGAGCTTGAAATAATTCCAACTCAACCTAATAATAAATCAAGCCTTATCATAGTTTCCTGGCCCTAGTAAAGTGCTTTCAAACTGGTATTAAAGTTGAAGTTTTCAAAAAAATATTGGGGAAAGATATTCAGTAGCAGTTGCTATATCTTGTTTCTTAAAAATAGAATAGCTAGCATCTAAATGAGCCTGGATTCTGGGTAGAATTAAGAAGCAGACTCAAGACTTCCCAGATACAATAGGACATTGAAGTTTTGGACCTAGAACATACAGTACAAGTTGTCCACTGGTGACATGGTGTTCCTCCGAGAGCAAGGAGCAGGTTCTTTGTGAACGTTATCGTAGTTCTCCTGCTTCTGGCTTCAGTTAGGTGAGTGACAGTCATTTTTGTGTAATGACATTAGGCTGCTGGAGTATTTAAACTTTTCACTTGTACTGTAATATGTATCGTTCAGAAATGACATGTAATATGTATCATTCTTCATTTTGAAGGTGAACCTTCAAAAGTGAATCTGCTTCTCAAAATGGACTTATGTGAGCCTCAGTCACTTCACCTTGGTGCAGGAGCTGAAGTTACTCAGAGGTGGGAGGGATGGAGTTTAATAAAAATTGATTCTGAAATAAGAGCACTAGTTTTGCATATTTGTGTCCATGCTGATTCAGCAGGGAATTCATGATTTGGTACTCAGCTGTTTTTATCTGTTTTGATGAGTTCATTGGGAAACACTCCAAAGAAACAATCAACCCTTGCTTGTGTTGGGAAGGAGATATGAGAACCAACCATGAAGACCACAGTGAAGAAATGGGAAGGAATGGCTTCAGGTGGAGCCACAGTAGGCAGATAGAAGGGGCCGCAAAGAGAATGGAAGTGCAGGGTTGGCAGAGAAGTAAAAAAAGAGAAATATTTTGGTTAAAGAAGGATGGTAAGAAGTGAGGGGAAATTGGCCAAATCCACAGTGTCATCTCTGATTTATAACAGCATTTGAGTGTAAAGCCTGGTATTAGCATTTTGGGGAGAATTTCCAGTGCACAGAATGGCATTTTTGAGCCAGGTGATAGAATTCTATTCTAAGGGTCTTAAGGCTTAAAACTAAAGTTGCATCAAAGACTTTGGCCTTGTTTGTCATATGTAGCCATGACTGTCTGTAGTCCAGTCAGCTACTTTTTTAAATCTATATTTTTAAATGTTACCTGGGGTAACATTTTCCCTGGAGCCACTGGGCAACACTCATGTTCATTCATGGAGGATTTTGCCTTCCCTGTATATTCAGGCAAACATGAGGTGACTTGCACAGGATACCCTGCCATTATTGGTTTGCTTCTTTAGTCGTTGAGAGAGCGTGTGTAACCTTGTCAAAGTAATTTAAATCATTGCTTAAATGGTTCCAAAGTCATGTTTATGTGCAAGTACTTTTTAACATGCTGCATGCATTAAGTATTCATACTTTAAGACACCACCTTAAGATTGTCACAAAGTATTAGCATATAGTGCTCTAATGTTGTCAAGGGCTTAGGTGGTTTATTCAAAACCTCTGAAGGAATCAATTTGAGAGAATAAATCTCAAGAGTATCTGTGGACCAGAGGCTTATTTAGCTTCTGCAGACCCCTTCTTCTCTCCATCTGCTCCTTCTCGTATTTGACATGCAAGCCTGTTGCTCCATTACAAAGAGATGCATTTCAAAAGTATCTTTCCAAATATGTTTCATTTGACATTTTGAGAAAAATGCATACTGTCATGCAGCTTCATAGGACATAATGGTATCTTCAGAAAAAGAATTTACACAGAAGTTGCAACTTTCTTGACCACCTTTCTGGTTTGATTTTCAGATGCAGTGACAAACAGTGAAAAGTTAGCACATCAAAGGCAGAAGCCATGTTAAGGTGGCACGTGAAGTTGGCAGAAAAGGTGAAGAAGGCTATGCCATGCAAGGAAATAATAGGAGTAAAATTAATTCCTTGATCAGGAGAAGGCTGAATGAGTAGGTGTACCCTCCATCATACAAGCTTTCAACTGACAGCTCACAACAGTCCAGGCTCAGTACAGAAGGAAAAAAGTACTCAGAATGGGCTGATGTCTGTGTATATGTAGGTGGCAGACAGAATCAGGAGAGATCAGGAAGTCCTGAGAGAAAGAGTGGTTGGCATCTGTGGTAGTGGAAGGAAAAGGAGTTGGGATGGCAGGGCTCTCAGGGTGAAGCCCACCAAAATGGTCACTGCTGTGACATTTTTAATAAGCTGAAGGATGTTTCTCAAAGCCTAGGAGGAGATGGGAAAGGAGATGACATTTGATGCCATGGAGGTCTGGATGAGAGATTTTAGTTTTAAGCTTCGTAAGGAAAAACCTGGTTGTTGAGATACTTTAGTATTACATAAAAAAATATCCTGAACATAATTTGTACTCTTAGTGAGGAAAAAAAAAAAGAATAGAAGAAACTGAATCAGTTCTTTTCAGAGACCACCATAAGTAGTGATGATATCCATGACTGTATTTTACACTTGCGTTACAGAGACTGCTCAACAGCACAAACTCCTTTCTACAAAGCTCAAGATCTTACTTTTGTACCCAAAGGGTTTCTGCCACAGAGAAAATAAATTCTTAATCACCACTGAGGGTTCTCCATGCCATTATTTTTGTTCATGTTGTTTATTTTTATTTATAGGCACTCATCAGCATATTGTGCCATTGCCTACAGCAGCAGGATTTGTTAGATACCTTAGGATTTTTTTCCTACTTGCCTGTATATCATTCATAGTATTTTATATTCTTTTTTTGTATTTGCAAGCAGCTTGGCAGAGCGTTACTGATATACTATCATAATGGTCTTCCCTGAGAAGAGAGAAGCTGAAGCATCAATAATTGATGAAATAAATATCCATTTCACAACATTTTAATACAAATGAAAAAAGTTAAATGCATATGGACAGAGACATAGCTGCGCATACTTTTAATCCATCACACAGAGCTTACAAAGGGCATGGTATCAGATGACTGTGCAAACTTCAGAAGGCTGTGACAGTAGTCTGTTTTTACGGCCACTTTTAAACTGATGCTTCTAGAATGAGATATTCAACTGCTACACAGTTCACACAGCTAGATCATGTGGCAGGTTAGAAAAATGTATTAATTGCGTGATGAATTATGGATGAATAAATTGCATGTATAAAACTGGAAATTATCCTGTATTCCATGATTCACTATTTCTGACATAGAGAACTAAATTCTCTTGAACAGAGTCACACGTGCGTTAACTGTCTGAAAATACCCAGCATGGAACATTTATTTTATTTTCAGCCATCTTTTTTCTTGCCCCAAAACTGGCAGAAAATTGGGAGCTGATCCCTGCATTACCTGTATTGACTGCATATCCTCCAGCATGTAGGGCCTGGGGCATGGGGGATGTGCTGCCCCACCAACAAAACTAGCAAATACTGACTCAGACAGCATTGCTTGGAACTTCTCATCAGTGCCACTCATGGGAACTCTTTAAGTGTTTCTGAACTGAAGGAGCCATACACAACTCTGTGCTGCTCCTCTTTTGCCACTCAGGACTGGAGAGTCTGGTCCAGATTTTAAGACTCTAAATGATCAGGACCTTTTTCTCTATTACTGAAAATGGCATTGCATTGCTCTGTACTTGTAAATTTATATGGGGTTTTGATGATTTTTGTATGGAAGGTCTCTGTCATATGGCTGACCAGGGACCTGTATTTTGTCTATCAGGGTGATGCCCAGTCCTTGACTGAGTACAGTTTACTGTTAACACAAACTTTGACCTTGCTGTAGTTGCAGTTGCTATTAAATTAGCAAAGTATTATTAATCCTAAACCAAAATATCTACATAGAAATCACTGTCAAGTTTCTCTCAACAAAAGTATTGACTTTGTTAGCATGATAAATATAGTTTGTGCTAAACACTGGTCACTGCCTCTGGAATAGGGAGGTGGAAGGGAAGAGTGCCACCTATTTCCTCAGTTCAGCAGCTTTTTGTCTATGCCTTAAGTTCCTTGGTTTTCAAGATCCATCACTCAGACAGAAAATCCCTGCAGTTAAGTATTGCCATGATTGGAAAACTGTGCAAATGACTTTGGAAGGAAAGCTTTAGGAGATAAGTTGTAAATAAGCTCTGGGATTATAAAATGCAGAGTTCAGCACACCAGAACTGTTCTTGTGATTTTAGCAGACTTCACAGGCACTTTTTTTACCTGGTTTTAGATCTCAGATAGGAAATAAAAAAGCTAATCCAGTTTAATTTAATTTTCTGCTGTAGCAGAGAGAGGACCCATCCCTTACCCTCTCTCCCTCTATTGCCAGCGATGCAGAGGTTTCACTGAACTACACCACCCTTTAAAATGTGGCTGGTTTAGAGGGAGAAGAAAATGGTAGAGTTTGCTGAGTACAGTTTTGTACTGGATGTTTGGTAGTATGATGATAACACTGTTTGTGAAAGTATTTAAGTACATGCCTAATTTTAGGCAGCTGAATAGTGCCATTTCTAAGATTATCACATGCTTAAAATTAATACATTATTTTTTTTAGATATGTATGGGTTTGGAGATTTACATACACCCACATTCTGCTCATTGATGTCAAGTCTTTTGAAAGAATTTATGTTTCTATTTTTGCCCCCTAGGTGGACACCCATGGAAACATCCTGCTAACATCGCTTGAAATTCACAACGAGATGGCAAGCAACGAGGTCACCACCAGCGTTACGGAAGCCCGAAATTCAACTATATCGTTTGACAACTCAGGAATCCAGTACAGAAAACAAAGCTCACATCGTGAAAGCCTTGGAAGGCGTTCGTCAGAAAGAACAGGCCCCCATAGCAAGAGGGGCCATTTACGAAGAAGGTCTTCACAACTGAAAATAAAAATCCCCAATCTAACAGATGTGAATGCCATCGACAGATGGTCAAGAATGGTGTTTCCATTCACATTTTCTCTTTTCAACTTAATTTACTGGCTATACTATGTTAACTGAGTGACTGAGTTTTTTTTAAAGGACTTCAATTATAACAAGTGAAGTACTACTTGCCTGCAGAGTTTATATATATATATTTATATATATATTTATATATAAAAAAATATATATATGAACTTTTACTATGTAGACCATACTCATGTATGTGTGAATACATGTAGCAAAGAATTGTGTGTACTTTAAAGCACATACTGCAAAGCAAAAGTATATGTATGCACACACACATGAACACATTCATTCTGAGGTTATGGACACTTTAACATAGAATTCACTTCAGAGGAACCTTTTAAATTGAAAAGCAGGTGTCATCAAAGCAGCAAGCCTTGAGAAAGTAAGTGTTGTGTATTATCACTACAAAACTTTGATTGTCATAGAAATTTTCAAACAGCTGTAATCATGTATAAAGTCAGTATTTAGTAACATCCTTTGTAAATGCTGCCATACACACTAATCATAAAGCAGTAGAGTTACACTGGTAAGTTTAAAATAAGTTATTTATATTGCAGATCCATCAACTACAATTTCATCAAGCCAAATTTATTTTTCTCTGCTAAAATTTCTTGGGCTTATAATGTCATAATGCATCTTTTCCCAGTCCTGAATGGGCATAGTTTTCAATGGTCTCTTGCTTTCTCTTGTGCAGTCAGCAACCTGATCATGGGAGTGTTGTAGGTCTTTGGAGACACATACAGGTTCATAACATTTCAAACAAGCATTTTAAGTGTCCATCAACAGTGAAATGAATCTTTTGTAAGTACTGTAAATGTACAGCACATTTTCCTTCCCTTGGACTGGTTCCAGCTGCCATGTCATTTTGAAAGAGAACAGCACATTTTTAGTATAATTTAGCTGAGAATTCAACTACTGTCAATGTGCTCTACATCTGCTGTAGATTTAAAGATTGTTATTCCAGTGAAAGTATAGAAGATGTCTCAGGTTATTTGTTACTTCAACATGAAATCACCTAGCTGTAGCCTTTTTTAAACATGCATTCATATTATTTAATATTCTTATAACATTGTATGTTAATGTAAAATATATTTGCATAATATGCATATATTTTCTCAATATTTTTCTTCCCTATGCTTGCTATCGTGACCGCATGTTATGTCATATTTTTGTTTCTGTGATGTTATAACTTTTTATTCTCTAGAGTTGAGCAAATAGAGCACTTCTGATACTTTGATTCAGTAATGGAGCATTTTCGTATTTTATTTATATACTGAAAGTATATATGCCTACACTTACCAAGGTAGTGTGCTGCCATCACAGATCACAAGAGTATGTTTTGTTTCAGCATTAACTGTGTTCTAACATACCCTTCCTGCAAATGTGACCATTTTGGTTTTCATCCCAGTTCATTCCCTCACTGGGATTCCAACTTTTTTGAGTCTAGTAGATTGTAGTCATCAAAGTATGCCAATTTCAGATCTGTAAACTTAATTTGTTATTTATCAGAACTAAATCTTTCTAAAGAAAAGAAGATATATTTTTTGTAAACAGTGTTTCTATCATGTACATTCTCAAATAACAACAAATACAGTAGCATAAATAGATCTAAAAAAAAACAGAATTCAGAACCCTGACAGTTCTCTGCATGTGAAATTCCTCTGTACATCGATGGGATTTTTTGACAGATAGAGAGCTTTGGATGATAGTTGGAGACTTCTGTGGGGGAAAATATGTGTGGATATTCATCTAGCAAAACCACCAAATATGAATGAAATAGAAAAGGCTGCCTTGGCTCTGTAATGACTGCCCCGTGTTCTCCCTAGTACTTGATTTGCCTGTGAGTAGAGCACTGATTCTTGGGTTGCTACTGTGTATGGCCCATTACTGTTCCCACCCCTATTTGCAGCTGAACTGTGAAACTTTGCTGAAATTCCAGCATAGATGAGCCTGGGTTGCAAATGTGTTTCAGTTCCATCCTCGGGGCTGCTCCTTGGGCATGAATGGGCTCGCACGGTTGCCTTGCAGCATCGCTGCAGTGCGATCCTCAGCTGGGAACGTTCACCAGAAGCCCGGCTGCTGGCATGGGCAGGATCAGCGCCGCAGTCCTGCTGCATTGTTGGCAGTGGTGCAAAATGGCTGGAACTGCAGTTTTTAAGCACTGTATCTGCAGACAGCCACACAACATGAAGAGCCTCAGAGGAACCCGTGTAGCTGGAGCAGAAAAACTTGGTGTTTAAAAGCTCCTCGGTATTAAGGCCCATTGGTAAAGTGCAACATATTGTGAGCTCCCTAATAGCTCTTCAAACTGTGAAGGGATTATAAAGCACATTGTCATCTTTATAATCAAAGTAACTAACAATTAACACCCTCCCAAAGTACATATTAGATAGAATTGTTGAAAATCTCTCCCAAGTTATCTTAATAGTAAAATATTAAAAAACCCATCTGATTTTAATAAAAATTATAAATGGTAGGGTTTGCTTTAGAAAAATTTTCCTACTGAAATGATCTCCAAGCAAGTCTTCCTGTAAGTGCCCTAAAGAACTACCCTAAAAAGTGGGATTTGAGAGTGGTCCTGCCCTCCTGATTTAATCACCGCACTCTGTTTTCTTCAAGTCCCACCTCCTAGAAATCATGTGGTCAGGCAGAAACCTTCAATTAGAAGTGTCTTTTTGGTTGTGATAGAAATATATATTCCAAATCCCTCTGAAATCAGTTCTTCAGTACAATTTCCAAGGCAGAAAATTACTCTCTGTACAGAGAAAAGAGGCAATGTGGATTTTTCAGGGCCCTGCACGTGCAAGAAGACTGAGTCTCTGAGGACTCTCTCCCTCTCTTACCATTTGCGCAACTGGAGGGCAGCAGGTTACTGCAGCCCCGTTCAGGGAACTGTACTCCCCATCTTGCCTGTCATGGCAAAAAGTAGGCAGTTGCATGTTTCAGCTTTTTCACAAGATTTCACATTCGTTGGTCTAGTCACAAACAACTTTAACCTTGAACAGATCCAAGTCTTGCTTTGACTTGAAAAAAGCCAGGAAAATCTCACTTTAGGTTACCACTTCATCTTACACACACATTTTTTGTGCCTTTTTTGCCAACTCCGTTCCTACAGTCCCAGCACGACTTCTTACACAAAAAACCACACACATACAACCATGAGTTAAGAACAGTGTTTACCTTGACCTCCCATTTTCTGGCTTTTGTCCCTGTGCATTAGCTGCAGTATATTATTTTAACCTTAGATGGCTTTAAGACTAAAAATGGTGATTTCAATTAAATCACACCAGAGTAATGTATTTCATAGCTAATTAACTCCTTTGTAACTCAACACTGCTATAAAAAACATTTACACATAATTTGTTTGTAAAAGGCATTAAAAAAAGGAAAACTGGAACTATCTTCTGTTATAGCCCAAAGGGTCAATAAACAGTAGAAATATTATGATGGTTTAACTCTAAGTTGATTTCATCCCAGTGTAATGATAAACTAAAACCCAGTTCTTTTTGCTTAAGGCACATCTATGTATTTTTGGTATACTTCAGCAGTGGAAAAAAAAAAGAATAGTAAAATGGAATGATGAAGAGATGCTTTTTGAAAATATTGATGAATGAATATTAATTATTAAAAATGATTTAAAACTTAATTGGTGTGCTTTTTTTTTTCTGGGGATGGAAGGAGCACGATGACTCTTCAGCTAAATTTAATCTTAAATATCATGTAATGATTAGTCTTACACACTTTATAGAAAAAGACCAAATGTGAAATCATTTTTTAATCAACTCACAAATAGCAGAAGAGATTCTTAAGCATTAAACAACTGTATTTCCTAGTGTTTTATATAGTAGATCAAGGAAGAGGGAAAAACTACATCCACTAACTTAGCAAGATTCTTAATAGCAAAGCAATCTGTCTTCAAGCTGTGGCATTGCCAGTTAAGAGCAAAAAGTTTGTTCTGTGCTTTATATAAAAAAGGCCTTCTTTTGCTTGCTTCTTCCCAGGACACAAAAGTTTTTAAATATCAAAACAAGACAGTGTTTATTTATTTGTTTCAATAATCAAATACTGTGTTCATTAAACTTTTTATTGCTAAATATTAGTAAGTTATTTTAGAACAGTCAGGATACAGAGAATTTTGCAAAAGGGGGTTTTAAAGACACCTTGACATTAGTGCTACAACCCCTTCCCCAAAAAATAAACTCCTTGAAAATTTTGAAAGCAGGAACAAGCTGTCATACACTTGCTTAAATCTCATAGTAGCTAGTGATATATGTCACAATTTTTAGAAGTAGATAAAATATTCAGCACCATAGTTGTAGTGGCCT
Organism: Corvus moneduloides; assembly: GCF_009650955.1. Taxonomy (NCBI): domain Eukaryota; kingdom Metazoa; phylum Chordata; class Aves; order Passeriformes; family Corvidae; genus Corvus; species Corvus moneduloides. The sequence continues at coordinate 90,025,947 of NC_045477.1, forward strand.
TTTAAATCAACAGAAAGGCTCCCTCTTATTTCAGCATGTTTCTGCTCACTTTTTTCAATGCTTCCCAGATTGTAAGTAACATCTGTGATCTACTTTTTCTAGTCCAGCCTGCATTGTAAAGTAGGAAAGATTAACCATATATCAAGCTTTGTTTTGTGATTGAGAATATTTGCAACTAGATGCATTTCTTTGTGTATTTTGGAGATGCTATAGGGTAGCAATAAATATTATTTAATTGCTTAAGAAGCACTAATTATATCAAGGGAGTTCAGGTTCTAGTAGAAACTATGGGTTCTTTTCCCCAAATAGTTACGGTCCTGTTAGCATCAAGACTATTTCCACAGATGTTGGTTTTATAGTCACAACTGTCACAAGTGCCACCTGCTAGAAGAGGTACAGCAGCAGCTGAAAACTGAACTAAAAACAGTGGGAATCCCAAGGCTTCTCTGAACTGGTTTTGAACAAAAGAAATCTCTCACAAGTGCCTTCAAATTCCTCCAAATACTTGGTCTGAGCTTTACAAAAATTATTGCAGATTTTGGGTGTTTAATTAATGTGGTTCTTATAGCTTGTGAAAGCTGAGTTGTGGACTCTGATGTACACGCTCAGAAAATCAAACCCTTTGACAGTTTACCCAACACACAGCATCACTTGTACTTGAAAACTAAAGCCACATGGATAGGATATGTAATAGTACAAAAAGAAAAAACAACTGCCTCTAAAATCAGCCAGAGTTTAAGTCACTAATTAACTGAACTTCAGGTAAGGCTTAAGCAAGCACAGTATTTGTTTGGACAACATCCCTTACCTTTGCAACATTCAGTGTGGTATGTCTTTGTCCCAGCACTGCAGCCTAATTTAGGTTAGCAAGTTTTCTTCTGCCCTGGTAACAAGGGAAAACCCAGAAAGTGGCCCCTGCACTGGCATACCTCCAGCAAAAGGAAGGGAGAGCACCTCTGAGTTTTCCCCTACACTGAGCTCTCCAGAACAACGCTGATCCCAGCTCTGAATCCTTCCTTGGAGGCACTGATCTCTCTCCTTTAACTCCAGAGGGAGCCTTAGGCTAACTCTGAATTATCCCCCAGCTTGCCACCAGCAGTTGGGTTATTTCACCTGTAATTGCTCCTGCTGCAAAAACCTGGAGATAAAGTAGCTGTTACCCCAGACGTCACAAGGTACACGGGCAAACAGCACGTGGACTCGGGGCTATGATACGTCACGGTAATCTTTAGGTTATTCATTCTAATATTGTATTTAAATATATTTCAAGTTATGTTCTAGCCTTCAAGGGTTAGCACACTTGTCTCCAGATGCTGGTGCGCTTTATATGAATGTACTTGGGACAGAGCATGAGAAGTTTTTCTAAACACTTTAAATCTGCCCAGCAGCACTCTCCTGGCCATTTCCTCCATCCTTCATCCATATCACAGGCCAGAGTTTGCATTACCCCTGCAGTAGGTTAACCACCCACCTACCGAGAGCCCAAACCTGCAGGCGTGTGCTGCCAAGTGCTGACTTGCTCAGCTGTACCATTAGATCTTCTGCTTGTTAGAAAGTCTCTCAGAGATCAGATGCTGTAATTAGTCTAACAACGAGCTGCTGCTTCACACCTCCTCCTAAAATGCCAGTACTGACACTAGGGACCCTGTTTTCCCATCCTTTGAAAACTACTAGAAAAAGAGGAATTTTCAGGCTGTCATACAATTAAGAACCTCTCTCCGTTCACCCCGGCTCACATTTTGCTTCAGGTTATACATTTAATCTACAGGGACAGAGGTAATTTAGTACAAAATTTCCTGCCTAGGGCTACTGTTCAGAGTTTGCAGTCCAAAACACAAGTAATGTAGGTATATGCTGAAGTATTTAAAATTTCTAGCAACAGTCTTTAAGTCTTTTTTCCTTTGGAGATATTTAATGTGAAAGGCACAAACAACTGCAGGAGCAGGAACCAGCACGCAGTAAATCTCCCTATGCAAGCTAGCTGAGAGCTAGGCTGGAGTCAGGCACATGTGCTCCCCTTGCTTTCAAAGGCCTGTCCTCTTGTCTGAGCAGCTGGGGAGTTTTGATGGAAACTCCAGCTCAGCTGAGAACGATCCCAGAGCATGACCCAGAGCACTCTTTGGGCAAGTGCTCTAGGCATCTGCCTCTGATGTAAAGGGCTGACAAAAGCACTACATCTAACTGCATCTTAGATGGAAGGGAGTCTCCTGTCATGAAAAGGCTTTGGGTGCCAGGCATGTCTCTGTAAGTGCCTTCAGGCATGGATTCTCCCTACACTCTGTATTTCTTGCCTCTGCTCCTGGACAGTTGCACACTGGACATGCTGCTTTGCCCTGCAGAGCTGTACAATTCTCCTGCCACAGCAGAGGACACATGGGCTGAATCCACTCCATCTCCCATGGCACATTTATCTGAGGTATCCAGTTAGTCCTTCCGTCATTGCAGACCCTATTTTTAACAAACTAAAATACATACTATCGTCCTGATGGCTATTTAAAGCACACATTTGGAGTTCCAAGCCAACATTTTTAGCTTCATTTCTTTGACTAGCTGCAAAACTATCTCCAAAGAAAGATTTGAGCAGAGGAAACTTGTGCTCAGAAGTGCTGTTCCATGCTGCTCTACACCTGGAGTTGCTGTGCTTGAATTTTGTGTGTGATAGGGAGCATGAGAGAGAAATAATGCCAGAGAAATGGAATAATTCCTACACTTGCCTATATTTATAGTGTTTTGGATGAAACAGTTTCAGTGCAGATGACAGAAGACATCCTGTGATGTGAGTGATCCCATATCATGATGAACAGTGTCCCACTCGCCTCCCTTTGATATCAGTAGGAGCTGAGTGTGGCTTTACAGCTTTGGCTGAAAACTCAGAACCACATTGGTTATTGGAAAATAACTTGTGATTGTTTGGGGATTGGAAAAGTGTGACGTGACTTCATTTGCAAATGGGAACAATTTCAAGACATGTTTTCCCATTAACTTAACCGTCCTGACTCTGCCTTATTCTAAGCTGGAAGCTACTGCATCATTAATTAATTTTTGAATTACTGTTTAATTTTCCATTATTTAATGTGAAGCATGGAGGTTTTTTGTTGGTTTCTCTAAAAATACAGCAGGAAAGTAATTAATTAGTGTTATAAATGCATATACAACTGCACATAATGCAAGATATTAGAAGTGAAACACTCTAAAGGATACCCATTACCTGCAACTACTGCTTGGGCATTATTTAAAATACTGCTGACAGTTCTATTTGATGAATATGCTTAGTTTATAACAACACTGATTAGGTATTCTATAGGGGCAGTTAATATATCATGCTTCCATGTATCTCATTTGCTTTGACAAGGTAGTTTTTGGTGAAGCCAATGCTGGAACAATTTCCTAATGACCTCAGTGATGTTAAATTTCTCTTGATCATGATTTCTTGCAGACCTGTAACATCCTGAATGCAGATGACAGTTTTGACATTCACAAAGATGTAGGTTTAATTATCATCTTGATTACTTGAGCTGGAAAGCCAGATGCCTAAATATCATGAAAGGTCGAGTAGAACAAATCCTGATAGTCGGTATCTTTCAGTGTTAGAATTATTGCTTGGATTGGAAGGTGACTTGGAGAATAACAACAAGTAATTCCTTTGCATAACTCTCTTCCTGCACAAAAGAACAATTGTTTAACAATGTTTAAACAAGGATTTGGTCCTAAAAAAAAGAGGAAATTTGAGCTGAAATACCAAAGACATGTAAATCACCTCAAATAAAAGAGAACAGAAAGGAGAGGCACCAAGACAGATAAAGATCTGATAGTTTTTCCCAGTGCCCCATGGTGGGTAATACTTTATTGTTGAGAGACTCACATAAAGCACAGCAAGCCACCTCTTTAATAGCAGAGAATTTGTCAATATCCTTTGCCTTTATGTGCATGATTTATAAATCTATTTTCTAAAGCAATTTGAGGGTTGTAAAATCACACCATTATTTAGTACACAGCTCCTCATGGATTCTGGTTTATCAAGTGTTAGGTAAAGAGGAGGAAAAGCATTTGCTAATCAGTCATTAGCTAGAATAGATTCAAGCAAATTACTGCTATTATGAGTTCTGATACAAAGCCCATTACAGTTGAAAAAAAAGCTCTCAGAGGTTTCAACAGGCTTTGCATACCACCTGAAATTAAGCAGACTGCTGGAAAATTTACATCTTAATTGACTATATGAAGATCAAGATGCAAAAATTGCCAAACTATAAGACGTCTATACGACAGATGAAAATGCAGTAGTGGACTGAAATCAGAAATTGCAATAGACACAAGGGATAGGAATTTTTGCAATTTTAGTTTAATCAACTACGTTGTTGCTGTTGAGGTGAAAAACAACCAGGTTGAGTTTTTGTTGTCCATGGCTGTCCACAGAACCCAGGCTTGCCCCTTAGCAGCAAAACACTAAACCAAATGAAAAAAACCCTCCAAACCACCACCAAAAAATGGAAGCAGAGCACATCTGGCAGCTCAGAAAACTCTCCCCATCTCCAGAGTCTGCCTGACATCCTACTGCAACATATAGGTTTTTAATTATTCTTTATTAATAAAAACATTGATATAATATTTAAAGTATTACTGATGTTTAATCTGACATATTACATGCTTTGTTGCAAAGGAAACCTTATTGAGACCTGACCATGTTGAACCATGTTGAAGTTATGGGACAGTTCTGATCTAGGAAGTGAAGAATTTTTGGCCAGAAACTTTTCCATATGCATAAGTGAAAACATTGCCTGACTCTCATGCTGCTTCCCGCCCATTGACACCAGTCTAGCAGTCTGAGGGTGAGTTTCTACAGGTTTAAATAAGGACAGAGAAATCATGACAACCAACAAACCAGGGAGGGGCTACTGCCATACTGCCGATAATTTAGCAGTTTTGGAAGAACTTCTGTCTAGTATTTAGGTGCCTTATTTGGAGTTCAGTGCTGGCTGGCATGTCAAAAGATTTTGAAAAGCATATTTAGTAGCTTCAGCTGTAATAAGAAAAATGCTGGTAACCTCTGAAGCACTATCTTCACAGATATACGTCCTTTTCCTTTGTAAAGTGATTGTAAAAAACGAAGGTAAGAGCTTCAGGGGACTGGCTGGGTGAAGGTCTGACAGCCAACTGTGGAAATTTTCTGTACACTCGGTCTTACTGATAACGGCTAGCTAACAAAAAGGCTGCAGCAAATCCTCCATCCATTTCCATTTTCACTGGCTTTTCCCAAAGACCTGAACATTAGGAGCATCCTAGTTTGTCAAAGCCAGGAAGTCCTATCACTAATTCTTTTCCATGCAATGATCAGGCTCTACTTCTAAATCCCAGAGATCACCTCAGTGGCTCCTGTTGAGAGGACAGTGCACACCCTTGCTGCTCAGATGGGTAGAAATCTCTCCAGGCTGAAAGTATTTATGGCTGATTTCCCCCCTTTTGTTCTTTTGCCAAAATTTCCCTCTAGCTCAAATAGCCTTTCTCCATCTGACATTTACTTTTGATATATTTCTAGAGAGAAATCACATCTTTCTCAACCTTCCTTTTGCTAAGCTGAAACAAGTTCAGCTATTTTAAGTCACACTGTGCTCTTTTCTCCCCTGACCACCATCTTAGTCTTTCTCTCACCTCTTGCAAAAAAAAAAAATAATAGCACTTTTTATGGATCATCAATGACAAAATTATTATACAGTGTTCCTACTGGTTTTATTCCTCCTTATCATGTCCTCTCTTGTGTCATTTCAACACAGATTCCCAATAACAATCATCAGTCTCTTCCTCTGCCCAGTCCTTATCTTGTCATTTACTTTCATTTGTCTTTTTGTGTCTGTAATTCACTTTTCCCTGTGGTGTCCACTTGCCTTCTGATGTAGGCAATGGATATTTTCCAAGATTCCACATTTCCTCCACGAGGTCTTGGGGCTCAAACCTAACACACCTCTGTTACAACATTAGCAGTAATGCTGGCAGGAAGAGATTTTAAACACTGGATTATCTTGGGGTTTAAAACGGAAGTCATTGTCCGTATGTGAAGCAAGGTGCTCAGGACAGAGCCATGTCAAACCTCAGCACCTACTTTTGCCATCTCAGCTAAGCATAAAAAATGCTCAGAAATGTCACCCTTAATGAACACCAGGGAAAACCACTGGCAATGGCAACAACCAGCCAAAGTGCAGAGCAGTGCACTGCACACCTAACAAATTGCTCATGTCTTTGACTGCCCAGTGTGTGTCATGCTCTTCTTCCGGGGAGGATATGTACTCCTAGCTCCAGGGGAGCTGATGGATGTCCATCCCTAGAAGCCTTCATCTTCCCTTCGTCTGAATAATGATGGAGCTGATGGGATGCCATATCACCCTGTGTGCCAGGAAAAGCCTCTCTGTGGCTCTGGGAATGCTCCACAGCTCATCCTAAAAGCCTGAGAAGATACTCTGTAAACAGTCATGTGCAATACCAAGAGGAATTTGTAGAATTAAATACGTATCTTGTTTGGACACCAGTTCTTTTAGGTTTACCGTTCATACAGTATCAAGCACGAAAACAACCTTGAAGAGGCAATTGGTGAGCTCTATGCTAAAATTTGTTCTCATCAGAGCTGTTACTAGAGGACAAGAGGATTACTTCTGTGGGCTTTTTTCACATGACAGAGTACTTGTCACAGCTGCAGTTGTGGGCTTTTTTAAATCTAATTGCAGACTTGAAATGCAAATGACTGTAAAATTTCACAGACATATTTTAAAAATACAGATTTTAACATGCTACTTTCCATTGCTTTTGAGAAGCATTTTTTTTGTTGTCTGGGGGTATTTATTTTGAAACTTCCCAGGCAGTCACAATGTCAAGCTTACACTATAGAGATGCATCCTTGTAGTGACAATTACAAATGCATATAATATTAGGGACATACTTCGCACGTACTGAAGAAAAAGTACATTACAGACAAGCATGCTCTCTGCAACCTTAATTCCCATTACTGTGTATTAATTAATGCCATCAATTACAAGTCCTTATCTGCATGATATTTTCCTGCAGCATTTACATGCCAGAGTGGACCAAAATTTCAACAGTTGTCTGGCTAAAAAGTCTGAATATTTGAAGCTGGCAGGGATGCTTGAATGCTCAAAATCCTCAGTCAGAAGTCTTCAAATGTAAATTTGCCCTCAGGAGCAGTGGTCTGTGATGGTGGGGTCAGGTATGGATGCGCAGTTTGGACCAGGCAGCTACTCCATGGATCCTGCAGCTGTTGGCATGGATGCAGTGATGCTGGTGGTGCCTGTCTTTCTATTTTTAAAGATCTTGGCCTTTAATATTTGTACTAGAGTGTAGCTGTGTACTCGCTAAAAAAAGCAGGATGAATCCCAGTTGTTGAAACAAATTGCTTTCCCTGAGAAAAAAACCAATTGGTTATTAAAATAACATGCCAGCAGGAGCCTTGCCAGCATTGACTTAGGCCTCTGGGCAATAATGCTGTGCAAATAACACTAGACTGCAACTAAAAGCCTGAAACTGAGGAACAGAAGAGTTTCAGAGCAGGTGTGTAACAAGCAGAAAACTAATAGAAGAGGAAGACATAAGAAGATCTCTAACAACACAGAAAGTTTTGGCTTCTCTGAAAAAATACCCTGAAAATTGAGCTGGCATGCATGTCAGTGCCACAATCTTTTTATGCACATCCATAGAATCACAGAATTATAAAATTATTAAGGTTGTAAAAGACTCCAAGATCATCAAGTTCAACCATTACCCTAAGTCTGCCAGGTCCACCACTAAACCTCATCCCTAAGCACCACATCGACAAGTTTTTTTAATACTTCTGGGGACAGTGTTCCAATGCATGACCACCCTTTCAGAGAAGAAACTTTTCCTAATACCTAATCTAAACCTCCCCTTACACAACTTGAGGCCATTTCCTTTTGTCTTATTGCTTGCTACTTTCAAGAAGAGGCCAACCCCCACCTTGTTACAAGATCCTTTAAGGTGGTTGTAGAGAGTGATAAGTTCTCACCTGAGCCTCCTTTTCTCCAGGCTAAACAGCTGCTCCTTGTAAGACTTGTGCTCCAAATACTTTACCAGCTCCATTGCCCTCCCTGGACATGTTCAAGCACCTCAATGTCCTTCTTGAATTGAGGAGCCCAGAACTGAACACAGGATCTGAGGTGCAGCCTCACCAGTGTTGAATAAAGGGGGACAACCCCTGCCCTGGTCCTGCTGGCCACACTATTGCTGACCCAGGCCGTGGTGCCATTGGCCTTCTTGGCCACCTGGGAACACGCTGGTTCATGTTTAAATCCCGTCAACCAGCACGCCCAAGTCATTTCTGCTGGATATCTTTCCAAGCTTGTAGCGCTACGTGGTGTTGTGGTGACCCAAGTGCAGGACAGTTACTTTGCCTTGTTGAACCTCACACCACTGGCCTTGGCTCATTGGTCCAGGTTGTCCAGATCCCTCTGCAGAGCCTTCCTGCCCTCCAGCAGAGCAACACTCCCACCCAGCGTGATGTTATCTGTAAAGTGACTGAGGGTGCCCTCAATCCCCTCATCCAGACCTTTGATAAAGATATTAAACAGGACTGGCCCCAACACTGAGCCCTGGGGAACCCCACTAGTGACCTGTCACCAGCTGGATGTAACTCCATTTACCAACATTCTCTGGGCCCAGCCATCCAGCCAGTTTTTTACTCAATGAAGTGTGCAACGAAGTGTGACTCTCCAAGCCATCCACATCTAGTGCACCTGAGGGACTAACTCATTTTCAGAGATAACTGCTCTGCAATTTCTCCAAAAATCAATTTAGTGATGTCTGTCTCAGGTTGGGATATCCAATAACTGGCACCTAAAACTGCTTGCTACCTTAGCTATAATCATCAAAGGAAAATCAGAAATCATTTGATGACAAATGTAAACTCAAGGTGGATCAAGCTACAGTCTTGTTACAGGCAAGTTATCATGGATAATTCAAAATTTCTGTTCCTCCTGATGATGGGAGCTGCAGAGACATTTTTGGGGGGTTTTGCTTAGTAGATTCTTTAATGCACATCAGTGCTTAGCACATATAGGTAATTTTAAAGATATGTTTAGGAGTCTTAAGGAGTTAGCAGAAATCTGATATCTGATATTTATACAGGCATAACATACAGGGAGGAACTCTCACAGGGATTTCCTGAGAAACACCTGCACTGAGCTGCCTGTAATTTTTTCACCAACTGGAAACAGCTTGAGCTTAACTGAAAGCAGAAAAACCGCGATTCCACAGCTCTTCATAGAGTGTAGCAAATCCTTCTGAGGCAGAGCTTATGAGCTTGACGTGGCTTCCTTGTAGCTCTGAGATGAGACTTTCTAGTGCCGTACATCTCTGTGCTGTGCCAGCACACAGCTCGGGTCACCACAAGTCCAGACAAATCTCCACAATGCTCCATTGGATCATGTAAACTCGCCCTTCGTGTCCCTTCTGGTACTCTCTGAATGGTGCAAACGTACAGCACCATAATAATAATAATCAGTTCCATGAAGGCAGAGGTATAAATAACAATAAGTGATTAGGAGAACATTGCAATTAATCACAATGCAGGCTCAATGAACTCTTGTTGTCATTTTTAATGAACAATACATTATAATTAGACGCACCCAAGGGGAATTGTAAGAACTTGCCAGTGCAGAGATGTCAACTACGAGAGTACCTCATCAAGGGCTTGTTCTCACTATTTGTCAGGCTGTTTTGAGATTTCTTCATGAACCATGTGTCTCAGTGGTGGCTAGAAAACATGGAAGAAAAGAAAGTGAAAAAAGAAAGGAAGAAAATTAGATCCAAACTATTCCTTTTTATTTCTTTAGAACTGCATGTTGTTCCATAGGGTCTGCAAGAACTGTGAAAGTAATGTATAAGGAATCCATCTGTGACATGCAAATTACAGACACGTCTCATTGGAGGGATACCAGATCAAACACCTGCAATAGAAATTTATTTCCCTTTAAAATTACTAATCTAATACAGATGTACCAAAGTTTATAGTAGAGAATACCAGAGTGCACAATTCTGTACTCCCAGCTTGCATGAAAAGCAGTGTCTGCACAATTCGTCTCTGTGTGGAGTCTGATACACACAACCTAAGACATTAGTTATGGTCAACTTTAACGATTTTTTGTGTGATTAATTTATGTGACCCACATACAAGGTTAACACGTTTTCCCACAGCTGTTTCCCATTTTCATTAATTTGATAAGCCATCCATTCTGTATAGCATCCATCAATGTATAGTTTTTCAGACAATTTATTCTTCTGCGAATAATTTTCCCCAATAATTTGCTTGTCTGTGGACTATCCAGCAAATTTTATTGTACTTCCGGTGTAGATTAACAATATTTTAAGACACAGAAACTTGCTGTTATTTTTCCAAATAGGATTTAGGATGGATTTAATATATTCTTGTTCACACACAGATTTTTCCTTTAGAGTTCGCAGATTTCTCAGGGTTCCTAGACTTGCAGAACTGTAGGAAATCTGGCGCAGTCAAAATGGGTTCACAAAGGGAAAGTCTTCTTTAACTTATTTGATATCCTTCTTGGATAAGCTCATCTGTCTTGTGGAAGAAGGAAAGGCAGTGAATGTAGTTTTTCTGGATTTTAGTAAGGCTTTTGATTTTGCTCCTCACAACATTTTGCTGGACATTAATAGTGCACTTTAGCTTTTGGTCAGCCCTCAAGTGTTCAGGCAGTTGGATTAAATTACCTTTGTAAGCCCCTTCCTACAGAAATAGCGTATTCTGACAATATATGTGCTATTGTGTTACATTGCTATAGTATTTGTATACATATTTACCATGTACATAATATTAAAATACAGTTGTGTATCTATTATTTCACAAATTTATATTTGTACCTTTTTATATTCTTATTACTAAACTGCAGATAATTAGGACAAAGTTAGCAAACTTGTTTCCCTAGATTTGTGTTTGTTTTCAAGCTACTACACCTTGGATGGCATTTCTAGCAGACTTTCAATAATATTTAAAAGACATCCTGACATTTTGAACAGCAGGGAAGCAGAGCTACCTCCGGAGTTTCTGTGAGATAGCTGGTGATTTGATTTGTTTAGTCAGACAATATCTATAAGTCTCATACATACACACTAGTGTTTGGAGGAAGGAGAAAATTGTTGAGAGCCTGAAGTAAGAGCTTGACAGCATGCTTAAGTGCTTTTTTCCCCTTGGAGATTCAACTTGCATGAAATGTGACACAAAATACTCTAAGCTAGGAGAAAAATCCAAGAAGGCTGGAGAGTAGAAAAACAACACTTTCAAGGGCCTTCCTGAATATTTATCTTTTTTGGGATGTATCTGAGATCATCCTCAGGGTCAAAGACTCCTGAGCGTCTAATTCAGAAAGTTAAGCGTGGTTAAGTGCTTTTTTCCTCAGAGGTTCCCTTTCTTCAATTATGTGTCTGAGAAGAGCCATCAGGCATTGCCCAAAGAGTTTTGTAAGCAGATGTAAGGGATAGGAACAACACAGTAGTGAACTTTTGTTTGGGATTGAAAGGCAAATAAACATCATAGGTGCACACAGCACTGCTTGAGAAGCATGATAGAGATGACCACCTACCATTAATCACCCTCTCTGAATTTTAAGAACTTCAGGCACATTAATTTTGAATTTTTTGAACAGCCCAAACTTTTTTTAAGCAGTCGGGTTACAAAGGTCCTCCCTTTACTTGCTGGCATCCAGAAATACTCCAACTTGTAATTAGAGAGAAAACAAATCTAAAAGAGAGAAAGGAGGAAGATGGGATGTGCTATGAAAAGTTGGATACAAGTAGTTCTTTTGATCATAGGTAGTCATCATGATTATCCACATGGAGTCAGGAGGCCCTGCCAGGCTATACTGAGCTCAAAAAAGATTTTGGAGTGGGCTTCCAATGCAGGTACAGGTCATGCTAATGAGAAAGAGCCAGTAGCAGTATGACTGATTGAATAATGAAAACCAGGATTTTTACAGAAAAAGAAAGATGTTGCTTAAAATTGTTGCCACCATTCCACTTTCAGATAAATTTTGGACTCCTAAATACCTACTTTTAGACCTTTTTTTAAAGGGAAAAGAAAACATTTGATACCATTGAGGCAAAATAGCATTTTTTTGTGATTTCCAGGTAATGTATTTTCTCACTAAGGCATTGAACAGAATTTTCCCTCTGTGTATGTCTCTTTCCCTTTTGCACACACGCACTTATATAATCTGACAATCATAAACATCCCAACAAATGGAAGATCCCAACAATACCATGGGAATGTTATGAAATCTGTGCCCACCCAGCTGAAGTGAGTCTTGCTGTTGCTATTGTTTTCTGTCCCCAAAGTGCTCTTTGTCTGTGGTGTTCCTCGGGAGGAAACAGGCAAATATATACAGACCCTTAGGACCAAGGCACAAATGGCCATACGGCTACATTTTGTAACTAGATACTAAAATTGCTGGTTCAGAAAATCACTAACTTCCACAGCTCCTGCATGGTTGCAGAGGAGTGTGTGACAACATTAGGAAGCAATGTCCAAAGACTTTTTCACTGATAAAATACTGTCTCCATGTAAGCACGGCACCACTAACTTCATTACACTTGTCGATTTACACCCCTGGAGCTAAAAGAAAAGTTAGACTTAGTGGGGCAAGAATTTGGTAGTAAAAAAATGAAAACAGCAAACAGAAAAACAGATGACAAATCACAGAGGAGAACAAAATGTTCATGATGTAAGAGAAACATCTGTTGTCCAGGTTAGCCTTAAAGTACAGATGGTCTGAGCTTCCCCTTCATCTGAATTTGGAAAATTACAGAAAAAAAATTAGTTCAGTGCAAATACAGCACAGTGAATTCTTTGTGCCCTTTCCCAACATTTTAAAAATTGCCCAACTGTGTTATGCCTTTTCACACTGTTTAAAAGAAAGCGATGATTCGTTTTTTGGGATCGGAGTGGTCAGACTGAGCATTTGATGCCCTCATTCACAGTGACATCAAAGGAAACTCTAGACTGAAGTTGGGTTAGAGTGGAAGTTGGGCCATTGATGATGCAAGTCTCAATGCAGAACACTTGTGCTTTCATTTGTCCCTCTGGAATAAACAGTTCACAGCAAAACCAGTGCCCAAATGAGAGGCTGCACAAGACGTCCCTCACAAGGGTCTTCTGCTCTCTGAGGAGTGGGGCTTTGTAACCAATCATCTCCACCTTTTATTTTCATGCTATTGCTGTTATTGCCAGGGAGGAAGGTAATTTATTTATTATTTTTATGCTCTTCAATGGTCTGGAGAATAAATACTTGACAGCAACAGGTTAACCAAGAGATTTGTAAAATATAATGTGGTCCTTCTCAGTTCATATAGGGTTGTTTAGCCTGGAGAAGAAGAGACTCAGAGGTGACCTTATCACTCTACAACTTCCTGAAGGGTGGCTGTAGTGAGGTGGAGGTTGGTCTCTTTCTCCAGGCAGCAACTGACAGAAGGAGAGGACTCAGTCTTAAGCTGCGCATGGGGAAATATAGGTCGGATATCAGGGAAAATGTTTTTTATGGAAAGAGTGGTTAAATACTGGAATTGTCTGCTCAGGGAGGTGGTGGACTCACCATCCCTGGATGTGTTTAAAAAAAGATTAGATGTGGCACTTGGTGCCATGGTTTAGTTGAGGTGTTAGGGCATCAGTTGGACTCGATGATCTTGAAGGTCTCTTCCAACCTAGTGATTCTGTGGTATGTGTTGTCTCACCAAAGTGTCTCAAAGTCTGAGTCAGGGGGTGTCCTAGGTTACAGTGTAAGATGTAACCAAAGGCATGTATTCTATTATCATCTTCACAAGCTGTTAAAGCAGGTGGGGCAGTGGTTGTTATCTCCTGCCATGGCTCAACCCTGATAATTCCCTCCAGGGGGGCTATCTCTGTTTAATGGGCAATCAAGGACCCACCATATGACTCACAGAATTTCATCATCCCATTGTGAAATGCTCTGCCTGGGGGGGGAGGAGACAAGCATTCCCACCAGATATACTCTGGGGCTTGGAACAGCATAAACAGCCCTTACCAATGGGACTCCCAGAGGACAAGAGCTACACCACTGGACCCTCAGGTGAAGACCAGATCCTTTTCTACAGGATCACTGCTTCAACAGGACCACTTCATCCTGACTGCTACCACCACCCTGACTAACAGGGTGTCAGGTTGTATCCTGACTCTGTCAGTGTTCTTGTAGTATTACATTTATTTTATTTTCCTATTAAATTAAAATTCTGACTTGTGATCTCCCACTGGTTTGCTTTCAAACTAGTACGGGGGAAGGAATCACTTCTCTGCCTTCACTGACTCACAGAGGAGCTTAGGTGGACATCTTTGAGCAGATCACTAACTTATAACTGGAAAGGTGACCTCACTTTCCTCATATCCCAGTGCTTGGCAAAGATTGGGAAAATGGCTGGTAAACAGCCTGGCTCTGCCTCATCTTCAGGCACAAGGATCTTCCTGTAAATAGATTTGAAAAGTCTGCTAAAAAATGGATTTCTAGTTAAACCATAGAACCAGCAGGTAATACACTATCTCTGAGATCAAAAGAGGCTGAACATGTGCTTGTGGCCTCCTCATCTAACTCAGCTGGAGGAGATACGAAGGTTCCCCCTGGGACTCAAGATATTTTCTAACCCAAGTACTTGCCAAGATTCTCTCTCCTCTGATAGGTGCTACTTTCCTTGGAAAAACAAGCGGAGGGTTCAACCAGGGACTATATTTTTATTGTAACCCTATTAATGTGCTCATGCTGATTTCCTAGGCACTGTACTTAATCTTCAGAGGTAGACTTCCTCTCAAAGAACAATTTAAAGCACCTTAGTGACTCTCCTCCTTTCTTTTTGCCCTCTGGACATTCCTTAGCTACTCTGTTCTCTGCATAGAAACCTAGGCTTCCGACTTGGATACCTGATGGTAGCTATTTATGTATCTGAAGGTCACTTTAGGAACCCACTGATTAAAGATGATCTATCAGTTTCATAAATACACTCCAGTCCCTTCTGTATCCATCGCTGCCTGCAGTCACAGATGGAAATCCAGTAATTATTTATCTAATAAGTTGTGGGGCCATAAAGGCAAGAATATATCTTACTGCAGAGGAGACAAAAGCTTTTCTTGAATAAAAGCAATTGCACCAAGACTTGACTCTGTGCAATATTAAAAACATAAAGAAGCCATCTGTTTTCCTTTCATGGAGAATGATTTTGTCTGCTATGCAGTCATTAATGATGCATACTGGAAGAGTTTTCTATATTTATTTGAAGTGAAGCTAGCACTGTGCCTAATGGAACACCAATTATGGTTCCTAGAAGTCAAAATGCTGTGGAAATAGATAAATGAGTTACCTAGCTATAAAAAAAAAGTTACCATATTCATGCATTCCCAGTATAGAGAAACACAGACAGCAGGATGTGAAAGCCATATTTTTTGATAAGATCTTCTATGGCCTCTCTCTTCATGTGTCTGTTTTTAGCATAGGTACACAGATGCTAGTCACATATGTTCTATACAAACCAGTAAACAGCGTTCCATTTATAGTTTACTTGAGGAAGCTGATTAAACAATGTTTTGTTATACCTATCTACATGAGCTTACTTACATGCATGCAAAACTCTGTATATAGACTTTGTAGAGGTTGAATTCAAACATGTGAAAGACTGAGCTATAAACACCCAGCTAAAGCAAAATCTATAAACTGTTTAAAGGGCATTAGTGCTCCAAAGTTATACAGTAAAAATAGATGGCATTATGCAGCTCTGTATATACTGCCTCTCATTAACTTCAGTACTGGCTTACATGGAATTCATGAAGCTAAAATAACACTACTATCGTTGGCAAAAAAAGCACTCATGAGCTGGGAAAACTCAAATTTTGCTTGCATAATCAAATGTAGCACCTCTCCTCTACTGTGTATCCCATATGAGAGCATCTTTACATGTTCTGACACTACTTTTCCATATGACACTGGCAGCATTTAGTATATTTGTTATCAAGGACTGATTCACTCCTGATTCTGACACTGCTTATCTTTGAAATCATTGCATCTCCAAACAGCATTATTTCAAATTTTTTTACAGCAGTTTCATGTGAAGTCTTCATAGCTTAAAAAAATTTTAAAACCCACAAACAAACAAAACCAAACCACAAAGAGAAGAGAAACCCGAGGCTACTTTACTCACCATCCTCTTTGACACAGGTTTGTGACCCCTCAGCAACAGAAATGCCATGTCCCCACCTGATTTGGCCCCCACCAGACATGGTAAGTCATGCACTCTGCTGAAATATTCATTTCACAGCTCAATGTTGATAACTGAGTAAGACCAACACTCAGAGTTTGGGGATATAGTTCTCCATCTCCTCCTATATGTCAGCCCAAAATCTAAAACTATCAAGTATGTTTTTGCCTCAAGCATGCTCTCTACTAACTGACCTCTTTACCTCCTCTTCCTCATCCCTACCTCCTATTTCCCACCCCTACAGCTAACACAGTTCATTCAGCAACCAAATCACTGAACTGGTCTCCATGTTTGTGAGCTCCCCATCCCCCTTCCCACCTCCTTACCCTGAGATACCCGGTCTCCTGCTCTGGGCAGTTGACCTTCTTCCCAGCTCTGGGAACTCATAGGCTTCAGACCTCAGCCTTCTTATCAGTCTTAATATCCTTGACCGACTTTAACTGAGTTTATATATGCACCTGGAGGGCTCTAAGGCTTGATAGTTCTGGAGAAAGGTTAAGAAAACCAGGGTGTAAAATTTTTCTCATAAAACAACCTTAAAAATCATGTAATAAAGTCATGAGAGTCCCATGAGAGCATGGAATACTATACATTGCTGAAGGCCTCTGAAAGTCACTGATACTCAGTAAAACAGACCACAGTGAAGAGTTTTGTGAGCTAGCAAATACACTCCCTCTCCACCAGAGGAAATAACTCACCTTGCAGACAGGACAGCGCAATCTTCCCCCATACCTCACTTGCCCCTTGGACTGAGATCTGGAGACCATATAATCATCCAGCTGAGACAAAGAAGAAGAAGAAGAAAGGAATCACTTGAAGAAGAAAATATCTACAATAACTCTGGAGGACTCAGTGTGATGTGAGGAAGGACTAACATCTGTTTTCTTGTTTCTAGTGGCACTTGCAAAGCCTAAGCAGAGTCTATGGTGTCACCAGCAGTTATTCATCCCAGTGATGAAGACCTGGGCTCTTGTTCTTTTGAAGCACATGAAGTCTTCAAAAATAGCGTTATAACTCCTTAATCTGTTGCTTGTTTCTTCATTGCTTTCTGAGGAAGAAAAGAGTTTCCAGGTTAATTCATGATAGGGGTGAATGAAAACAAAAAAAAGGAAGACAATAATAGGGAATAATGTCCCCTCATTTCATAAGGAGCTGTGGACTAAATGGAAAATATTTTATGACATTCCCTTGCTTCTTTCTTTAAAAAATCTATTCTGATGCCCTGATGATGTACACCTTTTCAATTACTACTTTGTCATTGGTGGTGTTGAGAGCAGGAAATTGAAACAGGAGATAAGGACAGGAGAACAGGAATTTGAAATAAGAGAAGGCAAAGACCGAGTAAATGAGGCTGACACCAGCAGGGGCTCAGAGAAGAGCTGAGCCATAGGATCACAACTCTTGGTCCTAACTCATAGGCGAGGAAGAAACAGTAGCCCAGAAATGGGCCTAGCTTCTTTTGTTTGCCTCAAAATTTTGGAAGCATGACAAAAATAATGTCTTTCAGACATAAAGAGAGACAGGTTTCAAATTTCAGGGCAGACAGGGTATGTGTTCAGTGCTAAAGTAATTACAGTCAGACTCCATGAATGAGACAAGAGTCCTGAGACTGAATAGAGAGAGGCAGCAAGGGAGGTGGTATCTCTCACCACTGATAGCTGAGATGGAAGCTATCCTTGGGTTTTTAACCTCTTTAACCCATAACAGTTGGAGGTCAGCTCTTTTTCTTGCATATTCCATCAGGTTTTTCCAAGAAAAATACAATCTCCTCAACCTGGAGAAATAAACCTTGAGTGGCATATATATCCAAATTCAGTGGTTTTGTCTAGAAGCTGTTTCTTGTGAATGGTGCAACATTGAACTTCATGCTTATCTCAGCTCTCCAGTGTGGATGTGTCCCTCTGTCCAGTGCCATCATTTATTTGAGAGTATCCAGACACACTGCACTTGTTACCTACAATACCAGAGCAAGAATGGCTTGAAGGTCACACTAAATTTGAATGAATATACTGGAGACTGCCACCTCAGGCTGTCACTCTCTGGCCCAAGAAGGAGTAGTGTGGTAAAGGCAGAACTGTTTGAAGGACCTCATGGGGAAGACATAGAGGAGAAATCTGGACTCCTGAGTGTGTGTCACTCTGGCCGTGATGTGCAATGCTTTGGGAATTAGTTTTGTCTTTTTCTCAAATATTTGCATTCGCCTCATCCATGATAGAGCTTTTCTTTCTTTCTCTCTCTCTCTCTGTTTCTTTCTCTCTTTTTCTTTTTTTTTTCTTTTTTGTCTTCTCTTTTTTTTTTGCGTCTTTTCTCATGTCATTGAGACCATGGTAGTCATTTCAGCTCTGAGTCACAACAAGAGTAGCCTTCAACTTCTGTCACTTTGATGTATGGCTTTTTCAGGGAGATTCAATTTAAGATTTTCCAAGGACTTTGAAGAAATTAATGCTCAAATCCTATAGATGCAGCAGAAGCTTAATGCATCTCCTTACTACAGTCTCCTTGGTCCTAACTTGTGGTCTTTGAAAGAGTATATTTCAAGATTTTCATCTTTCGTGCTACATCTTTCAGCGTGCTTCTACTTTAGTTCAAATTGCTTTCTGTTAACATGAAATACAGCTAATTTTTTTCAGCTTGTGGTGTACCTCATTTGGTGAAACCTTATCAGCATAACTGCAGATGAGTTTCCACTGAATGCCCAGAAATGGATGATCAATCTAAAGTATCAGACCCAGTCCTCAGCATAAAACACTTGACAGTCCTGGGACCCAGGCTGTATATGTGGTCTCATCTGAAATCTGATTAATAAGCTTGATGTCCCTATGAGCTGGAGGCTTGCACTTAACAATGACTGGGAGAGGCAGCTAGAAGTGAAGTGAAGCAAAGCATGGTCTGATCCTGAAGGGCAATATTAAGTGTTTTGGTTTGCTCCATGAACATCCGAATGACAGGATGAAATATTTTAATTAACCTAGCTTTTGGCTTTACGAGCTTGGTCCAAACTTTTTCTCTCTTTAGAAGCAGACTTACTCTCCATCCATGCTCTTCCACCAGATGCCTCTCCCCTGGCCTTTCCCAGGCTGAAGTAACTTTAGCAAAGGTACAAAAATCTACCTTGGCAAACAACTTGCACTGCTATAAATAATCTCCCCTATGCACTTAGCAGACAGGCAAAGTCTATACAGAATGTGTACATATTGATCCTATCATTCACATGCCAGAAGTAATTGCTCCCTCTGAGCACGTTTATAGATCTATACTAATTCCTGGTTTCCTCACAGCATGTCAGGACTGAACAAAATCTTCCATAAATCCATGTGGTTTCTGGAGCACATGGAGAACCACAGGAGTTCCTGTGGCAGGTCTGGCAGAAGCTGATCACATGGGACAGACTGTTCGGATAATCAGTGTTGACACAAAGCTTCGCAAGCAGCTGGAGGGGCAGGAGACACCCTGTGCATGTATTTTTCTGGGCTATCACAGGACTGCTGACATGCTAATCAGAGCAGTTTGTTTCAACCAAGTTTTCACACTCTGTACTGTTTTCTTCAGAGGACTGTGAGCCTAACCTCTCTTCCTCAGTTATGCTCCAGGTTCAGCTACAGTTTCTGTGGAGTTTAGAAATACCTGGAAATCTGGAAATCGATTTTTTTTCAGATTCTGTTGAGACTTGATGAACTTTAGTCTCATCCTGGCTGACTCATGTGAAAGGCAATCACCTGGTCTCTCCATTCCCCACATTAGGCAGAACTACATTTTTCTGATGTCCCTCTCTCACTGTGGCTGACAAGACCAGTCCATAGCCTGTTGCAATTCACTAGTGGTGCTATAGTGCATAAGGGGTCAGCTGCTCTCATCAGTGCAAGGTGGGGTGCTGTTTCCCAGCCATTATCGCTGTGAAACCTCTTCCATTTCTTCTCCAATGTCTCCAGAAGTCAGAGCCAGCCAGGCCTGTTACTGGTGGAAATGTGCAGCGATTAGTATCAAAGCCCAGCTCACTCTGGCTATGTCTGCAGAGCTAGATAAAAGTTGGACAAAGGCTGACTTCTGGTACCATAGGAAAATGGGAGGTTTATAGTGCCCTTACAGGAAACTTGTATTACAAGACAGACAGTCTGAAGACATCAGAACAGAGCTAGGGAATAAGGTTATAGTTAAACAAAAAGATTTAGAAAATATTATTTTAAATTGATCCCTCCTCCTAGTATCCATGTCCTCAGGTTCAAGCACCTGTGACCGAAAGAATCTTGTTCTGCAGCTCTGGCAAAACACCTAGTTCTCCTGGGTAATGCAAGACTCTCCTCACCCTCCCCACAACTGCCTAAAGCCAGAGTAACAAAGCCTCTTTTGAATGAATTGAAAACTTTTCCCTTGACATGTTTGTGCTAACTGAATCAGCCCTTCTTGTGGGACATGGTCCCTGACACCTTGATGTGGCAAGCAGCAATTAAACACCAGCACAACTGCCAAAATTGCTGCCAACGGCTGTGTGGCCACTGAGGATACACATTGTTTGATCAGCAATCACAAAGCAGGAGCATCTTGAACATTTGAAATCTTCATAGGTGTCTCTTTACTACCAGAAATGCTTGTATGCCATGATCTAACTTCAAGCCTCAACTGAGCTTCTGGGAGAGGTTTGGCTACAGCTTACAAGGTAGGATTGAGAATAAAGAATTTACTTGATTTTTAAATATAAAACATTTACTGTTGAATTCATAGCTGCCATGGTTGATTGAGAGCACTGACAAGTGAGGAACCACAGGGCGTGAGGAGGGGACAGGTGACACTTTGGTTCAGTAGCAGCCCATTCACTTTCACGGAAGTGTTGGAGTTAGAAGGGACTTCTGGAGATCTGGTCCAACCGTCGTGCCAAGGCAGGATCACACAGAACTGGTCACACAGGAACTCATCCAGGTGGGACTTTCTGCCATTGCTTTGAAGAAGCTATCTGTAGGAAAGCCACAGAGCCAGGAAGACACAAAATAAAAATCAAGAGAGAGCAAGAGACCAAGGTTCAGGGGCAGGTAACTCAAGAAATTACTTCTGGCTGGGTCTGTTGAAGAACTAATTAACCTTAAGCAGTTAAGGTGTGAGTGAGGGAACAGGGAGGGTTTTGCACTTTAGTCTATGCCTGAGGCTCTGTAAATATAAAATAAATGTAAGTGAAAAGGTCAAAGTATTAACTGGCATTTAGATGGAAGAGATTTAGAGGGGTTTCCACCATTTCTGTTCCAAGAGCAAAAAAGATCATTTGTCTAAAAACAAAAACTTGCTGACCCCAAACCCTGCAAACTTCCCCATTATCCAAAAGATCAGTAATAAAAAATTCCTCCCTCAAAAATGCAGCACTGGTGTGATTAATTAGCATCAAAATACTTCTTAAGCATCTTGCAGTAAGGAAGGGTTTTTTGATAAAATTTTGTATGAAGAATTATATCAAATTAATTATAGCCAAACATAGAAGAAAAATGAAAGAACCAAAAGATCTCATACTTCAATACATGTATTAAATTACCTTCCTCTCTTTTCTTGGGGGTTTGGTATGTTAACAGCGTGATAAGGATGAAGGTGGCTCTTTGACAGAAGGCTTAAAGAAAGGCCAGAGTATGTAGTAATTCAGGCACGCCTGTAATCACTGAAGGTGTTCAGGTATCCCTCAGTTTCAATCACGGTGTCCCTTCAAGCCAGAACAGCTCCTAACATGGCAAGGATGTCCATGTGAGGTATGTGGTCAAGAGACAAACTGGTGAGCATATGTGTGTGCCAAGTACATAACTGTGCTTTGAAGCTACTTAGCAAGAGTGTAAAACAGGGGGGCAGAGTATGTATTTTATGTGAAGGACACAGGGCCGGGAGGGCTGGGAGCCTGGTGTCTGCCTGCCTAGGTTGTAACGGTAATTGCTCGGGCAGCCATCTGCCAAATGTGCTGTCTTGCTGCTCCCTACAATTCCCAGACAAAGTGTATATGACCAACAGTTATAGTGTTGTTTTTGTGGCAGGGCAACTTAGGCAGACACGGAAGGAGATGAGAAAGTTTTGGCCTAGAAAACCATTGAAGTGCAGAATGGATGCCCACGTACAGCAGCATGTGCTGTCCTGAGGAGGAGACAGCATGGGGACTGAAAATGGTTTGTTCAAAAACATCAACGAAGACCCAGTTCAAGTACAGAAGGAACAGTAGCCATCAAGGCTCAGACTGAAGTCCAACAAGCCCAGGAATTTTGTTCTACAGGTACTCGAGCGCAAAAGAACAAGGCATGCAGGTGGGTATTTTCCAGAAGTGTCTCCCAGTTCCAACAATATGACACAGGTTGAAACCACCCTGAACAAGATGGTGCCTGTATGTGCAGGAGACTTTAAGGACTTTTATAGCACTTTTTCTTCCCAGCTGCTTTTAGGGTCAAAGTAATATTCAAGGATTTATCATAAAATCATAAAATAATTTGCACTGGAAGGGGCTTTTAAAAGTCATCTACTCCAGCCTCCCCTTAATGATGAGGGACACCTTCAAATAGATCAGGTTACTCAGAGCCCATACCAATCCAAGCTTGAATCTTTCCAGGGATGGGGCATCTCCCACCCCTCTGAGCAACCCCTCTGGTGTGTGTTTTGCCACTCTTATTGTAAAAAATTTCTTCACTATATCTAATCTGAATCTACCCTCTTTTAGTTTAAAAGTATCACTCCTTGTCCTATCACTACAGGCCCTCCTAAAAAGTCTGTCCCCATCTTTTTTATAAGCCCACCATAAGCGTGGAAAGGTTGCAGTAAGGTGTCCCTGGAGCCTTCAGGCCAAACAACCTCAACTCTCTCAGTCTATCTTCATTGACAAGCTGTTCCAGCCCTCTGATCATCTTTCTGGCCCTCCTCTGGACTTGCTCAACAGATCTGTATGCCTCTTATCTTGGGGACCCCAGAGCCAGATGCAGCACTGCAGGTGGAGTCTCATGAGAGCAGAGTGGAAGGGCAGAATCACCTCCCTGAACTTGCAGGCCACACTGCTTTGAATGCAGCTCATGATATGATTGGCTTTCTGGGCTGCAAGTGCACATTGCCAGGTCTTTACCAGCTTGTCATCCACTGGTACCATGTCCTTCTCTGCAGGGCTGATCTCAACCCATTCATCTCCCAGCCTGTACTGCTCCTGGGGATTGCCCAGATGCAGGTGCAAGACCTTACACTCAGACTTAGGGATGTTTTCAGTCTCCCCAGCATTTGTTTTTTCAGGATGTTTGTGCTTAACCTGCTTGCAGCACAAGAGGAAGAGCTAACTGAAATTCCATGGTGTGCCATAGAGTCTTTATGACTTTTTTAGGCCATATTAAAACTGTTACCACATCAGAACATCCTGAAGCACTGCATGCTTGGATTTATTTATAACTTCTTCAAATTGGTACTATGATAAATGTATGACTGCTGGAAAAGAGCTGAGGTAGGCAGAGGTATTTTCTATATCTGTCTCCCAAAGAAAGTTTTGTATATCTCTTTGTACATGATTAATTGGTATTGCCTGAATTCTTATAGAAGACCTTTAGCTGAAGAACTGTCAGGTTATTGTATATCCATTTAATTCTACTTCAAACCCCTACAATTCCACAGAAAGTAGCACACTTCTCTGAAGCTCCAGAAGTCTAGATTTCTTTTGGTTTGCTTACTCTCTGATGAATATAAATTTGAAACTTTAACAAAAAATAAGTGTGTTTGAGCAGTTTGGGAGACTAGAGAAACAGAAATAAATGAAGAATGGTATTTATGTCTTTACAGACTGCAGAAAGAGTTGCTTTGTTTTATAGTTCACATATAAGCTTGTTCTGCCTCAATTCTGCTGAGGACCAGCAGGCTAATTAGTGAATCAATTGTGTCTTTATTACACTGATAAGTGCTATCTTCCAAGGCCAGCAAATGCACCAAATATTCACACTAATTGTCTAGAGTAACTGCAAGTCCTTTTCTCAAGTCATCTGGCCACAAGATAATATTTGATATTTATGTTCACAAGGTAGGCCTGGTGGTTTTCTGATGTCGGTCCTCTACATTTTTACTGGTCAGACCAATCCTGCTCATTCATCTCAAGGAACCACTTTTTTTGTGCTATACAGAATCACAGCATCTTCAAGATCAAAAGAGACCTTCAAGATCATCTAGTCCAACAATTATATATTGGTGATATATAGTTGATACAATTGATTCCAGGCATTTTCTGCTTCCTCTGCCCTTTTTCAGTCTCTTATCAGGAGCTAGAAACTCGTTTTTCTTAACTTCTTAGTAATATGCTCCAACCTTTCCTCAGACAGAAAGCAGTATCTTAAACATGACAGGCAGGAACAGAGGTGTTGTGGAAGCAGGTGCTGTGAAAAATACAGAGGCTGACAGTGAGCAGCTGCTTTGCTGAAAATTTAGATTGATGTGCTCTGTCTCAAGACCAGAAAAAGACCCTTCCCACACATGGTATGAGGATCCCCATCCCTGCATCCCACCCTAAGGAGGGGTTACTGGGTTGTGAAATGTACTTTTAGTTAGTTTTGGCCCACAGGTTTCATCATGTCTCAACATTTCAGTCAGCTAAAAGAAGGCAGAAATTTACTTACTAATTTACTTACAGACGTGATCATGTTGATACAACAGTCCTGAGTCTTTCTCTGTATCTCCATAAAATTTGTCAACCAACTCACACTGTGGTAAAATTGAGATCTGCAGTGGTAAATGCAGTACACAGAGTACTCTTGGGCAAATGCACATCTGTGTGTCTAATCATTTAAACTTCTCTCCCTTTCTGCAGTCATGAGACAGTTTCCCTTTGTTAAGAGAAATACAAACACCAAATAGCATTGGCACTTGTCTTGAGTGGTGGAGGGATTTTTACACATCCCTTTTGGTTTGGGGAGTAGGAAAGAAGGAGATCCTTTTGGCTGGTTGTGACTGTTTTATTTTTAGTTGCCATGGATTTAAGAGTGAAATAAATGCTGAGATGTGCTATTATGATTTTTTAGATCAGATGCTTGAACTAGATATTTAAAAGGAACTGCCTGTATGGGGAAGGAACACAGATTCAGTAACTGGTATTCTGGTAGAGCTTATGCTGTCCATACTCCACAGTGTTTTGGTCCTGCAAGGTTTATTTCTGGAATTCAATGCCCACTTGAAATAGTAATTTATTCTTTCTGGGTTTTGATTTTTGAGTTCTGTCGTGTTATTTTTAATACAGATTTACTTCCAGAAAGCATACAATATTCAAATGCCCAAAGCAAGAATCACTCAGACTGGGACCAGTAACAGGTCTGTGACTAGGCTTTCTAAGGTATAGAGTGAAGAATCCCAGATTCCTCCTATAACACAACTCAAATCTCATTCTGCAAGGCCTGAAGACACCTCATGTTTACACTTAGGAAAAGTGTTTCAAGTCGTTGGTGAAGGTCTTTATGTAAGGTTGTGCTTATAACTGTCACATTTTCCTTTAGAAAAGAAAAAGGCTGGAAGAAGTTTTTGTAAACATTTTCAGTTTTGTAAAAGTTTTGAAAACGGCTCAAGACTACCTTAAACCTGAAGTTCCAGTGAAGATGCAACATTATGGATAAATGCTAAATTTCTTTACAGTCACAGTTGATTAATTTTGCTGTTAAAAATGAAGTACAACTAAATACAGTATCTGATAACATTTTTTTGCCCATGGATGAAGTAGTTTTGTGATTTAGACACAGGAAAATTTTCAAAATGTATTTACTAACCACCTTTGAAGATAAAAATAATTTAAAATAAACTAAGAGTAATTTAAAGAGAATGCAAAAGCAGATGCCATCACCCTCTACTTCTGGGAAATTAAAAACAGGTGTTTTACCTACTTTTAAAATATTTCACACAGGCCTCAACTACAGCACATGATAATAAACCCCATACTTAGTGTTGGCTGGCTTAAGAGAATCAAGTTTGTTAAAATGGCATGATTATATTAGGAAAAATATTTTTAGACGAGTTACTAGTTTATTCGGATGTTGTATAAAAATGTACATATCCTGAAGGTCAGACTGTATTGCATGTGTTCCAAACAGGCTGAATCCACCCTGGCACTATCACGATCCAGAGAGTTCACTGAATTAAGCTTGTAGATACCGCTAGATTCCAAATTTAAATTAGGAAAAGTTACTACAGAAATAAAAACCCAAACTTTTTGGAATTGAAGCCACTTGTGAAACATTTTTTTTGCATCTAACAGAGCAAGTTAAAAGTCACCGTGATAAATAGAATATGTAGTCCTTACAAAATCCAAATGGTCCTTATTACCTCTACATCATTAACATTTCTTTCTCACAGCCTATTTCTTAAGCACTGTGGGCTCTCATCTTCTGATCAGCAAAGCTGGCTACATTCAGTGAAATACCATCATGCTCACACTTGGGATAAATTCTCCTCAAGCCATGAATAAAATGTATTAGGCTGCTACTGTACTGATTCCCCAGAGAATGCTCATGGCAAAGCCAGCATCTAATACTCCACTCTAAACTTCTTACTGCAGTTTGTAGGGTTTTTTCCTAGTTAGGTCTTAACTTTCATTTTTCAGTTGTTTGGGGTGAGATGCTGCCCCCAAATTATTCACACAAGAGATGATTCAAATAGGGATGGGACCATTGTCATCCCAGCTTTTGATACCATCTCTCCAGCATCACTGTGCCCCTTAACACATCCTACAGGATGACCCAGCCACCTGCACGTAGACATCAATCCATTTAGAGTGATGGTTGTAACAAGGCAGGGGTGGGAAAAGGGATTTAGTGTCACATACATTTGGATTTATGTTTCTGCTAAGACTGATGGCAGGATCTTTATTTTCCCCCAAAGTCCACTCACTAGTCAGAATTTATTTATAGAAATACAGTATTGCAGGCACAAGTATAGTAATGTCCTATATAACCAGGGGAACTCTGTAAGTTTGACTGGATAGAATGTGATTGACATGACCTCAGAAAACCTGCTTAACTCACATGGCAGTTAATTCTTGACACTGAAAGCAGCCTAAAGCAATCAACCAACCTGCTGGCTTGGCGAGTCTTGAAAGATGAGCTTGCCCACACAGTCTTTTCTGATTTCCTACAGAGAAACCAGTTAAGCTATTGGGAGGTGGAAAAGACTACAGCCAGCATTTTATTTCACTCAGCTCTCACTCCTTTTGGTTAGTTGCAAACAGTCTCTAATCCTTCCTAATTTTTGGTCTCACCAAAAAAGCCAGAACCACACTATATTCTAGCTATTAGCTGCAAAGGCAGGGCTGAAGTAATCTTGCTGATACGTACAGATCCCTCTTCCATTCAGCACAACTCCAGGCTCACAGAAGATGGTGCAGCAGTTTCTCGGAGCTCCAATTCCATTGGAAGGGCTTTGGACAGTGTTGGAGGAGACAAGAGGGAGTGATGGCATCAACCAGGGATGCAAAAGTGGTGGCAAATTCATTTTTGGGTGTCCTTGGGCTGATGCAAATTGCAGGCTTTTTCTAACAGAAACAGTTTCCCATGTTACAGTGCCCTAAATGCCACTATATTGAAAATGCAATATTTCACAGCTCTACAAATATTGTCTCAGAAGGACAGAAGCGGCTTGTGAATCATCAAACTTTATTTGCAATCTGACCACGGTTTTAATGTAGATGGCATTCTCTTAGCATTTATCAGTTTGGTTAAAGCTGAGAGAAAGTTTTCTTGCCAAGCTTTCTCAGCATGCCCTCTCCCCACTTACCTCACTTGTCTGCCTCATGCACTCCTTTATCATAGTGCCTGATTCATTGTGCAAACTGGATGGAAAATGACAGAGCTTCAGTCACAAGCTTGCTTGGCTGAAGTGACATTTCTTGTGAATGACCATAATGCAAGTGGCATTTACACGACAGCATTTTGAAAAGGCAACAAATGATATAGTGCTGTCAAACAACTATTTTTTCCTGCATTAAAGAAGGATGGACAGTTGCCATTCACTTCATGACTATCAAAATACTTCTATTTAGAGTTAAAACATCTGCTGCTTTTATATTGCTTGATTTTGTGGTCTACTTAGCTCTGTCTGATTAAGTGCTTGTCGGAAACTGATGTTGAAAGTGGTGTGTTTTTATCACATCATTCCCCATCCCGAGATTCACAGAGACAGTTTTCTTATTTCTTATTATAGGAAGAGGGAACGAAGCATGCTGATCTGAGCTCCGTTCAGAATTGTACCCAACCCAGATGCATTTGGTGTCTTGGTCTCATAGACCAGTCAAGAAGTTTGCTGTGGCTCCTGTGGCTCAGACCACAGACCAAGCAAATACATGCTGCCTGTACTTTTCCATTCAGAGGGATGGCTACATTAATGAGCTAGAGAAAAACATGAATTCTTTCTGAAATTGTGCATTTTAGCAGGGTCCTGGATTCACCACAGGTGTGACTTGGCCTACATCAACCCTTGTGCTCAACTTCTTGTCAACCGTTGATGGAAAAGAAATCCAAAAGCTCACTTAGGCTGGAAAAAAAAAAGGGAAAGGGAAAAAAAGAAAAAAGCAGCCATTCTCAAAACCATATCTTGATGTAAAGATTTTGGATGGAGGACTAGCCTGCCTCAGGCCATGTGTATCTGGGAGAAAAAATGGCGTTCTAGTATGTAACTAATATCTGGATCCACCTCTGTAGGCTTAATTCTTTGTCCTGTGATTTAGCCAAGTTTTATACAAACATGTCACTATTAGACCTGAAGTAATTAGAGGGCTTGGAGCTGCTGCTGTAAATAGAATTTTATGCCAGTCGTTGTTCCCCATTACAATAACCCCTGTAAAAGGTTTTATCAATCATTTCCTATGACAGTCTCTAATTCTCGTTTCCTTGACCACTGCTGTATGTCATTTCTTGTCATGTAACTCATCGAGACATGACATGAGCAAGCCAGACGCCTATAACTCGAACACGTGTTTAGCAGAACAGAGTGTTTGCTCAATTAGGGCCTTAGCTTCTTGATTGCTTTATGTAATCTAGAGGGAGTATTGCCCCAACTGTATTTCTAGGGGGGGAGGTGTGGTGGGACTTCTCCCTGTGAAAACAAAGACTCTCAAATTCAGCCACACCTGAATTGTTTCTAAATTTTATTGCTGCCTCAGTTCAGTTCCCCAGGATGACATCTGGTAAAGGGGTTTATACATCAAGTCTTCACTCTTTACAGTTAGGGTATTTAGAAGAGATCAAAATGCTATACCTCCTACTGCTAACTTGCTAGTTAGTAACCTTTAATCCAGCTTTTAAAACAGATTTGACTATCTGGGTTAGGCCATTTTATTAAACTTAAGGGATGGGCATGTGATCAAACATACTTAGTTCATGGCAGGCTAAACCTACTGCAACTCTGAGAAAAAAGGCCTTAGCATTTCATCATCATGGCAAAGAAACTGTGAGAGCCTGTAATGTTGCTTTAAGGAATTGATGTCTTGGAATGCTTCTTTGGAAAAAAATCCAGTGGTACAGGGAAGTGGTGTAGAACAGTTAGAAGCCTGAATAATAGTTAAAACATAAAAGAAAACAAAGTTATATCTTTATTTTTTTGCAGTAAGTACAATTCTCTGCTGGTACCAATCCATACGTGTCCTAGGGAACTGGGGAGAAGGATTTCATAGACATAGCAACTGACAAAGATGAATGATGATGTGGTCACTAAAGATCTTGTCACCCCCCCTCAATTCTTAGTCCTGCCAGGTGATTTGAAATCTGTGTTTCGTGTATAATCTTGTATACCAGATATCCACTTAAGTATCTTCTAGCCCTTGTTGTCATAATATTGATGCCCCTCACAGCAGTATATTCCCATCTCCACCCTTACAGTGTCTCATTGTTGTCAGGGAGACATACAGGTTTTCTAAATAAGGATGTTTTGCAGCTTTGACTATGTAACTGAAATACAAGATTCAATTGCAGCTGTCTCAAGTCCTTATCCCAGCATTGCTTATACCATTCAAGAAAATATACCAGTAGGGTTGTATTCTCATTCAGGCTCATATCAGCATCTATATGTTGATTCAAAGAGTCCCACAGCTGTCTGGCAGTAATCCACAGTTGTTAGGAAATCCAGTCAGGGAAGAAGTCCATGTCTATCAAGACTGGGAAATATAAGCACAAAACAAAAAATTTAATCCTTTCCCCAGACAGTTTTCACACTTCATGCAGAAAAACAGCAAACACATCAGGTAAATGAGAGAGCTGTACTGCAAAGGCACTGGACATATTGGTTCTAACACATCAGCAGGCTAGATATTGCCAAGGTCTTTGCTATCTTCACAGAGAAAGAGGAGGGACTGAAGGACAATCTTGACATAACTTTGCAAAGGTTTAGAGAGCTTTGTAAAAAGTGAAGCTGATGCCATAGACTGAAAAGAGTTGCAAGAAATCATTTTGATAGTGAACAGAACTGAAATGAAAAGTCAAAGATGTTAAGATCCTTGAATTAGATCACAAGTGGCCTGTGTCTGACAAAACAGAACAGAAAAAACGACAGCGAAAAGTTTCCAAACCAAGAATACTATGATCAAAATTAATGACTCATAGAACAGAACTTTGCAGCAGCAGTCTGAATGGATATGCAAAGAGAGGGATCTGTTAAAGCAGAAGAAAATAATTTTGTACTTTTGAAGATGTAAGATAGTGAAAGCCTGGATGAGTCATACTGTGTAAAGGAACTTCAGCAGAAGGAATCAACAATATTGCACCATGGTCAGAATGTGAAAAACTAGAAACTGAAAACACAACTGAACAATGAGCTGGCAAGATAGTAGGGATAGCCACAATAAGTCAGAGGAACATCATTGTGGAGGAAAGAGGTGTGGATCCACAAACCGGTTTTCACTCTAATAAACAGCCTAATGGCTGGAGTTTCCAGATACAAGCTTCAGTCTGCAAATAATGTGCTAACCACATGCAATCACACAGCTCCCTCCACAGAGGAAGAGGCCAGCTGTGCATTTGTGGATGAGCTGTAAAGGCATTTATGCTGGGTGTTGTGTAAGAGACAACAACACAAGAAAGATCACATTTTGTTAAATATATTCATATTCCTATTACTGTGTTTGTGCCTGGGATATCATCAGGATTTGGACATAGTCTATTTGACCTTATTCACTAAGAAGCAGGCTGACATCAAATTATCCCAGCATTTGGCAAAGGGTAGATTTGTACTTCCCTGTGCAGAAATACAGCAAACAGGCCAACTTCAGAAATTAAAGGAAAATTGAAAGCAGAATAAATGCCTCAGATGGAGTTCATACTATTGCTATAACAGTAGTGTGGATGGAGTGAGGGAGAAGAAGGGTATTTAGTAGAGCAAGAAGTAATTCAGCATATGGTAGAGTCACTGCAGAGTACTGGCCTCAGCTGAGGCACACACATTGCTCACCCATGGAAATTTTACTGCGGGGAGAAAACTGTCCAGCTGGTGCTGGACTGGGGAATGTGTTAGTGAGCAGGAATGGACAAAGAGCAAAGTGAGTGCAACAGATATCAAGGGGAAGAGGACATGGGGAACTTGGGCACACCTGCCTGCTCTGAACAGCAGGCAGCTGTACCATCCAGAGCATGATCTAAGGAGCAGCCTGAAACACGTAGCTGGGAAAACTAGCAACTCATGGACAGGAGCTGCAGCAAAGTCTTTTTCTCTAACACTGCTATTGGTGGTTACTGGTACAATTACCACTGTCAGCAAACTGAGCAGTTAAAAAATCCCTCTTCTGGGAGAACAGGCGTTGCTAAGAGTTGAAGGCCTTTTGATCAAATCTCTGCCTCAATAGTTAAAATTGATGAGCAATGCATAGAAATTATATTTATTAGCTTTTGTGCCTCCTCTTCCTCCTCAGACAGAATTTTAAGTCTCAACATGTCATGCTCACCAGATATGTTAGTGGAAGGAAAGTCTGCAAATTTATGTAATCTTTTTCTTTAGGGTTGAACCAAATGTCCTGGTCTCCCTTAGTACCTAGACAATTACTCAATTTATTGAGACATGAACAATCATATGTGACGCAGGCTTGTGCTTAGGTTTGGACTTTAAACCAGATCACATTCCTACAGGCACCGGTGACTCAAATCCATACTGAACTGTGGCTAACAGAGACCATACAGATATAATTATGGTACCCTTGCTTGCTCCTGAAAAGGGACTGCAGTATCTCATGTTAAATGGCAGTGATATATCTAAAGAGATCATGGGGTCACCATGACAGTCTCTGCCACCAAAATGGCCTCAGGCATGCAGCTCTGCTCTTCAGCCGTGAAACTTTTCTAACTCCTCCAAGGAGGTAAACAGCCGGTGGAGAGACAAAATTCACATTTACAGATACATCTGTAGATGAGAACAAGAACTGCTATGCTCAGATGAGTATGAATTGATGAGATGCTCTGTTCTGCTATCACTCCAAAGAAGTGGAAATAGGTATTTTCATTCAATTTTACCTTTATTTTGATAGAACAGCCTTTTCGATAGATTGCATTGAGCCTTCAAAATCTTTTCTGAGGGATGATGCTGAATTCAATGGCCAGGCTTTTCCTTACAGTTTAGCTCTAAGGTATTTCTATAAACAAGCAAACAAAAAGCAAAAGCAAAGGTCTAAAAGTATTTATTAAACACTGATGGGAATCAAAGCACTCAAATTTTAATTTAATCAGATTTTAGACTGTAGTTTAGGGAAATAACTTACCTCAGTTTTATTTTCTTGATAGACTTGTGAAGTAAGCCCTGTAATTTAGTGAAGGCTAAACAAGTAATGAATGCTAAAATTTAGCGCAACAAATTTATTTAAAATATCAATCACGCTAAGCCTGAACTTATATACATAAATTCATCATTAACACAATTACAGCTGTGCAAACTGTAAGCATTGCCATTTAGCATTAAATTCCTAACAGTCAAGAGATGGAAATGTAAAAATTGACTTCCAAGTTGCCACTCACAGAGCTACTTTTGATTCCAAGTTTTTGGTGGATATCTTAAATCATGTGTCAGTATTGATTATAAAAGATACATAGCCTTATTAGGACAAGCTTCTATGCATTTCTTTCTAATGTGTATACAAAGTGCTTCAAGTCTAAGCCATGTTTTGACTCCCATAACAGAGGTTCTAAGGTATTCTAGCAGGTGTAATTATAAACAAATCAGAGACCTTGTCATCTCCCACCTGCAGAAAGTCATTATGCAGTAACCACTTCTTCCTAGTTTCCCCTACACTCTGTTCTCAGGAGTACAGTATTTGTGTTTCACTGGAGGATACACACACTCAACTTTTGTACACCCTGGCATTATTTGCTCCCTCTGCATGGTCTCTGAAGGGAGCAGATATTGCAGGGAGAATCTGGCCCCTTCTGCACAGCTGTGGAGACTTCCCAGAGCAGCAGAACCCTTTGCAAAGGGAAGCTGGATTTGGAGGTACTGAAATACGGCAATGTTCTCTTCAAGTCTACCCTGCCTCTTAGTCTCACAGGGATGTCCTTACAGTGGCTACACATCTGGGCTAAAGGCTGAATGAAACCTGATATGTGACTCTGCAAAGGCTTGCTCTCAAAACCACTTCTTGTCTAGCTCCTATGATGTGGATTTATTGTTAAATCAATGTTTCATGGCAGCAGTCTCTCTGTTGAGTCTCTGTAATTTGGTGTGGGATTCTTAGTGAATGAGACTTTGTCACTTCAGTGATGGTCTCCACGTTTATGTCATTTCAAAGCAATAATAACCTCTAGAAATTTTTTGTGCCAAAACACTATGGCATTTTTCTTCTAATATGATTCATTGATTTAGATATCTGACTGAGAAAGTCACAGGTTCCTTTTTATTTACAATAAATCTTTTTACCTTTTTGTAAACAGAGCAGACTCTAGGAACATGAATACCTCATATAACCAAGCCAAATCTGTACTGTAACTGAGAAAAGTAAAAAAAAAAAAGCTTCTGTGTACTTTCTACACAGTTGTCTGTGTATTGTTGTACTTCCCTAGTCTATAGCTTACGATGTGCAGTCAGTTCCCCACTGCTCTTGTACTCTTTCTGCTGAAAACCTAAAATGGCAAATCTGCACCTTGTTGTAATAGGAAGCTAAGAAACGCTGCTTTTTAAATGACCCAAGTAATGAGTATCTGCTCTCTGGACAGTTTAAATGCTATAATCCCCAGAGCTAAGCAGAGTAAGAGCTACTTTTATTCAGGATTAGCAAAGCAAGAATAAATGCTCTCTAGTGGAGGAGGTGCATATGCTGCCTGGGACTAAGACACAAGCCTGAGCAGTGAATACCTCTCCTTTCACAGTGCTATAAATCTGGAGTGTCAGAAAGAAACTTTTGTGTGAGATGCCTGATGATTTGATGAAGAAAAAAGAAATGTGAAAGTGAACAACATTTTACAGAAGGTCTGCTTTCAAAACAGAACATCTCTCCAACAAAATAAAGGCTGTAGTATTGTTCACAATTCTGACTAGATGGAATTAGGGACCTGGCACCCCTTTTTCCTTGGAAACTTGATTTTTCCAACATTGCCTCTTTGACATTCCTTGATACCCTTAGAGGCCACAAAGCAGATGGCATCTACTCTATCCTAAAGATATGAAAGTTAGATGGCTATGTTTGGGCCAGTCATGGCAGTCTTCTTTTATAGTTAGAGAAAAATGGCCACCTCCAGAGATGGTTCACTCAATCTGTCTTGGACAACTATTTTAAGGTAAGACAAGTCATTTATGGAGGCACTTTTTTTCCTTTGAACCAACTTTAAAGGTACTACAGGTACTCAGCTTAGATCTTTAACTGCCAAAGTTGGGGTAGACTAACTTTTTCAGTAACTCATCCAGTTTACATCATTGAAGATTCAGCCCACTTAGATCTAATGTCCTAGTATGAAATAAGGATATCAAATCAGGATAAGGTAGGTTTGTTACAAGCAGGAGTAATTGCCTCTTAAGCCAAGATGCTGGGAACACCAGCAAAGGGAAATCCTTACCTTACAGTGAGGAAGGGAACAAGAGGGCCTTTGAAGCTACAATCCTTCCAGTAATACTGAATAGGCATTACCAATCTTCCCCTCTTCCCCAAAGTAATTTGATTCCCAAATGGAATTATATTGCTATGTTTTTAACACCATAAGGCACTTACTGTATATTTTGCATGACATTGTTTTGACTTTTTGTCTTATGGTATTTCAAAATAAACCCATTCTCTTCATTTTAGCATTACTAGGAGGTTGCTTCCCAAGCTCACCAGAAAAATTTCTTCCCTGAAAGCATTGTCAAACATTGAAATAAGCTTCTCAGGGAAGCGATTGAGTCATCATCCCTGGAGGTATGTAAAAGATGTGGTACCTAAAGACATGGTTTAGTGGTGGACTTGTCAGTGTTAACAGTTGGATTCATTGATGTTAAAGGTGTTCTCCAGCCTCAACAATTCTGTGATTCTCTGCTCCTAAGTGTAAGCATTGACTTCATGGAAAGCTGACTGAGTCTCCAAACTCCACTACATGTGTTGAACTGGGCTTGGTGCTGTCACATAACCATGAGGAATTCAGACACATTTGGGAAAGAAATCCTTATGGGCTATCAGTTATGACACAACCCCTCCCTAGGTTCTCCATCCTAAAAGACATTCATGGCACTCTGAAGTGACAGTCTGATAACTTTGAACATTAAAATAGCTCTTGGATACCTATTTTTAGTGCACCACACTCCACCCCCGTACTCTGTCACCACCGTCTCTTCTGTTTCCACGGGCTGAGCTATTTCAGATGCTGTTTCCTTGTTTCTGAGAAGAACATGTGAGGCAGCCAGGAGCAACCCAGCAGAGAACAGCATGTGGAAAGAAGGCAAAGCACAATACTGTGGAGATCTTCCTTCAGGTACTCCTGAGGTTTTCACTATTGGTAAACAGGTGCTGCTCTTCTACCTGTCCTAGAACACAACATAATGCATTGAGGCTCATGAGCACATCTTACATTTGTTTGAGTGTTGATATCGGTCCTGAATGTATAGCTCACTGATTATCAGTTAAATGCATGCCATAAATTAAAATGCTTCAAACTCCATTTGATTTACACCGAGATGAGCTTTTTTATCCCATGACCAGGAGGCTCTGTCATGTTCTCTTCGCATTTATATTTGCCATCTCAAGGATAGCTTATGAAACAGATATGTATTTATCTGAGAGGGAGGCTCAGTACTGTACTCAGCCTTTCTTTTCCTGCTAATCCCCTTTCTCACATGTATTTTTGAACACAGCAATTTGTGTGAAGGTAGTAGCACGATGCCAAACACAGACATCTCAGTTAGCTGGTGGGATGTATTCTTCACTGAGGCTGAAGGCCCCAAGAAGTTAGGAAATCCCTTCGGATTTGGTGGCAAAGAGGGAGACTGCCAAATAATTTTTCCATGGCCTTGTAACTCTTAAGCTCAGGGGCACAAACCAGACAAAGCTGACAAGAGGACAGAGCCAACAGACTTCTATTTTTTGATGGTGACATCCATGACCAAGATTTTCTGAAGACAGATATTTAATCCAGAGTTGCCATTGAAATATCTTTCTGATTTTTTATTTTGATGATGGGGGCACAAGCTATAAGATTAGCTTTCTGAAAATAAACTCTTTCAGATGTTTCTAGTGAGGCACAAGTTTACTAATCAGGCATATGGCACAAAGGATCATTCAAAAAATATTTGAAAATACGTATGGCAAGTCAAGGGTAAGACAAGGGTTCTGTTACTCCCAGGTGGTATTTTCTTTGTTTTTGAAATACTTGTTATCTATCAATGAAATAGAAAAGGACTTTGTTGGCAAGTAGCAACTTCAACTGGTTTCCTTACAGGATTGTCCTGTCTTTCAAAGAATACATTCCCCGTTTGTACCTCATTCACCAGCATATCCTCAGCAAATATAAATCAGTAGAGCTTGAATTACATTCTTGCATCTATGTTGACTTTTGTCTCTTGAGGATATGCACTACAGCCTCTGAAACTACTGCACAGAATAGAGGAACTTCTGGATTATTAAAATAATGCGAAATATAGATTCACTTTGGAAAAAATACAATCCAGAACAAGAGCCAGAAACCAGAATTATAAGAGCTGCTGACTTTCTGAAATGATTCATAACCCAAAGAACATGATCAGTTTTCTTCAGAATGTTGAAAGGTTTTTTCTTTCTTTACCTAGGAAACAGAGCCATTTTGTAAACCAAACTTGTGGGGGGGTGGATGACTATCTCTTCATAGAGAGAAAAAATTGTTCATAACTTGAGGAAGATTCTTGAAATGCAAGGTTTAGAAGACATTGTGCAGA
The DNA here is from genome assembly GCF_009650955.1 of Corvus moneduloides. NCBI lineage: Eukaryota > Metazoa > Chordata > Aves > Passeriformes > Corvidae > Corvus > Corvus moneduloides. The sequence continues at coordinate 90,063,513 of NC_045477.1, forward strand.
AGAAGCCTTCTATTTTTTACAGAGGATTTTCTTTTGGTCAAAATGCAATTTTCTGACCTGTAACAAGAGAGTAAAGAAAGCAAGAATCCTGCGTTTTTTTACCGTGTTTTTCCTTTCATAGCTCAGTGGCAGAATTGGGTAAACCTACACATTAACAGGAAAGAAAATAATAACTCTGTAGAAAGTCCCAAAATTGTTCTTAACTAGAAGAAAAGAGTAGCAAAGGGACTGAATTCAAAAAGAGAAGGCCATTGGGAAGGGATTTAAGCAATGGGTATCAAACAGTCTGAAGAGAGAAACGCTTTGGGTATTGATGCTTGCTAGCATCATCCAGGCCACTTGAAATGAGGTCAACATCCTTTCACAGTAAAAGTGACAAATCCACCTGTGAAATCTTTGCCAAATCACAAAAATTAATTTTGTATTTCAGGCCACAAGAACCCTACAAGATGTGTTTCAGAACAACCTGATAACTTTTCTGTGTGGTCTTAAAATGTTTAACTTTTAAAATATTCTTTGAAACTATTTGTTTTGGTTGAATGGTTTACCTTAACTAAAATGCAGACAAGCAGTTCATAGTAAATTAAAAAAAACTTTTCAAATTGTCATTTCCTTGTCCCTATTTTGGCCCTAAGTTGTTTAAAAGAGCAGCAAGATCAAGACACACAGATGTACAGTAGAATATCAGATGAAGAAAGTGACACGTAAGATTTTTTTCTAACTGATGTGACTTTGCATTTGCAGCTGGTCTATCCATAAACCTCTTCAAAGGCTAGATATGGGGTAGCCAGTGAAATCAAGTTCCTGAACTTTTCTGTCTCTTCAACTTTTTGTGAGGCCTTGAGCCCCTACAGTGTTGTTTTTCTGGATGTGCTAAAGACAAGGAAGAGACATTACAGAAACTTTGTTCTAGGATTTAGAAGAAGAATAAAGTAGAACACTTATGACTATTCAATGACAAAAACTAATTATGCACATTAGTTACCTGCTTCAAATCTCGTTGTCAGCAAGGAACACTTCTGTAGGTAGGCTTAGATATGAAATCCCTAGGTGCCCCCCTGGATGCAGTCAGGCACAACCACTCCTTTGCTACCAAGACAAGGCAGAAAAGCAGAAGATCTGAAGACCTATGATAAGGGCAGCTAAATCCACCACTTGCTTGTAGCCTTGGGCACCCTAAAGAAAAAAAGCCCCTGACAGCTGGGTCAGATGGCAGTAGGGCATGAGTTGCCAGCCTCCTTCCCCTCATCTGTGCCCCCAGCATGGGGCTGCTTTTGCCTGTAAAGTCGTGTACAAATATACATTGCATAGCAAGGAAACACACCATGGTAACTCTCCAAAACTACAGGGAGGTCTTTTTAGAAAAAGGCCCTCTGAAGGCCGAACAATGGCTTCTCCCTGACCTCAAGGGCAGAGCTAATGAAGGCAGCAGAAATATCTGCACAATAGCCATTGTTAAGAGGAAACAATATTTGATTCCCTAAATGCTTGGCAGTTAAAGTTCATCCCATTCCCAGCCAGGAGCAGGGCCCTGGGAGTCACTGGCTCAGCTTCAGCCCTGGGCTTTGGCACTTCCCTCGGGGCAGGAATGGATTATAGTCCCATGGGTGAGCCCAGCTTGGCAGGGCCCATGGCCGAGCAAGGAAGGGCCATGAGGAGCTGGGGACCAGCACTGCTGTGGCATTGCTGAGGCAGGGGTTGACAGCCTCAGTGGGCTGATGTGTCATCCTGGGCCACGGGTAGGGCAGGGGAAGTAGTGGGAGGCCAGCAGGGACAGTGCAGTCTATGGGGGTGGCTCTCAGGTGCCTGGCAGTGGCTCAGGCACTGCAACGCTTAAAGAAACCAAGGTAGATGCTGACTATGTTCTCTTTTATACTGGTTTTTTGACCTCAGTTTTCTACCCTGATCAAAATATCTACTTGACAAGAATGGAAACATGAATAGGGCTTTAAAATAAAATGTCTTGTACATATTTTCAATGAAATTGCATTGTGTTTTACAGGTTCTGTACAAATTGTATTGCACATTTTTTTTTATTTTTAAGAAATAGTCCTTGAAAAAAGAGTCCACCCAGCAGAAGACAAGTTGTCTATCCACAGTTCTTGTTTTAGAACTTGCATAAAGTTAATATGTGGCTGATTTTCACCACCGTTTGATGGTTACCTTTTAGTATGAATGGACAAGAAAAAAGACAATGGAAACATGACAAAAGATTGCCCAAACAACTACTGCTATTTTAAGAAATATTTGAAATGAGGCTTAACATTGTTGACAGCTGCGAATGAGCCCAGGAAACAAGGCAGATCCAGCAAGCATCACTGGTCAGAGATGAGTAACACCCTCTGATTAAGCATCTATCAAATAATATCAACTAGCTAAAATGAAAATTTTATTTAAGTGAAGACTATTGCATGCCTGGGTTGTAGATAATGACAGCTCTCCTCCAAACTAACCCTATGAAAATCTGTAAAATTACCTTTTTTTACAGTGATCCAAACAACTGAAGAAACATCAGCTAGTCCGTCTTGCAGGTAAAATACAGGGAAAGCATTCCACCTGAAACAGCCAACTGCATCATACAGTGTAGGGAATATATATCTCTAGGCACTGATTGGGTTTGAAAGGAACCTGTTGGTCATCCTGAGTTGCTGCCAGACCACAGCATTGACCAGCTGCCTCAACAGGTGCTGGGTGCCCAGGGTGGCCATGGGATTCTGTCTTCACCAGCCAGGGTCCCATAGGACCTGGCAAGCCCAGGGATGGTGACCAGGGTAAACCCAGAGTCATATGGCTGTTCAGTGTGGTCACAGGGCCAGGACAGGGCTGAGGTCCAGCCAGGTCAAGTCTGTAGGTCATGGTCATTGAGGTACCTGTTCAGGCATAGCCATGCCTGGAGCAATAGTCAAGCAGGCAATAGGCAAGGTCAGGCAGAGAGGCCATGAGCTCAAATGCAGCTCCAAGGAAAGGGGAGCTCATTCTGCCCCGGCTCTTTCACAACAAGGCGATCACGGTTTATTCAACCAAGCCACAGCAAAGCTGGCCTGAGTGCGTGTAGACAGACCCCAAGGATGGGGAAGATGTCGCAGGGCCTGTTGATGTATGTGTTTGTTTACACAAACAGGAGGTTTTGACTCTAAGGTACAGTACTAAGGCAAAGCTTTCCCTCCAGTTAGGGCTCAGTAAGTATGAGACTAACTTTGGTTACCATCCCCCATCCCCATCCCTGGAGGTGTTCAAGGCCAGGTTGGATGGGACTCTGAGGAACCTGGGCTACTGAAAGGTGTCCCTGGACATGTCAGCAGAGCTGGAACTAGATGATCTTTAAGGTCCCTTCCAACCCAAATCATTCTCTGATTCTATTAACACCTTCAAGAAAAATAAAGGGAGAAAAAATGCTCAGTAAGAAGCAATAGTAAACTGATGTGTAGAAAATCTGTTGTATGCAGAATGAATCCGGGAATGGCATTTTTTAGTTCAGAAAAATAGTATTCTTAAACACATAAAGCAATACTTGCCAAAAAAAGAGAATGAAATGAGCAGTCCTGCATGCCCAGGTGGTTGAATAAGAGAAGGATGAAAATTCAGATACTAGATGAAAAACAATGTGAAGCATTAGGAGAAATATTTTCATCAGGTAAAGTTATGCTCTGAAACTATGCATACTTCAAATTGGAATTTTTTTGTGGAACTGGATGGCCTCTTGAAAGCTTTTCAATGCCTTGGTTCTGTATCTTCCCTAAAAATATTCTGACTAAATGCTTTCACCTGGATTTGGTCTCCACTGGTATGGGAGTTTTACCATGTTTCTACAACTTCAAGACTGGAGATTCCTTTTTGGCAATTCCTGATTGAAATTCCTTCAGCAAATCATAGTTTTAGATGCAAATCCCACTGGGGGAATGGAAGGAACATTTCATTCTTAATGGAAGCATCCTGCACTATAAGCATTTTGACTCCAAATGTACTTCTGACATAGTTATCCTTGTATGTTGTAACTCAGCACCCAACAGTGTAAGGATCAATAGCTGCCTTTATTTGCTGTTTGTCTGACAACACAGAGCATGCCCCTTAGGGACCTATGCTTAAAGCAAATGTTGTTGCTAAGAAACCCATTAAAGTGTGTTGTTAATTGACAATGAATGGCCTTCTAGTTCTTGTGAACATTTCTTACCAGCTCTGTTTCTTGTGGTGTACAAATGAGACATCATGTACTGGGAGCTGCTGATGTCAATGACACTGGATTTTTAGAAGCATGCACAGCAGAGGATGAGAAAGGCCACAATTATCAGATAAAGGAATTGCCTTTATTTGCTTTGATGGTGGTTATTTTATTTGGGTGGCATCACAGAACTCTGTGTGACTGAAAGAAAGCAAGCAAGAAAACAGAAACAGATGGGTTTCTCAGCCATGTGAATGAGATCACGTAATGCATTCACATTTGCACATTTTCCCTATGCCTGAAATACTGCTTTTCATGAGCTTCCTCCTAAATTCCAGTTTTGTTGTAAGAGCTAATCATACATATTAAAACATGTCGTTTTAACATTTTCTCGTGTGCAGCTACCTCATTCTCCTGGCCTTTCATCTGCTGAGTATTCAACAAGCCCTAGGTTTGTCCCCCAAATCTTTCTAGGTTGTAAATTGTTACTTAATGCAAAGTTCATCCAAAAAAACTGTGTTCCTAATCACTAATAATTGCTTTGGTTTCCAAAAATCACACCCCAAGACAAACAGTTACACAAATTAGAAGCTGAGAAGAGGATAGGATTTAAATGAAACATGGCATAAATCATATATACACCTGTACCAATGTTATCTTACATAGACTTCTGTGACAGAATACTGCATGTCTATCTCAGGATAGGTTGGCCAATGATTTGTAAACAAGAATGAGACGTTTTAAGAATTTAGCAACTAATTTTTTCCATTTCTTTCTTCATGTCCATATCCCTAGTATTAATGGACATCAATTGCTTATTCCAATTTAATCTTATGTGTAGGAAAGTGCAATGAAAAGGCCTAATAATATAACACAAAATATTTTATGTGAATCTTTTCAGACAGAAAGTATTATATTGAGAAGCATGGGAGAGAATTTATTTCTGAAATTTAAAAAAAGGAAGCATGTTGATACAACTTACAAAAAAATTTTTGAAAGGAATTTCATTTTTTTAGACACTTCTTTAAGTTTGCAAAGTATCAACAAATTAATTGATTTAATCTTTATAGAAGACTTTTAATCATTCTTTCAGAAAACACAGAAATTTTTTAGATTGGTTTCATTTTAGTCTTGGAAAAATTTGGGTATTGGGAAATTTGATTCTGAATGCTTAAGTGGCTGACTTAAATGCTGACTTATGGAAGCTGAATCAGCATTAAATGGAGAGCAATCAAACCCTAATGCTAAGAAGACAGGATTTTGGAGGGTTATTAAAATCCTATTGGTCAATTATAAAATCATGGAATCATTGAAAGTTGAAAGAGACCTTAAAAATCACCTGGTTCCAATTGCTTGCTATGAGCAGGGACACCTCTCACTAGACCAGGTTGCTCAATGTCCCATCCCAGAAAACTGTTAATTTATAACAAAGCGGACACATTTTGCAGCATTCTTTCGGTTCCCCTCCATAGTGCAAAAAAAAGGGTACAAATATAATAAGCTCTGTATTTTCAAATAAGAAATACTAATTGCTCAAGAATTTCTCAAGAAGAGCCTTTGTAGCTCTTTCCTATGACAAATTTATTGGATGAGTGTGTTTGACAGGTCAGCATAGTCTATTTATCCAAAATAAGTGTTTCCGTGTTCAGTAACCTCTAACACAGCAAAGGCAAAATCAGAGTCACCTGGATCTCTGTACTCTTCAGTTACTATGAATTTTCAGGGTAAGCTATGGGGACTAAGTGGCACTGCTACTGCTGAGTTTTTGCACAGTGCTCTGCCTAGTAGATCAGACGTGTAGGGAGGTTTTTGTACATATAGGGAAGTAAAATGATCCGAGTTACTAATGTTTTTTGTCATCTGAAGGACATTTTTCATTGAGATTGCTTCAGAAAATTGTCTCCAGAACCAATTGTTTCAATTTCCACTTCATACAGAGTAGAATTCACAGCACTTTCAAACTTAGCTCCTGGAAATCTCAAAAGAGAGACTGAACATAGAAGACAATGGTTCTGTTGCCATGTAACTTCATGAAGCTCCTTATATTATGTTGTATTAACCCCAGAAAACTACTAAAATCTACTTGGGAGGATTAGCTGTAATTTTCTTCTTTGAAAAAATAGTTTCTTGATTAAACTTTGTCCCAAAACTAACATTCAGGTTAGAATAAGAGCCTGTGGTAACTACTTACCACAATGAGAGATTTGTTTCACCAGGAACATATACAGAAAGGATTTGTAAATGAAAGATAATCCATCTTTCCCATGGCCTCTTTCCTTGAAACAGCTCTTATAATATGCGTATCAGTCCAAGTATGTCACTGTCATGTTTAATCAAAGATTAAAAGAAAAATTAATTTCATCATCCATCTCTCTTCAAAGATATCTCTGGGTCAACAGCGCTGGAAACTAAAGTTATTTACTAGATGATGAAGGAATTCTGCCAAGAACAGTACTTGACTGCTCCCACAAGATCTCTAAGTAGCACTGATACTTTCTTCAGTAAAATTAATTCCCATTCATTAGTGCAAAATACTGAGCAAAATCTGCAAGGTTTAACTTGAGAGCAGAGCCAGTTCTGGCCACACAGACTTTACTGCATGCCAGGCTTGGAACTTCAAGTGTTATGCAATTCAGCTTCTTATAAATGCTTTTGCATTCCTCCCAGTTGCTGCTTCCTGGGTAATTTTTCAGGAGCTGTGGAGGTATAGACAGTTGCATGCACACAGCTGCAATCTGGAGAGTGATTGTGCATTCGAAGAGAAGCTGAGAAAAAGGCTTTCTTCATCAGGAGACAAAAATAATCAGTCAATGTGGTTGGCCAGCAAGATGCAATATAAAAGGTTCAGACTGCCAACATATGTTTCTGGATTTCCTTCACTCCCTCTGAGGGCTGCTGTACCTAAGTGGACATAGTGAAGAGATGTACTAAAGGTATTTCTTTGCAATGAAAACTTTATTTTTTTTCTGGACCTGGCAATACCAACTTGCCTGTAAGTCAGCCAGGACACCTGAACTGCCTGAGTCCACCATGAGCATTCAAGCACAACTGTGAGGAACTGATAAAAAGAAAAATATCAAATGACTGACATTGCAATGTTAAAAAAAAATGTTTAAAATAATATAACAACTGCTGCCAGCAACTTTTCTTTGCTATTTTTCCCTTTAGGGAAGCAAAACATAAAGCAGTACAAGTGAGACTGTAAAAAGTGAGAATCCACTGACAATTTTGTTTCTGATTTGATTTTTGACCTGTGTTGGCTTGGCAGATTCTATTGACTTCACCAGACACATTTGATGGTAACATTTTCAAGGACATCTAAACAAGTTAGGGTCCTAAGTCTTAACTTAAAACTTTCAATAGTCTTTTGGGATCCTAAATACCTTTTTAAGTCAATTACACTTAAACTCCCAAGGTCTGACCCTGAAAAAGGGATTTATATGCTACAGTAAAAGCTGAAATACAATTATGTACATGTGACTTAGGTACATCACTGTTGAGACTGAAAAATAACTACATGTCAAGAGCAGCAGTTCCTTCATCAGGCACAGTTAGTGCTGAACCCATAGCTCAGCAGTGCAACGGCTATATGGCACCTTATCCAGGCTACCAGGCTAGAGAAAAATGTCCATTTAGGAAAGATCTGCTTTAAGATCCACCCATGGTAACCCGTTTGTTTTTTAAGGCTGTGCCACATCAAAGCAGGAATTCAGTATAAGCCTAGGTAGGACAGGCCAAGCTGAGCCTTTCTCCAGTAGAATGGTGGGATGCCAGAAATGAGGAGACCAGCAGACGATTTGGTCCCACTCACTTCAACTACTCACTTTTCACCTTCAGTGACCACACAAGGTCTGTGTAACAACTTCTGATGTCTTACTTACACACTGAAAAAATTTTAGGAAGGGGGAGATGTTGGCAAAGCAGCATATGTGATCTTTTCTTGCTTGAAAATGTCCAGTGAATGAGGACCATGCCAAAAAGTCAAAACTTGTAGCAATTAAAATGTGTGTGCCATTTGACAGTGGCATTTCTTCCCCCTGCAGTCGAAGATAGCCAAAGCAGTGCAATGTGTTCTATACACCAAGGCTGGAAAACTGTCTGCTTTGTATATTACTACTTTTTTCCTTTTTCCTTTTGTTAGTACCAGAGCTTTCATGCCACTGGTAATTTTCCTCCAATTTTTTTCTTCGCAGCTGCTATGAAGGTTCCTGTGGGGCTGAAGCCTTCATACAAGCAAGACACCCACTGACATTCCCACTTCAATCTTCCATTCTCATGTCCTTTGCCTCACCGTCTGACACATTGCAAGCTCTTACTTTCCATCTGCACCTCAGCAGCACCAGTGACAGTCAAACATGTAACTTAGCACTGCTGTGAGGCTGCATCAATCAAGTGCACACAGATCCTCTGCTGGTGTGTGACTTGAATGAAAGCGTAAAATGTGTTCTTAAATCAGCTAATCCACTCTTACATTGGGGAAGGTGTCCATACTTAAAAATGCAGTGACCTATTTCCTCCATGGCTAGAATTTAACTGTTGACAGCATGTAGTTATATTCTGCTCCATTCAAGAAAGTTTATCTGTGCAGTTTATGTATGCTCTACCATGCAGGAATCTCCTGAAGCATCCCTTTACACCTACATCAGCCCCCACACTAGGCTTTCCTCCTTGTATGAACCAACATTATGAGGCAAGTGGGCATAGATATGCCTGATTCTGTCCTGTCACCCAGCTAGATGACCCTAATCTGGACCAGGAAACAGTAATGGCAATCCTAGTACTGTGGGTGTAGTCCAAGCAATGTGATCCATAACTGCCCTCTAGGCGCTGTTAATGAGATATTTCAATTTCCACTACAGAATCCCTCATCTTTAATTATTCCTCCTTTCTGTTTGAGAATCCCATCTCGGAAAATGAACTTTGGCATTTTCTGGGGTAATGGTGTTGAAATAAGTACATAAATAAAAAGAATACAAAACCAGACTTTTTCCAGCTCCCAGATTTGTGTTTGGTTTGGGGCTTTTTTTCCTACATAATGTTTGCTATGGGTATAGCTACTACATGACAAAATTTGTCAGAGAAATGTAACTATTGCCGGATGAGCCTTTTATCCTTGTCCTATTATTTCTCTTTTCTTAATCATGAGAAATGGAGAAAAACAGGGCTGAAATTAAATATGAAAAACTATAAAACTATAAACTTTTGAATCTGGTAATAAGACAGGAGTCAGGCCCCACTGTTAGTTAAATCAACAAAAAGCAATGAATTTTTCATTAGCCACAAAGCTAAATAATTTACTAGGCGGGAAGGGAATCAGGAGAACAACTTCAGCTCAGCTGAAACTTCACCCTCATCGCACAAATTTTCCTTTCTCCTGAGTTCACACTCCAGGAAAAGAGCCTTATCCTCAGACACCTTGGTACATAGAGTTGAGTATGCTCTTCACTTCTCTTGAAACCCTTCAGCTATGTGGAAAATGTGTAGCTCTTCAGGGGGCCTGAGACTGAAATCCAGGTGGTCTCTGTCCCCAGTGTCCCCTGCCCTAAGCAGCCAGCTGAAGATCTGCCATCGTATGAGTAGGTGGTCCTGGGTGTGTTCAAGTCCTTTGAACAGAATGGAAAGGCTGCAATCAGACAGCGAGAGGAGGAGGAAAACTGCCCCATGATGCTGAGCCTGCTCACCCAAGTGGTCCTCAGGGAGGATCTGAGACACTCGGTGGGGATCTGCAGGGCTCTGAGGACATCAGGAAAGCATCCTCAAGTCAAACAGCAAAATCCAGAAAAAGCAACACCAACCTGACATTAGATTAGTAAAATCATACATGTTTTGAAAAAAAAAACAACCTGCATGCTAAAAAAAGTACAAAGATTTCACTTTGAATCTGTGGGGAAATATCTCAGTAATATCTTGCCTCCATTTAAGTCAGCACTGGAATACCTGTCAGACCACAGGGGGCTTCATGGAAGTAAGGAAAATTAGCAGAGACTTCTATTTCACAAGACTTTTAGTAGACACTCAGACCTCATTCTAAGGAACTTGTAAATGTGTCTCAAGGTGGAACTTTTTGCAAACATTTGTTGGACAGCCACTGTGATAATTGAGGCAGTGCTGTGACTCCTTTCATTTATGAGGCATTACACTCCTTTTTCCCACTCCAGATGCAGTTATTTTACCTTACAGACTTATAGAAGGTTATTTATTTAGAACCTTTACTACGACCCACAAGGAGTTAATATTAAATTTTTGTTCATTGAAAAGAATGTTGTCATACAGATTTTTTAAGATTCCTGCTTTCTGGGCATGCATTTGTCAAACAGAATTTGGCAAAAATACAACAAATGGTAATGGAAATTAATTTCCCTGGAGGAATCATTTAATCTTCCCCCTGCCCTTTCTCTCCCCATTTGCACCTCTCTCTTACTTCATGGGCTCCAGTACTGAAGCTTTTAATTGTCTGGATTGTCAGGTTTTGACATCCTAATCTCCCGATTTGCATTTTAGTAACTTAGCATCTGAATACTAAACATCTCTTGGTTCACAACCCTCCAGCAGCTGAGCCCCAGCTTGCATCAGAGCTCCAGCTTGCATGTCTTAGCTCCTCTCCTGCTCTCAATGGTGTAGATAAGTAGCTCAACAACCTTTCCCAAAGTCATTCTCTTCTCTCTAATTTGACAGTCAGGATTTCATCATCTGCAAAATTTACCTGTAACAGAAAACCTAGTCAGTCACAAAGGCAAATATTGCTATAAATTTTGCAGTGTATTTCTGCCAAATTTTGCACTGCTGATACCAGCAGAATTTGCTGATTTCCATCAGAGCAGAAGTTTGTGTGCTTGTACAGATCATGCTGCCCAGACCTGGAAGCCTCCTCTTACCACTGGGAGCACATAGAATCAAAGCCATAAATTTTTACTCTGGATTATAGCAATCAAACCTAGATAACATAGGTGACATTCTGTTACAATGAAATCTAGACTAGTTGAAATAAACCTGGAAATCTCCAGGAGCAGGGAGGCTGGGAACAACATAGCTATGTGTATGAAAGGAGGCAGGCAGCCACAGTCTTGCAACTACTTTAACAGGAATTCTTACAGGAGAAGAATGAAGAAACATGCTCAGAACAGAGAAGCAAGCAACTGCTTATATTTGGTTGACTAAATGCAGGGATCAGTTACTAATTACTGTGCTTGTTTGGTGGATATTGTCTATGCAGGGACTGTGCACCAGCTACTCTGCTATGAAAGACTGGAGTTTTCTTTCTGGGCTGCGCTTGAAGAAGAGGGACATCATGAGAGGCTGTTGCACTCATTGTCTCTAAGGAAGTCTCTTTTAACAGTTCTTGCATGGTCTTGCAGGTTAGATATGCCAGAATACTGCCAGACAAGACACAAGGCTTCCCCTCTGAAAACTACAATTATATAGTACTGAGCTTCTTCTCTGCTATAATTTTCCTGTATTTCCACATATAGATATATTTCTTCCATTAGTGATAGCATACCTTTCTCCCAGAAAAGGCTGTTACCAGTTAATGTATCTGTGAGGCGCTTGAGTAGCTGCTGGCTGTGCACTTAGGTCCATTATAGAGATACCTGGAGGACCAGGCAGGTCCTGCTGTCAATAATTTTTCTTTCAAAATCAATTACTGTCACAAAATAAATGGAAAAAAAGGAAAATGTGAAGAAATATAAGTACAGTGTTAAAGCACCGGCAGTTAATGGTGCTTTACTGAAAGTGAGAGAAAATCTTACAATTTATTCAGCCCAGGAGAATGTTGCAACTGTACAGAACTGTACAGAAGCACCAGAAATGTTCTGTGCCTGGGTCCTCCCTATCCCAAATGCTCATGAGTCCTCCAAACCAGGCTATTCCTATATAGCAAAAAACTGTTGTCAACCACTTTCAGTTGCTTTTGTAGATCATTTTGATGACAAGGTCACAGTCTGTGCAGCCATAATGGTTCTATGATAGCAGACCAGGCTTGCTGGAAGGGGTCATTAAAGGTGACATCAAGTGTGTCTGGGGAGAAATATTTCCTGGAGTCCTTAGGAATGTGGGCAATACTTGGTTGTACTAAGTGCTCCCTGCAAAACCAACAGAGAAGCACAGGGCAGAAAGATATATTAGTTACCTTCCTCCAGGCCTTTGTAAATATGCCATTGCATGCTTGCACCTCAGGAGCTACAGCCCACTCTCTTTCTCTGTGGACAGCATCAAATGCAGGGCTAGTGAACTTGCAAAATCTGATGATGTTTTGGCTTTTTGTTTGTTGTTTTTTTTTTTTTTTTTTAAGACCTAGTACACTGTGAAGCTAAGAGTTTTATTTTGAAATAGCTCACAAAAACACTGTAAGGATGGCAGCATAGACTGAAATGTTTATTTGCAGACCTTCCTGATGCCACAATGAGCAATTGTGAACATCATTTCCCATGGTTTGAATTAGTTCAGCATTGAAACCGTTTATTGATTCATTAATGGCAGATCATTGACTCAAAATCCATGAACCATTTATGCAGAATCAACATTGGTAAAGAGAAAACCAAAAATACTAGACAGTTACAAAATATTAATGTAACCTACAAGTTTCTAAAATTGGCCTTCTATAGCTGATCTCAAGAAGTTCTGATCTCACATATGCACACACAAGAGATGGGGCTGGTCTGGCTGCATGTCACCCTCACTGCTCCCAACACTCCACAGTGAGGAAGCCCCCATAGGTCCACCAGCACATCCTGGGGCATGGGTCCCTCTGCACTCCACCCACACGGTCACCCCCTCCGGGAGCTCTCTGCACCCCCATCCCCTGTGCCCAGGGAGGCTGCCTGGGCAGGGGCTGTGGAGCCATGGGGCCACCAAGGTGTTCACTGGTGTTCTGTTCCCACTCCATGCGCTCTCTCCCGAGATACAAATACCTTATACTCCTTTTTTGCTAATTTTCAAGCAAGTTTCAAAACTGTCTGTGCAACTCCCTGCTGTCATTGAATCCAACAGTCATTTTCCTCCTCAGCACTACTCCCTGTGCACAGTGAGGGTGTTAGACCCACACACATGCATTCACACATGCAGCATTTACTGTCACATTTCTGTTTTACCTGGTTGTCCAGACCATTTGACATGGGAAACAGGGCCCATGTGAGCAGGATCATGCCTGATGGCATAACTTACCTTTTTCTTCTGAGCAATACAAATGTTTGAAGATTCAATGATTATGCAAAAAAAAAAATGCTAGCAATGTGCTCTTTTCACTGATATCTATTGTTTTACAGTTTGCCTAGAACTATACTGAATAATTCACGCTTGAATAGTCTGTTCTAGGTGTGTTGCTGCCTTCTGAATTATTTCAGAGACATTTTAGAAATACATAAAAGTCATCTGGCACAGATAGAGAATTTGGATTTTAAATGTTAACATTTAAATAAATCAGTGGAAAGTTGGGGTATTTTATTCTGGACAGAAAACCAGCCCACACTTTTACCTGAATCAAAACCTGCAGCTGAAAATGTTGCCTCTAAATTGAAACTGAAAACTGAACATCATTTGGTTTCAGTAGCTGAGAGGACTTTTGCTATGACCTACAATAGTTTTAATTTTCCACTGAGAATGCATTAGTACTGGTTTGTTTTGACCCACTGCTGTATTTAGTTAGTATTTCAAAGCAAATCAGCCTCTTTTGTGTTTTTCTTCCTGCCATGCCCATTATCACCGAGGGCAGGGGACTGGCAGGAGCCTTGCAGCCAGCACCAATTAGAGTCAGACCTGCTGTGTGGGGCTCACCTGACCAGATGTCCAGATTTACACTGTAGACTTTCATGTCCTGGACTTACCATCCACAGAAAGAGGCAGGCTCTTCTGTGTGTGATTTAATTTGTCTTAACATGGATGTTTAAAATAAGTCAGAGCAACCAAGTTTCAGTGACTCCAAACTGAGCCCAGGAAGACACGGTCACGTGTTGGCATTGACACAGCCGGCTTTAAACAGTGGGGCGAGGTGACTCCAACCCACGATGTCAACCCACTGCAGTTCACATAAATTAGCACCAGAATGAACGGAGGATTTAACAGATAACAAGAAAGTCTCGGTGGTGCTCCAGAGGTGAGCAAGGTCAATTTGAACACCAGAGGAATGTAAGCAATGTTCAGATTAATCCACCCACTACTGTCCCTTGATAGCACATAAATAAGTCACAGATATCTCAGTGACTTTGCTGGGAAAGATGGAGTGTGTTCTCCTAGCACTAAATTTACTACTGTGGATTTCTTTATCTCTGTCCTTTAGAGGATGTGAGTTTTATACCAATCACTAGGTTAAACACTGAAAGAGTCTCCAACTTTAAAACAGAGCCAGTTATTTTTGTTGCCTACCTAGGGATGTGCAGCTTGTAAATTGCTGGGCTCTTGTTTCATAGTAGGAGTGTACTGGAGCACAGCAAATATGCTATATAAATCAGAGATTAAATTGAATGTCCCTTTGTAATGCATGGCAAGAAATTATGGACTTCATCAGAAACTTCAATTTGGAGACAAATACCAAAAAATTGTGTATAGCCAGGAGTTCTTATCAATTTCTAAAAGACAAGGATTACATTTCATGTCCAAAACATATTGCACACAACATAAGGTAGCTCTTCCAGACCTTCTTTTGAAGGGTAAAGGTAAATTCACTACTTCACTAGGGATTGGTAGCTGCTCAATACCGGCGTACATGAGCTGATGACATTTGGTAGGAATAGAGGACAGTTCCAGCTGCTAACCTCACATACTTGAATTTTTGTGCTTCATCAGGAAGCAAGTATAATATCACTGCCAGTGCATTCTGTGGATGTTGTAGACTGTTGAGGGAATTTGTATAATTTTACATACATTTATTATATATATATTATACACTGTAGAAAGTAAGTGTTCTTTGAAGACTTCAGGGAGAGTAAAGGCAGTATCACTCTGTAAAGTTATGAGTGAAGAATTGATGCGATCTTCATGCTTATACATAAAAAAAAATTAAGTAGAATATGGAGACAGTCTTCTTGGCATATAAAGTAAGACCAAAAAAAATACCTCCTCTTCTGTTGTCAAATACAATGAGGACACGGAGAAGGCCAAACACAAAAATGTTCAACAGGCTGAAGAAAAGGCCTGTTAGGGTGAGATTTTAGAAAGAAAAAAGTACAAAGTAATGAGATAGAAAACAAAGTGCCATAAAGGAGATCAAAAGGTGACTTGATTGTAATATTTAAGATCCACCCCAGGAAGAAAAATGTTATATATTAAAATATTGCTTTATCTAACAGGGAGTAGCAAGTACTAGTATCCAAAATGTGGTATCAGACACATTTAAGTAAGAAGCCATGTGCAAACTTCAAATAGAAAGATGAAATTACCAAAAGAAATGGACTTGAACATCAAGTTCTTTTTGTTTGGAAGAGATAGTTTAGTTAAATACAGACTGTAGTATTTAATTTGGGACACAAGAATGGGATATAAGACCCTTGTCTCCAAGACAGAGTGAGCTTGGTGGCACCTCAAGACTCTAAAATGTCTGAAGCTACTTGGAGAACAAAGTCAAATTATATTAATTTACAGTTTTCATCTTCTCTTGGGATGGCTGAAGGGAGAAAATAAATTTTTTTGGGTAGAAAAACATCACTCTTTGCAAAGAATTACTACAGTTCACCTACACATCTGCAAGAGAGAAAGAAGCAAGAAAATGATGTGTAGACAGACTGCAGATGATGACATCCAGCAGGAAAATTCTTCATGGCTAAAAATTTTGCTCTTGAATTTCAATTTTGATGTTGTATTATGCAAAGGAATATTAAGAAGACAATGATCATTTAGAAAGATTACGATACTAATGGTAATGGCTTTGCAAGCTATAATTTCAGGGAAAAAAAAGGCTCCAGGTTTTCTATGTCACATCTTTTTTTGAACCATATTAAAATGTAAAATTAAAGGACGCCTCAGTTTTTTTAGATTGTTCTGCTCTTCAATATAAAATTATCATTCCTTTTCTGGGAATGAGAACACTCTCTGTTTTTTCAGTTTGCTTTTGCGGGTGCCATTTAGAACTTATCACTGTAATAATACTGGTGTTCCTTCTTATTTGCCTTATCTCTCTATACATAAGCCTTTCTTTGTTAGGTCCATTTGCCACTTTGCAGCTTATTTGGGTCTTTAAGATGCTGGGTGAGAGAGGCCTAAAACTGAAATTCATACCTTGGTAAACGTTTGTTTTTATGGAAGTGCAAAAATAAATGCACACAAGGAAAATGAGATAAAGCCAAAAGAAAAAAAAAATTAATGCTAGAAGCACAGAAGCACTGAAACTAGTTTTCATTTCAAACTGCTTGTTCACCAGAGAATCTGAATTGTCACAGAAGGGAATGCACATTAAAAGTAGACAAAATGATACAAGAGTTTATCTAGTATTATTCTCAGTGGAAGGATGTGCTCCAAATATTTCTATTTTTCTGCCCTCTTTTCATAGCATTACAGAATAATTTAGGTTGGAGGGAACCCTTGGTGGTCATCTAGTCCAATACCTCACTCAAACAAAGTCCAGTTAGCCCATATTGCTTAGGGCTGTGTCCAGCTGCAGTTTCAATGTCACCAGGGATGGAAATTCAACAACCTCTTGGGGAAATTTCTTCTCTTCACCTTCCTAGTAAATCAGTAAAAACAGTAATAAGTTTCATAAAACAGTCTCTTTTCCACAATGAAAAGGTTCCTCAGTTTCTTGTAATTTGTTGGGTGCTTCAGCCTCTAACCATCCTGATGGCCTCCACTGCATTAGTCCCAGTATGAAAGAATCCTTCTTGCACAGTGGAGCCCCAAATTGCACAAAGCTCTCCAGAAGTGGTCTCACAGGTACTGAAGAGAGGAGAAGGATCCCCTGCCTCACTGACTGAATGGCTAACATGGCCCAGTCTGTGGTTAGCCTCCATCTGGTACAGCTGGGCAGCACAGCATCGCGGGCTGGCCAAGGCAGGGGCTTGTGCCACGGAACACTGCACTTGTGTGGCACCGGTCTCAAGTGTGGTGTGCAGCTTGGGGCTCCTCAGTGTAAGAGGAATATAAAGGTCTTAGAGTGTGTCCAGAGCGCAACAAAGATGGTGAAATACCTCAAGGGCAAGACCTAGGAGAAGTAGCTGATGTCACTTGGTTTGTTAAACTTAGACGAGAAGACTGAGAGGTGACCTCATCACAGGCTACAGCTTCCTCAAGGCAATCAGTGGAGGGCAAGTGCTGATCTCCTTTCTCCAGTGACCAGAGACAGGACACTTGGAAGTGTGAAGCTGCATCAGGGAACATTCAGACTGGACATTAGGAAAAGGTTCTTCACACAGAGATTGGTTGGGCACTGGAACACGGTCTCAACACAGGGTCACACACAGCACCAAGCCTGCCGGAGTCCAAGGACCACATGGGCCTTAGTCATACGATTTTAGTTTTAGGGGGTCCTGCAAGAAGATGGACTAATTTTTCTTAGAGTGTTGTGTTGTTTTGTTTTGATTTCAAAAGTGTCTGTCTGTTCCTGGTTATTACAGTCTGGTTTTCTGAATTCACTGAAGTTACTTCTTGCAAATCCATCTTCCAAACCTTTGAGAAAAGCAAGGAATGGTCAGGGACATTCATTCCACATTAGAGAAGGTGACATTTTGGGGACATGTGAACAAAGAAAAAAAAGTCTGAAGAGTCAACATTAAAAGCGGTGCATAAGATGTTTTACACCTGAAATACTTTAAAAATCAAATGGAAAAAAACCTGGAGATAACTGTAGACTACTTCTCGTTCCTTTTTTATCTTAAAAAATATCAGTCACAAAACTTCTGGCAGCCACGGGAGAGCAAGAAAAAGCTTCTTTTATGTCCTCAGAGACCAACCCATTCTCTTCATTTCTCTTAGCAGCATATAAACTTACTGGTGCTTTAACATCAAGGTACATAAAGGCAAATACCTTTCTGAGTAAAATCCTTTCATTATTTTTCTCTGTATAAGTGATTCATGTTCTTTTATAAAACATGACTGTAGAACTTTGGTTCTTTCAAAACTTTTTATAGACTTAACTCTTAGACATGGAGACTGGCTTAGGGAGATTCATAACTAGCACTAGCATGTTTGTCAGCATGATTTGTCACTGCATCAGGTGAAAACTTTGAAGTTAATTGGTTCATATTTAAGCCATGCTTTGAAAATGCAAAGCTCAATGCAGCTTTTTTCCATAATGAGGTCCATTTCTTATACTGACTGATAAGCAGTCAGTACAAAATGATGGGCTCTTAAATCTCTGGGAATTTTACTTAATGAGAATGACTTTGATTCTCATTATATTGATTTCAGTGGGAAAACTTCCATTCATTTTAATAGGTACAAGACTGACCCTTGCTGAGGATTTGGAGTCAGTCCAGCAAAGATCACAAGTATATGAGAGGGAAGTACAACTGCACATTGCCTTCCCTGCCTGGCCTCCTGTTATCAGACTGTGCTGTCAGAAAACCGTCATGCCGGAGTTCATGGGATGATCTTGGTACTTGAGACTGCAAAACATTTGGAGACCCTCTGAGCACATACACTTACCTAAGCCTCACATTTTGGACCCCAGATAAGGAGTATTAAACTCTGTTCATATAGAGCCCAGAGCCTGAATTTCTTCCTAAGAGCTATGAGAAGCTTTTTAATGAACTGAGAAAGACACATTGCTTCAAATGGCAGGGGCTACATATCCCCTTTCTTACCACAGCCTAGTATTTGGACCACTTAATTATGAATCAGAAGACCCAAGTTCAATGCCTTGCTCAAGTATGTTCTGTCCATTGGGCCCAAGGCTAAAATATACAGTGAGTTTTCTCAAATATTCCATGAATTATTTGTAAATATGAAGGGAATAGTACAAAATTAATGAGGGATGGATGGCAAACGAAAACACAAATCATTATAAGACAGTCTTTATTAATGTTGTTTTTCTGTTCATCAACATTTTAAAATAAAACCTGTTTTTTAGTTAAGAAGATAAGATTAATAGGACAAAACAACATGTTCTTAAAAGTTGTCATTTCCCAGAATTATAATGACAGAAGTACAAAATTGCAAGATAAAAAGTGCACCCTAATGGTGCTTTTATTTCTCCAATTCTTCTTCTAGTTCTGAGATGCAGTTTGAAGCAAGTCACTATTCTGAAGCACTCTGACACTTTGGGAAGGATTCCAGTTCCAGTCCTAGATCTTTAATGCCACTTAGGTGCCATGGAATAACCCCCTTGTCCTCCAGCTGCCACTCTAAAGGCAAAGCATCTCCTGTGTTAGATTTGCCAATCCCACACAGATGCCACAGCCATAGCAGGGTATCTAAAGTGGCCTGCTGGAGGCCAGGCATGGCGAGGAAGGTAGAAAACTAAATCCCACTCTCTATTGCTGCCAGGTTGCCTGAATTTGTTCAAAGCTCCATCAGGAATCGTAGCTGTGGCTGTGTGGAAAGCTATCAAAGCTCTGTTGCTGCATCTCCTCCGAAGTTCCCGAGCCTTCCCAAGGACAGGCGAACATATAGCACAGTGCTGTGCAGAGGTGTCAGCTCAAGTCCCAATCCCAGGGTGGCTGCACTTGCATGTCACTGTGCTTCAAAGCCAGCTAGCAGGGCTTTGTCAAGCCGCATGTATCCAGATGGATTTTTCCATGCTTCACTCAAATCTTCCTTACTGTCACATAAGTCACATAACCCGTGACTTAGCTGCAAATATGACTACTTACAGTGCTTGCAAGGTATTATAAAATCACTGTTTTGAAGTGCATTCCAGTGCATTATTTCCATCAAAGCAATTTGTTGCTCAGATTACCATTTCATTTCCACCAAGAGAAAAAAAAAAGATGTAAAGAGAACATGCAAATTGTACATGATTCAAAACCTTCTGCTTTAAATGAAATATCCAAATAAGCTTCAAGAAAACTTGGTTTGGATCCAGGTCTGAATTAACTTTCCCCTACTCAACATCTAGCCTGCATTTCTCTGAAGATTGAGTTCTTTTTTATGGTTTTCCTTCTCCTGTGTAATTGCTCTTACCTGGAACATCTGTCCTTTTCAAAAGAGAATGGTTTTAAGTGAACATAGATTTTCAGCAGAAGGTATCTGGGATGGGTAGGAACACGATCTATTCACAAGAGATAATTTTTTTTTCCCACCTGGTGATTGTAATTAGTCAATATAGCTGTGTCAGCATTTATTGAAGATGCTAATTCACATTTGCTGATAAATGTCCAGTTGTAATATTTTTTTCCACTGGTAGGTCTCAAGAGTTCTGTATTTATGCAATGAGAATATACTAAGAGATATTTGCTGTCTTACTGTAAGCACCCATAATAACTGAATCTAAGTTTAAATACTTGTTTATATTTTAGTTAGAAGACCTCCAGAGAACATGTGGCCTGCATTTTTTCTCATCATCCTGAGACTCTGTCTTTGCTAGAGCCTCTGGAAATACATTCAAAAGGGGAGTCTCCTAATTTCAGTGCTTGTGAGTAACTTGAAAATTCCCCCCATGCTGGTGTGCCATTTGAATTTGGCTTTTTGATCTTCCATGACACCATTTGAATAAATTACTAGGAATCAGCTTTAAAGAGTATTTATTTAGTTCCATATTCTTTTTTTTTTCTTGGTATGAAACACAAGAAAAAGTTCTTTCTGATATATGTCCATTATTTTCAAATATGAAACCTCTGAATATAAACACTGAAGAAGTGTGACTAAATCAGCCTGCACAGAATTTTTAATAACCCTGTTTAAGGAGACCAGGGGGACAGACAAGTTTTTTGGAAATGAAGGCTCACTCTTGCATATGTATGTGCTTCTGCCTCTATGTCATACAGGTTATAGGCTATGAAGGTATTGTACTTGGTTTGGTCACATCCAGTTGTAGATCATAGTAATCACTCCTCATCCAAATGGCAGTCTGATGATCTTTTCAAGATCTAGGGCTGGTGGTGCTTAATCTTCTCATTAATCCAATAGTCAAGCTGACTCAGATTGAAAAAGCTGTAAGTCAAGCACTAGGAAATTTGACAAATATGGGATAGATGACTTATCACTGAGGGAATTTTTTTCTTCCTTAATCACCTACAGTTAAAAATGAAAACACAAAGGTACACCTGTAGTGCCAGTAAATGAGAGCAGTTGCAGTACAAATTATGAAGAATAGTGTGTTGCCAAAAATTCATGCAGAGAAATGAATCTCTTCCTGATGGGCATCATTTTCCAAATGGGCTCTTGCATTCTGTTGTGGTTTGAATTATGGGTTTCATGCAGACAAAATCTGCAGTTCAAGTGCACAGGCTGGTGAACAATAGCTGCTTGTCTAGAAAAATGAAAACAAGTGATAGCCTAGCAAATGAGTATGGTAAATTTAAATTAACAGAGAGGTTGTCTGTTTTAATCTCTGAGTGAAGGGCACATTGCTTTCCAAAATATCTCAGTGAAAGAAACAATTCCAGCAGAATTAAGTTTTTGACTTGTATGATCTGTAAATGTAACTTCAATAAATCAAGGAATTAAATCCTGCTTTTTGTTGATAGATCATCTGCAAGGAAATTCTCTTAAATATCTTATTATTCACAGAACATGTATGATAATGTACACTGTTCAAACTGGTGCAATGGTTAGCTAAGGCCTGGTGCTATATTTCCAGGTAGGAGAAAGTAAATCAGCCATTTAGAAGAAAGTGAATAGGAAATTAACTTTCCACAAATTAGACTGACAATTTTCAGTCTTTTCCAAAGAAAATACACTTCTTGCAATGTCTAAATAAACAGTTTTCTGCTCTCTGGTCTCATGTCTGCTGCAATGGGCAGTTATCAATATGTGTATGTGGGACTTCCAGATCTGCCAGGCCCAGTGGCCTCAGCAGGCACAGTGGAACAGTAGCACGGCCTCATGTTGGCGTTGCTCAAAGCTGGTCCCTCGTGCAGCTCTTCCCTGTGATCTCCACCATGGCAAACCTTCCTCTGTTTCCTTGCATATGGCTTTCCACCACCGGTAATTTTCACTTTGGTCTTTTTTTTTCCCTGGCTTATTAGTCCTGGAATGTTGCAGTGGAAAGGCTTTTAAAAATTATTAATGAAGCATTTTCTCTATGGTTAGAAAAGATAGTCTAACTTTATTTCTTATCACCACAGCCTCTTAAGTACTTAAGAGTCTTTTTCCTCATCTTCACAATTTCCCTTGAACAGGGAGATATACCATCAAATTCACCTTACACCTAAGGAATGGAGGCTACTTAAACCAGACTCTGACAACAGGTAGATGTCTGAACTCAAACCTATAACCTATAAAGTCCCACCCAACCTCTCTGACATCTGAAGAGGCTGAGGTGCTCATTGGCCAAGTTCGTCCTTGGTGCAATACTCGTCTTCTGCGGGTGTATTTATATTAGCATATTAGCTCAGTCAGGGGTGTACTTTGGAAGCTGATCTCCTGGCTGGCCTTCTCACTGTGTTTCATGGACAAATCTCACAAGGCTGAAGGCAGATTCCTTTCAGATGAGTTAAATGGGAGATGTACTCCCAAAACGTACAAAATGCCTTTCAGCTGGTAATGGTCACTGAGTCTGGGCTGAGGCTAGAGCCACTCTGTGGAGGAAAGTATACAGTATAGGTATCAGACCCTCTACACCACCTATCTCATTCTACACATTGGATCCTTTCAGACCACACTATTTTCTAGCTTAGACACAGTTTGGAATGGTGATGGATACCGAGGTCTTTACCAGGCAGATATGACCTCATCTGTAGTCCTCATCCCATGTATCAAAATTTGATACATGGACACAAAATTCACTTTGACAACAGCCAGGACAGTAGAAAAATGAAAAACCAGGCTACAATATAATGTTAAAAAATATGTGATCTTTTTAACCTTAGCCAGGTTAAGCTGTGGTGTCTGCAGAGAAGTTGTGAATGCCTCATCCATGGAAGTGTTCAAGGCCAGGCTGGACGAGGCATTGAGCGACCTGGTCCAGTGGATGGAACTAGGTGATCTCTGAGGGCCCTTCCAACCCAAACCACTGTATGATTCTATGATTCATAGAACTTACAGGAAAATTATTGGTCATCAATCAGCCACCTGGGAACTTGTGAATTTGGTTTCTGAAATCTCAATAGCAAGAAAACATCTTTAGAAGATAAGTTGCCTTCATAATACTCATCTACTCTGCAGCCTAATGGTGCAATTATGATTTATTTAGTTTTATTAAGTCATTCAAGAGCCTATTTCCTTTTTGAATAGCTACAAAAAATGCATAAAGTCTTAATGTGTTGGGATACTAAAAAAGCAAATCAAACGAAGAACAGTCCCTGAGATTTATGAAGCTGTGGTACTACTTCAATTTTAATAAAATGTAGCCAATGACAAAAAAGAAATATAAAATGATCTAATTATAATTATATAAAATGTAATGGTGCACATTATATAAATGTAAAATTGTATAAAAAATTAATGGCTAAGCTAGCCATATAATCACGTCTCTATTGAAATTGGAGGCTAAAATGGAGCTGGCATCCTAGACAGTCGTCAAATGGAGAGGCACGTTTATTTTAACAGCATAGTTAATTTCAAGTATTTTTTTAATATTTTGATTCTTTCACTCTAGTTTTATAATATAACTCTGTTAGCCCATGCCTTTCCCTTTCTTCTTAATTTTAATCTTCTCCTAACCTGGTTAGCTACAAGGTGAATGCCTATGGCAACAGCAAAAGTCATTGCAATGCAGCAGCTTGAGGTACAAAAAGAGCTGCAGCAAATGCCTACATGTGAGCAATTGGCCTGACTCCACCCTAGTCGATAGCAAACTATCAGTGGCGAGAGGAACTCACTGCAGCCTGAAACAGCCACTGTATAAAACATCCTGTATATACCACTGCTGGTTTGCTAGATCTCTGTCAGCACTAATAGGAACTAAGAGAGATCAAAATTAGATAACAAAGCTAAGCCAGATGAATCCAATCTGACATTTATTCTCTTGGTCCTTTACATTCACCCACATTTATACACATATATTGCTGTGACATCCTTTTCTATAACAAGTTTTTTCTTGTTCTTACCAGTGCAATTCATCAGTTCTGTGTTAGCAATACTTTGGAAGTGATCGTCTGGTCATATGTTTTATGTGACTTCCTTTCACAGCTTACCATAAACTGCATGATGTGACATTTATATAAATGAGTGCATTATAATGATTTGGTAATTCTTTACACCAATAATTATATTTAAGTCTGGGCATATCTTCCAAGACACTTAAGTCTTAAATGCTTGTATAGACACTCCATTTGCTGTATTGAGAAAAAGGTCAATGACTTCAGATTGCTAAGATGCCTACCCGTTTTTGTAAATATTTGCAGGCAGTGCTTCTGGCATTTTTCCAGAATGGGTCCTATTTGAAAAATATTTATGTTCTGTAGCAATGTGCAAGAAACTCTTCTCAGAAATCTGATTTTTAGTGTCCTCACAGAGCAGTTGTTTATTCTTCTCTTAAGTACTTATCAACCCCACCCCAATTGTCAATCTCAGGTTTTCAGCCTGGAGAACACTCCAGCTTCTTCAACTCTAGAAAAACAAAATTAAACAAAACAAAACAACACAACATTTCCCCCCCTCCCTCAGATAGAAAAATACAAAATAATATTACTATTATGATAATATTAGTCCATCAATAAAAGCATGGGTTCCAAATTAGACCATCAGACAATAGTCTCATTGACTTCAGCTTGCTAAATTAGGCAATTTATCTTCAAGTTATTCAAGGTTTCTGGTCTTCATTGAGTGCAAATCTGGCATCTTAGTCTGCCTCCAGGAAATACACCAAAACTTGACCCTGCCTGTTAGAGTTCAGACAGCGTATGTTTCTTATGGGCAAGAGTATGATTTTAACCACACTGATTCTAAAAGGTGGAGATGTACTACTTATTTTCTAGCAAGAAAGAAGTTATCCAGCTGCTGATGCGTGTCTCATATAGGTAGAGAAACTGGAGGAACAAAACGGGCAGAAAGCCCAAAGTCCATTCCACTGGAGTAAGCAAGAAAGTCATAAAAACTGCTACCTCATTGACGGGAGGAAATCATATTAGACAGCAGATAACAGAGCAGCAGCTTGCAGCCCAGAGAGGGATTTGGGTTGTCCTAACTTATAAAAGAGTGTTTCTTCCATTTTATTGCCTGTTCATGCTAGTTTTCAGGAGTGGAATGCCCCAGGGAAAAATGTGCATGATAGGACACTTAATGCTAGACCAGATGGATCTCTCATGCAGCTTCTGACACCTTTCTTCCTTAGATTGCTACTGTTGTCTTCTGTCTTGTTTTACCACACTACACTTAACTCCTTAGCACCCTTTTTAGCTCTTTTTCTCTGAAATCTCTCCAGTCTGACAACAATTTTCTGGTAATTTTTTTATATTTGGTAAGAAAGCAGACAAGGTACAGTAGATGAAAAGCCAGTTCTTTCCTGTTTCACGAGTTCTCTGAGTATCCATCCACAAAATGATGCTGGATTTTTATCACGTCATATTGTATTAGAGACATGAGTGTAAATCTCTGCTCACTATTGCCTTACATCTTTCAGCATTGGAGCACTCCAGCATCTTTTCTCACTCAGAGAGTGTTTATGATACTTATTGTTATACTACTCCCTGTATTTCAGGATTACATTTTAAAGTGTGGGTGAATAAGAAGACATGAAGGAGGGAAAGTGATCTAATGCCATTATGTTTATAATGGCTTCTGCAGAAAATAACAATCACTTCATATTTAGTAAAGCTTGCATATTGTACAAAGGGTAAAACTGTTAATTTGAATATGCAAGTTTTATAAATGTAGAAATCCTGAGAAAAACACAAAGTCTTAGATTCCTGTTATAAACCTATATAGAGAAAAAATAATGTGCCCACCTTCCCTTGGAGTCATCTTACTTCCTTTTAGCTATCCAACATACATGCTTCTATTTTAAACCTGGTTTTGGGTTCATAGTTTTAGCATATAGGGAAAAAAAGTACCTTTTTAAGTTGAGGGGTGAAGTACCTTCTGGAGGTACCTGTTTTTCCTCATTGACTGTAGAAATAGGATGTTGAGATGAGTCATCATCTAATTCAAGCATCTGAAGCCTGATTTACATCTGATCTCTCTGTTCTTTTATGGTCACTGGAGAAGCAGGCCTCCTCCAAACTGCAGTTCATCTCATCCTCAGTGCTGGAAGCAGATCAGGTGAACAACTCTCTCCAGATGTCTTTTACTTTCAACTTATAAGAAAGAGCTACTTATTGTGAAATAGACCTCTCGACTTTAGACATCTCAAACCTGGTGTGATGAATTTTGTTTGGATCAGACAACCTCAGACTCTTCCCCAGTGCTTGCAAGCTGGAGTGACAACAGTGTTCAGAGGAGTCAGAGACATCTGTGCCCACTATTATACATAGAAATGGCACCTTGCTGTCCCTCAAACGAGTGGGCTTCAGAACTCAAGCACACAGCACTGCGGGGAAGCCAGATTAATTATTTAAGCAGCATTACACTATCTGTAAGCACAAACAGTGCTTCCAGCCAGCGTCTGACAGGCATTGTGGCAGATGGAAAATGCAGGCACACCAGCTTCTTCTGAAGCAGCTCAGGTACCTCCATCATGGAGCAAGACCAAGGATGAAGATGGTTTCTAAATCTGCTACTAGAAGTGAGAAGTGCATGTAGGGTAAGAGGTAAACAAGTTAATTCATTGCACTGAAAAAGGAATTCACATTTATTCAGGCCTTCAGAGTGCAGTCATTGTTATATTAGCCCTTTCAGGAGGGGGCAAGAAGTAATCCATGAGAAGGACTCTGTAAGAATATCTTACTATGAAACTGCACATCTTATAGTGCTCACATTCTGAGATCAAGCACACCAAAGACTTCTAAATTATTTTGGAAAATTTTCCATGTAGCTATAGAAGTTCTTTAAAGTACAATTCATTTCTATCCTCTCTGTGGTCATCCCCTTGGAAAGACAACTAAGACGTCCTTTTCAAGAAACTCTTTTCATTTTCAATCTTTTGTGACTCAGTTCTATTGTAATTCTGCTCCACCACATGGTTTTTTCCTAATATTTTTCTTTTTTTGAAGAGATCTATCTTTTTTTTCTTAACTGCATGATGTCCTTCTCTTTCCATCTGATTAAAATTACACAGCTTGTTTCAGAGTCTGGATCCAGTAATTACTCTTCTCATGTCATCAGAATCCTTCCCTGCTCCTCCATACAGTCTGACCCTCCTGCAGAATGGGTATCTCTGTGTCATTGCATCTCTTTCATAGTCTCTCCCCTGTAATGGTTCGGTCTAACTTTCATCTTTGAGCACATTCTGAAGCTGTAAAATAACTGTTGGCTTAAATATTATATTGTTCTTCACGATGGGAACTTCACAAGCTTATCTTTGCAGTGAGAACAGACATCTAGCTGCTGCCCTCCAGGTTTTGGCAAAGATAGAGAATGGGAAGCAACTGAAGCCCTACTCATAAATCCTCCAGGCCTCAGCAGTGTAACAAAGATGGAGTATTGATGCCCCAGAGGTGAGGAGCTGTGCTACCTGTGACCATGGACAGAGACATCTGGGCCTACAAGGTGTGATGGGAAGAGAGTCTGACAGCCCTAAGAAGAGGTTCGGGAGCCTTGATAGCATAAGAAGAAGATGAGCTGCCATACCTTTATTCTATATCTGCATGAAAATTTATTTCAAAATATTCCTATTTATTATTCTGAGCAAAACAAAGAAATGACACAAATAAAAGTAGTAAAATCTGTTAAAATAATCTATCTTTTGTTTTTATGAGATCAAAGCCAAGTTATAAGTCTTGCAATAGGCTTTAAAACTTGGTTGTCCTAAAGGGGTGAAAGAAAACAATCAGAGAGGACTGAACTAACATCCTGCACGTCTTGGAGCATGTCAGAACAGAGTTCTACTCATTGAAAGAGGCAAACCATATGCATAACATCTATATAGAATGTAATATATTCAAGCAGTAATTCCCCACAGTGGAAACAAAAGCTGCCACAAAATATTGTCTCAGTATCAAGTGTGAATGTTTTTTAGGTTTTTGTTACTCTATGTGACACTGAACTCATTAACCTTTTAAAGCTGTTTTTTGGGGATCTCCTTATCTGCCTGATGATTTTATAGTAGCATTATTAATTAGCAGACAAAAATACTGTAAGTAAGCCTTTTGTTTTTATAGCTGCAGTCATCCTTCTACAATATTTTAGTCTTGATAAGAGTAGCTGTAATTTTTGACAATTAAAATCTCTACTGGATGTCTGCTTTCCCTTTACAGGGCTATTGAATTCAATGTGTCATTGGTAGTTCTGCCCATCCTCTCTCCTCCAGTTTACCTTTGCTCTGTCCTCAGGCTCTGCTATGTCTACCTGATGCCATGTTTTCCAGTGCAACTCTCTGGAAGGAGTTGCTTGTGCCAACAACAGGGACAAGGCTCATGAGTGTGGTATGATCTGGCTTAAGAAACTCCTTGGATTTCAAGCATCTTTTGAGGGAGGTGGTAAAATCTCTGTCCCCTTGGAACTGCCCACATGAACTTACTCATTCAGTAACAGTCTGGTTTCAGAAAATTAATTCTGAAGGAACATTTTGTACACTATTTATTATGACTGCAGACAAGGAGCCAGCAACTGATGAGAGAAAACCACCTTTTACTTCTGTAAATCAACTCTCTGATCATAATATAAACCAATATAAGCTGTGCCCCAGAAGATACTGTGCCCTATATCCTTGCTCAGAGTTTACTCTATGACTTGCCCTCTGCATTAGCCTGTTGCTGTAGGGCAGGAGCAGTCAGGAGCCTTCCAAGGACAATTCTGTGTGGTATCCCATTGTTGTCTCTTCCCACTGCTTTCCAAGACCCGCAGATAAAAGACCAAGTTGATTTTAAAATTTTTACACAATTCTCACTATTCAAGAGAGATTACTTTTTTTTACATGTTTGGTTACTGCTACTGGACCATGTTTTTACTCTTACATGTGCCTGCTTGCCTTCCTCATATGAGATTAAAACTACCAAATGAATTAACCAACCATTTCCCTTTTCCTGAATTAAAAAAAAAAATATTGACAGGCCCCCATGGCATTTCTGAAATGCAGTTATAAATGAAATTTAGAAATGTAAAGTATACAGTTCAATGAAATAATATTTTTAGCCTTTTACACTTCTAAAGTCACTCTCAATGGTTAAGCATGTCTACAGTCTTTTCTTAATAAAGCAGCTCTGTGGTAAACAGAAAAACTTGTCTCCCATAAACCTTATAGTTCCTGTTAATGTATCTTCTTTTTTAGGAAATGGAGGAGGGTGGGCAGAATGTTACAGTGGCACAACTCCACCAGAAGCTCAGGAATTAGTTACAAATACCTTCCAATTTTCCAGTAGTCATCTGTTCCATTTTTGAGTCCTTCAGCAGTCACAACGTTCATAAGGGAGCCATATGGCATCATAAGAAAAAGGGAGGTAAACATGTGTCATCTGTGTACAAATAAGTTGAACTTCTTTCTAGACAGACAGTCAGTAATAAAAAAGGTAATAAAAACTTTAAACCAAAATACTAGTATCCCATTTATTATAGCCTTTTCCTATTTTGCTAATTCTAAACAGGGATTATTTTTCCTTTACCTGGGAGACAGACAGAGACATCTTATTTTCAAGGAGAGATGGAAATTTAAACTGAATTTTAAACTTTAAAAAGCCAACATTTTAACACTGGAAATGTAACATTTATCTAGTTGTAGAGAACAATTCAATCATCACTGGACACTTTGAATTTACACAGAATGTGTATTAGGCCTCTTTGCAACCCTGTTTCATTGTATGTGAGAATTCAGCTCTGTTATTTGAAAATAAGAGAAAAGCATATTGTATGTACCTCCATAACAATTAATGGTCTATTTCCTCCATCATGATTAATGATGGAGGAAAGTGATTCTATTCAGTCAAGTGTGATTATTATATTTAAATATGCTTAAAATCAGAAGTGCATAAACTATTCACCCATCTTCTTGTTCTCTTATGACCAAACTCAAGGAAAAAAAACCTGATCCAGCAGATGAAATTCCAAGTGCAGCTTTTGTTTTGAATGGAGGTGAAGAAGGTCTTCTGGCACTGATGATATCTCAGTGCTGCTGCTTGTGCCTTTGTTCACAGGAATGGAAAGGACATCAAGCACACTTGGTTTCTGGCAGATCCCAGTACTTAAATGAGGTTCTGCTGCAGTTCCTTTGGTAGAATAAAATGAAACAGAGATTTTTTTTCCCAACTAAGTACTGTGCTGTACTGCCAAGAGGGCCCTATCATAATAACAGAAGGTTACAGGTATAACTCTAGGATACATTTTATAGATGAAATGTTAAGTTGAAACCCAATCTGCTTCAACAATTGTGTATATAATTGACCTTCTGTTTATCTGATTTGTAGCTTCCAAGATCATTTTCCACCAGGACAACATAATTTTGAAGCAGCACATTGGAACTATGTATGCTTGTATATAGTAACGAGACCTGACCCAAACATGTACAAGGTTTTTCATAATTTTCACGTAGTTCTTATTAAATAGAGTCAAATTTTTTAAGATAAAGACACTAAGAAAGATTTGATATAAAAGCTCCTTTTCGTGATAAAGACTATGTAGACCTTACAGAAACATATGGGGAAGAGGACGGAAAAAAGCTAAGGTTCAGTAGATGCTGGAAAACTCAGTCTATCACTCCTCTTACTTACACTGATGTGTAAGGATGAAGGAGAACATGCAGATTTGCAAAGAAGTCAAATCTATAATACAATATTGACATCCACTTCTTAATGCAAGCACACTGGTTGCTTCTCTAGCATTCTTCAAAGACAGTAGCATATGGTTGTGCCAACAGCTGGACTTTCCGGCTGGGCACTAACTAAATGCAATTAAAATTTGCTATGTAAGCCTTTGTTTGCAGCATGTCTTCCGTTCAGAAACCTTAATGTTACAGTAGGTATGAAAAAAACATCCTAAAAAAGGTGATACATTTCCTGAAGGTACTTATTCCTTGTTTTTGAATAACTATCAATCCCAAATGCACCAAGGAGCTGGAGGCAAGAGGAAGAAGAGGAGTGATAGCCAGAGCAGTGGAAAGAAAAAGAGAAGCAGCTTCCATGGACTGAAGAAGCTGTTTCATGGATTTGACTTCACCCGAGTTATGCATTCACAAGGACCATTGGTGGATACATACTCTAGGTTTACAAGTTCAAATTTCCACATATATGTGTATGGTGCAGTGGAATACTTCCAGGAAAAATGAAGCCAGAAAACAACCCGAATCCAGAGTGAAGGTTTTGGTGGATTTGGATGGTAAAGTACAGGTGCCGTAATGGGGCTTTAGAAATCACACAGAAATTTTTAGGCAATCATAAAGCTCAACATGTAGATCATGAGGTGGGGTGGGTGTTACATGCTAATTAAAGGCTCTTGTGAAAAATCATCTCTTCCAGCTACGTGCACAGCACAGGATAGAAATTTCTGTGAAGGATATAGACTTATTTCATCCAAATACTTGGAGCATATTAAGAACAGAAGAAACCATCCTGCAACAAGTATTCAAAAAGATTTTGTTCACTAATGTTCTCATCTAGGACAAAAAAGGGATATAATATTATGTGTAGAATCTTCATGCTGCCTTCAGAGTACCTTTGAGCTTTTCTGCTGGACCAAGACTGATTGTCTGTTTACAAGTGAGTTAT